>NC_138824.1:97664811-98332270 GCF_965183815.1 Platalea leucorodia
ACAACATACGTTTCACTCTCCTTGTTCGTCACCAGAACATCTTGACAGAATGATGATCTCTAAATCCGTCAGTTCTTTCCTCTTACTCTATTTAGTGGGATATGTCCTCTGCAGTTTTAGAGTCAAAACCTAGCAAGTGAATATGGAACCCACTGCTGCCCTTTTATGTTTTTTCCTGCAATGTACTTGCACACGCATGGGCTGATCTTGAATAGACTGCCTCAGAAAAGAAGGTTGTGCCTGTGTATATACATAATGATACATATACATTATCTTCCTGCACCTTTGTTAGAACATCCAGAGCTTTCAAGCGGCAGTTGTCATCTCCTTGGTAGGGTGGGAACAGAGAAAAAGGCAGAATTAAAATGGAAAGATTTTCTGTTTTTTGAAAATTTTCTTCTTTCAGAAGAGAGAGAACTAGACAAGCAGGGGTTTTTGTGCTCTTTCCCAGGACCTCGCTTTCCAATCCATCTGCATGAGAGTTGAATGCGCTCTTATTTCCTGAGACCCACCTCTTTACAATCATTTACATGCTTCTCCAACAAACCATACCATTGTGAATCTTGCGGAAGTCTTGTTCCCTTATGAGCAAGTCCTGTGTTTATTGACTTTCAGCTTGTGGAACTGACTCTGTTATTCTGCTAAACTGATTCTTCCCCATTGTTTTTCTAATGAACAAAGTTCTTTGGCTTCACCAGATTCAAGAATTTCTTCAATCTTCGCCTGTCTTTTCAATTTGAGACCCCTGCTCTTCACAGGTCTTCCACAAGTCTCCCAGAGCTCTGCCTTCCTCAAGGGACATCTCGGCATGCTGTCACTGCCTCCCCAACCAGCTCCTCATCTGTAGTTAAGACTAGTGTTTGTAGGCATGCATGTTCTTTCAGGTATGCTGGGAGGCAATTTACTAGTTGCAAATGCTCTAGTGCTAGTCCCTCCTCAAGGGATCAGTTGCTCTGTGACAGGAGCCTGAACTAGTCCGTTGTTGAGCCAGTTTCTCTCTCAAACAGCCTTTTTCCCTTAATGGACTTCCACTCCCTCCAAGTGTTACCAAAACACAGAGACACAAAGTCTCTGAAATGCAACTTGCTTTGTCTGGAGAATAACCACACCATATATTTTTAATTTTTATATCTTCTTGGTTCCTAGAAGATGAAATTGAATCACAGAACTGGAGAAGCATTGCTTGGAAGGGGCCTCTGGAGGTTGCCTGGTCCAGCCTCCTGCCCCTGCAGAGCAGAATGATCACCAAGACCAGGCCAGGGCTGCTGTGGCTTTGCCCAGCCAAGTCCTGATGAAGAATCCACGCCCTCTCTGGGTGACCCATCCCAGTGTTGCACCACCCTCCTGGTGAGAAGATTTTCGCTATGTCATCTTTGTCAAACTGCTCATCAAAGTAGTCGTTGACTACTGGATCACCCCAGATTCCCCCTTCACCCATTTAAACGAGGTCGGCTCCCTCAGCTGCTGTAGGCCCTAGGCCATCCTTTTGTCTTCCACTGGGCCCCCTGTCATTTTTCCACATAATTTCTGAACTGGGGTGCCTAAAGCTCGACACAGTAATTCAGGTGTGGTCTGAGCACTGCTGAGCAGAAGAGTTGTCGTAACTTCCTTTGATCCACCAACCATGTTCCTCCAATGCAGCGAGGTACATGGTTTGTTTTATTTGGGATGAGACTACGCTGCTGTCTAATACTCAGACTGGTATCCACCCTAACACGTAATTTTCTGCTGCTGCTGAGCCAGTTGCTTCTCAGTTGGTACTGATGCACAGGGTTATTCCATCCCCAGCTGCAGAGCTTTGTGCTTCTTGTGGAACCCCGGGTTTCTGGGTTTCTGTTCACCATGACCTCAGGTTTCTCCAGGCCCCTTTCATTTCTGCCCTATCCACAGAGTCCTGCTATGGATGGGTTTGGCAGGGAAGGGGAAGAGGGAGTGTTCCACATCTGCTGGACTTCCCTTGGAAAACCATGCTCCTTTGGACCAGCCTATTGAATGTATTTCTGTGCCTGAGCGTTTGGCACTCTGTGCTCATGCCTCCTCTGCTTTGGGGAGTGCAGGGCTCCTGGGTGCCATGTTTAAGGATGTGTTAGCCCCGCACACTATGTACAGGCTGAGGGAGCAGATGGCCTTACTGACTATATGTCCTCTGTCTGCATCGGCAGAGATGTTAGTCCTATCAATAGCTCCTGGGAAATTAAGCCGTTAGCGAGCAAAATGTGGCTTCTCCATTGTTCTGTGGGTAATACACTCTATTGATCAGATTTCTTCACTAAAGCACTGGTAAAATGTCTAATGGCATTTCTGAAAGCAGGGTGCTTGGTGCCTGTAGTCCCTCCTACATTGGACTGAAATGTCCTCTGCAGTCAGAAAATCTAAAGCGCTTGTAATGGCTGAACATAGTCCATAGCAGCACTTTCAAAAATTTTTGCGGTGTGTGTCTTTTTGTAATTCTACAAAAAAATCACAAGCAGCTTTTTTAATGAAGCCTTTGTTTTGGATGCAGCATGTTGTATAATAAAGCTGAGAATAGTGTTTTTTTTTTTTCTGGGTCAGCTGTCTGTCATTTCTGCTGGTTTCCGTATTACTGCTGATTCCTGTGAGAATACTGAAATTATAGAAAGCAAGCTATATGAATAAACAGATCAGTCAGGTTGCTTTCATTAAAGATTTAAGGGGCTCACTTACCACAGGCATTGTAACTTTTCCTGATATTGTACTCTGCACTTAGTCCCTCTTTTTCTTCCTTTAGTCAGTCTGTGTGGAGTGCCCTCCACTCCAATAGTAGATCTTCCTCTACTATTGGAAATCTACTTTCTCACTCCTTCACTGATCAATGTGTCTCTCAAACACACCCATCTAGAAGTCTTCCTCTCAGTTTAAAAATCTCAGTTTCTGTCCAAAACCCTACCCATCCCCAGCTCTTTCTCCATATCTCCATTTCCTGGTACACAGTTCTCATGTGAACAATTGATTCTGGCTTTGTTGTTTTGTGGAGTGAAAGTTGTATGCTTCTACAAAACTGTACTCTGAGGTACAAATCCTGCACAGTGGTCTCTGTACAAAGACCTGTACAAAGCTTTTATGAAAAAAACAACACCAAAATGCAGAAATGTATTTTTTCCCATGGCTCAGCCTTCTGAGTAAATAGAAATGAAAGAATAAATGCCAAAGATAATGAGTACAAAGCTACAGAACTTAAGATATTGTTAAAAAAACAGCTGAGGGTAGAGTAAAATATGTGTTTCTCCCTTTTGTATTCAATTACTATGCACAGAGAAAACCTAAAATGCCGGGCAGCAATGATGTCATGATTGAATACAGAAGAAAACAGGGATTGTTTTTTCACAGCACTGCCTCATCATCCATTTCTGATAATGTCAGGAGATCCAAGAGGGCTGCAAATCCACGTGGTGATGAACAGCCTGGCAAAACCGCGCTGGTGCCTATTCTGAAGCAGGAATAGCCATGGGTGTCTCTCTGGAAACACTGCACTCGTGTAGTGCCTTTCAAGTTCCTGTACCTGCACCCTGGGAAGCTGTCCTCATGCCCCATTTGAGAAGTGGCCTCATGCTGCAGTAGGAAGAAATGCAAGCTGATAAAAGAAAGTCCTATGGCAGCAGAGTTTGCTCTTTCACAACTGCTGCTGCATCAGGCCTTGATCCTGTAATTTCTATTTAGGAGTAACGGCTGATGAAACCAAAGGGCTTCTTTGCCAGTAAGAACTAGGTGATCTGGTCAACAATAAAACTGATCTGTCTGATTTAGGAGGTACCATGAAGACTATGCAGATAACGTATTAGAGAAACTTATGCCTGACACGATTTCCTAAAATCTTAGTTCTAGAGAAACAAAGGCTGTAGAAGTGAAGATTATGATACCTGTAAAGGTTTCTTAAGTGAAACTTAGAACAGTCTGTACGATTGACTTTATAGGACATATATACATAAAATATAAAATGACATATTTTCTTCCAAATGTGATTTGTAAGTGTAACACAACACTCCGTTTGCTAACTCTCATTAGGCCTCTCATTCTTTTGCAGCTGCCCTTTGCTGTTTCAATAGATTGTCTAAGCTGAAATTTCGATCAGACCAATCTGAAAGTGCTTAAAAAAAGATTAATGGAGTCACTTAGTTGTGTCTAAGAAGCTGACGGCAAATTTCAAAATAATTTTCGTATTTTGATACAGATATCAAGAGTTTTCCTGAGATTGCCACTAAGTATCATAGAGAAATTGGTGCATTAATTCTTCTTCCTACAATCAGTGAGTCTTGAGGATAGTGGTTTGCGAAATAGTGTTCAAGAGCCTTAATTAACATCATGACTACATTTTGATGATAGTGAAGATGATGTCTTGCTTTATTGTCATGCCATCCGTATTCTGCTCTTCCAAGTCAGTAGTACATGGGATCCTTAAAAATCCAAAGGAACAAGTTTTCTGTCTTTTTTTCATATGGGGACAAATTCTTTCTAACTTAACTCCTAGAACTCCTCCCATTACTTTCAAGTTTAAGGATATTCAACTGGATGCATTCATTCAATGATATAATCACTACAGTTAATTGAAATGGCTGGTATTTTCAGGATTACTGTGAAATACAAAAGTTCGAACTAATAAAAAAC
Organism: Platalea leucorodia; assembly: GCF_965183815.1. NCBI lineage: Eukaryota > Metazoa > Chordata > Aves > Pelecaniformes > Threskiornithidae > Platalea > Platalea leucorodia. The sequence continues at coordinate 97,669,435 of NC_138824.1, forward strand.
CCAGAGCATTTTCTATTTTTTGGTGAACATTTCTGTCTATTACCTAGTCCCTCTGGGGGATAGTTCTGAATTCCTTACAATTTTGTTTGGAAAAAAAAAAAGCAACGTAGACTGTAGATATTATTTTAAGTGACAGCATTTTCTGTCTTTCTAACAACCCTCCTATTTGCAATTCAGTGATGGTATGGATCATCAGCTTTCACTTTTTGCACAGTAGACTGCAAAACAGCTACTCTGTGTATTGAACACTGAAAATTCAAGCTGGTAATTGTTTTTATAGAGAACTTCATTTTGAGATGCTGTGCCTACCCACCAGAAATTTCTAGTTCCCCTAATAGTTCACAATTCCACTATTTTCCTATTATGTATCCAGTGGCTACGGATTCCATTTACTGTTTACTTCTGCAAACACAAAACGACTCCATCATCCTCTTCCCAATTCATACACCTCACGCTTTGTTTTGGTTCTTAACTTTCTCAGGAGATACAGCAAGGATCTCAATGTTCTCATTAATACCCTTTTAATTTTTAAAAATAACTTTCATTCACCATGTCAAAAGAGTTTAAAGCATTTACCTGAATATATACTAAGAGCAGTAAATGTATTGCAGAGGAATATAGGAATTCAGGAAACTAGGAAGCAAACAAATCAAATTCTTACAACCTTTATCCCGCCTTATCAATCACTGCTTTGTTTTCTTTTGTTAAGAGGATAATATATATGACTGTGTACACACACACGTATAAAATGTCAGGGAGGAGCGGGGAAGGGAGGAAAGTAATTTTACCTCAGTCCTGTTCATTCAGAAACAGACCTAAATGTTTGACAGTGGCAGGGACAAAGTCAAGGTCAAAGGCAGTGGCCACCATATGGGCCTGAGATAGGGCTCCATCACCATTTGCCACCTGTGCTTGTTTCTAAGTTCTCACACCAGAATTATTGCAGAAAGTAACAGCTTTATGTAAGCAGGGGGTCAGAGATAATATTATTCCTAAAATCAAAGCTGTTGTTTCTTTATCTTCCCGTGACTGGGCAGAAGCCGGAGGCAGAAGGTGGGTCTAGGTGCTGAACAAATTAGCAGAATAGGTGATTTCAGGGAGAAGTGAGTGTCTGGCCCTACTCTTCAGTCCTCTCGTTGCTTCATCCTGCCAATGCTGAGAGCATGGGAAGAGAAGGCAGTGAGGAGGGCATTGTCCCCTGCTACCCCTGCCTAGTGTCCAGTGCTAGGACCAGCTGGTGAAGGTGACCCTGCATCTGGACCACTCTCCTCCCCATTCTTGGTCACGTCTCTCCTGGGCTCAGCCATGGCAGGGAGGTGGCAGTGCAAGCTGGCTGGGCATCTCCAGGCTGAAGTGCTTCTGAAGTGCCTGTAGGGAGGCAGAGGAATTTTGTGAGAAGTGGAAGACAAAATGATAGGCACAGCTCTTGGAAACCTTGATAGCTCCCCCTCAACACCCACTTTCACCTTGCTCCTACCACATCACCCAAGATCCCTATTTCCCCTCAACATCTCCACTCCATTGGATCTTTTTCTGCAACAGTTACAAAAATGGACTCTTGTCAACATGAGTGAAATGGACAAAATCAGTTGGTTTGTCCCATATTCTCATGATGGCAAATATCAATGTTGCATGCATTACAGAGAAGGCTTGGGTTTGGCAGGTCTGGCGGGATGAAAGACTCGAGGAGCAATTCTGAATGAGCCTTGTTGATATCCTATTTTACCCCATTCACTTATCCATATTTTAAGCGCTTTTAATCACATTGGTTAATACACTAGAGTACAATTCTTATAAGAGTATACAGTATATAGATGCTATCAGCATTTATTATTGTACTAAAATTTCCATGTTATCTTATTCTTGTAACTTCAACTTGTGTACTAATCAAATGCACTTCAGTACTAATCAAGTACAGCCCTAGTAAGCATCCCACACATTCAAATGGAACAAACATATCCAATCTTTACGCTCTTTCTGAAGAAACAAGCAAATGTCTAAAAGGCCTCAGTTTCCCCTCCTTGCATATCTGCAAAATTAAAACAACCAATCTAACTGTCTGCCAAATTTTGTAGTATTATTTTTCCATTTCTTAATCTTCCCTTCACTTGCATTTACCTTTAAATTAAAGAGAGGTACACTGAACAAACAAAGTAGTTCAAAACTAACTCAAATATTGGAAGCCTGCTGTGTCTGTTCTTTTCCTTAAATTACAGATAAAGTAGCTTTCTCAACAGCTCTACTCACTGCAAAAATTGAAATCAGATATCCCTACAATGTGTTTCACTTGATAATGAGCGTATCCCATCTGAGGGACAATGCATGTTCACATTCGCATTTTCCCAGTTTATATTGCTTTATACTATTTTTTTCTTATGCCAGAAATAATGTAGATAAAATGTGACTATAACTGGTTTAAAAGCCTTTGTGTTACAAGAACACATCTGAGAAGGTGGAGTATAACTGTCCAATATGGACCAGATTCTGTTGCTCTATAAATTACCTGCTTCTTTTAAGAAGACATCAGGATCCCAAGGGCACTAAAAGGCCTGATTGGCCCTGACTGGCCTCATCTGCGATCCCCACCCTGTGACCATGGGCATGGAAATCAAAATTCAGCCCTACAATGAGTGGATGTAAAAACCTTCCACAATAAGGAGCAAAAGTCTTGTTATTTGCTGATAGTGATGTATGCTAATTTTATAACCATCATGAGTTACTGAAGTAGTGCAAACTGCCCTATTTAAAATATTACCTGTTATTATTACTGTAGCACCCAGAGGTTTAAATCAGTACCCTTCTGGGGTACTGCTCGCTATGTGAACATGCAGTAGGAGACCAGCTCTGACTCGGAGATATTATATGCTAAGTAATGAAAGGTCGAGGAAAGGGATAATCATCACTTTTGCAGTGAAGGAGCACCAAGATATACAAGGTCAAACTGATGCCAATTAGAATTATTCAGGTTCAGCTGATCCAGCATTGGCATGAGGAAACAGATGAGATGAACTTTTCATTCCCTTTTGTCCCTCTTTATAACAGTGGGGTTTTTTGTTTTTGTTTTGTGGGTGTTTTGTTTGGTTGGGATTTTTTTGACTTGTTTTTTTTTTAAGGTTCATATCCCTATTTCTCTAGATTAGGGAGCTGACTGGAGTGTGGAAGTGGAGATGTGGAGGAAATGGGAGAGACTGGGGTACAGTGAAGTCCTTCCTCAATCCTGGGTGGCTGCACAGCTGGGGAACTTGTCTGCTGCTGGGAGCACAAGAGGGATTTTAGGTCCACAAGCTTAAAACAAGCCATTGAGATTTATTCTATTTTTTTCCTACTCTAAGCAGATTTGGGTTAAGACAGTGTTTGTTCCTGATTTGGCAGAAAACCTAGGCTGACTCTGTCAGGTTTTTCACGACATGGTAAGGCCTGTCTATGACATAGTGTATCAAAACAGAAATGACAGTAAACTGTGTCACTGGGAGGTTTGAGAAATTTGCTTTCTCTACACATTTTTGGTTGTAAAGTTGGGGTTAACAATGCTCTGCATTGATTCTTCTGGCAGATTCACATCACAGAAAAATATGTTACTCAGATCCTTTTACTCTTAAAAACCTCCCACAAAACTCTCACTGGTGTACACGCAAATATCTCTGAACAGTGCACACTTAGCACATTTAAAGTTTCACTCACCCATCAGTCAAATAGTCAAATATTAAATCAGCCTAAGCTTTCTCCTAGAACTTCACTGTTCATAAAGTTTCCACTGAAGACCTTCCATTGCTTTGGATCCCTTCCCTGCACTGCTTGGCAAGGTACTTCTGTCACTCCTGTCCTGTCTCGGATCAGGAATCACCTGCTAGCACAAATCAGTCAATAACTTGCGTTTCTAGGTGGGGGTAATGGCAAGTGGTTGTCAGTGCTAGAGCAAAGGGAGTTGGTGTTCCTACTTGTAAACCTAGAAATTTGTCTGCTGCTGCAGCAGGATAAAATTTGAGTCAGCTCTGGTGCTTTGGTTGTGGTTCACAAGGTTGTTGTGAACGTAAAGTGTTTCTGTTGCACGTGAAGAGCATTCTTTTGTTGCACGGAAAGCAGGAGAAAAAGTAGTTTAGAGAGCTAGTGGTCATGCCTTTGCATGTTCAAGATATATTTTGTCTGCCAAAAAAGGGTACTTTTCACAGAAGGAAAATAAATACAAATAACTCACTTTGTAACAGATTTCTGAAGATAAAGCTCTGTTTCTCACTGCAGCACAATGAGTCAAGTTGAGCCCCGCAGAAGGGACAGAGGGGTTGGGGGCAGAGCCCTGAGCTGACCTTCCCAAGCCCTGTCACAGCCAAGCTGATCCTACTGGGGCTCTGCAAGACACAACTAATGCCTACCCGGCTGGATGTCCTCCTGCTGCCCCATCACCACTCTTGTCACTGAAGGTGGCCTTGGAAAGTGTGCCAGCTGATGGAGGAAAGATCATTTGGTAGGTGTTGCAGAGGAGCTGCTTTACCTGCTACCTGGGCTGGAGCTGTCTGGAGCAAGAAGTGTAATTCTCTGCTGCTATCGGTCCTGCGTTATTAGCTTGATGGAGTGAAAAGGGAAGAGTATGTGGGGGCCAGAGCCAGGAGCTGATGGTTCAAAATCACCCCAAAGGCTGCCTTTAGCTTTTGTATGGCCTCCAGGCAGTACCCCGGCTGTCTGCCATCATTTGCTGGGGCTCTGATGGTTGTTTTCAGTAACGCGCCTCCTTCCCTTGGGTCTCTCCTGACCCCACAACCCAGTCACTGCTCAGTCTGTGACCCTCGGGCTTTTTGTCTTTTTTTAGGAGTCCTGCATTTTCTAATGAGAAGAGAAAGCTCTGTTGGCTTGGTGGATTCACAGCTCAAGTCGCTGCCATCACACTGGCCTGTGCTTTCCACGAGCACTAAATTAACTTTAAAAAGAGCCAACAAATTTTATGAGAAAAGACAATCTTTTCATAGGTGCACAGATATACAGAAATGGTTATTTCACATCTGGGATCTCTCTGTATGGAAAGTATACATAATTTTATAACTCATCAACTTTAAGAGGTGCCCAAGAATGCTGAAAATAAGACCATAAATTTGTACGAGATATATAAAACATTTTCATAGGAAAAGAAAATCCCAACAAAATAAGCAAGGTCTTGGGTGTTCTGGCATCTGTTAGAAAAAGATATTAAAAAACCCAATCCTGCCTTTTATTTTATGACTGTGTATAAGAAAGCTGAAAAATTCCCAACTTCCAGTAAAAGATAAATGATTAAAAATATACTTCTCATTTCGTAGGAAATGGCTCTGTTAAATCTAAAATTTAAATCATAGTGTTTGATTATCAGTACTCACCAAGAGGATTACAGAACAGTCATTAAATCTTATTACAAAGCGAAGTGCAGAAAGTAATTGCACATATTTGTAAGTAGCTTAGAATTGATTAAAAATGCATAAAGAAAAACTGCAAAATTTTCTGCAGGCTCAAGCCTGCTAACCCCTCTGGGTAAACACACATCGCCTCATCCCTCCAGTAACCTTCTCTGTTTCTTCCTGGTGTGGCAAGAGGAAGATTTCTCCCTGTTTTAAGGACGACGACACTGTATGTGTGATCATTTGAATTGCTGTGAGCTGTAGGAGATAGGGAAGGCCTGAATTCCTGTTAAAGTTAGGAGGCTTTAGGAGAAGTTTAATTTAAGCTGTTCCTCGGGCTAAGCCTTTCCTTCCCCACCCCCATCCTCCACCGAAGGCTGCTTTAAGGCTGCATTTTCAAAGTGATGTATGGGGAATTAAGTGCTCCGGTTCTGTGGAAGTTAACGCGATTTTGTGAGCAAATACCCTCTACTCCAGCACCGCGCTGAAGCTGTGCTCCACTGTGAGGTTTTATATATTCCTTTCATGCAAAGGAGCTGTGCCAAAGCCAGGTAACTTTAGAAGCATATTAACTCTGGGTAAGTTACAGGCACATGGGACTTTTTGCTGGTTTTTAGTTTGTTTGGGCTGGTAAGTGAGGTAGAATTTCCCTGCAGAGGCTGAGCAGGAGGTAGGACTGGGTGAGGTGAGTGTGCTCGCCCTTTGGATGCCACACAATGAACTAGCTTAAACAACTTTCCGCACTCCCTTTTGCTTGACTGTGTCATGATGTGCCCCCAACAAGTCAGCCTTTGCCTAAGCTGCAACAAATTCAGTGCATAACACAATGCAAGGAGTAGTCTGATCCTATGCAATTCAGGTCTCAGCATACAACTTATTATTTTTAACTTTGCATTTAAGCTACTCATACATCTCTTCTGGCAGTGTTCAGAATACTCCTGAGATGCTGCATTGTGTCATGTTTTCCCTTTCCTCTTGGAGTCACTTTTTTCTCTCCACAAGAGTGGTAGGTGGTGTTTAGGAGGAGAGGGAGGTTTTCCTTATTTTCTGCTTTTTTCTTTCTTTATGAAGAGTGCTTTCTCTGATGTAAATCATACAAACCTCTTATTTTTCACTTTGGGCCCAAACTTTTCGGGGAGAGAGCAGGGCCAGTGCACAGGAAGAGAAGGGATGCACCTTTTCCATCATCACTGTCTTACCACCCAGTAGCCAGACATAGACAGAGCTGGGACTGATGTTTTTAACCTCTGGGAATGAGGCAGAGAAAGGCATGGCCTTGAACCTGGTGTGCAACCACAAGGCAACCTGCAGCGCTGTTTCTCTAGGCTCATCTTTTTGATGAGCCAATTCCCAGAGCCAAGGCAGTTTGGTTATGCACTGCTGTGCCCATTTCTGGGGGTGTGGTAAGGAGGGCATGTCAGGTTTCTAATTACCACTCCCATAATTACAAATTTACAACATTTCATCTTATTTTCCTTTCTCAACTCTGACAATCATGTGAGAACAGAACTGGAGAGATTACAAAAGATTATGCTGTTCTGTATTCATTTAGAACATCTATAAGGGCTTTTGAATAATCTTTATTTGTAACTAGGAGAAAAATGCACATTTTGTCAACTTATCTTCAACTCACTGCATGGGACTAGACCTGGGTAGCTGTCCTTCAAATTAATACAAATTTAAGAACTAAAGCACTACATAATGAGTTGAGAATATATCACTTGGAGTTTACTATTGATTTACTGTCCTAACATTTCTGAGAATTAGCCACTACATAATCTATAGAACCAAATGATTTCTTTGCTAGGTCGCTGCTATCTCTTAAGGTTTTATCTAAAGCCTTGAGAACGGGTATTTTTTCTCAAAGTCACATAAGAATCTTAGTTTTCTTTCTGTAGCAAAAACGTTTCTTGCTACAAGGAGTGTGGAGAAAAGCTTGCAGATGTGAAGGTCAGGGAGCAGCGAGGGAGTAAGGACCAGGGAGTTGGGCATGGAGATGACCCTGGCACTGGTCATGCCCTCACCAAGAAGCTCTGTCCTGCAGGGTCTGAGCATAACGGGCAGAAGCAGGGGTGATGAGGTCCATCAACAGCCCCCAACAGGCCAAGGGGTGAGCCAGGGCCAGGAACCATCCAGGGGGTCCAGGAGCTAAAGGAGATGGGGCTGGAGACAGGGCCATGGCATGGAGCCAAGGGGTCCACCTAGGGGACAGGGCCAAAAGCAAGTACAGGGGACAGGCTACAGTGTATGTCTGAGGGGTTCATCCAGAAGATGAGCTACCACAGCGTAGGGCTGAGGTCCATCCAGGAGGCAGGGCTGGAGACCTGCTATGGTGTAGCTGGGACAGGGGCTCATGGCCCTGGGCTGAGCTGAACTTGGGCCTATGGGTGGTGGTGGGGGTCCTAAGTGAAGCTGGTCAGGAACATTAAGGACTATTAGTGTATTTAGGTCTCTGACACTGAACCCGCCAAAGGCAACAACAATCAGAATATGAACTGAATACAAAGGTGATTTTTTTGAACTCATGATTTTTAAGCAAGTTTCATTGATAGGGAAAAGACAAGGTTACTTCCTGAACCACAGTGTGTTGAAGAATGGAGGCTGCACCAGAAAAGGCTGACTGTATGCTTTTGTTGCACATGCTTTGCCTTTTTTTATACTGTAGACTTCAGTATTGGTGACTACTGAAACCAGGTTACTGAGCTAGACAAGTCTTTGGTCTGACTGAGTGTGTCCACTCATATATATTCTTATGTCCCTCTGTGGGAACATTTACAAGTGACCTCAAAGTAATAAATGCATTAAAATCAAGGAAAAATCACCCACTGAATTTCCTTTGCAGACTATTTACACCAAGCAGTGGCAGGATCAGTGATATTTTACTGAGCTTTCACCACCATGGTCTGTGAGAGACGCTCCAAGTCCCCTGTGAAGAACGGGAAGCGGAGTTCAGCCCACAGAGCTCTTCTGCTCCTGAGGCCTGGGGGCTTAAATGTCCCTTGACAAGACATCCACATTGTCCTGAAGTCTTTCTGTTTCCCATGCTCATGTAGTTGTAGTAGTAGCTGGGCACTGCAAGAAGTTGTTATTTGGGGAGATTACACCAGTAGAAGCAACCTAATGATGTGGACAGAACTGTAGACTCTCATCTCACTCGTCTGGCTTGATGTTTGCTATTGATTACATGCATGTACGTACACATCCATGCAATATATACGCACTCTGGTCTCCCCAGTTGCAGGCACCCCAGACACACAGGCCCCTGTGACTGTGGTCTGTCTCCACTTGCTGGCACTAAGACCCCCATGCACATACAAACATAGAGCAGACAGTCCTTCACCCAGCAAAATAGTCAGAAAACAAGTTTCATAATAAGACAGAACAGATTGCACTGATCAGGTGCAGGGCATGGCAAGCGTACTGATCAGCATCCAGTTCACACATGATTGACCATTTTATTACCTTACCCCTCTGTTTTCCCATGATTGTTCCACCCCAAACCTCATTGATCTCTCCCTTTCCCCTCCTTTGGTTTCTCCCCTAAACTCCTCATAATAAGTCTTGCGTAATACCAAGATGCTCTTCCCTTGCATCACGTAATAGGTCACATATACCCTTCCATAAGGTAGACTCATCTTCATGGGTGTCACCCCTGACACCATGGGGCTTACGGCTCTCCTGTGATAGCTGAGGCCAGGTCAGGTCAGGGGGCTCTGTTGGCTCTGGCAAGGTTACTGGAGTTCATACAGCTCCCCTCCTTCCTTGGTACTCCTTTTGGTTTATAGAGAGGAGCCTTTAATCACATAACTTAATACCACAGAGCAAAGACTTTTCTTTTCTATATCCCCCTTCTCCCCTTGCAAAGGTTTGAAATAATTCTTGTCCTGAAAAGAAAAAAATGTTTCTCTGTTCTTCTAGCTCATCAATGTTGAAAATGATGTGGTATGTTTAAATCAGCAGCAGACCACTGTGTCATTGAAATGAGTGGGTAATTTCAATTACATTCAGTATTAATATATGTCCCTTTTCTTGGAAAACAACAAAATTGTTTAGTTCATCCTGTAACTGGGGGGATTGTATCCTGTGGTGATGCCATTAGATACATTGGTATTACACAAGGGATAGATTGGATCCCTTTTTTTTGTTTATTTTCCAGTTGAGAGCCTGTTGACTGATTACTGCTGAGTTATGAAGAAGCTCTTGTTGACCTTAATCATGGAATAATGACCCTATTCTTGGGTTTGAGTAGGTCAAGATATCAATAATCTTCAACTCACAGGCCAGGAACTGTAGTTCAGGACTGGTAAATGTGAGTATAACTGCCCCTCTCAGACCTAGTACCCTGCAGGTTTCTTCCAGTCCGGTCTATAATGTCAGCAGTCAGAGGTCATCCTACATAGTCTTGCTCACATGAAGCAACCATGTTACAGGTTCCTCTACTCAGTCTTGAAACACACCTGGGAAAACTGGGCTTTTCCTTGGAGTTCCTGCAAGTTCTTGCCATACTCCCTTTTATGACTCAGTAATGGGAACTTCTGTAACAGGATAGTATGTTTCTAAGTACATTTCTTAGAAAACGTCTGACTATTGTATTTAAAACTCTCAATCCATTTGTCTCTATTCACATAGCTCCAGCTTGACTTATAACTTCATATTTTGTAGCAGATTGGAGATTTCAGTGGTTCTTTAGCACTTTCAGATTGTCACTCAGCAACATTTCAGACGTACTTACCTTCCTTTCCAGTCATAGCTCAAAGCAATGAAAGGACTTCCATGAAACTCCAAAACTGAGTTTACTTTGACATATAGCTGTGAGAAGCCTGAAGCCAGTTGCTACTATTGAAAGGGATATTTCAAAATGCTTTTGGTCCTGATGTAGGAAACCTTTTCTATACAGGAATCTCGCTTCAGCATGTGTTTTAAGCACACGGTGACAGGCCATGGAAGTCAAAATGTTTCTATGCATATGCTTCAGTGTGATTCTGAAACTACTCCTTTGCTGGTGAGAGGTATTCCTTGTTATTGTTTTCACTGCTCTGCATTTTTCTGTACTCACTTATACCATCGTTTGTTTATCAACATGGAGGAAAACTGCAGTTTGTTTAATCACTGCCTGGAGAAAACTGTAAGCTGATCCTGGTATAAATGAGCAGGCATGAGAATTTGCTTTAATAGTTTTCAGTCCCTTTGGTAATGCAGAAATTTTGTTTGGTTTTTGCCAAGTGTTTTTTTTACTTAGTATTTTTAGGTAATCACTATGTAGATTGCTTATGTTCTTGGATTTTCCTTTTTTCTCCTTCCCATGAGATAAAACCATTGAAAACTATTGAAGTCAGTGGCAAAACTCCCACTGAATTCAGGATTTTACTCAGCCAAAGAGTTTCTTGCAAATAAGGTATTTAGATACTGCACTCTGGGGTGATATTCATAAATTTAATGCTGTTTTCTCAAAATAAAAACTCTTATATATTAGTGAGCCTCTGTGTGGCTCTGACTGAAACACTTCTCCTTGAAAACTGATTCACTGTCCTGGAACGTAATGCTCTCACCAAAAGCCATACGACAGCAGTGGACTCAGCTGCCCTGACTGCTTTACACAGTGCCAATAACACCATCAGTGGTTTGAAAAGGAAAATAAACAAAAAAACACAAATGAGAGGGCTTGCCTTCCTGCCTGGACAAATCGGACAGATTCAGCTACATTACACTTGTATAAATCTCAGCCAGACAGTGGTGCCAGATGTAGACTCGTGAATCTGTGGGAGCCTTTCAGGTCCCAGGTAGCCTTAATTAGGTACTGACCCTGGAGTCACATCTGCATGGGCCATACTTTGCACTTAACTCAGGGACTTTTCCAATACTGGGCTCACCAAGCTTGTTCAGACCTTTCAGCTTGCTTTCTGGCCCTAGGCTGAAGATCCCCCAGGTCATCTAAGGCCACTCCTGCATGAGGTTGCCTGACAGGACATGACTTGTCCCCTGGCAGTGGAAAGTTCAGGTGACAAGTTGTGGCAGGGACCATCCTTTCTGGCAAGGCTCCTTTTGGGGGCAAATCCTCATATATTGGCTCAGGGCTAGTTTACCTGGACTGGAATAAGTAAGGTATTTAAGAAGAAAGTAGAGTTACTTTGTGCTTAAGAGAACCCCCAGGACTCTCCACTGTCATGGTGATTGTTATTTTTGTGCTACCTGGGTGACATTATACAGCTAGGGCTGCATGGGCTATAGTGATGCTGATTAAAATAAGCTTCTTTAAATTTGAAGAGATTAGGCACGTTTCAGCTTTGTATGTCTGTCTTCCATGCAGACTAGTTACTGTACACAGGGAGATGAACAATGAGAGAAAGATACGGAGAGAGATCTATGATGATATGACCTAACCTTTAAAAAATGACTACTGAGTTTGAATATCTCGGTGGCTGCATGCCTCTATGGACAACACTCAATGCATCCTGAAAATTATTGCTCTTTAAAGTGTCTCTGGGCAGACATCCAGAAGGAGAAGGCACACAAAATCATAGGTCATATATCTGAGATAAGTATCAGGAACTGCAATTATAGAGATGTGCATTTTTACATATGCCTACATACACATGTATAGATCTGACTGCAGATCTAACTGTAAAGCAAACAGGTAAATTCTAGCTATTGTTAAACTATATGCCAAACCTACATAAAATGTGCCTAATTATGCTACATGAGCCCTAAAAATAAAATATTAAGGTAAAATAATACTGTACTCTTTATACAAGTACTTCAAATGGAATACATAATACAAAATATTGATTCAAGAGGGTTGCTGTATTGAAAATCAAATGAGTTTTTGCCATTGCTGAGAGCACACAAGCCCAGTGTAATCAGCCTGTTCAACTAATCATTACAGCAGTGCTGTTTGTGGCACTCTGCTTAACAGTCTGTCAGCAATTCCATTAGAAAACTTATTTTTCAGGGATTTATATTTTGGCCATAAAAAGTTGCTCCGATGTGAAATTAGAAATACATATACAGACGTTAAGAAAGAGAACTCCCCCACCCCTCCACCCAAGTTGCTTTTGAAAGGTCTGATTCTGGGTCACCAAACACAGCAAGAATTTTGCCTTTTATGTCAGTAGGAGTAGAATTGGGATGAAAGGGTCTTCTGGTGATTAATTGCAGTTAACAGGAGCTTTGCTTTTGACCTTAGCTGAGCTTAGGTTCTCTGATATGTTTTAATCACCAGTGTGTGAGGAACTCTGAGGCGCCTCTCAAATTTTTTTTGCCTCAAATCATAGTTTCCTCTCTGGTACAGCCCTTAGAAAAAGCTTTTCTGATGTGACACTTTAGTAAATGAAGGCCAATACTGCGGCCCAGATTTCAAGTCCAGTACAAGCTGTTTCCTTCTGTGCCAAAATGGAGCTTTCCTACTATAGCCGTAGACTTCAGGACAGTGCAGTAATGTATTATTTTGAACACTCCTGACTACCTGCAGTGTAACATTTATAAGATTTGACACTCACCTGGACCAGATCCTGAGAAACCTGATCTGATATTGATGCTGGACCTGTCCTGCGGGGGTGGAGGTTGGACCAGGGACCTTCTGAGGTCCCTTTCCCACTTCCATTACTCTGTGTCTCTGGGGAGTTAATGCGTGACTCTGTTAACGTCTGCTGACACAGAGAGCTGGTCAGATTCCAGTTTCGGGTCAGCTATAAGTATAAAACTTTCTGTTGCTTTAGGACAATTAGAGTCACAGTTCGCTTTGGTCCATTGTAGATGTTGTGATTAGGCTTGCTGGAGAAACGGCTTGGATTGCTCTTCCATATCTAAAGTGAATGAACTATCTGACAAACTGTGGATTCAAATGATTCATTTTTTCTCTCTTTAGGGACCACTTAAAACTTTATTTACACAAGAATTAACTTGAATTACAGTGTAGAAGTGCTTCTGAAAATTTTATCTTGTAGACTTACATCAGCAGTAGCACTAGAATTGTGTTTCCTTTCATTTTGTCTGTAACACCAAGTTGCTAAAGTTGCACTGGCGTAATTGAGGTTATTCAAAGGGACCTTTTCAGATTTCTTAGACAGTGACTAAGAAATAGTATGATAGCTACAAGAAAATAATCAAAATTAAGGGACGTGAACTAAGTACACCAAAATGCCATAAACCATGCTAGATCTTAATAAGATGTTAATTTACTATTTTCAGTCATATAATATAAATCACACCAGTCTCTTTGTTCAAAAGAAAGTAAAGCTATCAATGTGATGAAAGAAATATCAGTTGCCAAGTAAAAGTAATGAGTTTTTTTTGGAAGTTGGCAAGCTCTCTGAGACAGAGAGGGGAGAATATGACCCTGGGGAAAATTTGAAGTATGATGACTTGGTGAACACTATGACTTTACTTCCATTCCTAAAATGGGACAGCAAGATTGTGTTCAAGTTATGACAGATATAATACATCATAGTGAGAAGATAAAAATGAACATACATAAAGCTGTGTCACTTTGCAATATGAAATATATTAACAAGTTTACCTATAGTATAAAAATAAGAAAAAAAGATATATTCACCTTTATGGAACCCATCTCTAGATATTTTGCTTTTATATTTAATTGTTTACTGTCTCAGGAAGTTTCCTGCATACAGACAAATATGTAGAGGAGAAGCCTTTCTCAAATTTCATATGACCCTTTCCTCCTTGTCTACTTACATTCAAGCATGCCTGATCCCTCAGTTACTGCTAGCTCCTAGCCATCCTACCTACCTTTAAAATAATACTTATTTGCCACCATCTTTGCTGCCATTGTTTCAGTGACCACTGTATGCCTTTGTTGGATTTGATGCTATCCTTTTGTCAGTGTTGAGGTAATTTCTAACCTTGTAAAAAGTGGTTGCTTATAATACAAAAAATGTTGTTCTATTGTGTGGATTTTTAAAATAAATAAATAAATAAATAAACAGTAGCTTCTGTGCTCAGCCTCTTTGCAATCTTACACCTTCCTCCTGAGTCAGCTACTGTGCTTGTTTGCTCCATCATTATCCTGGCTGAAAAATGTCAGAGTGATGGAGTACCTATGAGCAGCTTCCCAGAGAAAAAATAAAGGGATTTGCTGAGCGAGCATGAGATGTGTTCCGTAGAGAATCCTAATATCTGATGGCAAATCCAGGACAGAAGCAGGTCCCCTTGCAAGGAGGCTAACCACTGATGGAAACACAATTGTCACAGAAGCTAAGGAGCAGAACCGCTTTTACAGTTTTTATTTTTCTGATGGCTGTGCAGGGCCCACATATATACACACACACACATATATAAATGTATGCATATGTATATTTATAAGAAAAGATGTATTTATACAGACACACATATGTATTTATAAGAAAACCGTATCCCCAAAATGTTAGAAAAATGCTAAGGCTCTGAAGTCAAGCCCACAAACCTTAGGGGATGCCAGAATTAAGATCTAGTGGTACATATTCTAAACAAGGTTCTCCTCTGTATGTGGAATGATATAATCTTTAATTACATGACTGCATACTAATTTTTCCATAGGCGGGCTTTGCCCTTCAGCACATCTAAGAGGCAGAGTCCTTGGAACGGGGTGAAATTCTTTCTGATTCGGCTGATTTTAGTGGAGTTTCTTAGCTGTATTGCTGATCAATACTTAACATTTGAAAATCAAAATAACCTTACAAAATAATATTTCCCCTTCTCAGCCCTGCTCTGCTCTTCCCATACACAAGTGGGTCAGCTGTAGGATTGGGCTATAAATCAACAGCACAGTCTTCTTTCGGGGGGGGCTACAAGCAGCTGCGTGTAGCTGGTGTGAGGAGAGCCTGGAGACAGTGCTTTGCCACAGGTATTGAGCGGACAAGAAAGAGAAGCAGAGACCTCCAGCTATCTGCCAGGAAATGCACCGTAGTGGCCATCATCTCCTGGGTTTGTTCTAAACAGCATCTCTCCACCTTTCTTTTTCCCTTCCCCAGTCCTGCCTGCCTCACAGCTCCCTGCTGTTCCTATTCCTGCCTATTTCTTTATTCCCACCCTCCATCTCCTGAGAGGTCTCATCCCCTGACATTGAATTTGGCATGTTTCCCTTTCCTCAAGCCTTTGAGGCCCCAGTCAGGTGAAGTTTTGAGAACAGAATAGAGATATTCCCGCTGTCTTCTGTTCCCATTTCTGGTATCTCAGTAGTAGGGCTAGTAATTTTAGGAGGAAATCCCATTCAGCACCTATACCCCTGCAGTGATATTTGTTCAGTGGCAATGCAGGCATTTATTCTACTTGGCATCAGGAACCTGCAAAGAGATGGAGCAGGCTCAGCTCACATGTGGTAGTTGCCCAAATGTAACATGGAACATGTCACTCTGCATTAGCGAATTGAAATTTTCATTTTTCTCTTGAGGTTAACCCTTAGCCAAACTCAACCCTGCAGTACATCACTGGGGCTAGAGCAGGTCTACCTTCTTCTACCTCACCATCACATTTCAGGTTTCTGGGTTTCAATACAAGAATACTTAGAATTTCTGAAGTAAATGGTTATGAGGTTTTTTTCTAGATGGTCAGTTGTATTTTGCTGAGAAATGTCTGAAATGCTTTAGCTGAAACCTCTTGATAGAGGCTGTGAAGGCTGTAGCCTGATCATTACAGTTCAGTAACATCAAAAGCTGCTGAAAGTGGGGGGTTTAGAATGGAAAGTGCTGGGAAATCTTCATTACCTTTAATGCTGCTTTACCAGCCTGCATCCAGGATATGTTGCACAGCTGTCCAAACCATGAGCAGCATTGGAGGGAGAGGGGAGGCTTTAACCATATATACTCCTGGTAGATGTAGGGCCTGAGTTACCTGTACATTGTCAGTTCTAAACCACCACAGCCATGGAGGATCATTCATCACAACATTTTGTGTGCCAAAAAGAGGCAGTACTCACATTAGGAAGCCCTGAATCTTTCTAGCCCAGCTGTAAAACAATGGGAGCTGGCCTGTAATTCATACTGCATATAGCAGGAGCATGTTCATACCCTCAGACATCCCTTTCAATGATCAAGAAGAGAGTTAAGATTTGCGCCCTGCATTACTTTAAAAAGTAAACCAAAACAATTTCCTGTCTCCAAGCTAATCTGAAATGAAGGAGAGAAGGTGTTCTCTTGTGTCCTGCTTGGATTCTTGCATATTAGTTTCTCTGTGAAAACTGGCTCTTTTTAGTGACAATTATTGTGTTCCACTGACGGCAAAACTGCCAAAATCCTTTGTGGAGGTGGAAAAATTAATTATTTTTGCTCAGGTCTGAGAGCATCAAAAAGGGAGACTTGAAACCTTTGTTCTGTGCAGTTTTATTCCACCCAGCTCTGAAGAATACAGAATGATACCGTTCACTGGAGAGAGATGTACTGTATTATTTCAGAGGTTTATTGTTACCAATATAATTTGGGAATGTGCTTTGCTCCCTATGGAAAAAGAACTGTTTCATGATGTACTGTACTTTCTCTTCTGATGTTCTTGGTCCTGCTGGATGCAAGCGGTTTGGATAGGACATTCATTCTCCTACAAAGTAGATAAAAATTATTCGGTAGATGTCTCCTGGTCACACACTGATCTTGTTTCTCCCACAGTCGAACCCACAAATAGCTATAGCAATGTCTGCAGTCACCTGTTTCTACTTTCCATGATACTAGGAATCATGCAGGTGAAGGGGAGGTGGCTAGCAAGCTTGGGTTTGAAAGGTTACACAAAGTAGGGTGCTTGAACTGTCTTCCTCTGTCCTGAACCCTTCACAGGCACAAACTGGCATAACAAACTTTATTTTCATTGGGCTTCTGCGTTTGGAAGTGTATAGGGGATGAATCAGTAACGTGGGATGGTGTAAGGGAACATGTGGTGTGCTGGACCAAATATGAACACCACAGAGGCCAGCCTGGCTCCTGGGGACACCTGATTCAGGGAAGAGACCCACTACCCAAAGATCTGACTACTGATGCCACCTTTGGTCAGGAACTACAGCAGGGTGATTGTCCCTGAGTACCATGACACCAGTTTCAGAGCTGTCCTTCCTGGCATAATGAGATGCTCCATGAAATGATGAGAGTGGATAGGGGTTCTCAGGGACAGTTTTGTGCTTCTGGAGACAGAGGAGGGTTTTTGGTTTGGTTTTAGTCACATTTCAGACAATAATAGTGTATTTATTTCTGATTATACTAGCTTTAAGAGCTTTTAAATATCCTCTCCAAGCAGAGAAAAACATGTTTGATATGAATAAAAGGAAGATACAGGTACTGTTGTTCTTCTACCTGTTTTTCAACATGAACACAAAGGAAATTTTTGAGGAAACCTTGCTTTTAGCCACCTAATAAATAAAGGCATCCCACCATCCTGTGGTTGCACAGCAGCACTTCCACCAGTTCCTACCCATCGACTGTCCTTTACTCCCTTTTATATTACACCCCAGGCCTTGCTGTTCAGCTCACTTCAACTGACGACAGCAATATGGATGTGCTGCAGCTTACCAGCTGCAAAGAAAGGTCCACCACTTAGCAGTTGGCAGGCATCTGATTTTTTGTGCCTTGTAGTCACATCACAGTGGTGTTGCACACTGTAATGACCACGGTGCCTTAATGAGGAAAACCTCTTGCCACTGATGATGAGACGTTGACAACTAGAAGATCAATATCCAGCGAGGTCAGATGTCCTACCCAGGGCTGTCCTTTCTGATGTATTAAAACATCACAGACTTTTTTTTTTTTTTTTGGGGGGGGGGGGGGCGGGGAAGGAAGACTGCTTTCTTTTTTGCTCAGGGTGGGGTGGGCTTTCTTTATTAACTCTGAGAATGGCAGTCTGTCCCCACCAGCTCTTCCTCAGGAATGCAACCAATGTGATGTAGTTTGTTTGGGATGGAATTATCTGTTGGGAGAAGTTACTCCCAAAAAATGCTTCTAATTGAATATGGCTTTAGTTAAGGTGGACAAATGCCCATAGTCCAAATATTTTTTTTTTTTTATGATTGAAGTAAAGTTTTAGTCATTTTCCTAAGCTAAAGGCTTACCGATATTCCTGTGTACTCCTTTATCAAGCTCTAGTATAACAACTTATTTACATTTAAGAGCATTTTTGTTTCTGATTTAGAATAAATATAGCAATGAAACATTTCATACTGCTCTAAGAGGGGAAAAGTCATGTTCTCCTAAAACCTGAATTTTAATAACTTTAGAGTGAAAATCAAAATTAGATTAAAGATAGGTTTTAGTGCAATAGGTGCACAAACCAGGAAGGAAAAGTAATTTAACAGATTTTTTAGTTTCAATTGGAAATTTTATCACATAGAAAAAGCTTCATCCTTTCCCTTACATAAAGAACTTTGTCAGGAAAGTTTGCAGAAGCAAAATTTTATGCCTTGCTCATCTCACGAATGGATCTCAATCTCTTGTAACTTTAATAGCAAAGGTTACATAAGGATTGTTCAAAATTCAGTTTTCATAAGGAAAAACCCCAGAGAACAAATGATATTAGTCCCGAGGAAATTACTTTTACTGCATGTATGTGACTGTAAGACTGAGAACAAAAATCAATGGCTTATCCGCACACCAAGTACCCTTGAGATTATGAAAAAGCAGGACCTGAATAACTTATTTTACTTTCTGAAAGAGCATCGGGACAAACATAAAACAAAACCAACAAAAAAATCAACCCATTCTCTGTGCAACATTCAGTGCTTGCTGCAGCCTTATTTTCCCAATGTATATTGCAAAGCTGCAGAGTACCTGTGCCTAAGGGAACACTAACCTTTTCCTTAGGTGCAGAGCAAGAACATGAGAAATGCAAGTTTTTGCTCCAGTGCAGATTTCCTGAGTGATCTTCAGTAATTCATTTAATCTCACTGTGTATCAATTCTGTACTGTAAAAGGCAGCTGTTATTTTCCATTCTTTTCAACAATGATGTGAAAATGTGTTGTAAAAATTTTAGAAAGTAAACACCCATGGGAGGTAAATGTAATTGTATAGATATGTAACTCTTCTTTCTCCCCTTTTTTTGTTTTCTTTTAGATGCTTTTATTTGTGATTGTAGTAGAAATTAATGATACAGGAGCCTATACTACTCTGGAGTGTCTTGAGAACTAGTTACACTGGAGTTTTTTTCAGTGTAAGGAAATGGGGTTTCTCTTCTGGCTAGAAGCAGTATATAGACAGTGAAAACTCCCGAGTGGCTTGCTGTACTTTTATATGGTCATTTGACAGGGGAATATTGGTCTGCAAATTGTTGTAATTTAGGTCAGTTTCTGTCATAAATTCTTTTTTTACTAGCTGGTCTGAGCAACAGCTTAATGTTAGTTTTGAGTTTCTGTACAGATGACTCAGCTTTGCCAAAGTGATTTGCAATGTCCTGTATTTTCCAGGTTTTATTTTTTGTATTTTTTTGTTTGTATTTTCTATTTAATAGAAATCAAGTGGGTGATTTTAAGGGTGGTGTTCTGCCCAGATCCATGCACGAAGAAAATCCTTGCAATTGCTGTTGTGTCACGGAGTTAAGTCAGGGTTGCCCAACCTGCAATTGCTTTTACTATAAGCGCAAAAGAATGCATACAAGTTTCCGTCTCTTCAGGTTTTGACTCATGTAGGTGCAATGGATGTTTTTCTTTTTTTTTTATTTAACAAAATTTTTTTCACTGGAAGTTACTTTGGTGCTGGAGGAAGGCAAAAGGCTTCTGAGACCTATTTGAGCCTATTTACACATTCAAGCTATGTTGGGCACCATGCCCTCACAAAAATGATTTGAAGACTATTTGAACACCCCAAACTCATTTTCAGTCCATGGCCACCTAGGAGCACCCACCATTTGGCCAAACATCCAAGTGAAATCATTGCTGGATGGAGTGACTGACAGCTTTAGTCATTTGAGGTGATGAACGCGTGTCAGCCTGTCAGAGCACGCACCAGCGCTGGGCTGGCATTGCATTGGTAGCCCAGTTTTCCTCCCTATTTCAGCCATTCCCTTTTAATCGCAGGTTTCCTCTTTTGTCTTTCCCAGGCAGTGTTGCCATAGCAACGGTGTCTCTTGACCATCCTGCCTTATTCCCATCAGGGCTACCCCTGTCAGCCTCCCATCAACGAGGTTTCACCCATCTCAGAAGCTCTCCCTTAAAGCTGCTTTCCCAGCACACACATGAAAAGTTGGCATATTCTTTGGATGAGGTGTCTCTGGACATTGCAAGTGGAGCCGCCAGGCTGGCACCTGGTTTTATGTTGCATAGTGGCACAATTTTCCATGCAAGGTGTCTGCAGCAAGCTGCTCTTGAACAGTTCAGCCAAAACTATAGGTATCTGTCAGCATTTGTAGACAGCGATACAGCATGGTAGACACAATACTCTGGTTCCTTCAGTGTTTGCATCTGTCTTCTTTTAATAAACCAAGAGTTTTTGTTTTCTGAAGTGACTTACTTATGAGTTTGGCTTGTGGAGTACTTATCTCTTGAAAAAAACATGCCTTTTCAATATTTGTTAGGTAGATCAAATAGAAAGAACCACTTCGCCCTCCCCGAAAATCTCCTCTTTGTATTTAGACTTGACCTGATCCTGATACGTTCCAGCCTCACTTCACCAAAGCTAAACCTGCAACTTCAAAACCACTTCCTATTCCCAGGACAGAGTTTTTCCCAGGCAAATCGTATGAAAAGTTATAGTGGGATTTGTAAAAAAAAAATTTCTGGTTGCCCCTCAAGCATCTTCCTAAAACCTTTTTGATTTATCGCACTTCTGAAACAGATTCATTCAGCAGTTGTAAATTTCTCTTCAGAATAAGACCCCAGTGGGTAGAAGAACCTTTTATAGGGTTTGATGAATGTATTGAAAGGATTAATTAAAAAAAGGTTTCCATAAATATCTAAATGCATAAATGAATATATTTTTAATGAATTATGCAACAGTCTGTCACAACAGGCTATTTATACAAGAGATTTCCATTTGACACAAAGTAATACATCTGTTTATTAAAAGAAGGATTAATCTCATGTGTGTTACATGTGCATACCATTTTATACCTTTTCACAAAACCCAGCAAGTTCAAACTTAAATAATAAACTTCCATACATGGTGCAGCTAGTGAACAGGTAAGTGGGTCTGAGGTGGGTGGAAAAGAATATATATAGAGAAAATATCTGGGAAGACATGATATAATTTATTCTGGAAATCCATTGTTGAAGAATGATTTACCTGAATCTAAGCTGAAACTTCTACAAGGAGCAGAATTAAGACTGTAAGAGAAAATTGTATGCACCGCAAGATGTGTTAGTAAACTGAATTTCCTGTGTCTGTAATGTAGTCACTGAATATATAGGCGATGGGTGCTGCCTGACATTGCTAAAAGTACTGTCCCAAGATACTGCTGTATCTTATTGTCCGGTAATCGAGTAGATGATAGTAAATGGAAGAGTAGTAATAAAACTAGTTAGAGTGGTAGCCTATTACTCTAAGTGGTAGAGTGGGTAGGATTGTACCCAATATATCTAATAATTTTAAGTGTAGAAACATAATGATAGACTCTAAATTAGCTGGTAGGAAAGAGTCCTTAGGGAAGTCACTGTGAATAATCCTCTGAAAGTGTCATCTCATTGTCTATAGTGTTCAAAAAAGCAAGTTGGATCAGGAAAAAAGGAAAAAAATGAAAACTGGAAAGGAAAACCTTGTGTCTGTACTAAACTCCTTGGTATATATATAACCTGAACATTTTACAATTCTGGTCATGGTATCTCAGAAAGAACCTCAGTGAACAAAAAAGGTACGGAGAAGGAAAAGAAAGATGGCCAAGGACATGGAATAGCTTGCCTACTGAATGAGAATAGTCAAAGTATACTATATTTTATCTTGAAAAAGAAATAAGCACTAACAAGGGTAGCAGAACATGAATGCTGTGAACAGTGTGAATAGGGAATAAGTTTTGCTGTTTCTTGTAATACCAAAACTAGGAGATACCCAACAAGATGATTAGGTAGTACATTTAAGACAAAAAAAAAAAAAAAAAAAAAAGTAAATTTTCACTCATCATTTAATTAAAGTTGTAGAATTCATTGCCACAAGATGTTGTGGAGGTTAAAATATAACTGGTTTTGAAAAGCGTAAGTGAATTAAAAATAGGATTCAGCAAATTCATGGACACACCTTCATTAAGGGCTAATGAATAATAAGTTCAGATGCAGCTGTGGCTGAGGACCTGCTTGGTTTAGTGGGACAGTACACCAGGGGAGGACTGCTCTGTGTTCTTTCCCATGGCATTCACCACTTTGAGTGAAAGACCTTTCATGCCACATGGGCTTTTGATCTGGTCCCATTCAGCTATTCTAATACACACTCTGATGTGATGAGATGGAGATAGAGTGTTGCCCTGTGCAGGCGAACGTGTTTTTCTCAACAAGGCTTAATATGGGGAAAGTACTCCACTAGCACAGCTCTAATGCTCCATTTCTACAGAACTAGCCTCAATTTCTGATGGCTTTCTGTAGACATAACCAGTGTCCAAAATATATATCTAAAAAATGTTTAATTCATTTTACTATTTTATTTAGCAATGAACTTTTAAAAATAAATTATTTCAATAATTTTTAAAATTAAAAAATATTTAAAAATAAATTATTTCAATAATTTTATTTAAGTAAGAGCACATAAGGTTTCTAGTTATTATAACTGAGAAATGTCCCTGACCTATCAAGTAGCGGCAATAAAATGAAATAGAATAGGTCAAATTCCTGTAGAACTATATAGAGGTTAAATGTGATTTTAAATAATGCTTTACATCTTTTCCATCAAAGCTCTCAAAGTACTTTGGACTTACATAGCTTAAATCTCAGTTGGATTTTGGAAGCTTTTTTCCTAAAATGTATCACCATAAAATGGTATTTTTTCAGGTTCGTTTTTATAGACTTTTTTCCCCTGTTGCTTTGGGCATGAATTACTTTTCCATTCCTGGTAACTAAAGTCCTGGGTGGCATTCACTGTCTGGAAGTAGCTACAGGAAATAGAAAAATTACAGTTTATTCTGTTACAGTGGGGTACCTATGAAAACGTTTGTATACGCTGCAGTCCTATTGAGACTTTCAGTGAAATGTTACGCTGTTCATTAATTACAGAAGAAAAACAGGTCAAGAAATGGATTCCAGCCCCAGAGATTATTATAT
Source organism: Platalea leucorodia (assembly GCF_965183815.1). Lineage (NCBI taxonomy): Eukaryota > Metazoa > Chordata > Aves > Pelecaniformes > Threskiornithidae > Platalea > Platalea leucorodia. The sequence goes on from NC_138824.1 coordinate 97,692,935, forward strand.
TCCTGTTACAGCCATGTTGTACTAAGAAATAGCATACCCATCTTTTCATTTTAGATAAATTTCAGTTTGCAGTGTCAGATACAGGTACGCGGTGTGGACCGCTCCAACCTAAGACAGCCTGTGGACAAAATTTCTCCAGGTAGACATAAAATTGTACCAGGAACAAGTCCGCTTCATGTATATTTTTCTCCAAAGCTAGTAAGAATTTTGCTGTTGTTTGGAATAATAGTTACATTACTTCAGCATTGATATCTGCTGAAAAATGTGGATGTTCTTGCTTTCTAATATAATTGTTCTCTGAATGAAGATGTGAATGACTTTAGTTCTTCATTTTGCTTTCAGTTTTGGGGGAGCAAGGGAGAGAGGCAGATGGGAGCTCTTATTATGCTTCAACTGTTTATGCTGGGGAACTGTAAGTGGGATGTCACATCCTACTTCATCCATCATAATGAGTCAACGTATGTGAAGAGTTCAAGATGTTCCCTTCAGCAAAGCGAGGCAGTGTGCGCCAGGGAGAACAACTCCATGGTTTTGTGTTCACAAATAACTGTAACTACTTAAGGCAACGACAGAAGTACAAACCTGAACAACATAATGCTTTCCCAAGGTCAGATAGCAGTGTTTGATGAATAATAATGAAGAGTACAATGTGCTAACCTCAACTACTGCTCAGTTTTACTTGCCTCATCTCAGCAAGGAGGAAGACCCAGAAGTGACAATGAAAACGATTAGCAGTATGCAAAGAGTTTCTTGAAAGAGAAGATTAAACAAGGTAAAAGTAGCTCATTCCTTGAATGTATAACAGGAAGCATGATACGTCTGTAAGAAATGGGTCTATAAGAGAAAGTCTGACAGAGGCAATGGATTGGACTCTTCTGTTTACTTTGTTATCATACACTAATGCACTGGGTAGCTATAGAGTACTAACATAAATAACAACTTACAAAACTTCTATCAGGCTCTTTTCCCTTACATTATTCACCACAAAAAACCCTGATGGAATTTACTGCTACAAGACATTATTAAAACAATGTGCTGATAACAGTGAAAAGAACTGCAGTAGAGTATGAAAAATGGAAGTACTTACTTATTTTCCAAAGGACAGAGTTTTATGAGAGCTCAACCCTTGCACTTCAAGATATAAATTAAGAACTAATTAAGTTGGAAAACAAATTAACTTTCATCTTAGTCATAAGGGTATTTATTGCTTGTGCTTTGTAGCTCTCTTTAAAGCCCTGTCAGACACTGGCCAACACTGGTGACATGTCTGACAACGTGTGACACTGGCCTGATCTGATACGGCAGTTTTCCCAAAAACTGGAGAGCAGTGGGGTTGGGTTGTTCCTATCATATTTTATCTAATATGCTTGTTAACCACAAAATTGATGAAGTATGAAGAGGTTAGGTTTTTAGGAAGCTTCCTGTACTGAGCTGAGACTGAAATATAGAGCAAGGCTTAGAATGCAAATTCTTAGGGTCTGAAGTTTAAGTAAAAAGAACAAAAAAAGTGGTAGAGTTGGGATCAGACCCCAGCTGTCTGATGCATTCTGCATTACAAGGAGTTATTCTCAATAAAATATTCTCTAAAGTGCTATCTAATGATACCATCCCTGGCCAGAAAGGCCCTTAGTTGCTCAACATAAATATACCAGGACTGCTGTCCCGAAACAAGTGAGCCTGGGTCTGGTATTGCAAAGCTGACCTCAAAGCTCCATCTTTACACAGATTAAAAATCTCAGCATTTACCAGGTTTGTGGGCAGGCTTTGCAGACTGCACTGAGCAACATGTTACTGCAGTGACATTGCCACGATCTATGGAAAGTAAAACAAGCTTGGAGCTAGCTCAAGGTTTCTCAGTGATGTTGACAAAGCTGAATGAGGACATCCTCGGGGAGAAGATGATGAATTCTGATGGCAGTGAGGAGTGGAGGAAGGCTGAGATGAACCACTGAGGAGAATTGGATGATGAAGGCTGGAAAAGGTCCACAGCTTCAGGACTTACAGATAAAAGAGGGAAAGTTAGAGGGGTTCCCAGGGTTTCTGTGGCCCTGGGAGAGGCCTATGGGGTTTGTGGGGGCTCATGCAGACTTTGGAGGGCTGTTGGTGCTCACAGGACTATTTTTCTCTCTCTCTTATCCCTCAGCCTATCATTTTCTGGAGGAAAACCTCATGCTTCATTACTTGTGACTGCTTACCGTCTGGTACTGGAGCTTCTTCCTCCTGCCCCAGGTGACCATGTTACCTGTGCATCCCTGCCAAAAGTCCCCTCTCCCTTCTGCAGTAGCATCCGCCTCCTGCTGTGGTCTCCGGAGTTTTTGTCACCTGAGCTGTTGCTGTTGTGTGAGAGGGAGGGAAGGGGACAGGGCAGGGGCAAGGCCTTCTCCTGTGGCAGAGGAATGGCAAACATAAGTGGGTGGAGAGAAGCTAGGCAGGAGAGCAGTGGCAGAGGACTTTGGAGGTTGAACTTGGAGGGTTAACACAATGTGTTGCTCAAACGCCGGACCTTCTCTCTCCTCCGTTTCTCCAAAGCACGGACCCTGGGTTGTTCAGCAGTCAGCTGCCTTAGGCAAATGCTGATTTTGTCTATACATAAATCCAGTCTTGTACTTGGCTACATTTGTTTGAGCTACAGTCACCTCTTTGGTTTACAACAATAGTCTGAGCTCACTTTACATTGTCCTGGCACTTTTTTGGGGATGGGTGGTGGGGTTGCAGGGAGGGAAATTAAGGCAAAGGATTACTCGCAGAAAGCTCCTGCACATTGCCAAAGTTGTTTGTCTGAGACTTAGACAAACATCTTGGAAAAATCCAGCCTCCATACTTGTGTGCATCCCACAGTCAAAGCGCAGGCACGTATTTATGAGAAACCTATCATGTACCAGATGGTAGAATAAAGTGGTTGTTTAAACATGCTGTGACTTAGGGTAACCTGGCATAGCACATTCTCAAAATATGCCGCATGTGTTTCTTCACAGATCTCAACTAAAGTATAGCAATGAATAACTTCTTAAAAATCCTGGTACAACAACATGCCTTTTGTTTCTTACATGGTATCTAACAGTTGCTGCAGCAAATACAAGGAAGGAATTAGATCTGGAATTGAGCTTCACTGGATACAATGGTGAAAGAGGAGTTTTCTTTTAAAGTATAGGCCTAAACCTGTGCAGTGAGTGAAGTCCTGAGGGACTTGCATGCTAGAATCTACTCAAAGCACTAAACCGCTATGAGGTTATCTGGCTACTCTCCGCTGCACGCCAAATCTGTACCCTTCACAATATTCTGGCCCAGGATGTACACATGAGCTCTGCCTATGTACCGAGGTCTTGGTCAGATGGGGAGAGAGCATGCTTCTGGCAGAAGAATTTGGAGCTGTAGTGGGTTCACATTCCCCCATCTTGGGGCTCTGTGAGGAAGCTATGCCAGTTCATGTGGTCAAAATACTCTTTGCCTTACATCTGTGCATGAAGAACAGCCCTCGGTCCCTACCTTAGGTAGCTGTGTTGGGCCTGCTTCCGTTCATGGGTTATAGAATAAGCTCAGGAGCTTCATAAGGCAATGATTGTAGCAATTCTTTTTAATAAGTACAGCAAAATCTGTTGGGGAAAAGCCAACTTGCTCTCTGCAGCATACCACTGCCTTGTCTTGATGGGTCAATATCCTGTGATTCAGAGACCCAAATGCACTCCTCAAAGCTTTAAACATTCAGAATCTGCTATGTATTAGGCACCAGCTTCCTTGGGGGTGAGCCTCTCTGAGATTTCAATCAAACGAAGTACTCCATAAGAAAATATTTCTTGTTGAATTTTGACATGTACACTTCCATAGTTTCTTAATTACTTTTCTCAGTTCCCAAATCTTCAAGTAAAAAGAAAAATAGAAAACATCATTGCACATGAATATTTGGTACAGGTTTGATATTGTTTTCACTTTTCTCTCTTACATAACTGCTTTTCCCTTCACTTAGAAGAAGCACTATTGCTCACATGTGATTCATAATCCTCTCCCCCACCTCCCATCTCTGCTTTCCCTCCTGAGCATGATCTACTAAATTTTCTGACAATATTTTTTGAATTACTTTCCACATCTCTAATGCTGTGGAGGGAATACAAGCAGCAGAGTGCAAGCGGGTCTCTACTCTCACTTGGCTGTTATCTGAGGAATTATGAACTAAATTTTGCTTGCAGAATCTCCACCTCAAATAACGTCCAAAGAGACTTTTATACCTCAGCTGGTCTTCCTTATAACAAATTTTAGTTGCCAGATTTATTGATGTGATACCCGTGTTAGAATCTGCAAACTTGGCTCTCAGAATCCGTCGGGTGAACAAATCTCTCTGTAAACCGAGTGGGCTGGATCTAAACGTGACTGCAAGGCAATAAACATGCAACTCTCAATGCAGTTGCTTGTACACAATCTCTCTCTAGATATAAAAAAACCCTTTTAAATCTGTTAACAATAGTTTTATCATTAGGCAAGATTTCTTGTGAGTAGTACCCCATTCTGTCAAGCATATGGTCAACAACTTGCGATGTCAAAGGAGCAATAGCACGTATCTGTGAAATGCAAAACACCACAGGATCAATTAAAGCAGAAGAAATATTAAACAGCCAAAAATGTATGGGAATGTTGTCTTCTGCCAATGCAGGGCCCAGCATAAAATCTGAATTTTCTTGATGCCATTTAGTCTTTTAACCTACTTGATTACCTTTTTTCATTAAAACCACTTACTCTTTGCCTTGTTATTTGCATTGCTTTGTAGAATTCTTTTTTTTTTTTTTAATCTGTGTGTCATCACTGCTCTTTCCCTGTAAGATAAGCATATGTAGTGTAAAATGGCTTGCCACTATCTGAAGTTGGGTTTTTTGTGGTGTTTTTTTTTTTTTCCCTTCTGGCTCTGAGAAGTAGAAATAAAGATATCTCCTTCAGGTGTTTGCCAGAAGTGTTGTAAATATGATGATCTGGGACCAGAGGACAAAGAATATCATCTTGATACTCTCTCAAGCCTTGTATTCTGTGACCTCTGTGATTTCACTTTTCTTCATCTGTAACTACAGGGTGGGTGAGGAAAGCATGCACAAAATCCAGCATTTTTGTATTTAGATTTTAAAGTGATGATGACTGGGCACTGCAGACTCTTCTCAGGTTTGTGCTCCATAGGACAGGGTTTCATACAGGGCTAAGGAGCCTGTGGCAAGGGAAAACCTAAAACCCATCAAGTGAGAGATGGTGGGGTAACCTTACAGACCTGTGATCTGATGTCATCTCTGCAAACTGGAAATCACAGGGAGGAGAGTAATTTGTCAAAGTGCTATTCAGTAGTTAATTTTCACATTAATTGTTCCAGAAAGAAAAGAAAACAAGCCATGTTATCAAGATCAATAGTAGGATGGGATTAAGCGATTGTTTTTCACCAACCTAATTCATAAGCAAATGTAACACATGGAATTATTGATACATGGTGTTCATGAGATTAATACTCCATTCCTATCCCATTTTGGGTACTAAATGAAGTTGCTGAAATAGAAAACTAGAACTACATTTTGAGATAAATGAATGTTTATTAAAGTAATTGAAAATGAATAAAATAACAATTACAGCCAACAACTTCTAAAAATATACAGATGAATAGCACTTCATGAAATGAGAGGTAAATGAGTGAAAGTGTACGTATTATTGAAATATGGCTGTCACTAATTTTAACAGTATTTCCATTTTTGGAAATGTTTGTTTGTTCGATATACATATCGTGCAGAGCATTCTGGTCTATGGCTGGGTCTCTTGGGCACTACAGTAATTAGTAGTGAATTAGTGAAAGAAACAATGAGTAATGTGGAAGCCTACCTCTTCAATAAGAAACAGGATTCCATTGTGGCATTATTTAGCCTATTACTAAGAACACAGAAAACTTCAAAGGATATTTTTATTCCATAGTTGCAAGACAAGAGTAGATCATTATTAACATAATTTAGTAATCAGACTTAAAGGGATAATTCAATAATATATGTTTATTTAGTGAAGAAAACCTGTCTCAAACAACATTATTGTCTAATTAATATCAAAAATCCTTAAAAATAAAGAAACAAAAGTAAGTAGATTGGATAGTACAATATGGTTAAATTAGTAAATAGTTTCTCTTAAGAAATGTTCTTACTAAATCAAAATATAGGATTTAGAAAGAACATTCAAGGTCATTTGCCAGTTACTGCTCAAGGTCATACAGCATCCTTATGTGCATATTGCAGAGAAGGTAGAGTAATTTTCAAGAGGGTTGAGTTACAATAACTCTGTAGTGTATGAATGTCAAAATGGCTAGAGGAGCTCCACTTTAATACAGAATTGGTGTTAAAAATAATAGAAGGTAAAAAATCAGTCCAGTTAAGTACCATATAAGGAGAAAGATGAAATTAATTAATGTGAAGATTGATTAAATGCTTCCAGTAAGTGTAGTGAGGTGTTTGTACTGCTTGTGTTATTCTGGAGATTAGAGATGCTCTCCCAAAACATTGTCAAATGCAAAGCCCATATGGCAAAAAGGAATAAATACTGACCAATTTAAGGTACAGAAAAGAAAAAAAAAAATACAAAACTGAGCTATTGGTATTTAGTTAGGGTAATCACTATCTGTTTTAATTACTGAGCCAGAATGGAAATATAACAGAATTCAAAAGAATGTGGTATTTGCACACATTGAATGGCTTCCATAAATAGAAACACAGAACACATTGAAAATGAATGTAAAAATGGATCCTACTTTTTATTCAACACAAGCATGAAGGTTTAAGCAAGACTAGGAATTATGAGAAAGTCTCCTTCTTTTGCCCCTCAAGCACACAGATGATAGCTATTATAAAAGGGAGAGAGCTAGTTTTCTTTCTCTTGCATGTGTTACTTGATATGCAAACACAGGACAGAAGAGGGGTTGAGAATGAGCTAGGCTGAACTTGTAGGAAAAGAATGGTGCTGACAGTGCTAGTAAATCCTCAGCTTTGTTTAAATTGGTAATTAGTTTTAGTATGGCTAATGTCATAGTAGTATGACAGTACTATGGATTAGTAGTATGGCTTCAGTATGGCTAATTGTCAGGACACCTTCAGTGTCCTGACAATTCTGTGACCTTTAGAACAAAAGGTAACCCTAAGACAATAAACTCAGAAAGATATGACATAATACATACTACTCTAAGGTTCATACACTGCATATTATTGTCAGGCAAATGCACTGCAAGAATTATGACCTCTTTGTACTTTAGCAATAATAAGACCAGTGAACAAGGTAACTTAGTAAATTAGGTTATGATTAAATTCAGCTTAAAAGACAAAATGCAAACCATATCCTCTTGTGGTTGCAATACACTCCATGTGTATTGTATGTGTAACAGAGACAATTAAATTAGTTACCAAGGCAAATTTGTCTCAGATGTCAGATGCAAATACTATAATCCAGCCCAATTATTGTTTTCGAGAGAACAATTTAAAAATCTGGAGACTGCTTTGGAGTAGTCTCTTTTCTCTTTTGCTTCTGGCATAGCCTTCTCAGTTAATACATGGAATAAGAAATTTGCACAGAAATCTGTGGAGGCATGCTAAGGGTATTGATTTTGGATATTCCTGAAATCAGAGCCTGGCAGGAGTCTGAATTTTTGGAGCAAGGATTTGGATTCCAGCCATGTCACTGTTCTGGAAAAGCAGTTTTTTTCACTCTTCAAGGACAAATTTTGACTTCCTTTGAAGTGCAGAAATTCCCAATGGAGTCTTTTAGTAATAAATATTGATTAATCTTCTCTCTGTCCTTTAGAGTAAATTGCAATAGTCCCTCCCTTAGCTGTCCTTGCATTTTGTCATATGGTTGTCAGTTTATGTTGGTACCTCTGATGATTGCCAGGAAAGCACCAAAATCACTAACTCTGTTAGTGGGAGTCCTAAATAGGTTTTGAAGAAAGTGTCTCCTCCTTAGTAGAAGAGTGTCAAAGGACTAAACATGTCTTATTTGTATTCAGTAGCAATTCAAGGACATTGTCAAGTCAGGACAATTCGGACCTCAGTACCCTTTGACCTTTAGGTGGTGAAATTGGGCATATCCATCTGTTCTTGGACCACTTTTAAAATTGGTCAGAAGTCCACCCGGTAGTATCAACACATAGCTCTTCCTTCAGCCTTTCATATTGGTACTTTTTAATTTTCTTTAATTTTAACAATGAACCCAGTTTTCATTCTGGATAGCGAGTCCACCATTTAGGCAGGGTAGATGGCTCTGCATATTACTTACCCATCCATTAGGTGGCATCTAACTTTCAGAAAAGTTAAACTTTATATGCATTACTCTTCTTTTCCTGGTAATGCTTTTAAATCTAATTTACTTTGTTAATTGAATTATATCAGGATTGAAATAGCATTAGGGAATTATTTTTTCTATGGGAAAATTTGGCTCTGATAGTATAACAGTAATTGCTTGAAATTCTAGCATTTTTTTAAGTTTATACCTAGCTTTCACTTGGGGCAGCACATCCCACTGATGTAAATGTAGAAGGGCTTAATTTCACAGACTAATTCTAGTCTCAAAGAAAAACATCTAAATTGGCTATAAAACTTAGTATTCCACTTACTCATAGAATTGTAGAATCATAGAATCATAGAATCATAGAATCATAGAATCATTTAGGTTGGAAAAGACCTTTAAGATCATTGAGTCCAAACATAAACCTAACACTGCCAAGTTCACCACTAAACCATGTACCTAAGCACCACATCCACACATCTTTTAAATACCTCCAGGGATGGAGACTCAACCACTTCCCTGGGCAGCCTGTTCCAGTGCCTGATTACCCTTTCGGTGAAGAAATTTTTCCTAATATCCAATCTAAACTTCCCCTAGCACAACTTGAGGCCATGTTTTCTCATCCTATCACTTGTTACCTGGGAAGAGAGACCGACCCCCACCTCCCTACAATCTCCTTTCAGGTAGTTGTAGAGAGCAATAAGGTCACCCCTCAGCCTCCTCTTCTCCAAACTAAACAACCCCAGCTCCCTCAGCCGCTCCTCATAAGACTTGTGCTCTAGACCCTTCACCAGCTTTGTTGCCCTTCTTTGGACACGCTCCAGCACCTCGATGTCCTTCTTGTAGTGAGGGGCCCAAAACTGAACACAGTACTTGAGGTGGGGCCTCACCAGTGCCGAGTACAGGGGGACAATCACCTCCCTGGTCCTGCTGGCCACACTATTTCTGATGCAAGCCAGGATGCCGTTGGCCTTCTTGGCCACCTGAGCACACTGCCGGCTCATGTTCAGGCGGCTGTTGACCAACACCCCCAGGTCCTTTTATGCCAGGCAACTTTCCAGCCACTCTTCCCCAAGCCTGTAGCGTTGCATGGGGTTGTTGTGACTGAAGTGCAGGACCGAGCACTTAGCCTTGTTGAACCTCATACAACTGGCCTTGGCCCATCAGTCCAGCCTGTCCGGATCGCTCTGTAGAGCCTTTCTACCCTCAAGCAGATCAACAGTTCCACCCAACTTGGCGTCATCTGCAAACTTACTGCAAACTTACTCGATCCCCTTGTCCAGATCATTGACAAAGATACTAAACAGAAAAGGCCCCAATACTGATCTCTGGGGAATACCACTTGTGACCGGCCACCAACTGGATTTAACTCCATTCACAAGTCTTTGGGCCTGGCCATCCAGCCAGTTTTTTACCCAGTGAAGAGTACACCCATCCAAGCCATGCACAGCCAATTTCTCCAGGAAAATGCTGCGGGAAATGGTGTCAAAAGCTTTACTAAAGTCCAGGTAGACAACTTCCACAGCCTTTCCCTCATCCACCAAGCAGGTCACCTTGTCATAGAAGGAGACCAGGTTAGTCAAGCAGGACCTGCCTTTCATAAACCCGTGTTGGCTGGGACTGATCCCCTGGTTGTCCCATATGTGCCGCATGATGGCACTCAGGATCATCTGCTCCATAACCTTTCCTGGCACCGAGGTCAGGCTGACAGGCCTGTAGTTCTCCGGATCCTCCTTCCGGCCCTTCTTGCAGATGGGCATCACATTGGCTAACCTCCAGTCAACTGGGACTGCCGCGGTTAGCCAGGACAGATGATAGATGATTGAAAGTGGATTGGTGAGCACTTCCGCCAGCTCCATCAGTACTCTTGGGTGAATCCCATCCAGTGCTATAGACTTTTGTGTGTGCCTAAGTGGTGTAGCAGTTTACTAACCATTTGCCCTTGGATTATGAGGGCTTCATTCTGCTCCCTGTCCCCGTCTTCCAGCTCAGGGGGCTAGGTACCTGGAGAACAATTAGTCTGATTATTAAAGACTGAGGTAAAGAAGGCATTAAGTACCTCACCTGTTTCCTCATCCTTTGTCACTATGTTTCCCCCTGCATCCCATAAAGGATGGAGGTTCTCCTTAGCCCTTCTTTTGTTGTTAATGTATAGAAATATTCTTCATTGTCTTTTATGGCAGTAGCCAGATTAAGTTCTAGTTGGGCCAAAGCCCCACGGAGGCAGCAGACCCTAAGTGGGTCCAGTCTGCATATTGGGCCTTGTGCTCCCCTCAGGAGAGAGGAGACAATGACCCGTCTTTTTTTCTTTATGGAAGTGGTTTTGATGCAGGGTGTAGGCCAACTTAACCTTGGCAACGCCTCCAACTTAGATGAACCATTGTCCTTGTCATTGTTCGGTTCCACTTGCATTGGAACTACTTTGCATTGCATAATACTCTTGGCATTATCCTAGATAACTTTGAAAATACCTGCAACAATATTCTTATTTATGTTGCTAAGAATATCTCCTAAGTCAAATTCTCAGTTTTTGCTCCTTATCTTTATAAACATTTCTAAGTTTAGTAGTAAATTGTTCATGCTGAAATCCATATTCATCACTTCACCTAGAAGACCCATGTTTGGTGCAGTCTGAGGGGCTCATCTTGCTGAGGCATTAGAAACCTGCAGTTTTCTATGGCCAAAGGCACACAAGGGAGTGATGTAACTCCTCTCATAACTAGTGCTCTTAACTCCTCATCCTGAATGACAGGTACCTACTTATGGCAGGACTGACAGGGAGTGGAACTAGATATAAAAATGAGACTCTGTCCATAGCAAGATGTCTTCATTCCCTAAGTTTGTATCTTCTGCTTAATCACGTCAGTGTTATTGTAAAATTGGTAAGAATAATGTTTACAGCTTGCAGGACTTCTAGCATCGTGGAGCTTTGCACGAATGTATAGTTCTTATAAGAATCTGGGAGTATTGGTTGATCTCAATACAAAAAACGTTTGTGCTTCTATGGTTGCGTGACTGTAGAGCAAAAAAAAAACTGTTGAGTGTTTACCACACTAATTTCAAAATGTGGGAACTTCTGTGGAAATAGCACTTCCTTGCACGTGTTTTGAATCACAGGGAGAGTGGCAGACTGGTTGATCAGTTCATAAAGACAAAAATTTTCCCCCAGATAAAGTAGAATGACTTGTTTTAGTAATTCCTAGCAGCTTGGAGGCGTGCCTGTAGCCAGTCACATCATTTGCAGCTTCCTGGGTGCATTTGTAAGCACTCATCATAAAAGGTCTCATTCATTTTGGTACACAGAAGCTTGAATCAAAGCATTCTTTATACAATTCTTGAAAAGATGCTGTTGAAGTTGTGCTTTAAGAATAATTATGGTTGAATCTTTGGTCCATTATATCTTACTGAAGTATTAGTGAAGCAACACGACCACCTAAAGAGCCAAAGTTGAAATTTCTGCATGGAAAGAAAAGTGGAATAGTGAAAGACCGTCCTTTCTTTTCTGTCTTCTGGAGCATTTTAAAGAGACTATTTGCGATCAACAACACCGATATATTTTTCTCCTAGAAAAGAAGATTTGCAGAGGTCTAAGGCCTTTAGCTTAGGTTGCAAAAAAACCCAAAATAATAAAAAAAGTAATACTAACCTTCATGTGAAAAGGACGGTTGTGTATGAGATTCAGTTTGGTAGAGGCATACATGATTTAGATCCAGTTGTTGCTAATATAGCCAGTTAATTTTTTTTAACATGGAGAATGGCAAAATTTCATATTCATCAAGAGCTTCTGTACCAGTGACATCACAGCCTGTTTCATAGCAATTTCACAGCTCTTGAGATATGTTGTTCCAATGACTTCATAGGCCATACCCATTCTGCTTCCTGGGCATTGGGTAGACTGAAACCTCTGCACACGGAGACGTCACAAGAATAAGGCATGATGAAACATGATGCAGGCAGACTGAGCTCATGGGCTTCAGGCAAAGTTGCCTCCAGGTAGGATTCCATCCCAGACTTGCAATAAAATACCATCTTTCCCCAGGGCATTTGTGGTTGAAATAAGCCTGGTGAGCTGGTTATTGAGGTGTGTGCCCACTACAGCCTGTGGCTCTTCACTGGCTCAAGAAACTAGTGAACTTTTATCAGTTCAGTAAGTGCAAAGAGTCTTTGAAGCTGCAAATCAACTGATCCCTGAACAAGTGCCCTCAATAACAACACATGTTGCAGAAGAGGCAAGTCCTTCGGCATGTCTGTCTTCTCTCTGCAGCATATTAGCTTTGCTTGTGCTATGATTTGAGCAGTTGCTCATTTTTCACATATTGCATCTGGAGTGACTCCAAGGAAAATGGAAGATAGTCTCACTGACATCTGGTTGCTGACATACTAACAAGGACTTTGGCTTCCATTTCTCACTTTCCTTCCTGAGATCTTTATATTGTTGAATAGTACCAGCGTGAGGATCAAGAAAACTTTAAAAGTTCCTGTGAAGTCGGGAACTATAAGAGCTGGTCAAAATTCACAGGGTGTTTCTACTCCATTACTTGATAAAATATACTCTTCTCCTCATATTTTTTGTGCAAATGTTGGTAGAAAAAGAACTTGCAATTTGATTCCTTCAAGTGTTTGTGTTGGGAGAGCTCTTGTTGCATATGTTCACAGAGAGTGAACATAAAAGGGGCCTGAGGATAGACAAAAAATCTGTTTGACTATCTGACAAATAGTTACAGAAACATTTTGCATATTTACCCATCTTCTAAAAGAAACATATTGCTATGCAACAAAAATGTGTTTACTGTAAAATGACATAGACAGTAGCGCTTAGAACATACTTGAAAGAACTGGATTTTGTAAGCAGCTCATTTGCATAGAAACACAAAAACATTGGAAGCCTAAGAAACAGCATCAAGGGATAAAAGACATCCATTGGGACCAGTCTCCATTAACCTTAGGTTTGTATGGTTTTCTTTTCCTCTCAGGACTGAATATTTGTTTAACTATTAAATCAGTTTATGAAATCATTCTGTGTCCTTAAAAATATAGTGAGTATAACTGCCTTGCCACCAGATTAGTCTAAATTCCTCTTGAACTGATGTTGCTAAATTTATATAACTTTGTTATATCACTGGCAACTTATATTTCTATCACTTCATGCAAAATAAATTCGTTCTCACTTACGGGGTAGTGCTCCTTCTCAGTTACAGCCTGAGACCTGCTGATTTTTTACTTAGTTATCCCAATAGATGGTTGGCATTCATATTCATTTTTTCTCTCTTCTTAGCCAGACTGTGCCTCAGTGAGGCATCAAACCGAAGCCAAATTGATGTAGCACATTCAAATTTCAACCTTGTTACTGAAGAGAATGCCAAGAGTTTAAAAAGTGTCAGGCCTTTGAGATTGAAGAAAAAGATATGGAAAAGACAACTTTCAAACTCGGGAAGATGATGACTTTTACCTCTGGGAGTTCTATGTAAAAATCTCTAAGTAGCTCAACAAAAGATGTCCTCAAGCATTAATGATAATAGAATGGTAAACGTAGCTATTATGATGCATATAAAAAACTGAAAATAATTTCATTATGTAATTAAGCAACTAAAATCCTTCTTCCCAAACCAATACTCTAAACTGCTACATGAGAAAAGAGGCTTTGGAAACCCAACCAACATAACAAGTTTCAGTTACTTCTAGTTAATGTGAAATGAAATATGTTTTGCTCAGGGATTTGTTAGTGGAAAAGAGATATTTTCACCTCTGGATAGCTATGTCAGATCATGCCTGGGTTTAGAGTTGAAAGTTGTTACCCTTTCTATGTAGCTGTGTAGCAGTTTCTCTAATTTCCTGTATGTTTTTGTAGAAAATGCAAGCTTTTTCTGCTGGTTGCAGTGCAGGAGGTTAAGGTTTCCTGTTGTGTTTGATTGTACAGCTCACGGACTTGCAAATTTGAACTTAGAGGTAAAAACAGAAATCTCTTTTAGATATTACTCTTCCAGGAAGTGTCTAGATTCTTCAGTGGTATTTGCTGAGGCTTGTGCTGTCCCTGCTCTGTGCCTTAAAAAGTGACACTAGCATTGTTTGAGGCTAAACAAGAGACTGGATGCCAGCCATATAAGCAGGTAAAGTACTGAAATGGTACATGGTGGATGTCCACACTGGACAAGGTAAGAAACAGCAAGTTAACATTGTCACAAGAAATAATCATGTTGGCATGCATGATATGGGTACAATATTCTGATGACACACAGAAATGGAATGGCTGCAAAAGTTGCAGCATGCCCATCTATGGAGATCTGTAAGAACAAATTAAACTACCATCTATTAGTAGTAACAAGATATTAACAGTGACACTTTTTTGGGATAGGGACAATCAACTGGATTACCTTTCATGTTCCTTTAAAGTCGTGTTTTCTTGTGATTCAAGGACATCTCTGTCTACAGCCATGCTTTCTTAATCTCTAATATTCACACAGTTAAAAAAGATGTCCAGTATATCTGATAATAACTGATCTCTGTCTAACTAAGATTATGGTGACAGTTTAAAGTATAAGGTAAGAATATATGTTAATAATAACAAAGATGAAACATAGGTAATCTAAAATTAGGCCAAGGAAGAGCAATTATCACCTTTGTTACTAGTAGCACCAGTGTCCCATGGAGCTGTCTTTTTCTGTTTACTGGGTATATCTTCTCTGCACCAGCAATACTACATGAAATGGAGTTCTAGCTGAAAGATATTTCAT
The DNA here is from genome assembly GCF_965183815.1 of Platalea leucorodia. Classification (NCBI taxonomy): domain Eukaryota; kingdom Metazoa; phylum Chordata; class Aves; order Pelecaniformes; family Threskiornithidae; genus Platalea; species Platalea leucorodia. The sequence goes on from NC_138824.1 coordinate 97,707,940, forward strand.
TTAAACCAAATATTGAAACTTTACAGATGCTTGCCTGCAGCTGTACAGAAAAGACGAACAGCCTCCAGACAAGCCAGCCCCACAGAGCTTTTTACTTGCTTAGTTTTAGCAATATATATGAATATCTACGCAGATGGAAAATGAGAGCTAGGATGAGACATTAATAGAATCCACTGGGAATCGGGGTCCTGATGTTGCCAGAAGCTAAGTCCCTTCAACTCTCCGTGCAGTGGAGGAGACATGAGGGTGCACAATGCTCTGCTGAAACAGGCCATGGAGAACAAGATCCATCAAAACCCCATCTCGGCAGCGCCACAAGCTGGAAAGAAGCAAGAGGGTTGGGCAAATACCTATAGAAATAATGCATGGAAAGAAAACAGGAGGGAAAGCCTGCTCTGTCACAAAATACCCTAATGTGTGTTACAGATGAAATTTTGCTTCTGTAGAGAGCTGTACATTTGTATCCCAGAAGATGTTTTGGCCCTGGAATAGGGGCCAAACTGAATTTTTCCCAGTGTGGACGGACAGCAGAATTAGCCTAATGCAGTAAGCCTGGTCCTCAGCTTTATTTCATTTCCACTGGTTGGACTTGGTGCAAGGTCCCTGTGGGCATTCCCTGCTCCTGGAGGTTTGACTGCTGGGGTGCAGGGCCAGCTTACACACAGTGCAGCTGAGGGCTGCCCCTGCCAGGGTGTTGTGATGGCTGGTGAATCTCCAGGGTCCAGGAGCATCGAGGGCTCCCCATGGTGGGTGGCAGGTCATGGCCTGGCATCCAGGGCCTGTCCCACTGCCCCAGCCAGGAGCAAGGCAGCCAGGAGACACTAGGGGACAACCCCAGCCATGGGCGTAGGGCACTTCTCTGGGGATGGGATGTTGTCCCATGGGTGGGCTCAGGATCAGGCCCGTAGAAGGAACCGGGGTCAGACCCAGCCCCTGCCTCATCACCACAGGCTTGGCCGATGCCCAGCTGCCAGGCCCAGCCCTGCCACCCGCAGGAGACCTGCAGTCCTGGCCTGTGCTGCCCCCTGACAATCAGCTTCTCTTTTCCTCGGGGTAACAAAGCTCAAGTGGTTACGCAGGTTTAGTCTCATCCAACTGGTGTTTAAAATTCGTAAGTCATGACTTGAAATTGCTCTGCTCTCTTACTTTGTAACCATGGCTACTTATCCAGCCACCATTGCTGTGTCCAGCTGTGCCACTTGCCTCTGTATCTCTCCTTACTTCTGTGAGGACATGCTTCAGGCACAAGCATCCTCCAAAGTACTCACCAAAAGGTGATGAACCAACTACAGCTTCTGCCTGCCTTCATTTTTATTGATAGTGCCATTCTTCAAAACCACTCAGCTCATGCTGTAGTGGCCTTCTCTTTCCTTGCCATCTCTAAGGAAAAAGGATGCACCATGAACACGTCTCTCTGTTGGCTGCCCTGAGTGTGGGCTGCCGAAGTTTTAACCTCTAATCTGGTGTTGGAGTTTGATCGACAGACTCTAGCTCCGAAACATGAGGCCAAAAGACTTTGAGGAATATGACTGTCTTGCTTACTAAGCCTGTCCAATTCCAGCCAACGAGTACTCCAACTAATCTCTGGTAATAGCTACCTAAAGGGTCACTGCTTGAAAGAAACGACGTGATCAAGTGTTCCCTTGTGTTCCACTTTTCCATCCTCTTTTTTCCCTTTGAACTGGAAGATGGTGGGCAATAGGGATAATATTTCCTTGTGGATGTGGAAAACACTTTACTAAGAAAACTAATTTATTCAGATTGAAATATCTTCCTTTTTCTAGATACGCAGAAAATTAAATGCATGGTGGAGCAGTAAGTGGAAAAATAGGGTTTTCCTTGATTTCAGTTTATTGCAGTGAAATTCACTGCTGTGCCAGAAGTAATGTCACAGTAATGAGTAATGTCACAGAGGTCCCAGGTAAGTGCAAATTTTGGGTGAATATCGTGCCATATTTACTGTGAAACAGAATCACTGTTCTTAGAAAGGTTGAAAATCAGCTCTTCTACAAGAGTGTATTTTCCTCCCTTGCAAGTATCATACATTTTGACATGTCAAAAGTTGAAAAGAAGAAAAAAAGACTTATACATCAGGAATATATAACTTCATTACATCATTTCTGCCGAAGAACATTCTATATGTCAAGAATATGCTATATATCTCTTGGGTGGCAAGAGGAGAAGAGTTCCTCAGTTGAGTTGGAAATAATCTGTTGGAAGGTTTCTTCACTGAAGTTGCAGTCAACCAAAGGTATTTTGGTTTGAGAGAAAATGTAGTAAACAAAAGCAGATTTTTAAGTTGTGTTAATTTCCTGCAGTCTTCCATATCTCTATGCAGTATGCATGTAGGGACCTTTTGGCTTCCCTTTATAATCATGCCTGGAAGATCAGCATTTTTTGCGGTCCCAGATCCATCGCTTCCTCTGTGGTCAGGGATTTTCAGGGCTTATATGTTTCTAGTACAGGTCAGTGACCTAAGTGCTGAGGCTTATTTCTCTCCTATGGATAATTTAAAAATTATTCAATATGAAAAAATGTCAAACTTTGAAACCATTGAAAATATTTACTATCCATTCAACATCTTAAAAATTTTGTTTGCTGTTTCCTGGGGTGCTGTCATTTATTCAGCAACAGACTCAGTGGTCCAACCTAACAGATACTGTGATGAGATGGTTTTCAATGCGCCTTCAAGCTGCTCTGTATGTGTACGCACGTGTGTGTACACTCGCCTGAAAATATCAGCATGTTTGGTGTGTAAGCATCATCAGAAACATCATAATTCATTCTGTCACCTATGTGAGAAGCTGCAGTAAAGTATGTGTAAAAACCTATTGGATAAATACATTTTGTGCCATAAATTTCTATCACCTGCAAAGGCAGGTGTTAATGCTTCAGGAATACACACATACTGTAGACAGTGTTGCAGACTGCAGAAACCTGGAGTGTGTCTGTGTTCCTGTAGCTCTTCCTGATTATTTGTTCAGGGCCAGTGTGTTCCTGCTGTTTATCTGCTGCTTATCTATATATTGACATGATTGGTTCCATGTAGAGCATTTGCTTGTATCTAACTTTGGTTGCAAAGACTATTTCAAGATGATGCCAGTGGGGGTGGGGGCGTGAGAGGAAGGGAGAGAGAGAATATTTTTAATTAGTTTTGTGTAGGCAGGAGGAAGAGGACAGAAGTACATTGTAAATGTATCATGTTTTTTACATTTTTCTTGTGATATCAAGCAGCAAATAGACCAATCACAACCATCCAGTAGCTTTATGTGTGCTGGTTTTGGAAGACTTGGCACTGCTAAGCACCCTTATGATGCCTTATTGTTGTTCCTGCTTGACATTCCCTGTCTTTGACATCTCCCTTCCCTTGAATCGATGATGACTGCCATCTTAGCCCTCAGGCTCCTCCACGGCTGCTTTCAACTGAGCTAGCCTCGTCTGTTATTTCTTGCTGCCCTACTTTTGCACCTCACCACCCCCTCTTTTAAAGTCTATGGCAACTTTAATTCAGCTTGCAAGCATGGCTGTTGCGGAGAGCTTTTTTGAAAGGCAGGAGGTTTGCACACCCGGCTGAATCTCTGGTGGAAATTTCCTTGCTCTGGTGCACAGCGTTGGCAGGGCATCGAGGGGGCCAGCTGCAACTAGCCTGCACCCCTTCTACATGGTCTGACACAAAATGGCAGCTTAAGACGAGCGCGGTCACTTCCCTGGATAATACACTTAAATATAAAAGCGAACAATTCATGGTAGCAGTGTAGTTTCTCAGTGGATATGGCTATCATGAGGTAATCACACCCATGGGGGATTAGAAGCACTCGTTTATTCTTGGTGCTTGATCACACCCCAAGGACATGATTATCCCATGCCAGTAGTCATATTTCTTGTTATATCTTATTGCTTGATTGCAACATCATACCAAAAAAAAAAGAAAAAGAAAGAAAAAAGGAAAAAAACAGAGATCAGGTGAGATATTGCTGAAATCATCGTAAGAGAGTATGATCTTTTCTGAGCTGCTAGCTATGTATATTAATTAACCCTTCTCAGAGAAACTCTACAGAGGCATACTTTCAAGAGAGATTCCCCCCGCTTCTCACACAAACAGATATGTGGTATAGTCTCTCTCTTGGTATCTCATGCACTGCCCCAGGCTCTTGATGTCAAAATATACCAGCTGAGAATGTAGGATAAGAACAGCCGTAGGCTTTCCTCTGGTCCTCAAGACATTTCAAATCTATACTTTCCTGATTAGTATAATACCCTGTTTCATCAGGAGCACAAATATTTTTTCTCCTGGTCTCCAAATGGGCAACTTTTACAGCAGTACGTGAAAAGCCTTAACATAAAGAAAACAGAAAAAAATAGAAAATTCACCTGGGAGTCTGAAGCTCTAACCTATATTTACTTTTTCCATTGTGAGAAACATTTAAACAATTCCTTAACATTTATAACTGCACATCTGTTTGAAATAATTGAAACGGAAACGTTAAAAGAAATTACATTTTGCTAATCCATTTACAATGGTATAAATTGCTTCTCATAGCCAACTGCCAGGCTGGCTGTTTTATTTAATAACTTTAATGCTGAGGTTCCCTGAGGCAAGGAGACAGTTATCCCACCAACTGCAGAAGGTTTCACTGAAGTGTCCCCTGGCTATTGTCCAGGGACTGTGAAGGAGCTCGGCTAACAGGTTCACTTGCATTCCCTGTCTCTGACAAATATAGCTGTTATATGTTTTAATGCAAACTAATTCAAAGTGAAAGAGAAAAAGGCATAAACATTGCATCCTAGCAAATCTGTCTGTTTTATTAGCATACAATTGTGGATGGGTGGCTAATAATTTATAATTATAAAATATGTTATTACATTTTGAGAGCCTGGGACTGAGCAACTATGACCTTACTCCCCAGCAGAATCACAGATACATCTCAAATTTAAAGGACTCTCAGAAAGAAATAGTGTCTAGAAAGATAACTCACAAGGGTAGTCATTTGATAGTCATTGCTCTATACAATACAACTGTATCTATAGCATTTATTCCCATATTCAGTGGCATCATGAAACGTAATTCTTTCTCCCCTGTCTCCATGATGATCTACATTAGGCTGACTTTCTTTCCAGGCTGTTGAGTAAACATGATTTCCATGGCTATAATCCTTTTTTTCTTTTTTGTGTTGGTTTAAGTGGAGTCACTCAGTGTAGGCAAGATCAGGATCCAGCCCATTTTCCCTGCTGTGAACTCTGCAGTACTCTCAGTCTCTTTTGCTCATCATATGAAGGACAGTGTTAGATTCAGGCTTGGGCCCTCTCAGTTCAGCACACCATTAACTACTTCAGTATGAGATATGTCAAAGGACCCCCAGGTTTCTCCAAAGATTGAAAAGTTGGTGACTAACACAAATTAATCTGCTTTTCAATAGTAAGTCTATACCGCTCTACATGTTCAAATGCTGCAAAACGTTAATTGTTTCTGAGGCTTAAAATAACATGCACTTTCTTATAATGGGGAAGACTGCAGAAAAACCTGTCAAGTGAATTTTTTTCTTAAGTCTCAGAAATAGAACACAAAGAAATTAGCAAAGTGTATGAAAATATGTGGAATCCATGTTTTTGACTAAAAATAATTAACCATTATTGAAAATAGCAGAGACATTACTGGCTATGTTTGTATTTTCAAATTGTATCGATCATAACTGCTAACCATCTATGAATTATAAAGGATCATGACTGCTTTTTTTTATTATTCCTCTCAAAGAAATACATTTTTATTTTCAGGAAAGTTGCCCTGAGGCAAAGACTTGAAATTGTTCTCAAGCAGATAGTATAATTAAGGATTGATCTGCACAGCGGGGAGAAGTTGGATGAATCAGACACTGACATTTCTTTCTTTTCACTTTTTCCTTATGACTGAAAGTCTGGATTCCTCCCAACTAACATAAGACACTTAACTATGTAGAAGATGTGGAGTTAGGAGTTTAGATATCCTTGATTGTCAAGAATTGTCAAAGACAGATAGGTACTTCCAGCTGGCAATTTATCCTAAATCTTGTCATTGACTTTAGCAGGAGCCTAAGGCGAATATTCTCCTGACTTAGACACCTCAAGTAGGTGCCTGAGGTTGAAGTGGCATGAGAGCAGGCTGAAAATTTTGGTTTAGTTTAGCAGAGACTACCTGTTCTCAATTACCTGACTTGGAAACAGTGATAAATATTCACATAACAAATCTGTAGTCACAGAGGGAGGTCTTTGGCTTGTCTTCAATACCTTCATTCCATCCTTTAAACGTATTTTCAGATTAAGAATTGCTCAGAGTATGTCAGGAGCTGGGTTTAGGATCCCCATCGAAGGCATGAAATTTTTCATTTAAATGTCCCTAGTTTGATCCTAGCTCTAAAACAAATTTCATGAAGAAACCTGTACCCTGTGCAGTCAACGTTTTTCTGCAGCAAATTCTGGGCCCTGAGGTTATAGTATTTCTACATATAGGGATATATAGGCAGATGGATATCTTGTGCCTTGTTCCTTCATGCTACAATAGAAAATAGTAGCTGAGGAAATTAATCTGCTTTGCCATGCGTGATATTTGCTTTGTTGAAAAATTATTTCCATAATAAATCAATTAAAGTATATATTTAGTGAGCCACATGCATTAAGAAAAATATAGTAAGTCTTTCAAAATAGTACCTGGTTGAGATGGCTTAAAAGATACATCCCAAAGAAACAGAAATAGTTTGGGTTATGTGTCGCGTATCGAGCTCTTTCTGTGCAATATGAAACTATCTATCAATTATATATAATCATGCTGTCACATACAACAATAAAATGCAAAAGGCCATAAAAATAACAGCACAGAATATAATAAATAACACTTATGCAGCTTATCTGACCCAAGGCTGAGATGATCAACAGAGAGATACAGGTCATTATCTACAAATGCTTATGAAATTCATTTTGGTTACAATGAAGAGGAAACAGGAAGATAAGTCTCAAAATAAACTGGAATTTAATCCAGGGGTATTCTGTAGATTGACCTGATTCAAGACAGTAAACATCTTGTGCTCAGTGAAGCCTCAAAGAACATTAATCAACTTGATACAGCTGGTGATGTTCTTGAGTAATATATCTAATTATTGAACTTTATAAAATATTTTGGCCTTTTCATTAACGCAACTAAACAAACACTTGCCTGTAATACTTTTTTTTTTTTTTAATGCTGTGAGAATCGATCATATCAAAATATACTAAATCTGCCAAGAAAGAAGATTCATGAAGGACAGCCTTTCCCCTGGATGAAAGGACATTATCTCTAATGGGCTCTTCACAGGAAATTGAGGGAGGAACTCAGTTTATAACTCTGCAGATTGAAGACATTAAGGTGTCCTGAATTCCCTGTTGCGAACAGAAGCCCAAAGGTTTGGTATTACCTGTTTGACTTGAGGAAACTCTGCAGTTTTATGAAACTGGTTTAGCAATACTTTTTGGCACCCCTGATTTTGAGTTTAAGTAAGTTCTGAGCCGTCTGGCTTTAAAATGGGCCAAATTAATTTTATCTGTCACAGCAGAGAATTTACTTAAGAGACTAAGATTATGATTTGGAAAATTGAAATAATGGTCAGCTGGTTGATTAGCTTATTCAGGTAACACTTCAGTGCATGGCCGAGACCTCACTTGTATCTTGATTACACAGTTTCCCTCTGGTGGTGCCTCTTCTCTGGCAATGCAAAGTTCTTTGCACTTTCCAATTACAGTTGGGGCTGCCACGTACACACTCCTCCAGAATATGCTGCTTTAGTACCATGGTAGTTTTTCAGCTTTTTTCCCTGCCTTAGTTCATTTGTTCAGTTTGTTAAGTTGCTTGGTTAGACCAAAGCTAAAACCCTTCTGACCCCTAAACCTAAAAGAAAATCCCTTTTGTTATAACTGCTGTTTCACACTCTGGCACCAACCACATCTCTGCTATTTCCCCATTTCACACATACAATAGTTCTTGTGCCACCTCTTAATGTCCAGATTCCTTCTGACTATACAGATATGCAACATTTCTCAAAATGAGCATGGTTATGGTGAAATTTAGACATACAAGGTGGATACAAATCCCCAAGGAAGCATGTGTGTCCCATTGCAAGCAAAATTTGTCTTTTCACCTGTTAGACTGTTGGTTCATTTAACTTGTGATATGAGAAGAAAAATTAGTTATGTGAAAATGATACAAGTAGAAGACAAGCCTCAGTTCTGTGCAGGAAGGAGGTGGTGGTGGAGAAGTTGCATCAGAAAGGTAAGCAACAGACCCAGAAAATGGCAGCTGGTGGGTCACTCTGCCACTAACACTTGCTAGCTTGTGAAGCTGTTAGTTCTTGAGAAAATAAACAGAGGTGGACTTGAAAAACCCTAGGGGTCCACATTTCTATGTCTTTTTGGCTATATTTCAGAAGAAATATTTAGAAAATATCTTTTTTCTACAGAAGACAAACAGTTCTTATATGCTAATTTTAGTAATTTTGTTATTTTACACCTCTTTCATGTTCTTCAATGTAGTTCTGACCTTCTGAATACTGTGAATAAATTTTGTAACTGTGTCTGTATGACTGTTTCAAATGCAGGGCTATATCTCCTTATTAAATCTTGTGGAAGAAGGAGACCAGGAGAGACCTGATCCATTATGAATGGAGATGTTCTGAGCCATTAAACCAGCAGACAAGAGAAAATCTGAGGCTAGTGCAGAATGAAAACCTTGTCACAAATTTTGGGAATGAATTGATTAAGTAGGAAGCTTTACTAAAATTCTTTGATAAAGGCAGTTACAAGTAGTATGACTTCGAACTGTTTTTCCACCAGTCAAGGAAAGCAGTCTGCAGTCTAGGTGTGCTAGGGCTTTGGGATGTGGCCCTGCACTGAACAAGTACACCATGGGGGTGGCAGTAGAAGCAGTCTGAGACACATCTTTCTGGAATCCAAATCTTAAAAATCTCATAGGACACATTTTCTTTCAGAATGCAGTTCTCGCTGTTTGATATAGAAGCTAGAGCCAGAGCTCAGAAAACTCTCTTTTTGTCATTCAGCAAGGTGTTTTGCCATTTTTTGGTGTAATGGAAGGGTCCAGAGGTGATTTCCAGTGCAGGAAGTCTTTCAGCTATGGATTGTCAGGAGTAGGCTGTAGTGTACAGGCAGTCCTGACTTGATGCATGGCTTGCTCTCTGCATCTGCTGCAGGTCGCTTTCCTAGATAGGACTTTTGGTTCAGTCCAGGGACCTGGTCTTATTAAGTAGTCCTTCCTGTAATGTAAAGAATGACATAGATTGTGCTGTGACCATTCTGTGATTTCACAAAAAGTGTAAAAAATGGCCTTTCTGTGTTTTATTAATACACCATCTTTCATAATCAGAAATTTTTTTTAGTTGTTACTATATAAAAAATTAACCTCTACTGAGCTGATATATCTTACTCATATCCAGAATCAATAATAGTTGTAGCCCTTTTAACTAGCCCGTAGATAAATCCATCTGCAAAGGACTTTGTATGATTCTCTGTTCTCTAAGATGTCCTTTTAATCATTATCTGTGGTAAGAGCAGAAAGAGGTTATATAGAACTAATGGGAAGGTCTGTGCCATAACAGTCTGTAAATCACTTTGAACGTTTTGCTGTGGAACAAGCACATTACGCAGTTTAGGTTATCAGTGGGGTTTGGATGTCAGATGTCTTGATGTAAAAGCTTGAGACTCTAGAAAATCAAAATAACTTAAAAGTGGTAGCAAGCTCATAATTAGTGATGGTGAGAGGTTTTTTGATGGGTTGGTTTCCTTGTTCATTGAAAACCAAGACTTTTGTAGAAATTATTATAATAAATTTCATTTCTAGAATAATAACTAAGCAGGATCCTTTGCTAGCACCATGACCATTTGTCCAAAGCACATCTTATTGATCTGTCCAGAAGAGGTCAAGGTAGAAAAAACTTTCATCTTAAATATTGTTTATCATTTTAGTGTCTTATTTTTACTACATGTGGATCAACCTCACTCAATATTCTAATCTTGCTCTGTAGGGCAATTTCTATTTTTTTTTTTCCATTTCTTTTTGGAATGGGGAAAGAGGAAGCCAGAGTTATGGCATTCCCTATGAAAAAAATACTCCTTTTCTTAATAAAGTTATTTCAATTCCCTTTTAGCTAGCCCATGCTGAGAAGGGGGAAAATCTAAATTATTCTGCCTGAATGTCGGATTTCCCTGAAAGCTACTTATAGTGAAAAAAGGTATGGTGGTGTGGGAGTGACAGCTTGAACCAAGGACATTTTTGGAGTTGTTCTATCATCAGGGGACAGAGCACAGGTATGCAGGGTAATTTCTGAGGACACTCTTTGGAATTCCCTTTGGAGCAGCTGGCTGTTGAAGTTTCTTACCCAATCCACAGGGAGAAAACTAATGGAGAAGAGGCTCTGAATCACAACATGCTTAGGAGGAAGCATAAGTTTACTGCACACCTCAGAAGTGAATTCCTTTGCCTTTTGAGGCCTTAAGCAGACAACTTTTAAATCTGTACTCAGTCACATCAGAACATGCAGCTGTGTCCAATCAGTAGGAGAAATTATGGTCATCTTAGCTAACGTATTCTGACATAGTTAGTAACCCCAATGAAGGCAGACCCAAGGTGACTTACTCACTGTGTATTGTTGCACACAATATATTAATCAGAAAAGCTCTGCTTGTGGAGCAGCTTGCAATTCATCATTATGCTGGACCCAGCAACCTTAGTCTCCTGGAAAAAAAAAAGGAATCTTTTGGGCTAGGTGAACAATCTTGCTTGAATTTTGATAATGCAAATGCATTTTGATTTATTACAATGTGGAAATCAATCAGAGGAATATCCTCCTTCCTCTAGTGTGAATGCCATGGAAGCAAGAGCAGCTAAATCCCAGAGAAGGAAGGAGGAGAAAAAGAATGGGACAATTGTTCTCTCAGTCCTCCCTATGACATTGGGTGGTATGAGGTAACTGAGAGATCATGCATGAAACTGGGCAAGAGTCACGGGGAAAATGAGAGAAAGTGTGTGCCCAGTTGGTGAGCTCTGATGTTTTGTGGCTACTAAACACTGTCCCAGTTTTTTTTGGAGGACTTATAAGAACAGGTGAAGCCAGCTGCCCTTTCAGCTCTGTGGTCAATAGCAGGATCCTTTCTTCCTCCATCCTTGTTATTGCTCAAAAAATGGTGCTAGAAGAAATCAGGCTTGGTTTGGTTTTTGGTTTGGTTTTTTGGTTGGTTTTTTTTTTTTTTTTTTTGGTGGGATTTGTGTACAGGTGTATGAATTAAGTTTTTCCTAAAAATGTGTATTTCCAGGAGACATTTCAAAGATTTTGATCATTAGAGACATGTGTGGAGTAAAATGTTGCTGACTTACGCTGTTGCATAAAACTGTATTTTCAAGGTCAACTCTTTTTTCTCTTCCCTGAACCTAAGAATTCTTGCTGTTTTTCACAGTGTTTCCTCAGCTGCTTGAAAGGTTGAGTTTGAAGTTAGTGAAGTTATCACTTCTACGGAGAAAGACGAAACCCTCTTAAATTAGATGAGGGCAGATAAATTTAAAATATACTAATTTTTCAAACACTTTAGCATAAAATGTGTTTGCTGTAATAGAAAGTCAGAGAGGCTCAGTGCAGACTGCAGGATGTGGTTTTCAGTCACTCTCAGATTTGGCCAAATTTTCTTGCCCTTGAAGGAAATGGCACTTTTCCCTGTATCCTCATTGGAAGCAGGGTTTAATCCACTACTTAGCAGTCCTAGGTTATCAGCTAGAATTCCATTTCCATGGTCCTGAAAGAAACTCAAGAAAACTTGTACTTTTGATATATTGATATTCTTGGCCAAAATACGAACATCACTGGGTCTGCTTATGGCACTCTGCAGGACACTGGTGTACAAATGTGGAGTGGTTCATGCTGCCTGTGTTATTATCTAGCTAGAGAGCTTCTGTCTCCCGAGATGTAAGGCTGCAAGATTTAAAAAGCACTAAAAATATATTAATGCACTGTTTTAAGGCAACTCATGCAGCCTCCTCACTGTCCTAGCATCTCAAGAGTGCTTGTTTATCAGAGTTTTGCAGCTGACCTTCAGGAATCTCTTGAACATATAAATGGAGCTGTAATGTGCAAGAGCCTCCTTCCTTAGATGTTGTTTTGACATAACTTGACCCTGAGTAGCTTTTTGAGAATGTTTCAGGATTAACAAAACAACCAAAATGGTAAATACAATGATTTGGATGTTGCTAATATTAGAGTTGTCTTGGCAATGACAAACAAGCTAATTGGAATATTGTATTGGGTTTGCATGGCAAGGTTCTGGTAGCGGTGGGGCTACAAGGGTGGTTTCTGTGAGAAGCTGCTAGAAGCTTCCTTTATGTCCGATAGAGCCAATGCCAGCTGGCTCAAAGATGGACCTGCCGCTAGCCAAGGCTGAGTCAATCAGTGATGGTGATAGCGCCTCTGGGATAACATATTTAAGAAGGGGGAAAAAAAAAAACCACCTGTGCAATTGCAGCCAGAGAAAGGACTGAGAATATGTGAGAGGAAAACCTCTGCAGATACCAAGGTCAGTGAAGGAAGAGGTGCTCCAGACACCAGAGCAGAGATTCCCCTGCAGCCTGTGGTGAAGACCATGGTGAGGCAGGCTGTCCCCCTGCAGCTCATGGAGGCTAATGGTGGAGCAGATATCCACCTGCAGCCCGTGGAGGACCCCACGCCGGAGCAGGTGGATGTGCCCGAAGGAGGCTGCGACCCCGTGGGAAGCCCACACTGGAGCAGGCTCCTGGCAGGGTCTGTGGACCCGTGGAGAGAGGAGCCCATGCTGGAGCAGGTTTGCTGGCAGGACTTGTGACCCTGCAGGGGACCCACGCTGGAGCACTCTGTTCCTAAGGGACTGCACCCCGTGGAAGGGACCCATGTTGGAGCAGTTCATGAAGAACGGCAGCCCGTGGGAAGGACTGACGTTAGAGCAGTTTGTGGAGGACTGTCTCCCATGGGCCCCACATTGGAGCAGGGAAGGAGTGTGAGAAGTACTCCTCCTAAGGAGGGAGTGGCAGAGACAATGTGTGAGGAACTGACCACAACCCCTACTCCCCATCCCCCTGCGCCGCTGGCAGGGAGGAGGTAGAGAAATTGGGAGTAAAGTTAAGCCCAGGAAGAAGTGAGGGGTGGGGGAAGGTGCTTTTAAGATTTGGTTTTATTTCTCATTACCCTAGTCTGATCTTGATTGGTAATAAATTAAACTAATGTCCCCAAGTCGAGTCTGTTTGGCCCATGACAGTAATTGGTGAGTGATCTCTCCCTGTCCTTATCTTGACCCACACCTTTTGTTATACTTTCTCTCCCCTGTCCAGCTGAGGAGGGGGAGTGATAAGGCAGCTTTGGTGAGCACCTGGCATCCAGCCAGGGTCAACCCACCACAAATATAAAGCATGCTACTCGAGGAAGTAATTTTCCATGGTTCAAGGTAAAAAATGATGACTGTATTACACATTTAAGGTAACTAAATTGCTGACCTGCTTCTAACGTATGTTCTAAGTTCCATAAGAGAGAATTTCCTAGAACCTGTAGAAAAATTATTGAGACTTCACATCCTTAAGAACAGTCATTTCATACAATGTAGTGAAACTTCAGGGTTTGCTACCATTGTAAAATTTGATTTAAGGAAATTAAGAACATAAATGAATGCTCTTATATAATAAGTATAGCATTCAGGGTCCTAGGAGAGAAACAAATTATCATTAAATAAGGCACACAGTGTCTCAACATAGAGATGAGATATGTTTCTGTACTGGTTTGTTAACAGCTTTATATATTGTTGGTATATTTCACACTGCGTAGCAGCCAGATAAAAAGATGTCTGTTTTTCAGAAAAAAAGGGCATCATCATTTTATTGTACTTCTATCAACAATTTTTCACAACAGTATGGTTGCTATTTTACTCTCAAATATTTTTCTCTTACTTTTTCCATCATTTACTTACCTTATTTTGATTATTTGAGTGTTGTTTAGTAAAGCCTGTAATCACTGGACTTTGCTAAGTGCTGTGAAAATAATAAACGTACTGTTATTTCAGAAATCAGACCTGTATATAAATTAATTATTTGGATGTTAAAAATATGGTTATCAACAAAAACAGCAAAAAAATATTATCTCAATGGTAGATTGGTGAGCTTTCATACAAATTCTTTACAGTATATATAGTTCTGGATTTTTTTATATTGCCATGTGAATATCACAGCCCATTACCCAGAGTTTTTCACACATAACCTTTCATCTCTTGGGTCTGAGCTTCCTCTGAATTACTGGAGTTTTATGCCAGAGTGATTGCATTTACTTAGTTCCTCATGGAGTCATCTGGATTTACAAAAGTTTAACGTAAAATCAGTAGACTGCCTGGGAAATTCTGGTGGAAATGTATCTTGCCATAGCGAAGAGTGCAGACCACTTGACCTGTGACAATTTTGGTTTGTGTGGCTGCTAAACTTCAAAACATGTTTCAGTGTTCGCTTGTTGTTAATCGTAGAAAAACCTCTTGTAAAAAGTGTGATTATAAAATTAATTAGCCTAATATTTGTTCTGAGCTTTTTTATCTCTCTTCTGCTTTGTCATGTTTGGTTGCTGTCACGGAATGCACTTCTGTCAATTCTTTTATTTCCTTTCTCTCTGGTATGTGTAATTATATGTACATGTGTGTGTTTGTGTGTGAGTGTGAGTACGCATTCAAGGTATCAAGAATACACTTGCATATCAGGCAACAGAGGAGAGACTGGAGTTTTCCTGTCACTAAGAGAATGACTATATCCATCCCTATTGTTAAATATTCTTCTTTGGTATATTACGTATAAATATATAATGCTGTCTCTTGACTTTCTTCCTTGTCATTCCTTGAAGAAGTGTTAGACTTCTCCCTTTCAGGAAAACACAGCTTTGCTTTTATTTTGTAAAGATGCACATCTTTCTGATGTTGTGTTAGTACTTTCTTTTGTGTGCTGTATTTCTTTCAGTGAAATCATATCCTTCTGGTGAAAATGTTTTTGAGTATTTTCCTATAAAATTAAAAAAAAAAAGAACAAATAAAATGCTAAAAAATTGCAAAGCAATTATTGAACAGACTATTGCACTAGGCATTATTGGTTTTGCTGAAGTTCATATATCTTATCCTTGCCATCACTTTATAGATTTCCAATCCAAAGACTCTTGAACTCCAGTGGGAACTCGTCAAAATAAGATAAATTTCAATTATTTTCGTACCTATACTATGAAAATCGAGCTTTTCAGATGATATCAAGATGGAAGTGTAAATTAGCAGGTAACTGTGAGCTAATTTTCAAATTCTCTGGGAGTTTCAGTGTTCATTGCTTAAACATTTTGCAGATACCTGCACCTTCATGTTTTGATTTTTTTTCCTTAGATTAGCAAGGAAAAATTCTCTGCCTGGCTTCAGACAGTGTAATTAAAGAATCTCATTGCAGTATTTCAGTTCATGCAAGCCTCTTGTTAAAAAGAAAAAAAACCATGGAAATACAAAAAGAGACTATTTTAGAAGGAGGCGTAAACAACAAAACAGGTTTCTAGATCAATTGACCTGTACTGGTTCAATAAAAAAATGCTCAAGATATTAAAACTTTTGGAAGCTTCCATTATTTTACAATGTGCTAAAGTAGAAATAGTTATTCTTCCTTGAGAATCTATTTATTAAGAGAAAATTAGAAAACTTTTGTTTAGAACACACAACTAAATCACAATTTTACAACTGGAGAGACTCCAAATCTGAACAGGGCTGGAGCCTGGGGCAAGACTTTTTGACTTGCATTTGTTTCTACTATTTCTGCTACTGCAATAATATGACTACTGTCTGTGTACCATTGCAGATCATGGTTTTTAAAATACACGCAGTAAGTAATGTGATGCCAATGTACAATGCTCTACAGTCTTTCTAAGTTGAGAGTCCTGATCATGAACTGCTTGTGCCACTGATAATTTCACTACAGCCTTCCATGAAGACCTTCCCATCTGCTCATTCAGCCTTTGAAATACTGGGCTTCTTTGGACTCCTTGGAGGAACATAAAGCTAAACATGGCAGGGCAAACACATTTTGGCTTCTATTCACAGGCTCCTCAGATACACTACAGTCTCAGCTGGGAGATGTAATATATATTGAGAAGACAGGAAGCACCATGTTTGTCAATACCTGCTTTGATAGGTAGGATCAACCTTAATCTCACGCCTTAATCCCACCTTCCATCTCAGATCTGATGAAGAAAGGGTAGCTCATTTTACTGGAGCTGGCTGAGGGTGGCTGCAAGATTAACTCCAAATATCACTGAGGGTGTGTCTTGAATATCTCCTCTGACAGAGAGAGGTGTACTGATTTTCCAGCTAAGTGTGAGTCTAAATAGGAACTGTAATGTATATGGGGAATCTTCTGGGATTTGAATGGCAGTTTATCTCAGATCTCAGAGCAAGCTTTTTGTCTAGTTGACATATGCAAACACTGATCAGTGTATGCTATGTGTCGTCTAGTCAGATAAAACATGGAGCTGTCATAGACCTCAATTTGAGGGCCTGGTTCATCAGCTGAAGCTGCAAATGCTGCTTTTCATTTTGGAGTTTTCTGTATTAGTCCTTGAACAGACCATATATTCAACTTGTTATCCCTTTGTGTAAGATTTTCACTTGTGGCTAGAAAAGACTGCAAAACCACAAGGCATCTGTGTGTTTGGTTTATACTGTCCAGGCAAATCTTGTGAGCTTGAATCAACTTTTTAGACTAACCGTAAAAGCCCACTGCTGCCTCCTCTTGGCTGCTGTAACCCCTCTGAAGTCAAGTCGTGGTCTGATCCCTCTAGACTGAAGCAGCAGTGCAAAAATTATGCCACAGAGTGGCATCTCTAATTCCTGTATCCTACCTATCAACATGTGAAATCTGATGGCCCAGATTCTTTGAATCTTTGTGTACATGTGTAATCTTACTCATCTGAGTTAAGCACACAGATAAAGAGAAGAACCTAGGCTTTAGGGGAGAAAAGACAGAGTTAAGAGTAGCCAAGTATCCCAGCAGTTATTGGTATATTGATTTTCATGTTTAAAAAAACAAGAAAAGAAGAGAGAGCGTTACTACATGGAGATATAGGCACAGTTTTCCTTTGCCTGTTTGCTAGAGTATATGTTCTTGGTTTTAGCTTGTTTAGCTTTGCCTTCTGCCACACCATATCACAAAGAAAGTGTCAAGTCAAAGCATCCAGGTGTTTTGGAGACTACATGTTTGTGAGTTGGTCAGTTGTGGGTGACTGCTTTCTTACTGAGTGATTACCAATAAATATTCCTGTCACAAATACTGACTTGAATTTTCTGGAAAGTAATTAATTGCACAAACAGTCAACTAACAGTTGCAGCTGCAAGACACAACTTAGCTTTTTCTCACGAATAGCAGTACTATACTTATACTAAACTGTTCTGAACACCAGCAACATATTTTGCATGTCTGAGAATAATATTCCTCATCCCCCCAACATTAATGTTGGCAATTTCTGCAAGCATCTTATTATGTTGTGAGGAAATTGGGAGAAATGGTGGGGGAAGGAACAATGTGGAAGAGGGGAAATGTAAGGTTATGTTGCCATTCTTCCTTCCATGGCAATCTGCAGTTATTTTGCAGTTGTTCTGCAGATTGTTATGAAAAGGACTGATGATGTGACAGGAGGGATGGAAGGAGAAATTTATCTGGGAACTAGTAGAGAAATATGTAATTTTGCCAGTTCCTAAACCAAAAAATCCTCCTTTTTTGGTGACCCCCATGACTATCTTCTTAGTCTATTCACTTGCCCTACTGTATGAACAATACCCTTAAACAGTATTACCAACAATAGTACTATGTAATACCTGCCTCTTACACAACACTTCATGTATAGCTCTCCTAAAGTACTTTGCAAATCAAGTGGAGGTTCTCAATTTCTTGAGTAAAATGTAAGCGGGATATTGTTTTTGAGATAAGAATATTGTTGCACGTCTGTTCAGCATGTAGATATGGTAAATCCTTTTTTATATATTACATTAAAATTAACTGTGTAAATTTTATTTGCCGTCTCTGAGAGAGCATAAAGACCTGAGAGATTATATATTCCTGTTCCCTACAATACTAACATCTATCCCTACACAAATTTAAAGAAGCCATTGCTAAAAAGCAACCTAAAAATTAATTCAGGTCCCTTATTGGCAGTTGTTCTGCTTCCATCAGTCATTACTGGTGGGACCACAATTCTTCTCTCTACTCCATCCTTACACAAAGAAATTGTAGCTTCTAATCAAATGTTCACTTAAACCTTTAAATAGCTGAGGAGAACTACAAGAGCTCACAGTACATCCCAGACACTAGCTCAATATAGCTTTTGAGACAAAGGCCGACATTTTTAGGGAAAGAAAAAAAGAAAAAAATCACCAGGAAAAAAACACCTCCTTAAATGATCCTCAATAAACCTGAGTATTACTACCCATTCACTAAATATACCCTACAACTATGAGTTTGTTCTGCTTGCTTTATTGGCCTGATAATGACTTGCAAATAAACAGCAAGACACAATTCAAATTGACAGTCCAAACAGCACGTGCAAGGAGAAAGTAATTAACTGAAATACAGAAAAATTGAGTTAATTTCTTTCTGTTTATGTCTAAAAATACATCCAGGAAAATAAGAATCTAATATATGTTCTGATTTCTTTATTCTGGGAAACTAAAACCAAAAAAAGGGGAAAAATTAAAAAAGAAAAAAACCATGAAGTTGAATGAAGAATGGTCATGAGAGAGAGGATTAGCAACCTATGCAGAGCATTGCCAGGCATCTCTAAGAAACAGTTTGAGAAGCTGTAGGAGATGCCAGTATGACAAGGTGCTGGAAGCATACACAGGATACAGGAATAATCACTGCTGGATCCTGCATAACTCTCCATTCCTGAAGGCCATTTAAGGCATCAGAAAATGTAGTCTTTCCAAAGTGAGAAGCAGCCCTTTCTCATTTCAGTAGTTTAATCCCAGAAAGGTGAAGGCTACCTGTTCAACTAAGTAGTAATAAGTAGAGGCGCCTTGTGAGAGAAGGACCAAGATGCCTTTTACTGTCTTTGAAAACAGTTCTGCAACTTCTGCTTGCTCAAGAGACTCACAGAACAGGTGGATGCAGGTGCTGCCCCAGTGGTGAGGAGAGACAGGCTGAAATTATTGTGTCACCAGTGACCTGACCAGGTGAATTAAAAACTGTAATTATGGCTCAAGCCTTTTAAAATACTGTTTATAGTTGATAGTAAAGGAATAAGACCTAAAGCACTGTTATTCAGACAGTAGTTCTGCTTCCATTGAAGTCACTGGGTAAAAATCTCTTTAATTTTGGTGGTACTGAACTAAGCTGCACTGATCATTGTCAATTCACTTTTAATTCTTTAACACTCCCAATGCATAGCTGCATGCTCCATGTAACTGCTGTTACTCTTTTCTGTCTATTAAAATGACAGAGGATTGAGGAGAACTGGAGGAGAAGGTGCCTGCACTTTCATGATTGCTACATTTCAGTCTTTGGGTTTCAAAATTGGTATCTCCTTCATTGTGCAGCAAGTCCCTGAGGGAGAGTCACAGGCTTCTGTTCCACATCTAGTTCTGTCCTGCTCTGTATTATAAATGGACTCCAAAGCAGACTCTCTCCTTTACACACTGTCCTTTGAATCCTGTGACTTAACGTTCATAAAAGCTGTCTTGGCCTTGCAGTAAAATTGCTCCTCAACTCTCACTTCTGTACTGCTGAGCAGCCAAGAGGAAGGCAAAGATACACAGTTCTGTAACCCTGCTCTACCCATACACTGTCAAAACCTGCCAACGGTTCTTCACGCAAATAAGTTTCCAGCCGACAATGTATGTTTTTAATTTAGCTCACATGGTTATACATGGGCAGGTGAGAAGGGCCCATTTCCCTTTTTCATTTCTTTTTTTCCCCCTGTGCTGGTAAATGTATTTCATCTTGTAACTCTTGCTTTGGATTAAAAAGCTGTTGCCTTTGGCACTAAAGCGGCACAGCAGGCTGAGGAAAGTAAAGCTTCCTTTCATTGCCATGTTTGAAACTAGAGGAAGTCATCATATTACTTTAACAAGCAGAAGTGAATGAAAATGTTTAATATGATTATGCAAGCATGAGTAACTGTATAGCTGCATTCTAACTGCCACAGATTTTGCTCTGTGTGATTCCTCATGCTGGTGGATAACGTGATCGTCTATTTTCCACTAACAGTCGAGTTGGGATTTTGTTGTGAAGAGCCTTGCAAGTGAGCTCTCCGGCGATCTGTTTCCCCTCTTTTCAGAATATCAGGTCCTTAAATGCAGGGCTGAGCTGTAGATCTGGCATTAGGTTTTGCTGCCACTGAGAATTTCATACCTCACACTAATATATCACTAAATCTTTGCACACAGGAAGGATTACCAGTCTTCTGTTTTAGCTTCTGTTGTGGCAATGTGTAGAATGAAAATCAGCTCCTGGCTTGTGACAGACCAGAGCAAACCACTCAAAACATAGCCACTTGGCAAAAACCCTTGTCACAGGGACAGACCTGAGTTAGCTTGGGTGTCAGAAGCAATGTTACCTTGTTAGCATGGTGTTCCGCCAATTAGTTAGCTCTGGATACATGGCGCTATATTGTGCCACGTAGCATGTCTTTAATTGCTGTGTGTTTCACCCCCTGTCAGCAACGTGGGTGCTGATTATGATTTGGTGAAGAAGGCTGGAATTCATCTCATCTAATTTTGGATATTGAAGTGGGAGCTGGCTGAGCTTTCTTTGCACTGGAGAGACAAGGTGCACCTAATGTTATCATCAGCCTCATTTCTGTCTTAGCATAGAATGAATTTTCTTCTGGTGTTGACTATTTTTCTCCAGTGACTAAAATTTTTCTATAAACTATTTTTATTTTTCTTTAAATGCTTTTATTTTGAAGAAATTACAGAATTACAAAATCAGAGAATAATTGAGGTTAGAAAGGAGCTCTTGAGATTGTTGAATCCAGTCCCTCTGCTCAAAGCAGGGTCAACTACAGCAGATTTCTTAGGACCATGTCCAGCCAGGTTTTTAGTATCTCCAAGGATGAAGACTCAACAGCCTCTCTGGGAAACTTGTTCCCAGTGTTTGATCACCCTTACATTAAAAAAAAAAAAAAAAAGTTTAAATGGAATTTCATGTATTTCAGCCTGTGTCCATTTCCTCTTGCCCTTTCACTGGGCAGCACTGAGAAGAGTGCCTCCGTCTTCTTTACACCTCCTGTCAGGTGTTTTTACACATTGATAAGATCGCCCCTTGAACCTTCTCTTCTCCAGGCTAAATAGTGTCATCTCTCTCAGCCTTTCTTCATATTCTTCAGTCCATTAATTGTCTTTGTGGCTCTTTGCTGGACTCTCTCCAGTATGTCCATGTCTCGTACTGGTGAGCCCAGAACTGGACATAACACTCCAGGCGTGTCTCAACCAGTCCTGAGCAGAGGGGAAGGATCACCTCCCTCAATCTGCTGGCAAAGGTCTTCCTAATGCAGGCCAGGCTGCGTTTGCCCTACAACCCAAAACTCTTCTGAATTTTGTCATAAGTGAATGTTTTCTGTGAAATTTCCATTTTTATTATGATGTCATTTTTCGGCAGAGAACCAGTTCCAACAAAAAGCTTGATTAGTCCCAGTAGCATTAATAGTGTTTCTCACACCTCTCCTCTGATACAGACAGACCTAACTTCACCCAGACTCAAAGCTTGCCGGGGTGAATCAGAGCTTGGCCTTGTTAGTGCAGTAATTAGCCCACAGTGATAAGACCTATCTCTCAGTGCCTCATTAATGGGGCTTTATGGCTTTTGGACTGGAGCTGACTCATACCTGGCTAGCTCAGAGGACGGGTAGAATTAACACAGAACTGTCTGCATGTGGCCATGTAGATAGGCCTTTCTCCTTAGGTTGTAAGTAAATTAGGGAAAGGATGATTGGTGATATTGGGCCATTGATTACAAGTGAGCCTTTTAGGTGCTAATATAGTGTGGATAATGAATAAAAGCAGAATACCCCTGCTGACATCCTCATCATTTGAGAAGGGGCAGTGATTTTGCTAATTGAACTTTTTTTTTATCTTAAGCATAAGGATACATGTGATTTAGTGTTCTTATTTTATCAACTAGTAGTGAATCTCTAAACAATAAATTGGTATGCTATGATTTAGCCTTGTGACTTTACCTAATCCTCCACCTTGCTTTTTACTCCTTTGATTTAAGTTACTCGGAGAGATAGCTACTGAACAGTAATATATAAGAGCTGGGTTTTGTCCTCCTGTCTTCCACCTTCAGCCTCTTCACAGAGTGAGACAAAATGGTCAGTATGCACATTGCTTTGGAGAAAATGACCTATACAAGATATAAAGTAGTGAAGAGTTGTCCCCATATGATTAGACTGGTGGCATTGGGCTAACTCAAGCTTACTGTACATGTACAATGCACTGGAGTCAATGTAAGGGTCTCATGAAAAAGTCCATATTCTGTTAACTGTTCCTCCAGCATC
Organism: Platalea leucorodia; assembly: GCF_965183815.1. Classification (NCBI taxonomy): domain Eukaryota; kingdom Metazoa; phylum Chordata; class Aves; order Pelecaniformes; family Threskiornithidae; genus Platalea; species Platalea leucorodia. Next base: position 97,730,508 of record NC_138824.1, read on the forward strand.
CACTGTGGTCTGAAACTGCCATTGTTTTAAAACCAAGGTAGTATAGGATGGGGTAGGTTCTTACCTACACAAAAAGCATCAAATGAACTTTTGTTGTATAAGAGGAGCTAGTAGTGTAGGTTTTTCCTATTAATCACTCATTCCCATTTTCTTTCATCATTACCAGAATAATTCAAAGCCATATACGTATAGGTAGGCTCTTGTAGGCTTGTAATCATTTATTGTATTGTTTGAGCCCTAACTAAGAAGCAGGTATATATACTAGGCTTATTAGAGAAAACAAAACAAAACAAAAAGATGTTCTCAGTTGCAGAGAGCACACAACATGCTTCAGACAGAGAAAGGTTGGTAGGCACAAGAAACAAAGTAGATTAGGGTGTTTTGGAAAGGCAAGGGAAAAGAAAATAATTCAGCAAAAGTTAAAGACTATCTCTTTCCTAACTAATAAATAACATCATCATGACATCATCAAGGTATTATGAAAGAGAGAGGACCTGAGAACAGACTGAGCAGAGGATGGTTTTCATAAATCTTGCAGGATATTTTTCTTTCCATAGAAAGGAGAGCATGAAAATAAGAATACAGACATGATATTATATATGGATGAACAAGACTTGGGGAGCATGAAAACCAGCGGTTGATGGTTTACTGACTGGAATTGAGAAGATGGCTTCATATTCAGTGTTCCTACTGGAAATGGAAAGGAGGGTTTTTGTACTAGAGAGTTATGAATGGATGTAAACAAAATGGGCTTCTGTGACCTATCTTTGATGGAGCATGCTACTGAAATGTTCACTTGAGGGCTGTTTTATGTTGTGAATCTTGGCATCTTTTCCTGCATCCTTTGTGAGACATTATTTCACATAGACAAATGCATTCAGAGGTGATTTTTTTATTTCTGTAATATATTGGATGGTAAATTTCATCTTTGTTAAAAGTGGTCTTAAGCTCAATATTTTCAGAATTTTTTCAAGCCTTTAGATCCAGGACACCTCTATCGAGAAAGAAATCTATGTATCTTGTGAGGGTAGAAGATATTTCTAATGATGCAACATGAGACTTCCTAATTTAAAGGATTCATTTGGATCTGGAAGACTGTGATTTTTATCACTAGATACACATTGGCTTATGTAAAAGCAGTTGCATGTAAGTTTAGCAGTTGTATACACCACACTTTCACTTCCTTATTGTAGATGAATTCTTGCTTTACAAAGGTACAGTACATTTTGAGAGCAACCAGTTACTGTTAACTAGCAGTTGCTAATAAAAAAGCAGTGCAGCTCTTGCTATAGATGTTATAATTAATCAGGCACAAAACCAGGCTTTCCATGAATCAGTATTCAGCTATAGCAACCTCAGTGGGAAAAGGTGCTTTAGGGATAGCACTGAAGTTTTTTTTAATATACAAGAACATTTCACAGATGATTTCTCAAATACGGGAAACCATGAAGTTTAATCATCACATATCATTCACAAGCCTGGTGTTTCTCTGTTTTTCCCCAAGAGAGAGAAATTAAGACATTATCACTGCAATACTCATAGATGAATCTCTACAGCATTGCCTTGTAGAGATGAAATAAATCCAGGCCATTTGGAGAAAACTTGGCATTCATAGATAATATCAGCTTATCCACAGATAACAATACAGGATGTAATTCGAACTGTTTAGTACCAGGTTATAAATCTTTAGCAGCCTGTAAATCAGAGTTCTATCTTTCCCAGCAATATAAATTACTGTGGTTTGATGGCTTGATTTGTTTGGATTCACATAAACTGACTGTGAATAAAATCTGCCAATTTTTGTGACAATATAATTTTTAAACATATATTATTGAAGGAATCTGAATGTTCAATACTCCTTGATGCTAACAGCTTGCACTCATGCACTGTCCAACATACAGCAATTAACGAAATGCTCTGAAAAGTTAACTGTGGCCACAAAAGCTCAGTTCTTGCAGTGCACTTAGGTGAGGCGAAGGCTCTTGTCCCTCCCCTTTCTTTCCTGCAACTTTGCACACTTTAGCAGGACCCTGGTTAAGTCAAAGCAATTGTGCTCAAGGACATGGAGTAGGGTAGCACAGAGCTAGGACCTGGGTCAGACCCCAGGACCTTGGTCAGATTTTACAGGCTGGAGGGAAAATGTTTTTTACCCCTCATGTCACCACATGGAAACTGGCAGTGCGGCATATTTTAAATTCTCGGTAGAACACTAGGAATGTGATGAGCTGTAAGTGTGAAACTCTTGTTTTCTGATATGTCTCCACTAAAAAAAAAAAAAAAAAAAGACAGACAAAGTCAGAAGAATATAGGAGTGTAAGGGAGTGTAAGCCTTTTCTTACTGGATTGAGCTTAGTTTCATCCACGGTCCATTAGAAGAACCATAAAACATGGAAATATAAAACTTTTGCCCTAAGTATGTCACTCTGACTTCTAATAATTACACATTTTATTTAGACTGTGGAATTAATTACCACAGGAAGTCATTAAGGCAGTTCTAAGCTTCATGTTCTAGACTTTAAGACTATCTTCAATTATGGGAGTACGAGGCTTAGGATTCCCGAGATCCATATAAAATTTGAACTCTATGGTGAACCTTGATATGGTCTTCGCCCTAGTGACTTCTAGTGGCAATGAGTTTCATGGTTTAGTAACATGCTGTGTGAGGAAGAATTTAATTTAATCGTAGTGACAGACTCAACTTTTTAAGTTGTTCTTCTTTTTTGATGTACCAGGCCCACCTCCTTTTGCTTTAGTCGTGACAAAAAATAAAAAAGCTATTCTTTTAAAAAGAAGAATACTTTCACACAGTCACATTTCTTTTATACATAGCCACTTTCTCCTTGAGAGGGGAGACCACAGGAAAAGGGAATTTTAAGAGCAAGAAATATTATTTTAAAGAATGGAACTGAACCGAGTGACACAATTACATGTTTAGCAAATGTTTCTACCTTTGAAGCAATATCAGTGGAAGCCTGAGGGAGACAAAGTTTCGGAACATTAGAACCATGAACTTTCTTTTTAATAATACATGAAGTTGCCTTAATAAATCCTTATGGAAACTGTAACAGCAGCAGTTAATGACTGGTTTTAGTTAATGACCCATTAACATGTTAGCAAAGCAGCCACAAACTGTGATATTTGGTGAGAATCAGTTTCAAAGGGGCAATTAATATTAAAATCTGATGTTGATTTATTAACCAATACATTTTTAAGGTATTACTTTCTACCTGGAGCAATGAACGCACACTGCAGTGGCAGTGTTGGTAAATCAGTAATTCCATGAGGATTAATAATCTGTTTTGCTCCAATCAGGCAACAGAAAAAAGAAATAGCTGTCCCTCCCCATTGATATTATTGCTGAGGTAAATGTCAGTCTTGGATGATGCTTTAAAACAATGTTCCTACTGTGGGTCTTAACAGGACACCTAGAAATCTGAGCCATGCAAAAGCAGCAGATATGAAGACCTAGTTTTGCCTAATTAGGTCAGTGAAAAGGACCTTCCATCAGTTCTTTACTGAGGAGGCCAGTAAAACAAATAACATAAAAAAAGCATGACCCTCTTGCAGCCAAGAAACTGCATCAGCTGAGATAACTAAACCCACTTCTTTAATGTAATTACTCAATAATCATTTTTTGTGCATGTGTCACAGGCCAAAACTTCCAGTTCTGTAGTTTATACCTGTGCTCCTGCACAACAGGAGGCTCTGAAACTGTATCCTTGTGGCCATGTCTGTTTTTGGAGTCAGTGCTGTTTTGGCATGACTAGTATCTGTTATGTGCTGCTAATTCTCTTTCTATGTGTATTACAAGTTTGTGTCATGCATGTATCTGTTTGTTGATTTGTTTTCACCTCAGATAAGGTAGAGTCAAAGAAACCGACCCTGTACTTAGAGGGGAAGGTGGCAAAGTCTGCGTTGGTACTTCTTGAGGAGCAGGTTCCATATTCTGGGGTGAACCTTCATGAAATTGCTGCATTTTGCACATTAAGTTTTATGTTTTTCTACAAAATTCCAGAGTTATTGATCATGATCTTCATCTTCATTGCTTCTCAGAACTGAAGGCTATAAATTCCCCAGAGAAACCTTTTCTTGTGTTCACACAAAACTGAAAGACAAGCACATTCTTGGCACATTCACTAGCAAGCCTTGCCTGCCTGAGCAATCACCTGATCTCAGCAGGCTTCCTCCCCTCATTCCTCTCTTCAGTGTGTGTCAGCCTGTGCTGTGTCCCAGATCCCCATGGCCTTTCTGTCAGGAGAGCTCCACTGCTTTGCAGAGAATGAAATGTGGAGTCACTGAGGTACAGAGAGATGAAATGTGTGGCTGAGGGCTACTAGTTTCAACCTCTCCTAAGGCTTTGGTCCCATGCTACTCACTCTGGTTTTATTTGGTAGTTAGATCCCTTTCCCTTGGTAGTAAATAGCATTGTGGTAGGGTTCAGGTGCTCAAACATTTCTCTGTGGGGTATACAGTGGCTGAAATTACGGTATCAGTTACACCACTGGAACCAAATAAGAGGCAAAGTCCCTCACATCCATCATGGGGTGACAGATGGTAAAGGCATGCCAGTAGGTACTTTCCTGCCTGGGCATGTTCAGGCACAGTAAAACGTTATGAAGTGGTCAGGTAATAGCTGTTATAAGCTAGCTATCATTCTGACTGGCATTCTGTCAGCAATATTTTGGCCAGTCAACTAAAGAGAGTATTCATCTGATGTTGACCCATGGCATTGTTTTTCTTTGTGGTTTGTGTGTGTATATGTGTGCATTTCTGTTTTTGAATACTTTGACTATTTGCTAATCAGTTTGAGATGCCTGTCTGCTGAACAGTTTACTTCTTCTGAAGCCACCTGACCAAGAGAAAGTGAGCTGGTCTGCTCACAGCCCTCTTAGCTATAAGGCATTACCAGGATAGCAAGGGTGGATGGAGCTGAACTAGAAGCCCAAAAGCAATTTGCCCATGGAGAAACATATTTTCTTGAGTAATCCAAAATCCTTTGTATTCCCCTGAAAAACTTTGTGCACTAACAGCATCACTGTAAAAATGCAATGTTAATAAAGGCAGACCTCATTCATGAATCAGTTACTGATCCACTAACAATTTCTTACTTTATTAAGTGGAGTCTTCATATGTTGATTTTTTCAATATGAAACCAGAACATGAAACAACTGACCCCAGTGAAGGAATGAAGGGTTCCTCATACGCAGTACTGTCTTGAACTTCGCTTCTTTGAAGAGAAAGCAGATTTATTTGGGGTTATTGCCATGTCAAAGGAAATTAGAAGTTCAATCATGCTGTTTCCTTATTGGTACCACCTACTGTTTTGAGTTGCTGAGAATCACTGTAAAACACTCTGGAACTGCTCTTAGTTGATACAGATAGTGTTTTATTTCAGGAGAATGAAGCCTGCTTTTTTTGTAGGAAACATATATTTAAACATCTGCTCAAGACGCTGTCTTCTGTCCAAAATGTCTCACCCTATTTTTGAGTCTTTCTTTCTCTTTTCCACAGATGAGCTGTGGTAAGACATAGCTCTAAAAACCTGAGGAGTTCTCTGAGATGATAAAGAAGGGAAGTGGAGCTCAGGCATACTCAGAAAGTCAACTCTGCACTTTGATTTATAGCAGTAACAGCACCTCAGCAGTGGTTCCTTGTGACAAAACACCTAATGCTGCCTGGTCAGAGATAACGTTCCCACGTCAATGATAGCACTACGAAAGACACTGGTCATTCTGTTTCAGGCTTAGGTAAAGCCTGAAACTGAGCTGTGTACATGTATCAGCAGTGGTCAGGTAGAGATGATAGTGGGCGATTTTTGTTTGGCTTTGAGGGTTGTTTAGACTTCTTGACCCAACTTGGTACAGCTGATGCAGACTTTTTTTTAATTTATTTATTTAGGAAGCACTAGCAAAAATCACATTGCTGCTTCATGGCACCACAGGGAATGATACTATGCATTTCCTCACCTGTCCTGAGGCTCTGCTTGATGAGAATTCACAGGTCTGAAGTGATCCCCCCAACCTATATGTTTAATGGGCAGCTAAGGCAGCTGAGGTGGTGAGTTAAAAAAAAAGCACAGGCTGTGCTACCTTAAGCTGACTTATTAACACCTAGCTTGGATGTTTGTCTAATCCAACTCTGATACTTAGAATGAGCAATTTGGTTGGAGCCTAAGTGAGGCTGGGGCTTGGATAAATGCCAGCTTGCTGATCCTCTGTCTGATGAAGACTGAGGAAAACAACTGGAAGATTTAGCAGAAATTATATCAGCATCCCTGATTGAGAGTGTGCACCTGCCACTTGCTGTTCAGGTCTATAACTCAGGTCTTTCTGAAATTACACCTGCCCCTTTTGCATGTTTAGTTAGAAGCTGTTGACAAGATTGTGTTTTATCCTCTTTGCAACCTTTTTTTTTTTTTTTTTTCCTGAACGTGGGATTGCAGGGCTCAACTTGAGACTGTTTGGAACTTCAGCTGGCCTGGATGTGAGGAGATGCATAACCTATCACGTGCTCAGACACATTTAAGTAGACCCAGATGCTCTAGGGAGAGGGGGAAAGATGACAGCCTTGAACAGGAGCATAAAAATGGTTGCTGAAAATATGCTCATTTGGGGATGGGAAGGGGCCTTGTTCACCTACTGAATTAGCTTTTGTTCCAGCTGGCTACAGGTTTCAGATGTTCCTATCCCTCTGAAGAGACTTGAATCCAGGAATTATGGCATAAATCTCAGTGAGAAAGGATCCTGGGGAATAACTGTAAATAGACAGCTAAAATGTATTGTAATACATACAAATATTGGGAGGAGTTAGCTGGGTATGGACTATCCTTCCTTCTCTATTGTCTTCTTTCTTCCTCTCCTCCCCACTCCTCACATTTTATTCTTTTAACATGTGTAGATTTAAAACCAAGAACACCTGAGATAACAGTAGTGCATGTTCATCCAGCCTGAAGAGAAGGTTGAGGTAGTTTTAGGTAATTACAGAGGGCAAAACTGATCCCCAGTTACCTTTGGTAAGGTATTAAAATAGCTTTCACATGAAGATAAGATCTTTCATAAGATCCTTCATAATGTTATCTCTTAGAACTATCTCCATAACAATATATATAGTATTAGAGAGATATATATAGTTGTACTTGCATTTGTAATGACTTGGATATTTTCAGAAAAAAGAAAGTGCTAGGCAGACAACAGAAGGACTTGAGAACAAACTACAAGAAGGTTTTCATGAATTAGAAATTGAAAAATATGTTTAGAAAATCACAGAGAATGGAAGACTATACATTCTCATGTTATTATATATCTTGTTCTATGTTTTTGTGCAAAAAAAATTTCAGCAGCAGAGTATCACTGCAGGACTAGATATGCCTACGGTCACCTCCTGGCTCTTCTTGCCCCAGACCATGCATGAAGATGCTCATGTCTTGAGGGCGCTGGAGACGTGAAAACCCTGGTTTGCTCCCCAGCACATACTAGTCTGCTACATTTCTGCCAACAGAAGTATGGAAATGGAGCAGAGGAAGTGTCCTTCCTCTTGCCCCCATTTGTTCACCCCATACTCAACTACTGAGAGCGCTAGCTTTGAAAGTGGGACACCCATGTTCCAGTGCATCCCTGCTTGCTTTGGAGGACTCCAACTCTTTTGCCTCAGAGAAGATGAGGTTACTATGGCATTATGTGACCACTTTTAAGTTGCCCTTGGTCTTGCTATGTGAAGAAAGTATGGAAAAGTACTACTTTGGAAAAAAATAGGAGCAGGGTGTAAGTCTCCTAGGCAAGTGAACTACCACGAAGAAGACAGGGTAACTAGGGTCAGCCTTTTCTTTAATATTTGTCAGAGAATAATTCAAACCCAGCTCTCTCTTGGTTGGCTATAGAACAAGTGCAGAAGTCAATGGTCTCCTCTTCTGCTTCTCCTGAGAGCGGACTGATGTGGTTTCAGCACTCAGCCGATAAGCACCTCTGGGCCACTGTCCAGTGAATATTAGGGAACCTCTCTTTTAGGTGTTTCCCATTGGCTGACGTGCCTCTCCATTTATTTTCCTTGAATGTTATTCTGCAGTACCTAACTCTTCTATATGACGTACCCAGATACTGGGTACTACATAAGGTTGTGAGTTCCAATATATGTGAGCCCACTTTAAATTTGGCTTTTGCAATGCTGACTATTTCAATACCTGAATCCCTTAGTGGATTAGCCCTTGGCTTCGCTGTGCTTCAGTTCTTCTTCTTTGATATAGGAATAACAACACACTACAAACTCACAGGGGTGCTGTGGAAGATAAAGGCATGAAAGATTGTCAAGAGTGGAGACATAGTTCTGAGAAGGCAATAGAAGTAGCTAAGGTAAGTCATGAAGAAGACTCTGGATCACATCTCTTCATAACAGAGGTATGACTATTGTCTGTCTACCCTGAGGAAGCCTAAAGCACTGCCTATGCCACATATTCAGATGTTACTTAACCAGCATGAGGGATTTTCAAGAATGCTTATTGTAGGGTCAGACTGTGCATCAGCAAGGACCACTGGGAAGTCTTTCCCAAGACAAATGGTGGGCACAAAGACAGTGAGAACTCAGAAGGATCCTCTCCTCGTGAAAAAAAAAACAACTGTGCAGAATCATCATGCTTTAGCATTAAGATACATTCCTAAACATTCGCTACTTGTCTGCATGAAAGCATTTACAGTAGAACTTCCAAGTTATACAATTAGGAAACCGACAGCAAAAGTATTTAATATAAGAACCAACAATGAAACCATATGACAAGGTTTTTTTTTTTCCCTTTGCTGCTTTAACAAGCCATTTTGATAATTTCAGATCAAGATATTTGTCTCACAACTGATCATTATTTCTTTTTGGGCAAAGTATATGTAAAATACCAAGGGAAATGTTTCTGGATACAAGATTCCTGCTATCCATCCTATAATAAAGAAAATGGTATTGTTCTATAGAAGGTTCGCTGATATTTTTGTTTATTTAACTCACGTAAGAAGCAAGAGGAAGCCAAGTCCATGTTTAGAATCTTACAATTAATTAATTCAGTGTTTTTGCAGTTTGCCTTAATTTGAAAATAGATGATTTTTCTTTTCCTTTTCTTCTTTTTCCAGCAGTTCTTTAGCAGGTATTACAAGGCATTACATTTGCTTGCAGGGCTACAAATATATTGTCAGAGGAAGACTCAACTCAGGGAATTCCACTTAATTTAATTTATTGCTAATGAAAATAAACTTTTCATTACTGATTTGGGTATTGAGAAACAAAGACGACAATCCATTAATCAAACACTTAGGGAAACACCTTTGTTCCCCTTCCCAAGGCTCAAGTTCAGCCCAGACACCTCTCCTCCTCCCTCCTAGTCTCCCCTCTGCTTGTTTTCTGCAGGTTACACTCAGTCCCTCCCGCGATGTGATGGGCAGCACAGGAGGCTGGGATCAGTGTGTAGCGGGTTTTTTTGGCCGCTCCTTGTTTCTTACTCTTTTCTTTCATGGCTCCTTCCTTCCTACTCATTTCCCCTGCTCTGGCATTAATTCCTCCATGGGCTGCAGTCTCCTTGAGGGAGTACCTGCCCTGGTGTGACTTATCCACTGCCCACAGCCTCCTCAGACGCATACCTCCTCTTGTGTCTCCTTTTGTGCATCCTGCATCTCCTTTTTTGTGTGTCCTGCCCCAGCTGTTACTACCCTTTCTTAAACCTGCCTGAAGTGATGGAACCATAAGCTGCTCTGACTGGCTGCAGTATTGGTGCACGATGGGTCAGTGCTGCCCGCTTCTGAGCTGCCTGGACCCAGCTGTCACTAGCACGGGGCACTCCTTGGTCTCCTCCCACACAGGGCACCCTGCAGCCCAAAATCCTGAACAGATATGCCCATGACTTGTATAGAGAGTATATATAAATCGTTTAGCTACGTCTCTAAATATCTAGTCGAGAAGCTAATCATATTGACACCAAGACCATATCCATCTTTTCAGTTGTCTCTAATTTCCCTCCCCTTTCTCTGTCACTGCCAACAACATTTCCATCCGTACAGCTACTCTGAGCCGTACTTTGGAGTTTGCTTTTGACAATTCTCTCTCTCACACCTCACATATCCAGAAATTGCTGCTTTTTACTCAGCATAAGCATGATCTGCCATTTTTTTTCCCATAACCACATCATGTGTCCTGTTCTCCACTGCAGATATTTCTGTCACTACAAGAGCTCACTCTCTGGCCCTCCAAGTATATATGTACTGACCTGTCTCCTTGCAAAATATATCCCAGAAGATAATTTTCCTTGCCAGTCCAAAAGTTAAAACAATAACTAATTCCATACTTTAAAAGTTTTGGGAACTTTGCATCTACTATCTTGTCTTATTCCTTGTTTCAAGTACTACATCTTCCATCTTTTTTTTTTGTTGTTGCTGTTGCTTTATTGTGGAGTTTTATGCCTTTATCACAGTCTCTTGTTCAGCTCCATATATAACCACTTCCGGTTTTCTTTCATATAGCCTCTTCTGCATATCATGATGTTCCCAAGACTTATCCCTGTTTTACCCTTGACTCCACCTTAAAGGCTTGTTTCTGCTTTGCTGCCAAGTGTGACTACAGTTCCCTTCCAGGGAAAAACATTTTTAATATCTCTGTGCCTTAACCTCCTACTCAGCTGTGTGAGCACCTAAAGAGAACATTTCACTTTTCCCATGCAGAGAATGAGCTAAATGTCTGCAGGATCCGGGTCTAGGATCTGTGGTCTGGGTCTCAAGCCAAACCAGCACCGTCACCTGTCTAGGAAAAAATATTACATTCTGGAGAGTGCTAACACTCTCTCACTGACACATGTATAAGTGGGAAATCAAGGTATTCCATTCACTGAAAGATTTACAACTCAGCAAGGATATTGCAAGTAAGAAAGGTCAACAGTCAGGATACTTCCTTTAAAAATATGATTTTGTATGACTGATCAAACGTCCTTAAAAACAAGCAAATACTGTCCTACATATAGTCCAATCTAATACTTTATCCCACTGGTCCCTCCAGAGTGCCATCTAGAATGTGCTGATCACGATGAAGTACACACTTTCTGTGCACATACCCTTGGCACTACTAATACCATTACATATTACAGTAAAACAGGTTACAATTATTTTTTTTCTTTTGGTCTTGCTTTCTCTCCCACTGAGGAGACTTGGTGGTGCTTTAAGACTGCGGAGGGCTGGGGTTAACGCTGCCCTCCGCTGCGCTGGGAGGCAGGGGAGGTTAGCAGCGGGATCAATGTGATTAGAGCTGCAGGAGAGGGAAGATGTGCCCGCCCGCCCGCCTGCCTGCCGCCGGGCCGAGGGGAGGTGTGTGAGGGGCCGGCTGGCCGCGGCTGGGGCTGGCCGCTGCCGGGGATGCTCCTGTGCTTGCGCCGGAGGATCCCGTCACCTGTGGCCCTGCCTCCGCCGACCTGCGGGCGCCTCCCGGAGCCGAGGACACACCTGGGCGCCGCGCACCCGCCTCCCGCCCCCGCCGCCGGCTGCCTCTTCCCCCGCCCGAGAGCCGGGCGGCGAGTGTCGGCGGAGCCGCGGGGCTGCAGGCGGGGCTGAGCGCTCGCTGGGCGGACGAGCGGCCCCGCAGGCTCCGAGCAGCCACCAGCCGAGGGAGGCGGCGGCCGGACCCGCTGCGCGCTGCCTGGCAGCTCCGGCCCGGCCGTGGGCGCGGCGGGCGAGGGCGAGCCCGGAGCGGGGAGCGGGCGAGCGGCGGGGGCATGTGGATGTTGGCCGTCGCCTTGCTCCACAGCATCTCGCATGGTGAGCGCCCGGGGGCTCCTTCCCTTTCCCCCCCGCCTCGGGAAGGGGAGCGGGTCGCGGTTGTGCCTTTTGTGCTGAGAGCGTCGCGCTGGCTGTTAGCAGCCGTGAGGAGAAGGGCGAAATTGCTCCGTAATCATTTAAACTAGCTTACCTAGCACAGTGACAGCCCATAACTTAACAGCATTTCTACAAACATCAGAACAGCCTTCCCGGGGGGGAGGCACTGAGGACGTCTCCTTCCCCTGTCATCGTCCCGTCCCCCGCATTTGGCAAAAGAACGTGTTCTGAAACAGAAGAAATAGCTAACTCGATGCCACTTGTCACCCTGCATAGGAAAGAAAACTAATGTATACAGTACTTGGAAGGTCTTAGTTTGTGCTCTTCTGTGTGTTTAAAAGGTTATATGTGGTAGCTGTATGTGTTATTTCTGGTGGGTTCTGTCTAATAGTTTCCTATGAATCCTCATATAAATATATCTTCCAAGAAACTGAATTTAGAAATAGGTTTTAAAAATATTTATTGCACTCGTGGATGTACATTGGGTACAAGAAATGATTGGGGCAGACTTCCAAGGCATGGAGGATAATTCTGTTTCATGATTAGGAAGTACTGACCTCTTGAGAATGAATCTCTTAATATTAACTATTGAAGACAAATGAGATTTCCCTTAACACACACGCACACACACATGCACGCACCCATCTTGTAAAGCTCGTTTGGGGGGATCTGATTATTATTTATGTGAAAAGTCTATAACACTTCAGCTGGACATATACATGTAGGCATTTTGCCATTTTCCCCCAAAGCTTTGCCAGCTCCCATCAGTCATGACCTTAAACAGCTGCTGATCACTTTTGAAAACTCCGAGTGCAGAGATTTGTGTGTACCATGGCCTATGATAATTATCTGCTAGGGCTTAAAGTGAGATCACCAGACTTCTTTTTATAGGTACCCAGAAGAAAATCTAAATACAGAAATGAAAACTTAGAAAACCTGTCCTTACAGTGCTAGATGAAAGTCTTGGCATGTGAATTAAAACTATTTGAAAAACAGAAATTTAATGACAAATGCTAACATGCTATAATTTTCTTGAGTTCTATACTGACAGTAACCCCAAACTTCATATGGAAAAACAATTCAGATTGTTACGGCTTTCTTATTCTCAAACAATTGTTTTGTTATTGTAATTTGAATATGCTAGTCAAGAAACTGTATGGAAATTTTGGACTTATACGGCAGAATGTTTTAAATGTACTGCATTCAGCTTTTTCCAAAAAGGAGATATTATGTCAATTAACTTTTCAATCAGCCTTAAACTTATACCTAAATATGAAAGTTAGTGAAATTCAATGAATCAGCCTTGAAATACCTTTGCAACAGTAACTGAAATGAGGACTAGCAGATCAGGAAAACAATGCAGTATTCAGTCAAGTGAAATGAAATAGGCATTTTATATCATATCATATGGAGTATTGATGCATACGTTGCCCCTGAGGAATATTTCTTGCCTCAGCATCTAGCATTTTCTTTGGGTTATTTTTTTAAACCTATTTTAGTAGAAAATCTTCTCGATCTGTTTATTGACTTGTAACCAACTAAGCATAACTTTGTTTTTTATATCCATGTCTCAGGCAAAAGCAGGGAGACCAAAATAGTAAGAAGTTATTCTCTCAACATTGCTGTGTAAGAAAGACAGGAGATGTTATGCAAGACAGGTGTATCTTTTTAAGACTTCTAGCTTAATGTTCAGCTAAAAAATGCTTAAAGCCCATTGTGTTCTGGTGATATCATTTCAAAGAAAGAGATAGCAGAAACAGACGGGATCCAGATATATATGACAGAAGTGACAGCAGCAGGAAGGAATTCTGTGTGAGAGGAATATAAGGTGGGGAGAGAGGAAATAGTCTGCTTAAGGAAGAGATGAATCAGCAAGGACGTGATAACTGTGTATAAAACAGGATGTATAAAACGGGCATCCCTGTTTGTTCTGGAGACAAACATTGGCGTTCTGTGCCATGTGTCAAATACCAAAGTCCTCCCCCCCATATGACTGTGGCCTGTATGCCACCTCTGTATCTGGAGATGTGGGGTGGCAAGTGGGGATTTTTTTTGGATGTAGTTTTGGAAGAACTGTTCCAGAGTAGTGGAGAAAATGCATTTTCAAGCTACTTGCCAGTCTACTAAACTGCAGTCTTTTCCAGGTAAGGCAGGCAAGCTCTTTTTACTTACCCATTTTAGCTCTTGCAAAGATGATATTTATGCTGTTTGCTTAGTAGCAGTCACTTTATAAGCACTTAAACTCAGAGAAAACCCAACTGTGGTAACTGTTAGTAAATGTAGGCTTTTTAAATGAGCCACCATTATCTAAAAATGACTGTTGGTAGTGAAGAGACTACTTTTGACAAGCGGCTGTACTTAAAAAAAAAAAAACAAACAACCAAAACCCCTCCAAAAAAACAACCCCAAAACAAAACCACAAAACAACCCCCAAGGAAAAAGAACAAGAAGTACCACAGCACCAGTCTGCGCTGGACCCAGATCAGATTCTCTGGAGAATGAAGTCAGTGGTTTTGCCACAGAATCCATGAGGCTGACCTTTGGAGATCTAGCCCAACCCTGCTGCCCAAAGCAGAGTTAACTACTACAGCAGGTTGCTCAGGACTGTGTCCTGTCAGGTTTTGAATACCTCCAAGGATGGAGGCTCCACAAACTCTGTGGGAAACCTGTGCCAGTGTTAGACCACCCTCACTGTAAAAATAAATAATTTATATATATATATATATATATATATATAAAATCTTATGTTTAAATGGAGATTCTTGTTTTCTGCTTGTGTCTATTGCCTTTTGTCTGTTCACTGGATAACACTGAGAAGAGTCAGGCTACATCTTCTTTGCACCATCCCATCAGGTATTGTTATGCATTATTAAGATCCCCCTGAGCCTTCTCTTCTCCAGACTTCTCCATACTCCCAGCTTTCTCAGCCTTTCCTCATGTATCAGATTCTCCAGTCCCTTAATCATCTTTGTGGTCCTTCACTAGACTCACTCCAGTATGTTGTTGTCTTTCTCCCACTGAGGAGCCCAGAACTGGTACACAGTACTCCAGATGTGTTGTCACCAGTGATGACATGACAATTGTGAATTTTCTCCTTTGAAACCAGCCCAATGTACTGATGTCACTCGGGTTTACCTAGCTTTTCATTTTACTGTGAAACCCTTCACTGGACAGGATATCCTATTGCTTCTCTGTCACATGTTTCTCTCCTCTACTGCTAAAGTCCTTCATAGCACTGCCCTACCAAACTTCTCCCTGGTGTCATTTTCCATCTCCAACCTGTTCATCAATGTGTACTTCTTTGCCAGACTTACAGTCAAGTACTTTTCTGCTCTTGTATAAGAATTTCCTCCCCAAAAGACAAGATCTCCATTAGCTGCCTTCAAATCCTTGCCTGTGGGCTTGTGGCTATTTAAAAACCCGGCAACAGTTGGCTGCTATGGACATTGCTCATCTCGCTTAAAGTGTTTATGGTGCGAGTCACTGTAGCTTCTCCACATAATAAATGGACAGAGAGGAACAGGGACTTCCAGGGTGCAATTTCTGTTTTACTTTGGACAACCACTTTAAGATGGGAGAAATCATCTCTTAAATGTGCTTACTGCTCTGTTTTGACTATTAAAGGGGACCTAGATACATGGCTGAGAGAGAAAGAAGTGTCTATTTTATAACCTTTTGTGTTTCTCTAGATGACTTCATGACTTGAAAGGCATGAAGAATGCATCTATTTTATCTGCGAAAAAATTTGCATTAGTAAAATTTATGTTCTGTACTCAAAAGTAAATGTAAATGCAGTTTCCTTCATAGTTTTCTGTTTCCTTTGTCTGTAAATGTGAACAATGATAAGTTATAGAAAATGCATTATGGAGTCAAAATTATTCGTACAGTGGTGTGTAAGCACATAGTTCCCTGGTGATCTGTGATAAAGTGTATAAAGTGTAGACAGGCAAGAAAGGGTTAACAAAAGAGGAGGATCATAATTAATTTTTGTGACTACACCTGAAAACACCCAGTTGCACCAGGGAAGAGGCAGAGCACTGCAAGGCTTTGCACCTTTGGAACCAATTGCCCAGTTTGGTGAGAGCTGTAATGTGGTGCATGGCCACAAGGAGCTAGCTTAGTGGTAGATTGTCCTTGCAGAGAAGGACTTGGGATCCCTAAAGTCAGCCTCCATGAAAGTCTTTCCAGTATATGTGGTCTGGTCCCATGACCAGTCAGGAGTTGGTTTTTTTTGTATATTCCTTCCCCTCTCCTAATTAGTCCTTCTTTGCCAGAATACCTCTTATCTAAAGCTTTTGTGTAGGTCTCCTCCTCTGATGCCATGCAATCAGATGTTTATGGCCTCACAGAATAGAAACAAGAACTTTATAAGGAAATAATATAGAGGCTCCACTTGTCACATAGAAAGTCTATAAGGTATGAAGGAAAAAAATCTCCTGTATGTTGTGCATGTTTCTCTCTAAGGCAAACGATGGTGTACCAGAAGGAACATCACTGATGCAGATGTGTGAATGGGGAAGATCTGTTTTACTTTGTATTCCTGAGTCTTGGGGCAGGCTGTCTGGAGAACTTACGACAGCCTGCTGCTGTTCGTGCTGTATTATCCATGACAACAAGTTGGCAAAGAAAGTATTCCTTACGGTTCTTCCTGTTGCAACCTCCTTGAGGAGCTGACCGGAGCTCGTGATGCAAGAAATGCTTGTGGCCAAATCCTCTCACGAAATCCACACCTGTAACTCAATGGAATCAGGAAGAAAAGCAGATGGAAGGGCTACCGTTGCCCTACATGAGCAAATGCAATTTATATCTGTTTCCTTTCCCCGTTTTAACGCCCCCCCCCCCCCGCGGTAGGCTGTTGCTTGGCAACCCTGCCTGCCTCCTTGCTCCACCGCTGCTCTGCAGTTCTGCTGCTCCCCCCGGCCCCCTCCTTTGCACCAGGCTTGGGAAGAGCCATCTCGCATCTGCTCCCAGTGATCTGCAAGCAGAGATATTGCCTCTTCGTCAGCACTTGAAAGCAGGTGGGAGCCAGGCAAGGAACAGGAGAATACAGAGGACACTGTGCATTGTCTGAGGCATGATGATCTCTGCTCTTCCTGGTGCCTTCTGCATATTGACTCTGGTCAGGGTGGTATTGGCTCCCAATAGTTCAATTCTTCTTTTGTTTATGTGGTTGCTAGTCTTTGTAAGCCCCTGGCATCTTGGGTAGGTAAGAGAGAGCAGAATTTGGCTCAGGACCAGGGATAACCTTCTTCCCACATAATTACAGTACTTAATGGATTGCACTATAACAATTATTAAAGAGAGGTCTGCAGAGCTTTGAAACCATCATTCATTTTAAAAAAAAAAAAAAAAAAAAAGCCTTGCTGAAGCTGTGATATTCCTTCGAATTTCCTTTTTTCCCACTACTTCTTTTTAATAAGAAGCAGCTATGTGTATATATACATGCCCGTATCCAAACCCAGAGTAGTCCTAGATCTCTTGTTAAAAGGCTCTGATTCCTAATCCAAATAATGGAAAATCAGATTTAGACATGAAATAGTACTCTTGACTCAGCCTTTTCATGCTACAACATTATGATATGTGCTGTGTGGTATAGCAATGCCTATGATTTCAATATATGTAATTCATTCCATCATATCTTGGCATCAAAATAATTTAATGCTGTGGCCTTTAATGTCTTGTCTTTATACATATATCAGACACACAAAGGGGTTTAGTTCATCTTTGTTTGGAGACTTTTAAATGGATATCTTCAGTGCCATAATGCTTGTATGTCATGTTATGCTACTTCCTCTTATGAGAACCAATTAGCACCAAGAGAAGCCTTTCTGCCCTTCTGCGAGCCCAGATTTTCACCCAAGGCAGTTGTCTGATATGTTGTGTACTGTGTGTCTAGCCTTCATCTTTAGCTATTTTACACCCACCCCTCACCCCCCCAATCTTTTCTATGGTAGGAACAAACTTGTCTGTATGAAGATGTGAGAATTAAAAACTTCTTTCTCCTTGCTTCTCCCCTCTGAAAGGGAATATTTTTCCTTTAGTTGACTGTCAGTACTTTAAATAAACAAGAATCTTACCTTTTCTGTTTGTTTGCAAGGTGCAATGCAAAAAGAAGTCTACGGCACCAAAAAAAAAAAAAAAAAAATCACTGCCCTGTTTTGATGATGTTGTTTTAAATAGAAAAATCTGGTATTCTCTCAAGAAAACATGAATCATACACAGGGTTTTAAAATCCTTCCTACAGGCTGGATTTTTCCATGCCTTACTATAGCATGGTTTTCTAAGAAACGCCTTTGTCAGCTCCTCTCCTCCTTCTCTCTAATAACTTTGGAACCTGCTGGCCAGTTTCAATCAGTTTGTTAGGTGGGTGTAAGTATAATATAGTTAAATCATTGCATTTACATGTGTATAAATGTGTAAACATTCACCTGGGAAGAAGAGAGAGAGACTAATTCCACTCCAAGTTCTTGAAAGCATTGGAAAAAAGTAATAGACATCTGAGAATCCACTTAGGTCTTCAGTCTTCTGACCAAATGTGCAGAGGAAATTCTTTTTTCCACTAATTCTGTGCCCACAGAACCACCTGGTGGGGTAAGCTTGCTTGTTCATGTCTTCCAGGTGTTACTGAAACCCCAGGAATGAGCTGCAGAAGAAAAGAGTAACTTCAGGCAGGGGGGAAGAAATAATCTCCATTTTATGCTTTCAAGCTTGGTGTGTATTAAGCTATCTATCTACACTGTTTTGAAAGCTGCTGCTTTAATTCATGAGCGTATCAAGACTGAATGGTTAATTGTGTGTATACTGTAAGGACAGGTCATGCGAGAGAGCACATTTTTTTGCCAGATAACAATATTCTTGCACATTATCAGCTTAGAGTAGTCAATGGCTTCAGAAGCAGCATAGGTAGCAAATTGTACTTATTCCCCTGTATTTTGGGGGTGGACTAGATAGGTACCAGTAGTATTGATGTTTTTATAAGAAATTGCATGCAGATGTTTAGATTTTGTTTGTCCATCTTGAGTATTCCCAGCTTCATAGTAATAAACAGAGCATTTCAACTCATATCTTCATAATGGTACTTATAGAACTAGAAATTGTTTCTAAATTCTTAAGTGTCTCATGGAAAATATTTAATTTTTGCAGCTCGTTCTGATGAAAATGGCTGTCTGTGAGCTTATAGATATAAGCATTAAGCTTGGTAGCCAGTGAATATCAGGAGGTTTAGCAATTGGTTTTGACAAGCATTCAACATTTATCTGAATCTTTCCAGTATCAAATCGGGCATGAAGTCTTGTGAGGAAAACCTGTTCTCACAAGGCTTTTGATTCTCCTGTTTCCAGATGGATGGAAACTACTGAAAAGCTTTCCCACTTCTGCTTCTCTTCCCTTCTTAACCGCTGGCCCCTTTATCACTCTTTGAGTTTATCTTCCTTCATTATGGCTACAGTGACAAAGCTTTAGTTTACCTGAAAATTTGGGGAAGAGTTGTTCAAACTTGTCATTGTCAGCTTTAAAACAATTTTATTCAGAAAGAAGACTGAAAAGATTTGATTCAGAAGACTTGAGATCTGAATGGTTTGGACTGGTGTTTATTTCAGCCAAATATTCACAAATCCTTTGCATGACTCCTCTTTGCATATTTTCATTAAAAGAGGGAAAAATAATTGCTTACTGAAATGTTCCAGGTTTTATTTCTTTACTGTTATTATCTCAGGGTGGTATGCTTCTGCTTTGGTTTTGTTTTTAAGCTAACTGGGACTACAACTCCCTTCTCAGTAGAACTGAAAACATTGTTAAGTCTTATTAAAATGAAAATCATAACTAAATTTACAACTGAAGTTAGTTTACTCAGTTGATAGCTCCTAGCAGTTATCTTTACCTAGTCTACAAACTAATAACCAATATTTTTCTTTCAAATAACTATGCTGAAAGGATGTAGTCAAGAAGACTACAGTCAGGGAAAGAGGTCAATAGTGAGGAGACACAGAATGATTTAGAAACTGAGGGATGACTAAGCCAAGGTATAATCTCTTCCAGAAACTGGGATGATAAGTCATTTAGATTCTGGTTTCACACATGTTCATTTTTTATTATTTTTTTTCCCCAGGTCTTCTGACTGTTGAGAACTTCCTCTCTCACCATGCTTTCTCTTCACTTCCTCTCCGCTTCCCTCCCATTCTTTCTTCCCTCAGGTACTTTTAAAACCATTTTCAAAGCTGAAATTGCAAATGAGATTTTTGCGTTCTGAATGACAATGAAGGGCTCAGTTTGAATAGTTGAATGCTTCAATGGAAGATATTTGATTGAGTTCCCTAAAGCCCAAAGCCTATGAAACCATCCATGATCTGAATAGAACCAATTACTGCTGCTGCTCCCAGCCCAGTCTCTCCTTGGAAGATTCCTTTGTTTTTTAAAGTCCAAATCAATGCAGACTTATTGTAGACAGGGCATTTTATCTTTTACTTTGAGAAAAGAATTTCCCTGCAAGACTGGTTACAGAAGTTATAGACCAGATACATCATCTTCCAATAAGGGAATGTGAAATATTCAGCCAGTTGGATCATTGTAACCTACTTAATTTTCACAAAGGCAGTTTGCATCCATCTTTTGTCGAGTATATTGGTCTGCTGTGGTCATTTCTTATGTGTCTCCTGACTTTATATGAGAATATGATGTATACGCATTGCAAAATTGTTTTGCAGACCTTGACATTTAATGCCCATGTGTGCTCAACTGAAAGCCAGTGGCCGGCCAGATTGTTGTCAGACCGATCATGCTAGTGGTATTTCTGCACATACTTCATGCTGGTGGCTCAGGGGACAACTTGAACGTGTGTGGCTGGAACCGTCAGAAATTACATTGATGTTCTAGATGCTCCATTGGAAGCAGATGGCTCAAATGCATTGGGGTTTCAGTGAGATCCTAACAGAAAAGTCTTCTGCTTGTGCTTTCTGCAGTGAAATGCTATGTGTGTGAGATAAATTTAGGGTGATCATCAGCTGGTGTATACCGTTGTCATATCTCTGTTAACTTCAAGAGACATTCCTCACGGAGTCTGCATGGTAGCTGCAGAAAGCTAGAAAGTAAGGATGATCAACCTGATACAGTCAACCAGTACAAGATCTAAACCCAGTTTAAGAACTTAATTTAAGCCCATTTTAAGATTTCTGACCACTAATCACATAGGATGTGATTGCATAGGATTTTTTTTCCCAGAGAAGATATAATAATGTGCAAATTCTAATTGAGATGTCTTCCTGCAAAATGATTGCGTTTGTTTTAGGAAGAATGACATAATTTCTGGCCACTTAATCTAGAACATTCTATTTTAATAAAACAAATAAAAAAGCATAGAAGGGGATTCTCCTTGGTTGATGACCTTAACTAGCCTTGATTGCAGTTGAAGCCTGGCCATACTTGATTTTTCAGACTTGAAAAGTAGCATTCTGACTGATTTCATGTACTCTGTGTGGAAGTTATCATATAGTCTTGTTTCTCCACTTTGACAGATTGTTTAATTTAGGTTTCGGTCAAGTTATTCGTTGAGCAGCAGAACCAGTGAACCCTGCTTTCATGCAAAATTGTGTCCTGCCTTCCCCTCCCTTCCGTAAACCTAGCTCAGGACTATGAGTATGCTGCCTAGTTGCTGGCTGTTGCTAAAAAAGGTTATATACCCACTGAAAGTTGGTCCCTTGCCTTTCGGTGCCACAGAAGAACAAATTAAAGACTTGCAGTCTGCAGCTGCTGTTGTTGTTTTAAATAAACTGAAACGTACAGAAACTTGCTTGAGACTGCTTTAAATGAAACTGAAATTTGTCAAGGGCTGCCAGAGTTATGTAGATAAGTAAAGGAGGTAGAAAGGTATAAGAAGACGGTATATTTATTCTATGAGGTATAGCATTGTATCTCTTAAGCCCCAAACATGTTTTGGGCTTCAAAATGGGAAACAAAGCAATTCTGAAAGAGCTGCCTGAACAAATCTGTCATGAACTTCTCCAAAATGCTCTCAAATGAATACTTAAGCATTTCTGCTAGTCACTAGCTCTCTTCTAAACAAAGAGATTAAAGTATTGTCATTTTTAACAGAACTTCACTCCCAATAAAAGCAAACGTCCTTTTTTTTTTTTTTTTGCCTCAAGACATTTGTACTTCTCTCTTTAATTTTACTTTAATGGCATCAGATGCTATTTTCCACTGAACAACTTCCCTGGTTACCCACATCTTTTTCTTAAGGGCAACCATGAGCAGCTAGTCCCTGTCCAATATTGGTCTCATCTCTCCTACTTTCACTTCAGGGCTTCAATCTCTTCTGGCTGATATCCCAGCCAAAATGTGATGCAGGGAACTAAGCACTTGTGTGGTGCCATTCGCTGTGTTTCAGCTGTGACTTTGGTTTTCTCAAGAATTAGAATGAAGGGCCTTATACAGCACTTCAGGAGTGCATTTTGGTCCATTCTGTATGGCTTTAGAGACATCTCCAGAGAGATTTTCCTACCAGTCCAGCTGTGTTGCTGAGCTTTCTGCACATGTTCATCCCAACCTCTTTTTGGGGGACATCCTTTCTCAGGTTTAATTACAGTGCACAAGACTGAGTGTTGGCAGCATGGCAATCTCAGGTGCTATAAAGCAATTTAAAAAAAAAAATATTGTCCTGTGAAGACCCCCAAATGTGAAGTGATCCTCTTCTGCAGGTTGAGATTCCTTATTGCTTTGTTGTATTTGCTTTTCATCTTATAGCTTAAATTCAGAGTTGCCCTAATGCTGTTATATATTTCACAATATTGATTTTTTTTTAGCTGTCTTCATTTAATATTTTTCCCTTTTTTCTTTTTTTTTTTTCCTTTTCCTTTTTAGACCAACCTTCACATCCTAGATGTGAAGAAAGAATAGATGCAGAAATTGCTTTTAGTTAGAGAGACTGTAATTTACTCTTTCGCTACAGGGGGAAAAATTTTGTTACCACAGAAAAAGAAACACATGAAAGGCCAAACAGTATCTGGAGCTGTGTAAGCACCGGGAAATGTAGATATATGTATTTTTTTTCTTCTTCTTTCAGTTTCCTAGTCAATTATTTGATGCGCTCGCCTGTCTGGGCTGTGACCTTCCAGAAGGGCCCCCTCCTCCAGTCCCCCCACACGACTTGTCAACACATTAGTCATATACAACTCAGCTGATGCCAAACGGACGCAGTTCAGCCAACTATTGAGAGGCAGGATATTCTGCTGCCTTCTTCTATTGGTCTTGGTTTTTTCCACTGAGGAGACTTGGTGGTGCTTTAAGACTGCGGAGGGCTGGGGTTAACGCTGCCCTCCGCTGCGCTGGGAGGCAGGGGAGGTTAGCAGCGGGATCAATGTGATTAGAGCTGCAGGAGAGGGAAGATGTGCCCGCCCGCCCGCCTGCCTGCCGCCGGGCCGAGGGGAGGTGTGTGAGGGGCCGGCTGGCCGCGGCTGGGGCTGGCCGCTGCCGGGGATGCTCCTGTGCTTGCGCCGGAGGATCCCGTCACCTGTGGCCCTGCCTCCGCCGACCTGCGGGCGCCTCCCGGAGCCGAGGACACACCTGGGCGCCGCGCACCCGCCTCCCGCCCCCGCCGCCGGCTGCCTCTTCCCCCGCCCGAGAGCCGGGCGGCGAGTGTCGGCGGAGCCGCGGGGCTGCAGGCGGGGCTGAGCGCTCGCTGGGCGGACGAGCGGCCCCGCAGGCTCCGAGCAGCCACCAGCCGAGGGAGGCGGCGGCCGGACCCGCTGCGCGCTGCCTGGCAGCTCCGGCCCGGCCGTGGGCGCGGCGGGCGAGGGCGAGCCCGGAGCGGGGAGCGGGCGAGCGGCGGGGGCATGTGGATGTTGGCCGTCGCCTTGCTCCACAGCATCTCGCATGGTGAGCGCCCGGGGGCTCCTTCCCTTTCCCCCCCGCCTCGGGAAGGGGAGCGGGTCGCGGTTGTGCCTTTTGTGCTGAGAGCGTCGCGCTGGCTGTTAGCAGCCGTGAGGAGAAGGGCGAAATTGCTCCGTAATCATTTAAACTAGCTTACCTAGCACAGTGACAGCCCATAACCTAGCCACGTTACTGTATGTCTGCCTCGTTCGGAATAAGACGGTGCTTGCAGAGGCAGGGGTAGAGGTGCTTTTTCTTTCTTTCTTAGCTGGAAAAGTACAGAATTTTGCCAAGTGCCGTATAAATCTGTCTGAGTACGCGGGGATAATTTGAAGGGCTTTCATCCTAAGCGTTTGCATTGAGATATTGCTTCCTTTTACCCTTTGCTTTTTTTTTTTTTTTTTTTTTTTAAATCGCCCTGTGCTTTCACCTAACAATTATTTTTTTTTATATGTTTAAGAAGTAATATTTTAAAATTATTTCCCTTTCATCATTTCACTAAAAAGGTACCTGCTCTGTATTTTTTTTTCCTCACTCATTTATGTAAAAATATGCACGGATAAGCATTACATCATCTGAAAATGTTGAAGACTCTTTCAGTCAATTATAAAGTTAGGAAGGGGAAATTAGAGCAGAGATAGAATAAGGGTAAACCTGTTCTCTCTTTTTTTTTTTTTTCCCCCCCTCTTCATTCTGCTAACTCTTTGGTTGACAAACATTCATTGTAGTTTCTGGATTTTTTTAATAGTGGATGGCGGTATTTTGGAACATTTAGATATATGCGATTGAAAACCATGTCATATGTGAAAATATGTTTAAATTGCATAACTTTTATTAAAATGCGTATTAGCATTGCAGTTTTAAGGACAGAAAACAAATTATGCTGTAGTCTGGGATTATAGCTGTTCTATTACATTGCCTCCTTCTTCTCAGATCTGAGAACGTAGCATTGCCTGTAATGCATTACATCCTGACAGTTAAATCGGAAAGATTAAACACACAATTCTCAAAACAGGCAAAGCAGGTAGAGGAAGAAAATGTTTCTTGTACTGAATGAATGTGAGAGAGGCACAGGGCAAAGTGTAAGATTTTCCTGGAAGATACAAATAATTGAACCTCTAGCAGAGGGTGAGGAATGAATGCTGGATGAGGGTGCCTTCACATCTGCTTAAGTATATGCTGGATGAGAAAATACATTGACAGGCATGGCCAGTCCAGTGCAAATAGCCAGATAGATCATAAATTAGGAGGTGAATCTTAAGTGTGTATTTAGAGCTGTCTTAAAACGTTTTCATCCTCTGAGTGCCGCAGAATGGAAAATTATTGACAACCCCCAAACCATAAACTTCAAAATTTTGCATTTCTTCTAGCAGTAAGGCAACTGCAACAAGTTCTAACATTAAGAAATTATTTATTTATTTATTTTTGACAGGCAGCGCTGTGCCTTTCTATCCTCTTCAGCCAGGTACCTTGGAGGGGGAGATTTACTGTTAATGAGACAGACAGAATCAGCCTGAAAGTATATGCTCTTACCAGTGCTGTTCATTTAAAACTAGATTTGCATAGGAAAGAACTCTGTTTCTGTCCAGAAATCTTATATCCTCTAAAAAAATGAGAGGCATGTATTTTTGTCTACTGTACTGATGCTATAAATTTTATGTTCTAAGTTAGTTAGTCCCCCTTCCAGGGGTTTTTGAAGAACAGAATAATTTTTGCTTTATGAGGTTGAAATACTATGAAAATCACTTTCATTTATTCCTTGATCTACAAATCAGTAGCAATTTTGCTTTCAATATCCGTGTGTTTTTGGATCACACTCAAGCATGAATTTGTATCCCAAAGATTTTTCTAGTTTTAATAGTATAACATGTAAATGATAGATGCATCTGCATAGATTCTGTACTGCCACACAGCAACATCTGTTCATTTGTGAATCTAGATTATTAAAATAAAATGTTTTTGTGTATGGTAATATTTTAAGATGAAAGCGTTGCAGAAATATGTAGTGGATGGTTCAATGATTCTTTGCAACTTAAGAAGCGTGTTTGTTTTTGACCTCATACTTGATGTCAAAATGCATATGTATTTAGGATCTTTTTAAAGGAAATTTTTGAAAATGGCACGTACCTGCATATTAAGACTGAACAACTTGGTTTTGTTTATTAGTTAACACTTATTTGGATTATCATATCAGAGTCAAGAGTCAGAGAATAATATTTTTAAAGACTTCAGATTTTAATGCAGTGTTGTATCAGATATGTATCTCTTTGAAGGAAATGACTGCATATATAAATAGATAAGTCAGGTACACATTTATTTTCATTATTCTATCTATAACTATATCTGAACTCCATTGTGTGAGAGGCAGTATTCTTTTATGACTGTATCGGGGCGGGGGGGGGTGGGCAGGCTATTGAAGGTTGCTTGGCTTCTGCCATTGCCTTTTCTGAACCCCTTATGGAACCATACTACGTTTACTTAAAACACAAGCACATGTATGAGTGGTTTTCAATTGTGTGTTACATCTCATTCTAATTTTAACTTTAAAATGTGTAAGATTGTTCATGTTTATGTTCTTTTTGTTGTTGTTGGTTTTGGTTTTGTGTGTGGTTTTTTTTTTTTTTTTTTTTTTTCCTTTTTGAGGGGAGAAATAGCTTAAAAATACCACGAACAAACCCACACATTATGGGTTTAACCCTGTAGTTGTCATCGTGGTCTAAATTTCTGTTGAAGATAATGGAAACTATCTGAATAACAATAGCAAGGTTGGCCCCCATGTTTCCCTACAGTCACTCAGCACAAATACGTTTTGTCAAATTAGATATGAGCAGTGTCACTGGGTAGGCTTTATGTTTGTGAAATAGCTTCCTTCTGGGGACAATAAAATACTGACATGCTGTTACATCCAATTAATGTTTCTGAAGCCTGAAACAAAACCTTCCCAAATACCTGGCTGAAGTTTTTAGATTTTGTAAAGGCTTTAAACTCTCATTGCTCTGAGTTTCTTAAAAATACAGGTAACTATTAACCATAAATGCATTGCAGTGTTAGTAAGTGCATGGGACGATACAGACATCAGTGGGAGCTATGCAGCTAAATTCACCACTTTGAAAGCCTGAGTCATGCAGTTACAATCCTGAGCAATACTTTTGAGTTACCTTCAGGGTTACTATATCTGTACTACCTTCCATGTTACTATACCCAAGTATTCCAGAAGTAAGCATGTAAAATTAACAGCAAAGGTCTACTGTAGCCTGGTCGTAATTAGTAAGGGGGCATTTCGCTAATTACAGGGAGAGGAGGAGGGAGAGGGTAGGGGAGGCTGTGAGGGGAGAACGGCCTCCTTCAAAATCCTGGCTTTTTATGGTAATTACTGCGATAAAGTTAGTTCAGAATTAGGATGCTGTTTTCACAAACGAGTATCTTTCGGTATCATTTAGTCTCTGGTGTAGATATGCTGAACCCATTTGCAGGCTTCTCTCTGGCTGCGTTTCTTGTATGCCTGCTGTCCATAGATGTTCTGCTGAAATCAATGGAGCATCAGGAGGCACCCAATACAGTACAGATGAAACTAAAAATAAATTTCCATTAAAATTATTTTGTGTTTGAATCCTTTCCCTGCCCTATATCTACCGACACGGGGTTTAGCAGCATAGTAGAAGACTGAGAAGGATCACGCTGAACTGAGAGCAGGGGTTAGGCTGGGGAATGAGCAGTGAATGCGACGGTGGTACTAATGACACTCTCCAAAGAAAATGGTGACTTTCAGTGTTAGAGATGAAACATTTAAGGAAAAGAGCAAACAGTTCTCTTTGTAGAAATATATTGTAATACACACATAGCTTATCTGGAATTGTGTAACCAAATCCTTACCTAAGAAAGTTTAATGTCTGTGCAGAAAGCATTTAGCTTGGTATATGTTTGTGGATGGCACAGTACAGCTGATGGTGTTTTTAATCTGCTGTTACTCAAGCTATGAATAGCTATTAATTAATCACCAAATGCCAAATAGAGAAAAATTGTTACAGCTAGGAAGTCAGAGTACGCTGGAAATCTCCGTTTCCATTTGAAAAGAAGTGTTTCCCCTCAGCTCAGGGTGTACCGATCCCCAGGCTTTAGGGCTCGCCGGCTGTGGTGCTCTCCCTCCGGCGTGGGCAGCGTGCCGTGCTGCCTGCCTGGTGGCGGAGAGCCGGTGCCACACGACACTAGTGGGCAGCAAACCACACCAGTCTGGCATCGCTTCTGAAAAGCGGTGGGAACAGTCGGTGCTCGAAGGAGGCATTTTGCCTGCATTTTTCTATCAATGGTCACTAAACTTTTTAACTGGTGGACGCCGGGTCTTCTTTCCATAGCACTGAACAGCAGATGCGTGTGGCAATGAAGGTGTTTTTGGTAACGGTTTAAAGTGAAGTTGATTTCCACGAATGGTAAAAATGAACCCATAAACCCGGTTAAATAGCTTACAGCTCTGCGCTGTGATTTCAGTGGCATCTCTTCAGTGCTGCTGCTGCATCCGGAGAAGTTTAGAAGTTGGTTTTAATTTTGTTTGTTCTTGAGTAAACTTTTATCATGTAATATACTGATAAATTGAATTATTTGGGAAAATTGTGTGGGCTTTGAGTAGCTCACCCAGAAAGTTCCTCCAGCTCATGAGCTGTGCAAGGCTCTGGTTACAGGAGAAGCTGGGCTCAGGTTGGACCTCAACTTTTTGTGGCTTTGCCTGGATAAGCATCTTAACAAATATGCTGCTTTCTCAGGTGTGGGAGTTGTTTTGGGTGGGGAAATAATCTCATTTAGCTATTTAATAAACATTGAAGTGACCAAAAAAAGCAATGAAACTAAACATCTTGGGGGGGGGGGGGGGACGGGGAGGGGGGGTGTCAGGGTAGTGAATTCAGGAGCAAAATAGATGGAGCTCTTTCCTTTCCCCTTGAAGTTTACTGTAGTTAACAAGATGTGTGTAGGATCAAGGCCTGTTTGAGCATACCGCTCATTTAGCCTTTGATTTTGAATTGGAGTATGCCATTTATCAATGTCTCAGTCTAACACTCTTTCAGATTTGCAGTGGGAAAGACACTAGTTCCAGCTTTTGTTTTAGAATCTGGAGAAGGCAGAAAAACATTATATTCAACTTAATTATTCTAAGGTACAGTTATTTGATTTTTTTTTTTTAATGTTATTTCTTTTGAGTCATTGAAATGCTAAAAGTACTAAAAAAATCCATTTAAGCAATATAGGTCTGTAGATCAGAATACTTAAGTATTTCAAGGTGAATGTGTAGAGGTATGCAGTTAAATTACTTGTTTCACAATATAGTTTGAGATATTTCACAATCCCTTTTAATCAGCACTTCCTTTTCCTTTAACCTGTTATGAAATCAATGAAATTAAGATTTCAAATTATGTTATTCTTCAAAAGAAACCTTATCTTCTCAGTCTTCACCTCCCTGTCTCTTAAAAACATTTCATCAAACAATTGGTATTTTCAAAAATAAAATAACGTAACATGGGAGGTATTTCATAAGAGCTTTTGACAGCACAATATTTTAGAGCACTGAAGAGAACCTCTTTTAGAACAAGACACAAATTCCTCAGGTACTTGTTAGCACTGTGAGCTTTTCTTGCCGTTGCTTTTCTTTTTATATTGCCATTCACTAAAAAATTCTTATTACCTCATAAGTATTTTTTTTTTCCATGAGGGCATTGGATCACTCATCAGAAAAAGAGAAACTAGGGTACATCAATATATACCTTTCATAGTGGACTGGGCAACAAACGTTATAATACATACTGAGGAAAGAAAGAAAGGCAAATGGATGGACAGACAGGATGACAGAGATTAACAAGTCTTCCCAGCATCCCTATTTAAGCTATTTTTACTTAGAAGGCAGGGAGTAAGATTTAAGAGTGAGCCAGCAATCCTATTTATAGAAAGCCATTTTTAAATGCAAAGGCTTTGAGAAAGAGAGTCACCTCCATACTAAACACTAGCCTCCCTGGAGCTTCCTAGTAATTGAGGGAGAGAGCAGCCCTGCGACCCGAGCTGAATCACTGATGTGCCTCTGCCGAAGCTTCCAGAAAGACAGACCCTGCACAAGCGCAGGAGCACGGGGCATGGGGCAGCCCAAGAGCACATCTGAAAATAGCACCCTGCTACCTGTCGATGTGGCAGATACAAAGGCGCATACAAGGATCACCTGCGAAATTTTTTGCCTGGTTAACATTCAAAGCCTCTACATGCACTCCACCATGTGAGCTGAAGACCAACCATCCTGCTCATGTGGCTTGTAATCTGTTATGTCAGGGATACAGTTCCTTCTGAGATTTTTTTAAGATATATTTATACACACACACACACACGCATGTAAATCTATATCGCTTGTAATTGCTTAAAAGCTACTGTGTATGGAAAATCTGGCACTTGCTTTGCTGTCCAAGTATACTGATGCTATTTTCTTCCAATTAATTACATGGTAATCCCATGCAGAAGATTTATGGCTTAAGATTTATGTTTGTATTAGGCTAAAAATCATTCTTAGTAACTTTCTGTTATCTAAAGTAATTTTTTGAGTAAATTTTGGGGACCCCTCCAATGTTTTAAGAATATCAGAAACACGATTCTTGAAAGGACTGGGGATCTTTCAATACAACTAGAATATAATTGCGTTGTACTGTAGCTGTGAATAGTTGCTTATCTACATAATCTACTCATGGTGATTCTATAGATAAGATTGTAGGGTTGTTCTGTCTATATAAATATCTGTTGGCGTGAAACCCTCCCATGTGGTTTCGCAAATGAGTGGCTTATGCTAAGTCTGTACACTAAGGGTGTTTGTCTCTCAGCATTTTAGAGTGGCAGGCCTCCATGGCCCAAGTTTATAGGTGCCACAGAATTAAGGGACTTGATGGAAGTGTTTGTTTTCAGTTCTGTTCTTTAGAAGCATCTCCATGATAATATGTTGCTGTTCAGTAGAATTTCCTAGAGGTTTGGTAGTTAGTATAGAGTTCAAATACTAGATATAAATCTTTGACGTGTGGCTCTTGTTTAAGCTAACAGAGAAGGCTAGCTGGGATACTGAAATATGCAGACTTGGGGGAACCCACATGTTGTTGTTACAGTGTGTACTGGACTGCACAAATCACTTGGTAGGATTTGAGTGCACCAAAATGCTAGATGGCTGCTTTTTCCCAGACCGTGGAAAGGTGATGCATAAAATGTAAGCTCTGGCTTTTGCTAAATTCTCGTGTGATTGTTTTTTTTCTATCAGAAAACATTGTGTGTTCGTTCTTTTGTTTGTTTGCTTTTGTTTTAGAGTATTGCTTTCCAAAGTCTTTGGGGTTTTCTGTGGGAATGTTGTTATTTGGAATTTTGGCCCTGACTTAAGAAAATATTGTGAATGCATGAAGTCAGTTTCTTGAAAACTAAGAGGTGAGCATGTGACATGTTGTTAGACCACTTCTGCCTTGAGCTAAGGACAGAGGAAGTCCTTGACGAAGTCCTTTTTGTTATGAAAAGCGGATTCTGATGTCCCTGGAATGGGATCTTAGTGGAAAAGATGTCATTCAAGCAAACAAGGCTTTAGGTGGACCTCAGTTTAAATGAAAAGGCCTCCCTGTGGTTCACCATCCAGAAGGTCCTGCACACACTGCACGTTCTTCATCTGAGCCTTTTCCTCCCATTAGGTGGCTTTCCTGTGGGGCAGTTTAAAAGCCAGTTCACGTATTATTTCTAGACAGGTCAACCATAGTTTGGGTTGCAACTGCAGTTGCAAAGCATGAAGTGAGGCATTTGCTATGTGATGATATAAAGGAGGTAATTTTTGTGACTGTCACTGAAGTACAAGTTCTCTAGATATGTCTGTAGACACTTCATGTAGAGGTTTTTTTGGCATAGTAAAGTGATTCCCAAATGTCTAGAGCAATGATTTGCATTATACTAGTTCATGCTTTTAGCTGTATATATTTAGGAAGCTTTCCTTTGTACCTTTCTTCCCAATTTTGTTGTGTGACCTGAAGATTTCTCTTCCACCATGACAATCTTTTCCACAGCCCTGTTGTGTAGTGGTTCTAGAAACCAGATTTTTATCAGTGTAAGGGAAAAGAGGAGAAGCACAAAGAGTAAGGTTCATCTCACTATGGGACTTGAGCGATGGGCAATGCTTGCCATGTTTTTTGTTGTGTCAACTGTGGCTGGAGCTTTTTGTTCTCAGCTTTTTGTAAATACATATTTTAAAAAATACAAAATGGATGCTTAGGGGAGAGGGAGGGGAAAGAGGTATGAACAGGATTAGTGGGAGTAATGGAGTGGGAGTAAGGGAGGAAAAAGGGTGAGCTTGAAACTATGTGGGTATCCAGACAGCATTGCAAGGTATGATAAGAAGAGGAAGGGCACTCAAAGAGCATGAAGGCCTGTGGGATAGCAGGAGGGCAGTCTCTGAAGGCTAAGTCTGAGCTGGACAGCTTATGGTGGGAGGCTTTGAAGTCTTTGCTTCAGTTTGCAGTGAGGAAGACAAGGTTGAGCCTGTTCCCTTGTGAGCAGGAGCCGTGGGCGGGGAACAAAACAGCATTTGGCTTTGGGACTCTCCAGTGCTGGTCCCTGTGACTCCATCTTGGCTGCTCATCTGTGCCAGGGAGGAAGCTAGTGCTCTGCATGGATCCTGCAAGGGGGAGCTCAAACTCCCAACTGCCCTTGTCCTTCACTTGCCTGTATTCAGATTGTTCTTTCATTTGTGTCTGCTCATGCTATTTCATCTGTGATATAGCCTTGAGTTGAGGCCTACAACCCCTCCTCTCTCCACCTTATTCTTACAGTTATTTATATTTATTTTGGTAGCAAAAGTATTTCTCCTGTCCCTAAAAGTGTTTCCTCTGAGGCAACAAATGGATTTGGGGGAATGAGGGGGATCAAGGACGGAAGGCAATCCCATGAATGTCAGTGCAGCTGTAGGGCAGGATGAGCGAGTCCCTTGTTTGAGTGAAGGAAGGAAGGAGCTGAGCTCCTTTATTGGGCAGCAGGCTGATAATTAAAAAAAAAAAAAAGAGGCTGAGCTGTCAGACTTTCAGAGAAGCACTAGCAGTCATGATTTGCTGTGGCTGTTGGGAGCTGGAACTGGCAGGTTTGGGGCAATGGGGTCTGCTCAGCGCATGCACCTGAACACCCAGCCTTGCTCCTAGGGCCCTCCCTGGATGCGGTCTCCTGAGAGCACTACTGGGTGGAGGAGGATGTCTCCAATGCACCAGGTTGCTGCCCCACCAGAGAGCAGGTCTTTGTCTCTACAAGTTGGAGACCTGCTTGCTTAGCAAGTCCTGAGGAAGACTGTGCAGATATGGTGGGAACACAGCCTAGAGCAGGGAATGTGGATTTTTTTTTTTTTCCCCTTGGGAAAAAAGGAAGGTTTAAGTTTTAGCTTTTCTACCCCGGTCTAGAATAAAAATCCTGTCCAAACTCCTTCCTTTCTTCACTGTTTTTTGCCTTTAGCTAGTGCATTCATGCTTGAGAAGGAGCAGTGCAACTTCAGAGAGATGTGACTGTCCTGTTAAAGCGCTACATGGGCTCAAGCTGTGTTTGTTTCACTAGTGACAGAGCTAGAGGCCTTTTTGAATGTCTTAACCGGTGGCACACGTGAAGGCAATGCAGAGGAAAAGAAATGCCTGTCTGAAGACGCTGTAGCTGTAGCAGTGCAGTGCATATTTATTATGTTCAAAAGTTAGTCCCTAGTGGATAAAAGCAATTACAGTATTCCTACCACATCTCAAAATGCATTTCTATAGAAGAGAAGAATGCTGATTTTTAGTAATTACATAAAGGAGCTAATGAGTTTTTTAAAAACATTTTCCACAGCTAAATAATAGTAGTCCGACTGCTACTTAATTTCAAGAAGTTCTGAGAATTTTTTGGATCAGTACGTTGTGTTTCTGTCTCAGCCATGTTCAAAGATAACGGCCTTGTTTGCCCGCTATGTAATGCAGTTAATCTTCCCTACATCATCTCTGCTACTTTCAGTCCCTGGTGTGGACTCACATTGGAATAATTGGAGTAGGGGATTAAGGTTGGTTGAGTACCTTAACTCTGGTGTTTCCTAAGGCATGTGCATTTGGCGTTGTGCTCAGAGAATTTTATTTAAAATAAGTAGCATGTATTAAATAGCTAGCAAGTGGAAAATGAAGGCATTATGACATGGCACAGTGCTGGTACTCTTAGGAGCTTAGAAAGTAGAGGATACGGGGAGCTGCACTTCTGATAACAGCAGGAGATGCTGCCATTTGGCTCAGGACTGCTGCCCTCTCAGAGGGCAGGAAGAGAAGAAAGATTTAGGGATGGGTTTGGGGAGACGACGGTGGTTGCCTTGTGTTCCAGCCTGTCTCTGGCCACGGTGCAGTCTCAAGTAATGTTACCAGCTCTATGTCACTCCCCTCTCCCTTTGCCATTTTGCAGTTTTTTTTGAAGTGATGCAAAATCTATCTTTGCTTTTCAGTTTTTGCTTGGAAAGAAACAAGCAAGAATTTAAAGCTAGCTATTTGAAACAAGCAAGATACTTTAAAACCATAACTTTTTAACTTTTTAATTAAATTACTTTTAATTAAGTGGACTTCATGTATGCTGGTACATGATCTCTCTCTTTGAGCCAGGAATGCATGGAGTATGGTGGCTCTACCTTTTTGCCAGTGAGAAACTGATTTATTGCCTTTTATCAGTTCATCTATCAGTCACTTTTCTTATTAAAAGTGTGACAATGCTTTAAAGTGATATACAGCTCTTTGTTGCTGGGATGTTTTCTGGAATCCTCACCTGCAGTGGAGCGTTGCATGCTACACTTGTGAGAATTTCCAGACTGCACATACTGATTGCATATAGCAGGGTTCCCAATATGGAGAAATCCTGGAGTAAACTGGCCCTATGCTGTAACTGGTTACCTTACTTATTAGAGTGATTCTGAGATGCCGAAAGGATTATTAGTAATAACTATGTAAAAGGGATATAATCAATTTATATTAGCTCACAGTTGAGCCTGTATGATCTTGTGTCTTTAAAATGTAGGTAAGCAGCCCATCATTTTTCTTCCTTACATAATATTGTAGGAAACTTTTTCCAAGTCCAATCTCATCTATAAATGTTGCAGTTCATTACATTTAAATGTTTTTAGTGTCCAGAAGAATTGTCCATTTGAAAAGCTAAACACTTATTAAGAATAATTTAATTACATTATTTTGTGTAAAAAAAAAATTCAAACAAAAGACACCTCCTAAGATCCTTTCCCTCCGCAATGCCCTGCTTCTCCCCTTCCTTCTGTCCGTACATCTCTTCCTGCCCGCTCTCCAGACACAACTGTCATTTTCTTGTGTAGGTAAATATCAGGGGTGATTTTCTGGTCTCTCCAGATTTCTGCTGTTGAAATGTGGCATGATTTTGCCTAGAAAGCTAGACAATATTACACAGAAAAGCTCCCTTAATACTTCTTTCTTTCCCATTCTCCCCCACCCTGAGCCAAAAAAGCCAGCTGATTTAGACTAATTACTTCAAATGCAGTTTGTAAAAGGACGTTAATACTTTGCTGTATCCCTGAAGGTCATCTAAGCGATCTATAGTTAAACATTCATGTGGGAGGCTCCGGGGGAAACAGTAAGGGATGATTATAATGGGAACACTGTAGGCTAAAATGTGTGCTCATGCTCAAGTCTTCATATGGCAAACCAGGGTAGTGTAGTGTTCCTGTGGTTTTACAGCTCTTCTGTAAATCTGAATAAACTATAGTTCGCAGACCCAGCTTCAACATCTTCTGTGCTGGAAAACTGTATGTGATCTAGGACTGGAATATTTAAACTGCTTCTTCAGTATTACGATCCTCAATCTCTGTTGTGTTTTATAAAGGAAAAAAAAAATCTGTGCGTGATCTTGCGTCATTAAAATGTGCTGGGTGCCCAAGGTGTTTCTTCATCTGTTCCTCTAGCAGCTTTTCCCCTCAAGTGATTATGCTAATTAGTGTTTGATCAGATGATTAAATTATAATTCGATTAATCCTATGTGCTAAACGCTCTGAATGCATTTCCATCGGCTGAATGCCTTGTGCTTAAGCATTCCTGTTTGCAGCTTGATATGAGGCTCTTGCCTTCTCCCGTACCTAATGGATTTTCTATATTAAAAACACTACAGTTCATTTTGAGGTTGGGAAACAGAGGAAGGGGCTTTTTGTTTTCCTACTTTACTGAACAGAACCAGAAATATATAGGTTCCACCAAGATGATCTGAATGTTCCTAGGGATTAAAAAAAAGAGGGGGAAAAAAGGGTCCAAGCCTTTTTTCTGTTAATATACACACATCTCATGTCCCATTCACAACTTACCAATGCAAAAAACTGTGGTACAGCTAAATCCTCTATCTGTTTCCATTCTGAGTGATATTTTCCCCAAATAATTCTTCCTTTTTCAAAGCTCAAATCTATTTTGGTCCAGAAGACTGTCATCTTTGCAGAACAAATTTTTTCTGTGTGTGTGTGAGAGGAAGAGAGAGACAAAAGGTTGTTTTCCCTCCTGCTACCTGCTTTCCCCTCCTTGTTCATCCAGGTTTATTTTTGCATGTCATCTGTAGGAGATAATCTCCAGCAAGGGTGTAGAACGGAGAACACACTGAATTTATAACCTTGGTGCTGCTAAGAGATTAATGCTTAGCTGCAGCATCGCTTTCTTTGTCTTTGGGGTCCTGCATTTTTAGGTTATCTAATTTCATGTGACTAGGTTCTACATATTGGAGAAAAAGAAAAGCAACAATTAAAAAAAAAACTTTTAAAAAGGAAGTACTTTGGCTTTGAATATTAAATATAAACAGGTGTTACACAGCTAGATGTGTTGACTGACTTCTCCATTTTTGTGGAGTTAGACACCAGTGTCTTCCTCTGTCAGAGACTATTTGATAGTAATGAGTGGCTTGAGTTCAGAAAGAGGATGCTAAATTTAAATCCTTTGGTTTTTTTCCATTCTGTAGTGCAAAAAACCCCATCACGGAGCAACCTCTCTCCATCTCCTGAATTCATCTCAGGGGAAGATTGAGACAGATTGAACACAAGGTTGCCAAGACCTATCTAGGGGGATTTTGCTTTTCTGTACCCTAGGTGTGGGAAGGTAGAGCAAGGGAATAGGGACGTAAAGGATGTTTTCTCTTCCCTCTCCCTCCCTTTGTTTACCTTAAAAGCTGTCAGAGATTCATAGAGCTCCTGTAACATCTTATTTCACTCCTTTCAGACTGTCTAGGAAACAATTTTACCTGTGAGGTGACTGGCATGCTACAATCTCTTACCAGCTATAAAACGACATGGGGTAAATTAGTCTCCATAATTAAGGTCATAGAGGCCAAAAGCACCTTCATACTATTGGTCTTTAAAGCACAGTTGTGTGATAGTGATTGAATATTGAGATCTCATCAAGCTTATATTTCAAGAAAAATCTATGCCTTGTGAATGAATCAGCCTCATCTTTTGCCATAGACCCTACCCTGTGAGTCTTGCTCTCACCCTTGGCTCACCAATTTACACTTTTGCCTTGGTTAGTCGAGTGAGTATCCCAGGGCAGTTGTCCCACTTGCTTACTCCCTCCAACCAGATTGTGGGCAGATGTTTGTTCTGTAAACATCTGTGCAGATTTAAGAAGTTACAACCTATGGCTGTCGACTGCTACATGGCTGGGAGGGGTTATTGCCCCTGCAGGTTACCCCAAGAGTAGTGGTTTGTGTGAGTGATCCCTGATCCCTTTCAGTAAGAGGCCAGATGAATGCAAACCTCCTGTTTTAAATTGCAGCTGATGTCTGTAAGCAGGATCGCTCACATGAATCACTCTGCTGTCATAGTTGTGTAGGGTAGAAACCTCCATCTGGAAAGCAGTGATGACTAGCTGGAGGCAGTAATGCCTTCAACCAATTCAGATAAATAGATCTGGAAGTAGGCTTGTGTCAACATCCCCCTTTTAGAACTGAAAGAATTAGGCTAAGCTGAATTAAGGCTCTAATTCTAAATGAAAGTGCTAGCTTAGGATGCTGCTTAGCTCATTCTTTTTTAAAGTTTAATTTCAGATTCATTTCCTGAGTATCCCCATGTGGACGGGTCCTCAAACTCTGCCTAGCCTTGGGTAAGCTACTTAAGCTCGTGACCTGAGGACATTACTCCAAAATAAGCTAAAATGAGTGTGGGAAGTGCATTAGATATTAAATGTGGACTAATTGTATGCTTGCTCTTTTTCTTTATGGCTAATGTCCTCTATGTGATCTTCCACAGCAGACAGAGGTCAGCTTTGTAAAGGTGATCTTGGAGTAGGGGAAGGATATCCAGGTAGGAAACTAGCAAAATGGCTGTGGAGGATGAGGTACTCCAAACTATTCTTTAAGTCTTTAACTCACTTCTCTGTCTGTGTAATGGGGACACTTTCTATGCCCACCTGGCAAGTGCCCTTTTGGATGAACATAAATATCCTTAGAGCTTTGAACTTCTAGATGTAGAGGAATTAATATTCTGCAGGATGAATACCCTTTTGAAAATGCCATGTCTGTGTTATTGCGTAGTCCTTGCTCTTTTCCTAGTAAGTACACATGCTGATAATCTAGCAGCAGAGGTCAGTGCTGATTTGCATTGGAGAAGCAAACCTAAGCTAAGAGGGAAGGGGCAACCTCTCCAAACCTACTGTGTACAAAAATACAACACCCTTCTTTGCTACTGGCATCATCTGCTTAATTCATGTTTTCCTGTTGTGTCTTCATGTGAATAAACATGGAAAAACATGGTAACAGTGGGTAGGATGACACCTCTCAGGCCCACAAGATGAGCTGTTGCTATTTTAGGCATATAACTTCTTCCCAAATATACTGAGTTCTGCTTCAAATGTATCTGGACTGTAGTTAGTCTGGCTTCCCACCTTTATGTAGCTACAAACGTATAAAGAGGGATTCTGAAGAGGATCTGTCTCTGGGGGGGACGGGATGACAGACACAGGATGACACGTAGTTCTGACCTTTGTTAAAATCTTTTAAGTCTTGCACAGAAACTTGATGAACTTTTTCGTCTTTTTTAAACTTGGCACTGAAGGTTTTCATGTTCTTTGTTGCAGGCATATGCTGAAACAACCCTTAGTACCAGCAAATTTGTCAGACCATTGGTGTTCTGCCTGATGCGTGTATTGTCCTTTCTGGGAAACAGTCACGCTTCCTTGACTGGTTTTAATGGGTGAAAACCTTTCTCTCTCACTCTCCCTGCTTCTCTCCCTGACCTTCGCACTTTCTCAATGTATTTGGGGTTGGCTGGTTTGTTTGATTACAGTTGAGTGTGCTGATTTAAAGTTAGTATCAGCTCAATTGCTTCAGATCAGGTTGTTCTTCATAGTTGCTGGAGTTGTGGTAGGGTGGTCAGGGCTGCACACGGTTGCACCTGGAAGGAAGGAGAACAGAAAGAACAGGTCCACAAGCTGGGGCAACCCCTTCCCTCTCATGAGACTTGAAATTTGTGACAAAACTGGTGAGACCATCACCCCAAGTTTTCAGCTTGGTACCCTTATCCCACTCGCCAGCCTGCCTGTGTATCTAGTTTGTATCATTGAATGCTAAAAACGTTTTTTGTTTTTGTTTCTTTTTTCCCCAGAAATTGCTGCACGTATGTTGGACTGTGAGGCATGTGGCATGCTTAGAGAAATATTATTAACCCCCTGCTTGTCTTGTTTTTGCTTGCAAGTATGGCTTGTATCAGGTGCAGCTTCTGGCTGCCCCCAACTTCTGTGAGTGTGTAGTCTGGAAGAAGTACTTGCAGTTAGAGTCCTGTCCAGTCTTACTCTCTGAAAACCTCCTGTACCTTGCAGGTGTCTCAGTTCTCTGTTGTTTGCAATAACTATTCTCTGTTTATCTCTAGAGACAGAGAGGGACAGGAGGGTATTAGAATGAGAAAATGGTCCTCTGGCACAAACCTGGATATTTTCTTTTTTTAAAAAAAAAAAAAAGCCTGCAGCTAATTCTTGGATTTGGGTACACGAGCAGCTGACTACATTTGCCATGAATGACAATTAGTAATGCCTAGAAACAACAGCTAAACAGAGCAGAAATAAGATCATCTGGGGAGAGGGGAAAAAAACAACAAAAACCACTGGATAACCCATATGCTGTATTTTCAAAGTGGAATTAGTGAATCAAAACTATTTAGCTACTGTATGAACTTTAAACTCTGGACCACCCATGTGTGGAAGATTTTCTTGGCTGGAGAGCACAGAAATTTAAATTTTCCTGTCTTTTGCCTTTTCCTCTTGCATTAACAATAGCTAGTGCAGTACTAGCTCTCAGCTCGGGAGGAAACCCTACTTCCTCCTGCTGTCCTCCCCTCTGCTGCCCAGGGCTGTCTCTGGGGCCATCTCATAGCACTTGTCAGTCCCAACAAATTGGTTTGAAAGTTAGGACAGCAATTTATTTGTGTTTTAACTTATTTTTCTGCTACTGTTCCCCTTTCTGTCCTTCCCCAGTCACACCAGAAATGTAAATATTCAGGGATGATCCATCCTCAGAGGTGACTAAAATTGAATAAGAAATTTTACTTTAGCTCTGTCAGAAAGAAGCTTGGATTCAAACACCTGGAGTGACTTACTTTTATTCCCTCTTGGAAAAACTGACTTAATGAAAATAAATGTGCTTCTACAAAGTCAATATTTCTTTCAAGTTCTGCCTGCGCTTTCATCAGCTTGGGGTATGTATGTGGGAGAATGGTTAGAAAGAATATTCAGAAAAATGCTTTCTGGCAAAGAAAGAGATCACAGATCAGATCAATGAAATTTCCACGGAAAAGAGAATTGAAGTGATTTAATTTTATCAACCAGAAATCTTACATCTGGGACCAGTTATGTTTTACTGGCAACTCTAGCAAATAAACTTTGAGGAAAATATTATAGAAAAATAATTTTGTAAAACCTCAAAAACAAAGTCTGGCATGCAGTTTCAAAATGAACACACGTACTTCTATAAAACCATTAACATGAATGACTTTTGATCATGACAGGCTATAACAAATGTGAAGGTCCTAGCAAAGTGGTGTTTAATTAGTTGTGCTGTGGTGCGTAATCATAATGTGCAAATGTTTCTGAGAAAACGTCCTTTCAAAACTGAAGTTCTCAAGGGATAAGTCATGTCAACAGCAATGCATTAGCAAAATAGTGAAAATGTACCTCTTACTTGAATTATTTTTCCTTGCTGGTGTACCCAAACCATTTTAATCCTATCATTTATGATACCCAAGCCAGTTAATTATACTTAATTAAAAGTGGCCGTATTAGCCCTCAAACCCTGCACAATTTGACCTAAACCACATGAGGAATCAGCTCCTAAAAGAGTCTGTTAGGCCTGTCCTCCTCTGTTGTAGCCATTCGGGCATAACACAGTTGCTTCATATGTGTTGGGTATGAGCAGTTGGTGGTGATCTACAGTACGTTTTTTATGCGTGTAAGTGATCTTTTGGGATTTATTCCAGGATAAGAATGTTATAACCACTATTAATGAACTCTAAGTACTAAGTACTGTGGCAAAATCAAGACTCCTTTCTGGATGGTGCTATGGCAAATACTAACACCTGAAGGACATGTGTTAGTGCTTCTGGAAAGAGGCCTCTCTATATACTACCCCCCTCCCCCCTCCCCCAAGCAATAAATGCAGCTGGAAATGCTTTTCAAGTTCTCTTTGTATGTGAATTTTCACTGCTGACCTGTCATAAGCCGAAATTCCTTCTGCCTGGAATGGGCGATACACGGTTTGTTCCACCTCATAGAAAGCTCTGGTGCTCCAGAACCCAGGAAATAAGATTGAGGCAGCATTCTAGCCTCTTGAGATCTTCCTAAGTAATAAACATTAACAGAGGTACTTGCTTTTGTGCACTGTCATCTTAGAGAAAAGCCCTAAATATTCCAATATACATAACAAGGAATTGCTTGTTCTTGACTGTAGCTCCTTGCCTTTGGGTCTGGCTAACAATTGCATTTGCCATTACATTGTTGCCCAATCCATTAAGAAATCGATTGGAATATGAAGCACCACATAATATAGTATTAAATAACGTCTCACATTTGCTAGCCTGACCTTCTCTTCATTCAGAAAAGAAAAAAAGTGATCATTAAGTCATCATGTTTGGCCAATAAACAAAAAAGTTATTATACAACCATTTCATAGAACTATTAAAAAAGAAGGCATACAGGATTTTGCAATTTTGTGTTCATAGTCTGTGGTCTAATTTATGTGACTGAAGAAAAAACCCACTACTTTATAGACTACTGATATACTTTTAGACATACTGATTGACAAGTCATAAGTAGTGCTCCCAGCAACATTTTGGTTCTGTGGATTTACAGCTTATTATCACTTATGCTACCTGGTAAAGATTTAAAACTGGTACATTTTTAGAACCTGAAATAGGAAAAAATGTGACTAAAATAATTATCTCTGAAATATGTATTACTAGTGTTATCAAATCCTTATTTTAGCAGAAGTATGTATGGTGTTTTATAACTGAGTAGCAGTTGACATAAAGTTTCAGTGGAAATATTTCTGCATTAATTTTGAAACTGTATTTGATCTTAATGGCTCCATAACTAGTCAGAAGAACAGTGTTAGGTGGCTAGGCATTAGAGCTTAGAAGACCTAAGCTCAAACCCCTGCTTTGCTCTGTGTTTTCAGATGTGATGTCAGGGAAATTTACTTGGCTT
Source organism: Platalea leucorodia (assembly GCF_965183815.1). Taxonomy (NCBI): domain Eukaryota; kingdom Metazoa; phylum Chordata; class Aves; order Pelecaniformes; family Threskiornithidae; genus Platalea; species Platalea leucorodia. The sequence goes on from NC_138824.1 coordinate 97,772,896, forward strand.
GTATGGGTGCTGGTTCCTTACCAGTTAATAAAGAGGGTGTTCTTCCTCAAAAGATGTTAGTATAATTGTGTTCAGGAACATGATGTGTATACTCCATGCTCGTGGTTGCTATATGGAAGTCCAAAACAAAACCAAAATTTACTGTTGAGTGAATCGTTACTAAAGAAAACAGCCTGCAGAAATGCTTCCTTCTTTTAAACAGTATTAACATTGTTCAGCAGGTACTTTGGAAACCTTGGAGGTGAATGAAAAATGAGTCATAGCGATGCAAGTAAAATAAATTTTCCCTGTATAGTTTAGTCTGAAAAAACTCAGAAAACCCAAACTAGAGTATGTGCACATCTAACTGCAATACAGTTCATGGTTTAGAAGGAAATATGTGTTATTCAGGTGAGAAATAAGCTCTCAGGTATCAATTTTATTTTTTCTTCCCTGGATCAAGGGAGCTCTTTCAAGGTAATCTGATTTCAGCATTAACTGTGAATTCTTCTGGCTGCCTCTGGAAAGCCATGCTCTCTGCGCCAGGCAGTAATTGCGTTAAACATCCATTTTTAAATAACTACATTTGAAGTTAAGTTGAGAATTGCTTTTCAGATCTTTAATTTGCTTTGGAAAAGTGAAATAATTCCCACAAGGGTTGTGCTAATCAATATTCCAAAGGCAAGTAACCTTTGCTAATACTTGAACATGGGATACTCTACATTCTTCTGCTTAAAGAATTCTGGGGGGGAAAAATACACCAATTCCATCTGTAATTTGGCAGGTTAATAACTTTTCTGACTGCCAGGCATAGGGATTTTTAGTCAACAGGAGATTCATCAAGTGCAGAATTGCATTGTATTATCTTCCTTTCGTTGTTGTTTTTATTTTAAACCTTCTTGCTAATATAAATGATGACAAATTGCATAGCTGTAAATTTGAAAGTCCCTAAATGGCGTTTTTGTCAAAGCCTTTACACTGAAATGCTTACTTGGAGAGATTTTAAACCTCAGGAGCCGGGGGAGGGGTTTTAATTATTATGCATCATGACACAATGCATTATGCATCATGGTTGTTTTTCTGCTTTTTAAACACTTGTTATGGATGATGAGACTAATATAAATGGACATACAGGGAGAGCTTCTGCAAAACCTTCTTATGATGTCATATTCTGTTTCTAAGGAATTTCAGTACTGCATTACTTGGACATGAGAGGATAAGCAAACTTAAAAAGGCACTTGGAAGCACACTGATAATTTGCTGGCAGGTAGTCATCAAGGGAAAGTCACCTTTTTTGTCAAAGCTGCCCTCCTGGTAAACTGGATAACAAACTCGTGTTAAAAACTAAGGATCATAGAACATGGGTGTTGCTGTCTTAAATCTGGGAGTATTTGACCCTACTTCCATTGAAACCACCTGCAAATTACTACTGATGCTCAGAATTTGCTTTCTTTACCTTGTTTTCCTCACTCAGGCATGCACATTACTGAAAAAGACATTGGTAGTGAGCCTGATTAAAGAGCTGATGGGATAAAATAGATTCAGTGCTAGAGCTGATTTTTCTTCTTCCCTCTCCCCAACAAGTAGCCGTTTGCTTTTCCCTTGAAACCAACCTGATATTTAGGTTTTACACAGGTAGAAGAGGGATGAAGAGGAGAATTGTGTATTTATTTCTTTAATAAAGCCTATTTTTTTTAATAGTCATAGAGATTGCCCAGGCTGCATCCTGTAAAAATTAAGGGAGAGAGAGAAAGGCTGAATAGATATTTAAGGAGTCACAGCAGGCAGTAGATTTGAGAGAGGCAAAAAAAAAATTACTGTGCGTCCCCAGAAGGCAAGTAGAATACAATATTTTGTATTTGAGGGTTGGGGAAATGAAATTTCAGTGTCATTGTGGACATTAAAGATGATACCTCTTGGCGACGTGCAGACAACTGTCAGCTGCATTTGTTTCCTGAGATGCTTATCAGGAAAGTCTCAAATCTGTGTGTCCCCACCGCCCATATAACCAGAACTAATTGGCTGGTAGTTGCACCCTGCTTTTTCGGAGGAAAAAAAACCCATTCCCTTCTCCCTCTACACATGCTCTTTTAAAGGCTGCTTTGGTGCCATGTAGGCAGCCGCTGAGGAATGCATTATGTTAGTGGGAGGATGGTGTCATCTTCACTGACCAAGCTTGAGCTGTGAAGCTGTGTGCCCGTATCTGAGGAAGGGCTGCAGCTCAGCCCGGGGCAGTGGTGCCTTATGCTCTGCAGCTGGGAACAGAAATCTACCTCCAGCCTGAAACTGGTGGGTACAGAGTGGGGGTTTTGCTGTGAGATAGTAAAGTGAATTTGGGTTGTTCTTTTTTCTATATTCACTATTCCTGGATTTTTTTTCAACTTTGTGGTTACAGAATGATAATTATGTCTCCTCTAGCCCTGCCCATACTGCCTAAATTTAATAAGTCAATAATAACATCTTTGGTGTTATGTTTTAGTGTTGTTGCTCTGCAGTAGATTTGGATGTAGAAACCTGCTGTTTGCCTCCTCACAGGGAGGAGGAGGCGAACCTTCTGTAAAGATGTACAAAGAAATACTCAGGCAGTCCCTTCTCTTTATTGCTAGGGCAGTGAGTGGAAGCCCATGCTCAACAGCAGGACATGCACACGTTTGCACCTTGTCTCACCTATACTGGGCTAGCAAAAAAGTCAACTCTAAGATCCTATTATCAGTTGCTTATAGACCTCGTGTCCTTTTTTTCCCCTCTCGTGTATTTTCAATCAGTAAGAACTCTATTTTGTATCTAGGATGTCTGGAAGAGCCTTTGCTGTGTCAGCTTATGTGTTGAACTCTTGGCAACTTCAGCCTCACTGCTGGGTCATGAATGATGATGCTTTCTTTCCATTTCCATTTATTTTGCTAAATACAAGCCTTTGAAGCCTTCGTTCATATCGCTTCTCTGCATTCTCCATGTAGGATCTCTCCTTGGTTGTCCTAGTGAAGTTCCCTACCATGTCCTACAGGTACTGCCACTTGCTGTGTTCTTACCTTCCTTTGTGTTGAAATGCTCTCAGTTTCACAGACGATCTTTATTTAAACTTGTGATTGCTCTACAGTCTTCTCGTTGGAACTCCTGCATATCCAGGAAGAAGAAAAGGAAGTAGAAGTAGAGAAAATACAGTAAGCAACAGGATGTAGAAATATGGCTTTGTTTTGTTTTGTTCAAGTCTACTGCTCTTCCCCTTCTCACTCCATCCCCCCATCTGTCAATGTTGTTATGCCACAGTTTCTCAGAGATATCTTCAAAAAGAAAGTGGGTTCGTAGTTGGAGGAAAAAAATCAGAAACAAGATTTTAACTGTAACGTTGTTTGTGGTCCCTCCTGCATCATTTCCTTGCTGTTCAAAATCAGTGCACTGTCAGAAGACACAGATAGTAGTTCAGGTTGTTCCCAAAATCCTCATGTGTCCTAGGATGGACTGTCACTTCTGCTGTAGTGAACTGTCTCCTGATCAAGGTGGAGAGGCGTGCTGGGATTAGCTAAGGTTGATGTAACTTATCCTGGCCTGCTGGACATACCCAGGTAACCTTCCTCTTCTGTGGAAGACCAGAAACACAAGAACAGAAAGAAAGAAACCGTTTTTCCAAGAATGCCAGAGGATGTTTTGTGAGGTCCAAGAAGAGAACAAAAAGCCAGGATTGCTTGCCAGAGGCCAAGCAGGATCTGCTCTGCTCTTCCCCACCCACGAGAGTTTGTCCTGCATTCCTGTGGGTGAGAAGAGGGATCCTGTGGCCATTGATCTCTATGCTAGTGAAGAACAGGGAAATTTCTTGGGGTGAAGATCACACTACAGAACTCTTCTATGGGAAGGCTAGACCAACGGTATGGCTGCAAAATCCAGCCAGCTTCAGCTCCTTATTCCTAACTTTGGGAGGCATCAGTCATCCCGCCCCAATCTTGCAGTCCCTCTGTTCTTGAGTACAGGAGTAGAAGCAATTGAATGGTACTAGCTTGACCTAAGGAAAAACAGAAACCTGGCCTGTCCATGTTTTCTTTTTCCTTGTAGGAGTTGCTGAAGAGATTTATCTTCCTTACTCCTCCTTTTCCCATCTTCTCATTCTGAAACATGGATCCTGTTTTTTGTTGTCATTTCCCTCCTTCTAATAACAAAAAAGCACATTGAAATGCAGTGACACTTCGTGTTGAGCTTCAGGAGTAGCCAGGTTTTCTGACATATCTGTACACTCAGCTCAAAACCTGTCTTTGAATGCAAATGCAGCAATATTTATAGATGGGAAGTTTCTGGACAATACTGTAATCTAAAATGTCTGCTGTCACCAGGATGGTTTTGCTTCCACCCTTCTTAATAGTAGTGGTGTTTGTTACCTTTTAGCAACTTCCACACAGTGTTGCTCAATTCTGACATACTTCACTTAGCCTGATGTTTCCAAATGTGTCCTGTAAAAAACTTAAATCCCTATTGTTTTCAGGCACTACCAGATGAACCAAAGGAAATGCTGATACTATGGGAAAAACTCTTGCTTGTGTACAGGAAGATTGTTCCCTCTTCACTGTGCCCCTGCTGTTTAGACATATTTTTAAGACTGTGAGGAGATTTGAGAAGAAAGTACAAGGAGGAGGCATTGCTATGCTGCTTACTCAAATTTGAGCATGTTCAGCACATGTGCCTTGTTAGTTTGGTCTCGGTTCTATTGAACTCGCAGGATTCTTTCAGTCAACTTCTGTAGGAGCTGCAGAAAGCTGATGGTAATAAATGGTTTTACAAAGAGCTATACTGTTTTTGTTTGTCCTTATAAATATTTTATAGCATCATGGCTCTGTAAAAATGCTGTAGTTTTGTATAGTACATCTAAATAAGAATAAGCCTTCACAAGATATTTTTTTCTCTGTGAATCAAAAGAGAAAAGAAGAAGAGAGAGTTAAAATGCATAATGAGGCACAGCATGTATCTAGTGCTAGGTGACCTGTATTGTTGTTACAAGATTGAGTAGAAATGTATACTAGGAAAAAAATTCCTTCCATAGTATTTAGACTGAATACTATCATGGAATGTTAAGCTATTACTTGTGTGTGATATTCAGGCTGGCAAGACTCAGATTCCTTTTTTAACCCTTACAACTTTCTCAACTTGGTGAGCTAGCCTTTTCCATTGCAAAAATTCAGTAAGATTTCTTGTGTTTTTTCTATAGATTGCTTAAAATTTTTTTCTGTTTGCCTTTTTGCCTTTTTTTTTTTTTTTTTTTTTTTAACCAGCTAGGGAAAAATTAAGTTCCAGTGAATTCTTGTTCCTTGATTACTTTATGACAAATGGCTTTGTTTCAGAACCTGCCTATACTGAGCACAACATGGCAGTATGTGACTAGAAACGAGGATGGAAGGAAGGGTCTATCCACTTCTTTTTGATTAAACAAAAATTTTCACAGAACTTGTCTTTAAAAAAAAAAAAAAGAAGGAGAGAAAGGAAACTTTGGACAATTTCTGGCACTTTTTCTTTTGATTTAATTAGAAACTTTTTCTTTGGTGTGTGCAAAATAAAGCCTCCAGTTGTTTTTAATTTCTGACTGAGAACTATCTCCCTCCATTTTAAGAATACTTCCTAAAAGTTTTAGTCAGATGAAAATGGCATACTGAGCATAAGCATTAAGGAGGTTTTTACATAATTAAGAAATGAGCAGCAGGCTGTGACTTTGAATGTTTGCAGCACAGAATGAGGATTCTTCCATTGCTGAGATTCTATTAAATTTGACAATGAGAGAATTCATGGTTGACTTGCGCTTGGTGGTCTGTCAAGTCTGAAGACAGTGCCATTTATTGAGGTTTACAAACTCTTTACAGAAGCTAGATCTTCCTTTGCACAGAAACACTGTTTGGTACTAAGGTTTACCCCCTTTCTGACTTATCGCCCATGCAGTTAATGTGTATGTGTGTTTAATATCATTAATTCAGTAGCAACAGCTTGTGAGCACAGTAGCCTATGATACATCTTAACATAGCTCCATAGTTTATTTAATTGAAAAGACAGAAGACATTGGGAGATGGAGAATGAGTACTTTTGCCAAATATATCTGATCATGTCCAGTTTAGCAAGTTAAGCAAAACATTTTTAACATGGGGAAATAAAAGGGGGAAAAGATGCGTTCAGAGAATAAAATATCTGGATGCGCTACTTATGCAGACAAATGCTGTGACGAAGTAGAGGAGAAATTGATATTTTCAAATAGATTTCTGAATCTATTTCTTGCTGGAATGTTTTCTGTAAGGAAAAAAAAAGGCTAATCCTCACTTTGTATTTACTTGCATGGAAGTCTTGAGGTGCTCTGCACTGTATGCAAGGGCTGGGCAATTCTGTCTATTACTGATGAATTTTGCTTGCTTGTCAGCTGTTGTAAACAATTATAATTGAGCTGATAGTTATTATACTTAAAGTTTCAGTTTCAGGACATACATTTCCAATAAGACTAGATTTTATTATTTAAAATACTGTTCTCATGAGTTCTGCTTTTTATCAAAAGGACTGTTTTTCTTATCTGCTTTCGTTGCACTCCCTTTCTTTTGACCTTTCCCCTCTTCCCAGAGAAAAAAAGCCTTGAAGACAAAGTTGGAGAACACTCATGTGGAATTCGAGGCTACTGAATGAGCTCAAAAGCAAACAAGATGAAAATTTTGTTTATATGTCGGTAGAAATGGGCAAAAGTAGTCTTTAGAATTAGAAAGGCTCCATCATGAACTTGAAACCATGATACTTCTCAGTGTGTAGAGGGTGAGAGGTTCACCAGCCTTAACGGATCAAGAAAGTATCGTTGTTTTGGGTACTTAACTCTGTCCTCTGCAACTACAGCTGTGTGATTCTGTCATAAATTTTGACTTACAAACCCAATATAACTTGCACCCAGATACTTGTCACCTAAGCAGAAAATGTAGAACTGACCCACTTATCAGTTCTGGGAAGCGGGAGTCGTGTAAGCAGTTGCTCTGATGCCTACCGGTCGGCTGACCAGGCTGATCGGGGTTACCAGGTTAAATCCGTGATGATCCAGCCCAAGCGCGCAGACTGGTGTTGTAATGAGGGAGGAGGTGGGCTGCACTGGCAGGCCACTTGCTGCTGTTCTGAGAAGCAAACCACAGTGGGACTGCTCTCAGCTAGATAGGACATGGCAGCTGTGGCTACCACCAGCAAAACTCTTGCACTATTGCTTACATGCAATGTCTTCTTCCAACTTTTCATCTGCTTGGTATTAAAACAGACACATCTAAATTGTTCTGTGCATTTTTAAATACGCTTGTGTTTTAATGTGAACGTTTCAAAAGTATGCCCTGTCTCTGGTGGCATGTTCCTATATGTGATGCTTGTTTCTGACAAGTATTTTGGTAGACTTGGAAAAAATGATTTGAAGTATTTATATCCTTTTAACAAAATTATATCTTTTTTTCTAAATTGCTGATGTTATTTTACTTTTAAAAAACCCCAAAATATGCTTAAGTTTGCACCAGTAAAATTTCTTTGCAGCTTCCCAGTCTCAAAATGTGACAGAAAAGTGTATGTGGATGGCCCAGTGATAAAAAACCCACCTCTTTTCACCAAGTAATCTGGCTCTTGACCAGACTGGGCGTTTGAGGAAGCCTAAGGTGTCACTTGTACGATTGCATCATAGGTGCTTGCAAATATATCTCCAAAGGAAACTTTATTGATTTGCTTTAAATATTGTTGTTGGGCTTTAAAACAATGGAGATTCGAGCTCTTAAGTAGAATAAAGGAAAAGGACTGATTGGAGCGTTGTGATATTTGAATATACTTGGGAGGAAGGATCTAAAGAGACACTGACTTTTGTTGGGGAGTGGATTTCCTTCCTGTCTTCCCCTGACATTTTCTTCTCCTTTTCCTTATAATCATAGAATTTGAGCTAGTATGAAGGATCACCTTTTTTTCAGCACTTAAAAATCAGTGAGAAGACTTAAAAACTGCCAGTTGTGGTCCCATCTGTATCTATTTGGACTGCAGGTCAACTGTATGATCTAATTAAAACAAACAAAAAAACAAACCACAAACAAACAAAAATGCTTTTCCCTTTGAACTTCTCTAGTGAAGGTGTCCAGACACGAGGTAGTCATCCCTTCCTTTCTACAGGTGCTTTTGTTTCGTGATAGCACTGGACTGTGTTCTGCAAATTTTGTTCCATAAACAAAAAAAGCTAATGATGCTGTCGAGCCTTTCTCTTCTGACAAAAAGGACGTTGACTTCCACCCCTGCCCCTGCTCCCTTTACCCAATGAAAGTTGTCGTTTGTTTGTTTGTTTGTTTGTTTTGGTGGGTTTTTTTTTGTTTGTGGTGTGTTTTTTTTTTTTTTTTTTTACTTTTTTGAATGGGAGATTTGTCTCTGAGGCCAATATTCAGACACAGTGACTCAATTCCACATCATCGTCTTCAAGTCTTTAAAAAAGTCAACTCTTTAGGTGAAATAATTGTTAACTCTGTTATGCAAGATTTAATTTTTTCTTTCTGGTATGATTTACAGTGTTCTCTTAAATATTGCTATTATCTGTTTCATCATTCTTCAAAATTCAGCAGGATTGCAACAGCAATCCACTGGGCTGGCATTAGCATTGGACACTACTTCGTCTTGCACCAGCAGTTAATGCACATTTTGCTTGGGTGCTCTTTGAGTTTCAAAGATGCCTCCACCAGTTTGGACACTGAAAGGTGCTTTTCAGGGTGTCTCCAAGTGTCTATGACTAATCAGTTGCATGGTGTTATTTTAGTCTATTTCAGCTTGAAAGTGTCTTAAAAGCTGAGAAGTGTAAGTGGTATTAGTTGAAGTCAGGGGCAAATATTGCAAGACATTTCCTTCTTTTCTTTCCATGCTGCCCTCCATCCTTTCCTCTTTTTTAAATGCAGGCCAAATATGAGTGGCTGATCGTCTTGAGTTGTCCCCTTGTAACCAACAGGATTACGCCGATCAGGTACAAGTATATATAAAACCTTAATCCACTATATAGGGCTACTTGCCAGGGAGTCACTGTGAGAGGGGGAAGCATAAGTCTTCTCCCCCCAACAAGGGGAGCTCTTCAACGTTTCAGGGTGGCTCCTGCAGCTTCAGGGAGAATGAGGAGTTCAGCATCAAACTCTAAATCTGTGATAACAAAAATACCTGCAAATGATAGGAGAGCACTTGAAATCCCTCCAGCACTGTATACCATCACCAGGCAGACTGCCAAACCCACAGCTTTTTAACTAAACAAACAAACAAAAGAAGCCCTTAGGCCATGGAACAAGAAAGTTTGTGCTTCTAACAAAGAAAAACAAAAACTGTTTTTGGAAAGGTAGGGTTTGTGTAACCAACTGAATTAAAATGTTGTAGTACCTGAGGGCAGGGGAATCCCTATGGGTTGTTTGCTTCAAGCCTTATTTACATGAGGATCTGTAAAACTATTTTTGACCTACATAAAGCGTCAACCATAATAAGCCTTTATTTTAGGAGAAAGATTCAATAGCAGATTGTCTGCTTTGAAAACATTTCTGATATGGTGAGGGAAACATCAAACAAGATTACATCAAAAGGTGAAATAAAGCCCCCCTAAGGGGAGGAAGAACTGTGTGCAATTCTATATAACTTTCACATTAGAAATAAACAATGCAATATAGCAGCTTTGCATAAAAGGGCTGAAAATAATTTATTTTTTAGAAGAATTGAATTGTTCTTGCATTTCACGTATGGCAGTATGGCATATCACTCACCTTGGATGCGGATTTAGTTGCATCCTACAGAATTGTGTCCCTCATGTTCTTGGGGTTTCTAAAAATTCTGAGCTAGCTGTGGCAGTAAAACATATGCTGTGGAGGAAAGATGGGACCCCAAATCTGAAGTGGTCTGTTTTCATTGTCCTTAATTTTATATTTGGTTTGCCTGCTGACGTTTAGCATCCTGACACTCGACTGATTCACTCTAATCACAGGATGTGTTTGGGAGCTATATTAAAACGGTGATGATGGTAGGTATATTGCTGAGTTTTCTCTTGCTCTGTGTTTTGGGGAGGGGTAAGGTTTGTTATTGTGTGGGTGGTTTGAGTTTTTTGGGCTTGTTTTTTGGGGTTTTTTTGTTTTTTTTTTTTTTTTCTGTGTCAGATAATGGTGCAGTGAGCCTTTGTGGGCAGCAACAGTCAGGGCTTCAAACCTCATGAGGACCCAGTGATCCCTAGTGCTGGGGAGCTGTGAGCTCCCGTGGAGAGCACCTGTATGAGCTCTTATGTGCTTGTGAGCTGTGGCTGCAGCGAGGAGCAGGGCAGGCAGTGAGAGAAGAAGCTGCAGGAGGTTTGCTGTGAAATGCTTCCTATTAGCTCGGGTCCTGTGGCCACGGCTGTCTTGCACGAATGATGTCAGGTGTGGCAGGGGTGAGGACTGGGGATGTGTGGTCTTGTGGAGCCAGCGCAGAAGTGGTGTGTGTGGATAGCTAATGCTTGAATCCAGCAGATGAAAAAGGAGTGATTTTCTCACAGGACAGAGAGTAATTTGAGGGGATCAGAGGCATGGCATAGGGAATGCTCAGGTTATCTTGACTGTTTGCTGGATTTGCACTACCAAGGGTCCCTTTGGGCTTGCTGCCAACTGGGTAAATGTGAAGCTGAGCCCCCTGAACCGAACCCTGTTTTTCACACTTCCCACATAAAGCTCTGTCCTCCAGTGCTCAGTGCTGTCTGGGGCTGCAAAGGACACCTTCCAGCTACACTGGAATACCTGCCTGCAGCCTGCCTTGAGCTGGGAGTGCACGGGGATGCTGCTGCTGCTTTCCCCTCTGCTCAGCTCATTTAGGATCAAGAAGCTCAATCCTCCTCTGTCCTTCCTTGCAGCAGTGCAACCATCCCTGGGTGCACCACAGTCGTGTTTGCTGGCTCGGGGAGCCTACCCCTTCACCGTGTGCTTGCAGCAGAGGGTGTTGCGCCTTCCATCACACCACATGCATTAATTTTACGTTAGTCCTACGTGACTGGTAGGCTTATTTCCTCAGAGCAGTAGCATGCAGAGTTCACCTCCCAGTGCAAAGAGGGAAATAGCAGGCACCAGCCCCGTGAGCACCGTTGGAGCTGCGCAGCTTTGCTGCCCCTTCCTGCTCCTCCTCTCTTTGCTATAGATGGAGCTCCTCGTGCTATTTTGCAAAACTTGGTATTTCTTGAGATCTACTCTTCTCTAGCTTCTACAAGGCGTGGCTATCTTTTGTTTTTTAACGGTTATCATAAAATCCTGATTTCCTCCCCCCTCCCCAATTCAATAGTGCAGATTTTAATACATCTTTCCATTATTCTTCACATCAAAGTCTTATTGGTTTTAAGTGAATTGTAAAAGTTAGGCATGGTATTATAAGTGTTAGAAAATCTTAAAGTATCTCTATATGAAAACTAGGGTGTTACTGCATGCTGAGATCTTACCAGCTTTCCAGTATTTACCACTTTCTTGAAACTTCAGATTCTGAGTTTAGTGATTTATACAGGTGAAATGCAGCTTTTGTTGCACCATTACTAGATGCCTTGGGAGAAAATGAGGTTTAACAATTTCTGAACCCTTCTTTAAAAATAATCCATTTGTGAAAATTATTCAGTGCTAAGTTTTTTGATGTTTTTTGTTTGTTTGTTTTGTTTTTTAAATGTTTCTCTGGTTTCATAAGTGCAGAACCTTTTATTTGCCTTTTCAACCTTTTTAAGCTGCATTGGATTTTATTGCACAGCATAATACTTCTTCTTTTCCTTGAAAAGGCCCACCTGTGTGTGGAGCACTGTGATTACATAAGCCTGTCAAACTTTGTTTAAAAAGAAGGGTGTTTCTGACCCTTGAGATCAGGAAACAAATATTAAAAACATGAAAACATGGCCTTGGTTTTTAAGTGTAAAAAGATTTATTTATTTATTTATTTTCTTTTTTTTAAGCTTAGGGTTTTAAAGCCAATCTTTTTAACTGGGGGCAAAAGGTAAAACTGGAAACCTTATAAATTTTTTTTTTTTTTTTTTTTTTTTTTCCTCTTTCTTTTAAGATGGCCCTCCTGGGATTAAATTCCCCCTCCTGCCAGATATTCTCTCAACACCAGTGTGGATAAAAACCCTTCTCCCTATTTCCTTCCAGCTGGGACAAACGTGGTAGGACAGCAAGCATGTTGCCTAGTGCTGGGGCTGTGCTGAGGGTGGTTTGGTGCAGGCAGCTGCGAGGAGCATCCCCCAGTGCTGCCTGCCTGTGCCAGTCTGCGCCACGTGGGGAAGTTCTGCTGCTCATCGTTTCGTGTGCAGCGTGGGATGGAGCCACCCCTGGAGCACTGTCTTGGGAGAAGAACGGTCTGGAAGACCTTCTTTTTCCTATTTTCCTTCAGAAGTTCCTGCCTCCTATGTTTTTTTGTAAGCAGTTCCCCCTCTTTCCTTTAATCTTGCTCCTCAGGTGAAGATAAGAAATTGCTCACCTTGTTCAAAATCATAGGTGTCCTGGGGACAACTTTCTCCTCTTGTCCTTCAGTGGAGAGGAGGAGGAAAGACTTATGTCCAACTGGGACTGATCCCAACTTTGCCCTCCTCACCTCTACACCTAGAGCAGCTTGTACGCGTGCAGTCTGGCACATAGCTCTGCTTAATGCCTCTCACTGAAAAGATTCTAGCTGTCCTTTGTGATTTGAGAGGGTTAATGCATTAAAGTCGACCAAGATGTGAATGGGAGTTGTCTGAATCTCTAGAGCAAACTGGAACAAGAGTGACATGAGAAAAGCAGTCATCCATTGTTGCCTGATGATAGAGAAGGTTTTAAAAATCAAACACTCTAGTATAGCCTAACTGTGCACAGAGAAAAACCTAATTAATTATAAATAAGGTGAATAAATAATTTAAATGTATCACTTATTTCTCCTTTATAGTTTAACTCATGAAAAATCATTTCAATTAAAAATTTCAACTCAATCTGAAATGTAGAGAGGCATGATGGTTCAAGATGGATGTGAAGTCCTTTATGATTTCCCTTCAAAAAAGTGAGCGCTTTTTTTTTTATTTTACAGCTTGGGCGATAAAAAAGAAAAAAGGAAAAAAACATTGCTGAGAGAGACAAAAACAAGCAAAGTTTCCTTTGATAGGGCAACAGAATGTATTTTTAATTTATGAATTAATAAGTATGTTGTGTGCGATGTCCAATTTGTCAAAAATGTCTTGGTTCCCTTAGCATTCATGTTATATGCATGAAATAGATGCAGTTTTTCCCATTAATTATAATATCCCATTTCCTCAAGAGTAACGAAAGGTTATTCATTCCTCTCCTCTGGCCCTAACTGGCTCCTTGGTATTACTGATGAGGGTTTTTTGCATTCATTTTTGACCTTGTGAAACTATTTATGTTGGACTCACTCATGATGAATGCAGTGGGAACCGGGCAGATCAAGCGCAAGAGCATAGAACTATATTAGGCTTGTGTCCCCTCTACTCAGTGATACCACCTTGCATACCGCTCTTAATACCCAAATATACCTGAGCAAACTTGGCTCTACTGGAAGATCTTGTACCTTGAAAAATATGTCTGTTGTCTATAACTATAAAAATAATTCATGATGCTGATATCCCTGATGCTGATTTTTTTACTGCCTTTACTCCTGTGTCTGTCTTTTAATAATTTCAAGGGTGCTGCAGTTAGGACTACATATATTTCTCCATAGATTTATGTCTTTATGCCTTTCTATTTATTTTCCTCAAGTTTAAGGAGGTATATGTAGTATCTATACGCTGATGACTCTCTTCTCGAGCACAAAATATGGCCTAATTGCTTCAAATTACTGCTTTTCCTTTCAGTAAATAGTCTCCTGTTTTGTTTTTCAGTTTCTGCTATGCAATTTTCCTGTTCACTGGAAACTATCACTATAGTATATGCAAAATGCATATATGCTTACATCTGTGGACAGTTGCAAGTGAAATATATTGAAAGTGGCGTGAAACAAAGATTTTATTAGAACTCGATTGGAATAATGCCAAGAAGAGACCAAAATTAGCAGAGATGGAATCAGAGCAGCAGCATCCAGTGGCCATTATTGAACAGGAAGGCATGCATAACTATGATACCTAGGAAAGCAAGATGAAGTTATTTATACAATGGTCTTAACGGCAGTGAGTGATTAGCATACAGACACATTCTTCAGGTAAAATTTTAGCTCCAGATAAACAGGCAGTAGTTTTTCCATTGCTTTCCAAAGGGGTGGACAGGAAATGAAAACATTTCCTGATGTTTTCCATAGGATGACGGGTTTGGCCGTTTCATCTATGTCTTTTTAAGATCACATATTTAGAAAGTCAGGTAACAAGTTCTATAGATGGTTTCATGATACGGTGGTTTGATCAAATGAAGCCTACAGTAAGGCAGGAGAGAGAGTCAATCTGAGATCAAAATTAAAAGACATTTAGGTGTCTGTCTATCAGTGACTGTCCATTTACTAGTCTGTTAGGTGACAAGCTCTGATTGTAGTCTGTGGACAGCCAGCCATTATAGCCAGTGGGGACCAGAGAACTACCCAGTCCATCCTGAGGTAGACCTCATGTTGGGGATTCAGTTGCCTATAACCTAGATGGTTAGTGTCCCTTTGAGTTCTGCGCCATATCCCGCCTGGCCATGAGCAGCTGTCCTGGAAGGGATGAGTCCTCCTGCGGGTTCCGTAGTTACCTGCCAGCTCTGTGTGGGTGTCTTATAGGGCACTAGATGATGACCTTTGGCAGCTAAGTTCTTTCCCCATCACTCCTTCTCTCTTCCCCCCTCTTGAAGAGGTCAGCTGCATCTTTCCATACCTGCATTGGAGAGCTAATTCCAGTTTCCATTTGAATGAAGTCTTGTACTGTCTCTTTATGGTACATGGAAGTCTTGATACCCAACAGGCCAGATGTGCACATCTATGTTTAATGATTTGATAAGCCTCTTCCACCTTCTTCTATTATGAATTTCCTGAGAAGAGCTCCTGAGTATGCATTTCTGATGAAGCATTTGATGGAAAAGCATTATGATTCCCCCCCCCCCCCCCCCCCCCCCCTCAAAGTACATCTTTGTGCAGATCTTGAAAGCCTAATTTTCAGCTTATGAAAGAATCAGACAGGGAATGGGGATGGGGCGGGAGGGAACAAGGTTTTAGAATTAAATTGAAGCTAAAGGTGTACTGGAGGAGAAGTGCTGAAGAATAAAAGCTCTTTGCTGTTAGGCTTCCTTCAGCTCTTATCTGATCTGTTGAGGATTCTAATTCCAAGGGCTTATTTTGTTATTTGGAGGTCTGAGATTTTACCATTTTCCCAAGGCTGTATTATAGACTCATGGATCACGTGTAATGGTACAAATGTTTTGTTTTGTGGCTAGTAAAACAAATGCCACTTATGGTAAGTTACCTTGTACATTTATCTAGTTCAACGGCTGCTTTAATGTTCTCTGACAATCATATTATCCGTTATTACTAGCTACTGCATGAGAAGC
Organism: Platalea leucorodia; assembly: GCF_965183815.1. Taxonomy (NCBI): domain Eukaryota; kingdom Metazoa; phylum Chordata; class Aves; order Pelecaniformes; family Threskiornithidae; genus Platalea; species Platalea leucorodia. Next base: position 97,788,327 of record NC_138824.1, read on the forward strand.
TGCAAAAGCATCTCTTGTGAGGTAGTACCACTTCAGGTCATCTGTTCAAGGGCCCACGTATCAACAGGCTGCATTGTGATGCATTTTTTATTGTATGATAAACTGTCTGGGGAATAGTTTTCCCCTCATATAATAATTCTTCTGATTGCATAATGGGAAGGGTTGGTTGGGTAGGGTTTTTTTTTGGGGGGGTTGGTTAATGAGGAAAAATAAAGGAGAAAGATATCTTCATTGAAGAATTACATATATAGGATACAAAACCATGTAGTTGAACTGCCTGTTATGATTTTGAACTGACTGGGGGTTGTTTGCAACCCTAGTGAGTATCCCACTTACAGAGCTGGTCTCTTCACTCTTAGGTTCAATAATAATTTCTGATTAGCTCTATTTGAAAATGAGCTTCGGCTGGTAGCTTATACAAACTAATACTCATCAGTCTTGCAAATCTAGTCAAGTAGATCTAATATGGCAAGTCTCCAAGTGGAATATTTTCAAAATGCGGTATAACCAGTGATTTTGTAGCTGTATGTTGAAATCTTATTATTAAGAAAAAACACTGTGATATTGCTAAATTTCATAGGAGGATCTTCCAGCAGACTGAAAGACAAACAACAGTGCTGGTTACACTGGGATAGACTGACAGATCAGGACAGAAATCAGAATAATCTCCTGTGGATTTTTTCTTCTCCCTACTGGACTTGAACCAACAACTTCAAAGTGAGGATGGAAAAAGAAAACAGGCAAAAAAAAAGTTCTGAGGAAAGTGTACAAACTGAGTAGTCTAGGCCAAAATCTTTTCTATAAGAAACATTAAATGGAATGGATAAAATAAGAATGGATGAAGATTTGACCAAAATAAATCAAAGCAGTTAGGAAGCTGGGGATAAGTATACGAATAAATAGAATGATGTGAAGATTTCAGAAGTTCAGAAAAAAATTACTAACAAGAACATTTTACCTTTTTATTTTCTCACCTTATCTGTTTAGCGTAGTTCAAGCACGGTATAAGGAAAAACATGAATACCCAGAGATATTGGAGACCTTTGTTAAAGTCTATAACCAAGCTTCTAATCACTGCTATAACTTACATCCCCATTATGTTTTGTTTGTTTGTTTTTCTTAAAACCATGTTCTGTTTATGGAGAGGTAAGGTGATCTCTGAGTATTGTGGTAAAATTGTATTGAATTGGACTTTTCTCTAAGGTGTGAAGGTGGATATTCTCTGTAGTGGTTGCATCCACAAGAGCTGCTGGACTAAAGGGAGGGAGTTGATTGCTAATAGGAAGGCAGATAGTATTACTACATGGGAGAAAAACGTTATAGCCCAGATTTCTGCTCCATGCTCCATTGAAAAATAGATGCTTATCTGCTAAATACTACCTAAGGTTGGTATGTTAGTCCTTCTGTGCTTCACCTCAGGCCCTGCAGCAGCATAAGTGCTTGGGGAGGTTATTTTTGCTGTTCTGGCTTGGGGCTCTTCCATAGGCAGTGAACGGATCTCCTAATGCCTCTCAAGTAATTTTATTCACAGCTTTGATGTGAGGCTGTTACATGTCAGGCAGATTTCCAGCAAGTAGTTGTGCAGGTTCTAGCTGCAGCCTAGGAGATCATTGTATAGTGATTGCATGCTATTGCATATGCAGAAATAAGCTCAGCATAGGCCAGACCCCATTAACCTTTTGGGATCTTGGAGATGAAATGCATACATTGCCTGTTTCTTTTTGTTTGTTCATTTGCTTTGTTTTCTTTCAGAGAAGTATGTCAGCATAGTCATGGTTTAGTTCTTCTGATAGTGAAATGTTTGTCTGAATCTAGCTTACTTGGTACACAGAGTAGTATGGACTATGTCCCTACACCCGGAATGTTTCCTCCTTGAGCTTACTGAATTTTAAAAAGGTTCCTTTAGTTTGAATTAAATGTAGAGTTTAGCTTTTGTGTGGTTGTTTCCTTTGTGACTCTGGTGTCACATTCTTGTGTGATATTTGTGAGAACATGAAACTGGAGATAATTCCTATTTCTTCAGCTCCAGCCCTCTGTGACAGCAGGTACTCGTATCATCATCATGTAATCTTCCTCTTGAATTTACTGCTTGGGTTGTTTGTCCCTCTTAGTTGTATGGAGAGAACTTGCTTTATTTTGGCTTTAAAACAGTCTTCCAATTTCCACCCCAAATATTTTCACAGTCAGCTTTGTTCTTCTACCAATATTATGCTTCAACTTAAACATCTCTCCTACTTCTGCAGTGTGCACCTCTCTGATGTAGTTATGCCTGGAGGAGGACAGTATTTATATCTCTCCATTGACTTCTGTGCATTAGAAATCAGATACAAACATAATTGATCAAAATTAGATGCATTTTCTTCCAAAGAGTATCACAGAGTAAAAAATGAATCATTTGAGTATCTTTAGTTCTGTGTGGGATTTGGCTGGCACCTTTTGACACTTAATTTAATTTTGTTAAATATGATGTTGAAATATACATGAAAATTGTTTGATAAAATGCTGTTCTCTGCTTTCTTTCAATCATATCTTTTAAAAGAATTAACTCTTTTGTTTGTGTTTATAACAATGAATATCCCTTTTTAAATAGCTGTTTCAAAATGCGAGGGCAAACACTCATTTCATTTAGTAGTATGTAAATATACCATTCTGGTTTACAAAGGTATCTGTCAGTGCCCTTATAATGATTCCAATGCTTATTCTGGCATTGGGACTCACCTTTTTCGTGCAGGAATGAATATATAACCTCAGGAAATAGGGTGGAAAATTTGCCTGTATTGCTGTATCGTCTGACATTCTAATCACATAAGCAGTTCATCAGTGCATATTAAGGTAGTGGTTGATTTTTACCCTAAAATATTCCCAGTTTTACAGCTGCACTAGTTCCCTCATCAGCCCTCTACTGTTTTGTAGTTGCACTGTCACTGATGTGACCATTCGTTGTACACTGAGAGAACCTACAACAGCTTCTGTCTGCCTTCTCCTTGCATCCTGCAAAGGGCACAGACGCTGCAGGAGTCTCTGGAAATGTTCTTAAAGACAAAAAAATTATGTCTCAAAATTATGTCATAAAATTATCACTCAAAAGCTCTTCTGCTAAGATCATTTTACATCTTGGAAACATGCCCCCATCCTTCTCCATTCTCCTGTGTCTCAACTTCAGTTTTAAAATAGCAGTAAATGTTATGTTAATATCTCCCTTAAAATCAATCCTTAATATATGTGTTCATCAGGGTAAAATACAGTACCCTAAAACATTGCTAGCATGAGCATTAACATCAGGCAAAAATGTGTAAGTTCTACTTAAATGAATATTAACAGTTGTAATATTCTTTTAAGAGAAGTCACTGGTGTGTATTCTTTTCTGGTGCTTTGTAGCTCCAGCAATTCTTGTCCACATTCTGCAGTAAACTGAAGCTAAGTTTTTGATAAATTTTGCTGGTAATTCTATTATTAAAAGATTAGTGAAACTTGGGCTTTCAAAGTAATGAGCATGCTTAAAACTCACTATTAAGATGTTAACGTATACTCATTATATCATAATGTAACACTTACCTTCATAATGCAACAGCATAATGGTATAATAATATTTTGTAAATCATAGTAAGATATCTAACGTCTCTTCTAACACCTATATGTAAACTGAATAACGATAAATGCTTCTTTTGTCTATGTGAATATTTCTGATGGTATATGAGATTCTGGTTGACCTATATACGTGTCCTTCTCCCTGGTAATCACATTTCTGTCACTGTACATATGCCGTGTTCATCCATGGGCCTGCACTTTTCTGGGGTTGCCCGTGGAGTTTGAAGGCACTAATAAAGCATATATTTTTTTTAAGGTTGCCCAGTTTTCTGTTTTAGATAGGCATGTAGTAGTATTTCAGTCCTGAGTCCCTCCCAGTGGCAAGAATTCATGTGGAATAAAAGATTTGGAATGAAAGCTTTTTAAATGAACATCTTTTAGTATTTTTATACTTCTGAATTGTTGTCTCTGCACTTGGAATAACCTAAAAGCGTTTATTAATATTTGATGGCATGGTGAAAGCCCTAGGTATGTAGATTTATGGAACCCACAAATGGTTTATCTTGGCTTAAACATTCTTGGTTCCTATCCTTTAACCAAAGCTTGGTAGGTGCAAAGGCAAGGGTGATGAGGCAAATGTGTCCCTTAGAAGGGGGCTGCCTGTAAATGGACTCAACCTGATGAAAATATACTCTATCCCGTACTTATTCTGATAACTTGTAGTCAATGCTGCTATGAGATGAAAGCCTTTGCATTTCATTTAGTGAACAATATAAGAAAAAGTTAGGGCTTGGTGGTCTGGTTGGAGGTTTGTTTTTTTTTTTTTTTTTGTATAGTTTGGCAAAACTTCATAAGAATGTCTACAGATGTTAGCTTGTTGCCTGAATCTGCATGCTGAAGAAGGGTTTGTTGTGTTTTTAACAGCTAGCAGTAAGATCTGTTAGTATTTTTGATGGGAATGCACTCTGGTTTTCTGAGATAATGATTTGTAAGAAATTAGATTTGGGATCCGGAAAATTTGGGTTAAGGAAAGGGCAAGGAATTAAAAGGTTGTTATAGGCAATAAAAAACAGATGGAATACAACATTATGTAGCGAAGAGGAATTTCTGTCAGGGCAGGGCATAGGAAAGGCAAAGCACCCAGGGAAAGGCTGAATGTGGGTTTTGGCATTAAAAAGCCAGGACCAGTAAACCAACTGGTTTCTACATAAAGCAAGCATGAGATACCTTCAGTCTTTGCTTCTGCCATGTAGGTGCAATAACTGATCTCAGACTGACACCTGTAGTATGTGTTACTGTTATGCACTGGCCTCAGCCATACTGCTTTCCTCTACTAATATTTTCCCATCCTCGTGAGCAATTCAGTTTATACACATAAAAGCAAAGCTGACGTACTAACCCACACAGCACTGTGGCACAGCACCCTCATCTTACTTGCTGGTAAGCTCACGTGCCAAACGTCCAGGCTAGCTGCCTTTTTCCCACCCCTTTCCTCCCCATAACCTCTGTTGTGTGGGGCTGTGGGACCAAGCAACACAGTTGTGCTGTGCTGTACATGCGTGTCCAGAGGTGTTAGCGGCTGGATGGGATGTGGCTGGGCTGAGTGTTGTGCCAGTGCCGGCCATGCGGCTCTGTCATACACCACTCTGGGAGAAGAGGGTAAAGGGATGGAGGGAAGAGGGGGTGCAGGGTGGGTAGGCACCCCCATGGGCCAGCACTCACATGCAAGCAGCACCAGCAACTAGGCAGCCTGTAGGCAGGCCTGTTAATCTGCTCAGACTTGCTGCCCATCAAAGATGAAAGTCAAACTTGCTGCGGGAGCACGGCCAGACTCAGGTCATCCTCATGCTTATGGGGCTTGCGCTAGAGAAGATTGCTGCTTGCCCTGGGAAGATTAGGCAAGAGTGACACAATTATATTTTTGTTCTGGCTGTGCTACACAAAATATAGCCAATTACACATTTGTCCTGCTATTTAATGTGCTCTGATGATGAGATGATTTGTGTTGCTCATTCTTAATGGGTACGTTTCCTCAGTGCTTCTGCAGGAAATTATTAGGACAGTATCTCTCTGATTATGTAATGCAGGTTACTTAAGCCTATATATGTGTTGTTGGCTATAATGAGACCAGGGATTAGAAGCAGCATGTGTTCCAGGATAAAGAAAAAGCTTTGGACTGACCCAGAAATAGTTTATTGTGACCTTATCCAGTGATAGGAGAATTTAGGTAAAGGTGAACTTTGACTGTTGTTAACCTGTAATGTATCTGCTGACTTCTTACTTGCAAAAAGGGACTTTGCTCTAACCAGTAAGAGGACAAACTCTCTAGAACAAAATCTCCTGTTTCTAAAATGGAAAATCTCTAGGCTGAAACAAAAATGTTACTGATTTGAATACCTGTTCATTTTAATACAGAGAGGAGGCAATGCAAGCTGTAACAATGCATGTAGCATGTGCCCTTGGATTAGGTTAAAGGTGCCAAAGTGGGGCATGCGCCCCACTGGAGTGCACAGTGATATGGGATGATGGTTCCTTACCCTGTAACATGCAGGTAAGGGTGTCTGAGTTGGCAGTGTGGAGAGCTGAATGTGATGCTGCGCACCGCAATGCTCCAGCCTCCCTGTGGGATCTGCTAAGCGCAGATCCACATCTCTGGCGCAGAGCTGGCTGCAGGGGGTGGAGCTGGATAGATGGGGGGTGATGGATGAGGAGAGGTGCCTGGGTGTCCACCCTCCCTGCTCAGAGGCTGATGATGATGTGGGATGTGCATCGAAGTGGGATCCTAAACTGGAGCGGTGGAGTAGGCATGCGCATGTATGTGGAGGCATCTTGGTGGGCTGGGCTATGAGTTGGGCACCTGTGGAGCAGTTGGGGTGGGTGCCCCTTCTGAGGGCATAAGGGCATGGACTCCTGTCATGAGGAGAAAGGATGAGAACTCCCTCCACTTCCTGACACACATGGAAGTTACTGCCAGTGCCGATGTTGAAGTTGTCCTTTCCATGGTTTGTGGTACTCAAGCAGACAGAGTTTGGACCTGCCTCCTGAAAACTCAGTAATGAACCTTGCAGGAGCACCTTGGTGTGGTCACTTTCATGATGTGAGGTGGTGTGTGTTTTGGGTGTTTGTTTTTGATTTTAGTTTAGCAACTGCAAAAATTGAAGGAAAAGAAAATCCTGTCCTTATTGGAGCAAACCCCAAATGTCCTTTTTTCTCCCTTGCTAATATACGATCACTTTCTTTTCTTAATTGTATTTGCTATTGAGACTTGCTCCAAGTGCAACTTGTCAAAATAGTTTTCCATGTTAAAAACATAGTTCTAGTTAAAAAACATATTCAATAAAGTTGCATTAGGTTTTTTATATCCCTTCTTTTAAAAGTGCAACAAAACCAAGCGCAGATGAACCCTTACATATGCTTTCAGAATAAAGTTAGCAGGTTCCATTGCTCCAGCTTTAACGCAAAACTTTTTTTTTTTTAGTTCAGAATATAAATGTTCTGTATGAATTTTTTTTTTTGCTTGTGAGCAAAATAAAATTTTTCCTTTATACCCTCATCTGGGGAGAAGAAGGGGTAATTTTTAAAATTGTTATTGCCTCTTCCATTATTTAATAACACAGAAGATTCATTTTCTGAGCAGCTCCAAGTCTCCTGAAGATTTTTTTTATACTTTTTTTTTCCTAAGATTTTTTTCCCCTCTATACAGCTAATGCTTGATTATTAGTGGCCCAACTTACATAGGCAGCCAGTCTTGATTTAAAGACTCCAAGTGATTAGCAGTTCAGTAACCAGTTTGGTGCACTGTCCCAATGGCTAATGATTCTCAGTTTTGTTTAGTTGTTTTAAATGTATCTTATTTCTTGCTTGAATTTTGCTGACTTGCGCTTTCAGTACTGTGGCTGAGATGACTAGGAACTCCTTTGCTTGGGATCCTACAGCTAGAAAACCTACGGTGCAGCAGCCAGATCTCCATCACAAAGTAGTGGTGAATGTCTCCATATTTATTGCTTGAGCAGTCTCTTGGGTAAGATGACAAACTAAGAGCAAAAGTGAGATTAAAAATATATTTGCCATTCACTTTCACAGCAAAGCAATGAGGTCATGCTTGGTGGTGGTCTTGTTTTTCAGAAGGTGTCTTTCTGAGGAGTCTTAGGTTCATGCTTGAGAAATGGCAGTGAAGTAAAGGTTTTGGATTTAGTTCAGTTGGCCTAAGTCGGGAATTCTGATCTCTTTTTGAGTTAAAATCTGATATAAATGCTGTATGCATTTTCATAACAACCATCCTCTTGCCCTGTTTTCATTTTCACTTCCCCCCGCCCCTTTTTTCATCCTCTTCTTTTCCTTCCTTTCTTGCTATTATATCTTTCACCTTCTTCCCTGTCTCTTCTCTGCTTGTTAACACCCCTCCTGCTTGTATCTATCTCTGATGAAGAAGCAGCAGAATAAAATTGGATGGCTCGTGAGTTCTTTAGAGTAAACTAAATGTTAGAAATGAGGAAGAAAAATTTGTTCAGTTTTTGTGGATGAACTTCTGAGCTAAGAAAAAGGAGATTAATTTAATTTGCAGATGAAATATAATAATGTAATCTAATTTGAATATTGTCTTAAACTTGGGGCCAAACGGCTTGAATTTATGGGAGGGATGAGGTTTTTTTTTCTCAGTCAAAACTCTTTGCAACACTTGACCTAAGCTAGCTGAATCCCTCCACTGCTGTCTTCTTCCCCCAAAAGGGGGCCCTGGCACTGTATGTAGTAAGGGCGCAAAGCTACTTTCCATCTGGGCAGCCCACAGCATGTACCGGTGCATGGGGTTGTTCCTCCCTGGTTGCAGGACTTTGCACTTCCCCTTGTAGAACTGCATGAGGTTCCTGTCAGCCCAGTTCTCCAGCCTGTTAAGATCCCTCTGGGTGGCAGCATGACCCGCTGGTGTATCAGCCACTCCTCCCAGTTTTGTGTCATCTGCAGACTTGCAGAGGGTATGCTCTGCCCCACCATCCAGATCATTACTGAAGGTCTTGAAAAGGGCTGGACCCAGTGTTGACCACTGGGGTACACCACTAGTTACTGGCCGCCAACTAGACTTTGTGCCACTGATCACCACTCTGGGTGCAGTTGTTAAGCCAGTTTTCAATCCACCTCACTGTCTGCTCATCCAGCCCATACGTCATCAGCTTCTCTATGAGGATCTTATGGGAGAGAGTGTCGAAAAGTTTACTGAAGTCTAAGCAGTCAATATCCACTGTTTTCCTCTTGTCTACCAGGCCAGTCATTTCATTGTAGAAGGTTATCAAGCTGGTTAAGCATGACTTCCCCTTGGTAAATCCATACTGCCTATTCCTGATCACCTTCCTGCCCTCTGTGTCTGGAAATGGTTTCCAGGATTAGCTGCTCCATTGCTTTACCAGGGATGGAGATGAGGCTAAGTGGCCTGTAGTTCCCCGTGTCCTCCTCCTTGCCCTTCTTGAGGACAGGAGTCACATTTGCTTTCCTCTAGCCCTCAGGCATGTTTCCCAATTGCTGTGACCTGTCAAAGATTATCAAGTGTGGCCTCAAAATGTGGGGCCAGACAGCCACCTCAGCACTCATGAGTACACCCCATCAGGGCCCGTGGGTTTATGTATGTCCAGTTTGCTTAAGTATTCCCTGACCTGATCCTCTTCCTCCAAGGGTATGTCTTCCTTGCCCCTGCCTTTCGCCTTGGTCGCTGGGGCTTGGGATTCCTAAAGGTTGGTCTTGCTAGTAAAGACTGAGGCTAGGAAGGCATTCAGTGCCTCAACCTTTTCTAATGAAGGTGCTGAAATATTTGACAGCATGTTTTTTCCAGTCAATATTCAACTTTCCTTTAAAAGTAAACATATTTTCAGGCAAATATCTGTTTTTGGAAGAGACATCTGCATTTAGAGATTCTGCTGAGAAGCGGACACAGCAAGTGGTGGCCCTAATGTTAAATAAAAGCACCTGCTCTGCTGTGCATTTGTTTTGGGTTTGGGTATTTTTTTTGTCTTCAGTTCCCTCCTGCAAGATTTTGCACTGTACTGGAAGACTCTTATGTTTGACACAGCCCAGATTTGGTACCTTTCTGCCTCTTCTGCTCCTTTTTTCTATCTCAGGTTGAAAGCAGCACCATTCTTTGCAGAGATAAACATAATGAAAACGAATCAATCTGTTCACAGATACTGCCTTTTTGTTTCTACTACTAGTAAAAGGAGGACATGTGCTAAGGGTCAATTTTGGCCAAAGAAGTATAGCTCTAACAATGTGGCACTATTATTCTACTGTGTTGTTTATCTCCTATTAAACACATTTATTCTATTTTCTCCTAGTACCTATTTCTACTTAACCTCTTTCCCATACTCCTATTTTCCATGTAAAATCTCTACCTTTTCCAACTTTTCTATACTGTCAAATGCATAAATAATTGGTTTCCTGGGACATTTGTCCTCTAAATCAGTCCCTCTGTTTTTTATGTTCATACTGAAAGGAGAGTTGCTGGCTTACACCTGTGAGGTAATGTACTATAAATATGATCAATAGCCGTTTGCATCCTATTGTTTTTATTCTAGCTATATTCCTATGGACAGGATGTCAGATTCAGTGTAATGTAGTATGTTGTCTAACCAATAATAATAATGATAATACAACTTTTTATCCTGATGGCAGCTTCATGGAGGAATTTGGAAACCATTTGTTATCTGAATAGTGATATGAAACCTTAACATTAACACCAACTATGCTGCATGTTCCCTTCAAGTTTTTAGTGTGTTTTGTGTCACCTTCCATTAAGTTTAAACATGTCATGCAGCTGCACTTTAAAGCACTTTACTTGTTCCTATGTTAAAAATTTGAGGCAGAAGAATATATTTTGGTTTTCCCATGCTGCCAATGGATTGCACGAAGAATCCAACTTTCCTTGGAGTTGTGGTCTAATTGCTACTTATTAAAAATAATGAACTATCTTACTAGTTGTACTTTTCTGCAGCAGATTTAATTAGTGTTCACCTCCTTCCCCCCCAACTCCTTTGCTAGGCTGACAGAACTGAGAGGAGGGAAACTGAAGCAATTTGAAACCTTGTTAGAAATTTATGAAGTGCTAAAATGTTTTATTCCCAGAGGCTGGTTTGCCAGCTGTCACTGGTAAGCCATTCGCTGCCTGCCTCAGAGTGAGTATGCCTGTGATAGCAGGGGGAGGCAGCAGGCCACAGCCAACACGAGCATGTACATCGTTTGGCAGATTATACACTCTGTAATTAGCAGGAAGTAGAGTGAAACTAATTATTTTTCTCCTCAATTGGGCCAATGACATTTGAGAGGAAGACGGATGTGGTGCTGGATGGGGAAGGTGTGGAGAGGCCACGGTGGTCCTCCATCTCCCCGGCCGCTGCACTTGCACCCTCTGTGCCAGTGGTGAGGCACGGAAAGGCACCTGTACCTCTCCCTTGTGCATGGTCTGTGACCAGCAGAAGAAAAGCTGTGTATTTGCTTTGCAAACGCTTTTTTTTTTTTTTTTTTTTTTTTTTTTTACACTGTGTATTGCTAGCACTGGTCTGTGGAAATGATCCCTTTTGACCATGGAGAAGTTTGGCACAGGCATTGCTGTAGGCGACTCCTTGAGTGATGCTGTGTAGGACAGGATGCAGGTCTTAGGAGGGAAGGTGCATTTGCTGTCCTCTCATTAAGTCTACAACAGCTCTGCACATGAATCTGAAATGACTGATTTAGCTGAAAAGTGCACTTCCAGTGGACTATTTATCTAGTAAAGTCTGTTTGTGGCAAAGGGATAAAAAGTCTATTAGGACTTTTAGTTTAGGATTCCTTAAATGAAATGAAAATCAGTCTGCTTCCATTTTATTGTTCTCATTTGCAAGCAATGCAGTTACCCCTTACCTGCATATATAAGCTGCAGCTTGGAAACCAGATTTCTTTTCTCCCCTATAAGGCTGACCTTTAAAGTTCATTTCTATCTGTGCATTTCTAAGGGAAGACTTTTACAAGGTCAGTTCAAAGACCTTATTATTTAACTGGAGTCACTTGAAGTACAGTGCATGAAAAGCATACTGCTAGAAGATGAACCACTAGAAAATGAATTAAGGGTGTTTAGAAACACAAAAATAGCTGCTGATTTCTGCCTTTAACACCAGGTGAGCTTCAGTGTTGTGTGTGTTTTTTTTTTTTTTTTTTTTTTTAAAAAAACAGTTACTGGGTTTTGTCTTTGTATTTGTTTCTTTCCTATAGCTAGATAAAAATGCTGCTTTATAGTTTTAGGTTCTGGGCTTAGATTCTGTTCTCCACCTCCTGGGTCATTTGGTCTGTCCTTTAACTGGAGCAAGAAATGTGTCAGGGTTTGTTTTTTTTCTTTCTTTTTCTGTTCCCCCCCCCCATCTTGTGTTGGTCCCTCAAGTATTGTATTGATCATATTCTTAACACATCTAATGACAGTCCCTCAATTCCCTCCCTTGGCAGATCATTTCTTTGCCTAATTGCCGTTAAAGTTAGTAAAAGCATAATGTGTGTAGCCTTATTATTTTCTTCCCCTCATTTGGTTTCAAAGCATTTTCTCCTCATTATGCCAAACAGGACTGAGGAAGTCATATCCAGTGAGATATTAAGACCAGGAAAAAGTGTGTGTTTGTGTGTACTCAGAAAGGGAAGTCAACAATAACAGGCATTTAGGTGTCAGCTATGTATAAGTTAAAATGCATGTTCCATCAATACACATCCTTTAAGAATGATCTACTGGTAAAAATGCATTTTTTTTAAACTAGCATGTCTTTCTTAAAAGCATTAGGCATTTTTTCAAAGTAACAATTCTTTTGTGTAAAAAAAAAAATGTTATTTTATGTTGACTCTACATTGTAAAATCACAAAGGAATCTGAGCTTCTGAGGCTTTAGTCTTGAATACATCAAAGAGGCAATGCAGCATTTGCACTAGACCAATGTTTACTGGGCCTTCAAAAGCTAGAAACTTAGTGTGCTTAAGACCCTTGACATCCCACTCTTTACCTACCAGCTGTTTGTGTACAGACAACTCTCATCTTTGGAGTGCCCTTGCCTAGTTTTCAGCTACCAATGTTTGTGTTACAACTTCTCAGCATGGTCCATAGAGGAACCTCGAGGTTCCTCGGCAGTGTGGGCAAAACTCGTGCTGTAAGTCCTGCTTCTTCATGCACCAAAATTCAGTTTTGCATTACAGTATCTCCTGGATATCTTTAAGTGGCTTAGGGTGCCCAGCCTGGGTGACCACCCTATCCTTCCATGGGCACCTGTGATGCCCTGTGCTCCTTGTCTATGTTTGGCCCCACAGCGGTCTGCTCTGCTAGCACAGGTGGGACCGAGCTATTACAACCAAGCAGAGGTGAGTATGCGATGGGCAGGGGCTCACCTGCCCCTGTTGTGAGCCCCACAAAGCTGCAGGAGGAGGGCAGGGAAGCTGGCACTGCTGGGTAAACCAGTGCTTGTCAGGCAAGGAGTCCTGCTGCAAAACAGAGCGTGTCTCTCTGTCTCTTACTTAATGCTGTGCATTTGCTGTCCCTGTTATTCTGGACAATTGGCTGAAGCTTGCCTGGGAAATACAGTGTTGGTACCTGCTGTCTGTGCACACAGGGCTTCCTTGTCTCCTTGCTGCTGGTAGGTTATTCCAGCTTGAGGGACAGCAGAGAAATGAAGGAGGAGTCAAAACTGTTCTTCTGGGGAGTGGATCTCCTTCTGGTAACTCTCAAAGAAGGCAGTGCCCCTGGATAGGATCACTGGCCATGTTTAGTGTGCTGTGTGCAACAGTTCTTGCCTGTTCTCCTCTGCTTAGGAACCCTGAGCAGTCTACTGGTGTTGCCAGGACAGCAAGAAGAAAAAGCAAAACCAAAACTCCCTACTCAGGATCATGAACTAGCATCCAAGTACAGAAATGCAAGATGTGGACAAAGACGGGATAGTACTGCAAGCCAAGGAGACCAAACGAGGTTGACAGCAGAAGGAAGGGTTGCTGTTGGATGCTATCAGAAGAGGAAATAGCATGTATATTCAAAAGGGTGTGGGAATAAATGGCAAGAAGAAATGAGACTGTGCTAATACTGAATGATATTCTAGCACTACTGAAATCAATGGCAGAATTCCCACTTGACTTCACTGAGCCCTGAATTCATCTAGCAGTGAGTTTTGTTCACCCCATTTCTAAAAGAAGTCCAGAGACACAATACAAATGATTGAAAATGAAAGGACACTTTCAAGTGATGGGGAGAGACAATAGTATGACTACAGCTCTTTAGTTGAAGAGATGACATGACCGAGGTGAAAGATGTAGAAAACGTACAGCATAGAGAAGATAAAGTGGATTGCCTTTTCTTAAGAGCCAGGAACAATAGGACACTGAATGAAATGAAAAAGAAACGCCTCTTCCCTCAGTATATAGCCTGCTCAGCTCATGACCACAAAATATTGTGGAGTGAGAGTTTAGCAGATACAAAACTAGACGAACTGCTTTTATAAGATGGAGAGCTGGTTGAAAAATTTCTGTCAAAAATGAAGAATGAGGTGAGGTTATAAAATCTCTCTTTGTTTTCTGAGGGGATGGAGGGCAAATCTCCTAACCGTCCTAACTGGGAAGATCCCAGAAATAGAAAATAAGATCAACAAAAAGAACTAAACCTAGATATGGATAGGAAAAAGAGACAAGTATAAAGAAAGGATAGAAAGAAATATATCTCACCTTGTGGTGTTTGTTTTCTTTTTTTTTTTTTTTTTTAATTAACCAAATTATGCCTTGCATTTGTTTGATGGAGGTCTCTGATCTTTGAATTTGAGTAAAGATGTGAGATGATGAGAAGTTCCCTCATACTCAGATTGTATGGGAAATATCCCCCAAAATGTAAGTGTGTCTGGTATGAAGTATCCATCTTCACACGTGACACACATACCTCTCTGGTGGGCTGTTGTTACGTCGATAACAAGGTGCAGCTCCTGTCCCTCGAGGGTTTTCCTGCAGGAGCCGAGGAGCTCTTCCTGATGATGGGTGTGGTCCTGAGAGCAGTCCAAGGTGGTGCCTGTAGGATGTATAGGGAAACATAGTTCTGAACACTGTTTCAGTCAGTGATCAAAATTCATGCTTTCCTGCTGAGGACTGAAGTTATTTGGAGCTTTCTCTTAACTCTAGCACGCCCATTTCTTTCCGTGTGTGTATATGCCTCTAATTCAAATTAGGAAGTGGTCTCTAAAGAATCCTCCTGCCTAAAATGCTGGGCTAGTGTTTGTGAGGATGTGAGCTAACTGTGATGTCCTGTCATTTTTAGTCTCCAGTATGTTTGTTTTGTGCCTCTCTTGCTATGCTTGCCTTTGCTTTTATTTTTCTTCCCCCATTTTGAGCCTTCCCTGTACTCCATCCTGCACTGTTACTTGTAACAGCATTTGCATAATGCTCTTTTTACAAAGGTCTAAGTACTGTACAGTTAAAATCTTAGTCTAACTTTTAAGATTAAATGTAGTTTAGATGATGCCATAGGTGACCATGCTAATAAATAAAATACACTCAGCAATCAAATTTTGTGAGAATTTTTTTAATTAATTCACCTTCAGCACCTCAGTTATGTACTGAGGCAAAATGGTTCTTTTATTGGTGCAGAATAAGGGTCTCATTTCATCACTTGCTCAGCAAGACAGATCTTGTCTGATTTGCCACCAGAAGGGTGGTACCAGTGGCCAGATGGTGGAAGGGTTGCCATCAGCGGCTGAGCTTCCTGGAGCAAAGGTACACTTGAAGTTAGGAAATAATTCAGTGTAGTCATTGCAAAGTAAACTTTAAAACAGTTTACTTGGTAGCAGAATGGCTCAGTGGTTGCAGAGTAGTCACAGCATAGGGGAGCTCCAAGCAGCCAAACCTGCTTGAGCATCAAAGCATGCTGCACACATGGTTGTGCTGCAGCAAAACTCCTGCTGTTATGTGAGATGGCTTAAAATGTTTTGTGTGGGCCTGTGCAAAGCTGCAGTTGCAGCAGTGACTGCAGCGTAGGTACACAGCCGTGCTACTCCTATGCTTTGCAAAGGCTGATGCTGCCCTGGTCTAGGGAGAGGGGAGCTGCACCTTTTTATTCTTTTGCATGACTAGAGCTTCATGCCCATGTCAGACTGGGCAGTGCCCATAGTGGAGTTTGCAGCTACCTGAGTCCTTCAAGTAAACCCCTGTGCAATTCATATAGTTTTTGCCTGTCTGCCTCATTCCCATCCTTTACACCAATTCTAGAGTCTTTATGTAGACCTGAAAACAGCGTTGCTTCTGAGTTTATTTTTTCCACTTAGGTGGTTGCTCTCAGACTGCTTATTGTGAAGGAACTTTCTGGCGTCTACTGCAGAAAGTTGTGATGTCTGAGTAGGTCTTCATCCTCTGTAGGGAAGCCCTCCTCTTATGTGATTAAAACATACAGTTGCAATTGTAATATATACTGTGCTGTAATAAAAAAAAAAATGTTCTGTAAGATGTTTCCTTTAACAATGAGGTCTATAGAAAACCAACTGAGATTAAGACATTTTTGTATATTCATCTATCTTATTTTGTCCCCAGTTTTAACATCAAATATATTCTTGTCCTGTACATGGTTAATGAATCATCTTACCATTCTATTGAAAGTTAAACACATATGCTTTGCAGAAAGTCTGTATAAAATTCTAGCATTTACAGAGGGTTGACAGAATGTAGTTGCTAAATCTGCTGTTTTATTAATATTCTGAAATCCTGTTTAGGATTTCAGATAAACAAGCTGTTTAGGTATACCCTTGCTTTCTGTTATGAATGTTACCTATGCTTGCTGTCAAGATAAAACCAAATTTCAGCCATATAAACAGTACCAACAATCATTATTGCATACTGTAAAACTGTACTTACATGTCAACAAAATATAGATAGCTTTTCCTGCTTGCACAAGTCTCACTGGGAAATTCGGGCTATTTTCTTTCTGATCACTTTTAGTTTCTTGCACTTAAGATCTATTCTCCAAGTTTAACGTTTCAGATGAAGAAGAGACTCATGATATCGTCTGAGGATAGGTTGCTGGGAACTACAAACTGGGGCTCACATACCATCCCCGAAGTAGTTCTAGTAGTCATCTGATATTTTATTTGTGCATTTTAAAATGAGAGAAACTAATTATGCTTTTAAGAACAACATTCTGTTAAAACACTCTGTTAGGTGTAGTGCTTGTGATCTGCGTAGCATGATTTCATAGAATCGTCAAGGTTGGAAAAGACCCTTAAGATCATTGAGTCCAACCGTTAACCTATCGCTCCCAAGTCCATCTATACCATGTCCTTGAGCACCACATCTATCCGTTCTTTAAATACGTCCAGGGAGGCAGACTCAACCACTTCCCTGGGCAGCCTGTTCCAATGCTTGACCACCCTTTTGGTGAAGAAGTTTTTCCTAATATCCAACCTAAACCTCCCCTGGCGCAGCTTGAGGCCATTTCCTCTTGTCCTATCACTCGTTGCTAGGGAGAAGAGACCGACCCCCACCTCGCTACAACTTCCTTTCAGGTAGTTGTAGAGAGCAATAAGGTATCCCCTCAGCTTCTGCTTCTCCAGACTAAACAACCCCAGCTCCCTCAGCCGCTCCTCATAAGACTTGTGCTCCAGACCCTTCACCAGCTTCGTTGCCCTTCTTTGGACACGCTCCAGCACCTCCATGTCCCTCTTGTGGTGAGGGGCCCAAAACTGAACACAGTACTCAAGGTGCGGCCTCACCAGTGCTGAGTACAGGGGCACTATCACCTTCCTGGTCCTGCTGGCCACACTATTCCTGATACAAGCCAGGATGCCATTGGCCCTCTTGGCCACCTGAGCACACTGCTGGCTCATGTTCAGGTATCTGTCAGCCAACACCCCCAGGTCCTTTTCTGCCAGGCAGCTCTCCAGCCACTCCTCCCCCAGCCTGTAGCATTGCATGGGGTTGTTGTGACCGAAGTGCAGGACCCGGCACTTGGCCTTGTTGAATCTCATGCAGTTGGCCCCGGCCCATCGATCCAGCCTGTCCAGGTCCCTCTGTAGGGCCTTTCTACCCTCCAGCAGATCGACACTTCCACCCAACTTGGTGTCATCTTCAAACTTACTGAGGGTGCACTCAATCCCCTCATCCAGATCATCAGTGAAGATATTGAACAGGACCAGCCCCAGCACTGAGCCCTGGGGAACACCACTCGTGACCGGCCGACAACTGGATTTGACTCCATTCACCACCACTCTCCCTTCGGCTGGGGCTGCACGGCTAGAAGGCGCGTCCCCTGGGTGATGGATAGGGGATCCCTCTCTGGAGAGTGCACCGGATAAAATTGAAGAAGGTGCCGCGAACCAACGCAGCCTAAGGGAAGGCCACCCTGACAGAAAAAACACTGGCCCTCCAAGTCATGGGGGTGGGGCAGGAGGCCAACTACCTCCTCCCGGAAAAAAAAAAAAAAGTTGCAGAAACGACGAGCATCAGCTCAGAGATGGAGAAAATCAGTAATGAAGTGAGGAGGAGGAGATGGAACTGGATCGGTCATGTCTTGAGGAAAAAAACCAATAGAAGACTGCGCTGTGGCCCTTGGGACTCCAGAGCACGCAGCCGCAGACCGATCGAAGTGGAAGAACAATGTTTGCGCCTTGTGTGCCTCCTGGCACTGAGAGAATTCAGATTAAGATTCACCACCACTCTCTGGGCTTGGCCATCCAGCCAGTTTTTAACCCAGCGCAGAGTGCACTTATCCAAGCCAGGAGCAGCTAGCTTCTCCAGGAGAATGCTGTGGGAGACTGTGTCAAAGGCCTTACTAAAGTCCAAGTAGACAACATCCACAGTCTTTCCCTCATCCACTAAGCGGGTCACCTTGTCATAGAAGGAGACCAGGTTAGTGAAACAGGATCTCCCTTTCATAAATCCATGCTGGCTGGGCCCGATCCCTCGGTTGTCCCTCACTTGCTGCATAATGGCACTCAAGATGATCTGCTCCATGACCTTCCCCGGCACCGAGGTCAGGCTGACAGGCCTGTAGTTCCCCAGATCCTCCTTCCGACCCTTCTTGTAGAGGGGCGTCACGTTTGCTAGCTTCCAGTCATCCGAGACCTCCCTGGTTGACCAGGACTGCTGATAAATAATGGAGAGTGGCTTGGCCAGCTCCTCTGCCAGCTCCCTCAGTATCCTCGGGTGGATCCCATCTGGCCCCATGGACTTGTGTGCATCCAGGTGGAGGAGCAGGTCAGTGACTGCCACCTCTTCAACAACTGGGACTTCAGTCTGTATCCTATCTCCATCTCCCAGCTCAGGGGCCTGAAAAACCCAAGGATGACTAGCTTGACTATTAAAGACTGAGGCAAAGAAGGCATTAAGTACCTCTGCCTTCTCCTCATCCTTCGTGGCAAGGTTACCTTCTGCATCCAACAAAGGAGGGAGATTCTCCCTGGCCCTCCTTTTGTCACTGACATATTTATAAAAACTTTTTTTGTTGTCTTTAATGGCGGTGGCCAGTTTAAGTTCTAGCTGGGCCTTCGCCTTTCTGATCTTCTCCCTGCATATCCTCACAACATCCTTGTAATCCCCCTGAGTCACCTGCCCCTTCTTCCAAAGGCGGTAAGCTCTCTTTTTTTTCCTGAGTTCCAGCCAAAGCTCCCTGTTCAGCTAGGCCGGTCTTCTCCCCCGCCTGCTCAGCTTGCGGCACATGGGGACGGCCTGCTCCTGAGCCTTTTGAGACTTCCTCCTTGAATAACATCTAGCCTTCCTGGACTCCTTTGCCCTTCAGGACTGCCTCCCTTTGCTTGCCTTTATCCCACTAGATCAATTGCGTTTGTTTATTAGTGAGATATATATGCACAGAATAAAGATCCCAAGGGCTGGGATCTGGAAGAAAAAAGTTATTTCCAAGCTTCTTAAGGATAAGAAATACAGAATTTAAGACCCTTTTAAAATCCTTGCTGAAACTGTTGTATGTGCTGAACAATGAAAACATCAGGTTTCTTTGTGCGGTAGATCTGCATGGTATGATACATCCTATTGCTGTGTTGTTGTTTTGAATAATGTGCAAAATAGTTCTTATATTTGTGTGTGTGCATGCATCTTTTTCAGGATGGAGAGGTGCTGTGCTGGTGAATCGTTGACTAGAAAAACCTAAAAATAGCTGCTTGCCACTGTTGTTCTACCCTTTTGCGGTCACCTGTATTCTCAATTTTTTATTCTGTTTTTTTATTGGATAATAATATTCTAAAGAAAATCATATGCAAAAGTAAGACCCATCCTTAGGGTGGTCTTTTGTTTAATTCAAACATAGAATCACTTTATTTCCCCACTTTCAGGGTTAACATCCTGGGAGGCTAAAAAGGACACTTAAGCTCATGAAAACTGATACAAAGGTCAATTTATCCCCTTCCTCCCCACCAAGTCCTTCATGTAATTAAATGTGCAGTACTTGAAGCTTACCTACTTGCTACTCTTTTTTTGTCATCTTGATTAAATATGACAACAGATCAATAGGAGAGTAAAAACAGGCCATTAAAAATAGGTACAGGCTCAAGCCAAGTGTTCAGTTTCACTATGGAATAATAAAGCTAAACCAAAATGTTCAGAATTTTGCCAAAAAAATTGTTAAACTAGCTGTTTATATGCTATAGTGCCTGACAATTTAGCTGGGAATGTTTAATTGAGAGTATTTTTAATTGGATGAATCTGGATGTGAAGTGTATAGGGTATGGGATGGGGTGGTTTCGTTGGGTGGCATTTTATTTTATTCTCCCTTATCTTATTTTTTATTTTTTATTTTAAAGCTGGGAACCTTAGAACAACCAAAGAGAGAGTGAAATTCTCTACTGGTAGCCAGAATATCCCAAGTTGTTGTGGCTAATGCAAACAAATTGTGGAGTGAATATAAACTATCAATTTGCCTGTGGCCTAACTACAGAGAAGAAAATAGGGTTAAGGCCTTTGTGAGGGAGTGATGATTATGCACCTGTATGTCTGTGGCTTCTTGCACTGTCATCACCAGCCATGCAGCGCTGCAGGTGGGCCATTAGTTTGATCTAGCAAAGTAATCCTTATGTTACCAAGCATTGTACATTTGGCCATTAATTTGCCTGTTTTAATGTAACAGGTGTTTTGAGTGTACACCTTTGCAGGTGACACAGCAAAGTGAAAAATTCCAGATTTTTTAATGAGAAAATTTAAGTACTTTTACTTTGTTCTGGTTTGGTGTTTTTTTGGTTTGTGTGTTTTTTGTGGTTTTTTTTTGTTTTGTTTTGTTTTGTTTTGTTTTGTTTTTCCAACTCTTTCCTCAACAACTCTGTTGCTAAGGAAAAATATTATGTTTTCTTCCTTTCTTAATTTACCGATCAGCTCATCTTATCTCTGTGTTCAGTTCATGCAAGGAAATGGCTTAAGGTGATCATAACCAATAATGCCAGATACCTTCTCACCATTCACATTACCATTCCTGGAATGGTGGAATAAAGGTATTGTCTGTCTGTTTCAAGAAGCATGGCTTTTGCGGGGAGAAAAAGATATTCCAATTCTTGCACACCTCCCCCCACTTTTTGAGATATGCAGGAAATTTCCAAAAAATCTGGATGAAGAGAGGCGAGAAAGGGAGAGATGAAAAAAATCCTCTGGATTGACCCTCAAAATTGAGGTGACTGACTCATGTGTTCTTGTACATCAAGAGCTTTGTATTAGGACATGCTAAGAGGCCCTAGGGACACCTGTGGTATTAGGACATACTCTGAACTCAACTGATGCTTCTGTGCAGTCTGATATTTCTAAAGATTACATAAGGTGTTTTCTGATTAACATGTCGCTTGTGTTCTATCCCCTTCATGTAAAGTTTTGGGTGAAATGACAGCTTGGAAGTCAGTGTTTTTTGTCACTGAGTTTTCCCGGCCTTCTCTTTTATTTACTTTGTTCTTCTCATGCTGCTTTCTCAATGCTGTATTGAAATATTAGTAACACCATTTTCAGGACTTGATCCCCTGGGAAATGCTAGTCGTAGAAATACTTGCTATCAAGAAACCTATTCAAGTCAATGAACTTACTGATGGTTGCAAACCTACTGCCTGCTAAGGTCATGATGCTGGACAAAATGGATTCCTATTTTAATTATCCTTTGAACTGGTCATAAAATAAAAGCATTTACAAATATACAGGAAGTTTAAAAGCGGATAGAATTTCTCCTTGCTTTCTTCTACTCTGTCGTGGCTTGCTGCTTATCAGGTCTACGGGAGCAAAGGAGTCTTATTCTTCCTTCATATGCCTCCCCTTTACTCCCTTAATCAGAGTTTGTGTATTACTCTGTCACATCTGCTTGTGGTTACCCACATATATTAGGTGTGGATTTGTTTGCGTGATGGGATAGCAGACTCCTATTGTGGCTTTCCAGTCTTAACCTTGTTACTTACAGGTACAGCAAGTTTAAAAGGATAAATATTAGAATCTTTGCCACAACGTGGCCTCCTCACATCTCATGTCCATTGTCACTGCAGTTGGCTTGGATACTGTATTTGCACCAGACTGACCTTCTGAAGATACAAGAGAAGGCTGATATTTTGTTAAATAGTTGGGACAAACATATGGTTAAAAAAAATAGTAGTAATATATTAGGCACTTTAATTCCTGTTCATATTCCTGTTCCAGCACAAAATGTCATTAAATTGTGATAGTGATTACACATAATGACTACTTGATACTTTGATTTTGCTCAAAAGATCTCTTTTATCTCATCATTATTTACACTTTAAACTCTGCTTCAGAATCTACATTGCTGTCAATTTATATGATGCAGATACTTAATTAGCACTGATTAGGAGCAGGAGTATGTGTGGGAGAAGCTATTTTGCCACATGCAGTCATTTTATTAAGCCTTAAATATTATGATTTAATGTGACTGATGAATGAAAAGGTGTACTTGCAGCTTGTTACGGATAGCTTGGTTGTGCCAATTTGAGTGCTGTCCATGAAGCTGATGGGTGAAAGGTATATGCCGTGGTTGGGAGCTTCCAAGGAAGGTGCTTCCTCACTGCTTTCACTGATTTTGTCCTGGTCTGGCATAGGATGTAGGAGCTGCAGCTGTAACATTATAAGAAATACCAGCAACACAGGAAACAATAGCGAAAGACTTGCTGGAAGTAGACTTTTAATAAAAGGTTGAACAGTAGGACCTCTATATTTAGCCTTTTCTTGTAGGCTCTTGTATCATCTGCCCAGCCTCAATAACTGAACTGGAATAAAAATGCTGTTGAAAGAAAGGAGTAAGATTTGTGGGAGGAAAGGGAAATCTCTAAAGGTAAGTTGGGGCATGATACAAACAAAAACAGGACAAGGAAACATGATTTGAAACCCAAAGATAGGGGGAGTTGACAAGTGTGGAAGAACACATGATTCATGAGAACTTGTCTTGCAGGGCTGAAATCTTGAGGAACAGCCACATTCAGTCCTTCAATCTTGGAGAAATGGTGATGAAGTCAAGGTGAAAAATAGCGACCCTAAAAAATTTCCAAATAACCCAAGTATTTGAAAATGGGCATATGGGACAAAGCAACTCAATCCCTGAGGAACTGATGCTAGAAAATTAATTTAAAATAATTTTTAAAACTTCTAAAAGGGACAGACATTAGATGTGTTCTTTCCTGTACACCCCACCTGAATGTGGTTAAGCAGGAGAGTACACAGATGTATTAGAAGCATCCTTCTCAATGTGTGTTGTGTCCCAACAGGCAAGAAAAAAGTTATTAAACCTTACCAAGTGAAATGTCTGTTCACAGTGAAGCAGATCAAAACAGATCTTGAGAAGCAGCTCACCTTATGCATAAAAGATTAGGCGAACCTGATGAAGAAGCAAAGGAAGTATTTAAGGAGGTAAAGCTGTTTCAGGAAAGCCATGTGAATTCTCTGCACTGACCTTCTCCTTGACTTTCTCAGTTATGATACTCCAACCAACAGAGATGTTTTAAGGTTGGGGTTGGCAGTCTCTGGTTGCTCTGTGGTCCCAGATGTTGTGTACAGAAGATGCAAAACTAGACATGTCAGATCTACTCCACATGAGTTACGTGATCTGTCTGCACCGGCAGTTCTCAAGACCTAAACTGCCTGCAAATAGGTCGGTTTCATGGAGCAGTTTTTCAGTCTGTTGCCAGGATAAGTGTGGTAGATTTTGCTGCACAGCTTACCTAGAAAACCCAATCACTCTGTGCACCTTGTGTCTCAAGGGTCATTGCAAGTGGCAGAAATTCTAGAAAGAACTAATCCATTGAATGCCAATGAATTGTTAGCCATGGATGAGATTCCTTCAAGAGTTATAAATGAAAATAGATGTAGAATTATCTGGAGAAATGCTGACTGCTGTAACCTTTTGCTTATATTAACTTAGAATTGCTATTTTTCTTTGGGTACTTAATGTCAGGGGATTTTATTGTTTTAAAGGACTAAGGTAGAGAACTATGAGCTAGCAGGTCTTAAGAAAGTACAAAGTTTTTAGAACATGTAGGTAAATGCAATGTACTGGAGAAGGAAGTCTGACACAACCTTAGCAAAGGAAAGCTATGCCTTGCAAATTATTACAATTTTTTTTGACGGAATTGAAGCAGCTGGGCAAGAAGAATGTAGTCAGTATAACATAACTAGATCTTTAAAAAGAGTTCATCAAAGTGTCATATCAAATAGTATGGAAGAAAGATGCCATGGGGTAAGAGGGGCCTCATGTAGATTAATGATCGGCTAGAAAAGAAATAGGAAACAAATAATAGATTTTAATGCTGGAGAGAAAGTACCGTCAGGGACCTGTGTTAGTTTACGGGTTGTTCAACATATACATAAATGAACTGAAGAAGATTATAAATATTAAAGTCTTCTGATGGAATGGTATTCGAGATAGCCCAACTTGCACCTAAGTAGAGCTGAAAAGAGTGAGAAAGATCATGCAATAATGGGGAGTAAAATGGCATGGTGGGGAAGAAAATGAGTGCAGAACACTCTCAAACAGAAAAGGTAATTCTAGTTAGTTGTGTAATATTGGCTGTAAATTAGCTGTCACCACTGGGAAAGGATTGTGACAGACTCTTCCCTAAACGTCCATTATCAGCCACTGTTGGAGCACAGACGATGGGTATATGGACATTTGGTATAACATCCTGTTCTACTGTTATGCAAAAAATAGTATTGATTTTTTTTTTTTTTAAAGAAACTGAAGACTTAAGAATTCTTTTTCCTTTCACTAAGATTTATGTAGAACATTGTCATCCTACTGCCAAAAGAGATAAAAAAATAAATGAGTCCGTGTAGCTATTCTTAAGGCATGGTCTTTGTAAAGTATTCTGCTAGGCAAGCTGGAAGGGAACAGAGTTGTTTAGACTGAACTTAAAACAATGTAGTGAGAGAAACATATTGCTGTTACTTTAGTGGTGTAAGTTTTAAGCAATATTTCACTTGGGTCAGTCCCTCACTGTAGGTCACTGATGCTACTTACTATACCTTTGGATACATTTATCAAAAAGCTTCTGTAGACCAGCTGTTTTAGTGTATATAATTGGAGAAGAGAAATACATATGAAATCTGAGTCCGCAATGTAAAAATGATAACATTACATAGTGGACTGGTAGATATCTATGAGTTCAGCTATGGTGCATATTACTTTATCTAATGATGTTATAAAACCTAAGAGATTTGCTGCAAAGAAGGTGCAAGGACTTTTTTTTTTTCATCGCACTTGAGTGAGGAAGTGATATGTTATTACTTATATCTGAAATCACTGGAAAACACAGGAAAGGCCCAAGCACAAATTGTCACTGGTATTTAAGTGTTCAAATTTCACTGAAGTTCAAAGAAAGCTGGGTTTTGCTATTGTCGGGCTTTGAGGCTCATGATTGTCTTGATGTGATACAGAAAGCCTGGTGGGGGGACTAAAACAGAACCCAGGAATTTCTGAGTCATGGCTCAGCATTTCATGTTCTTATTTTTCAGGTAAACAAAGAGGTCTTTAAGGCAAACTAGTCTTGTATTTTGTCAAGAGTATCTAAAATGTAAATGTGTGTTATATGCTCATTCTATAGCCATCTTCATAGTATTTTCATATATATTTCTATTCCTCAACTGATTAGCATGCTAAACTTGCCATTTCCAAACTCTTGAATGTTATCTTGGGAACATTTGGAATGTTAAAATAGTCTCGGAGAACTTATTTTTATGCTGGTAGTATCTCTTCTTCATTTTAGATGCTATATAAAAATTGTGAGATGTTGTCGTTTTAATTTATTTTAGATATATTTAATTTCTTCTCCTTAAAACCTTTCCTCCTCCAGCAAAACCCAACTTCCTGAGATTTTACTTATCATTGACTAAAAGAAATGTAATGGATTGTGTGTATTTTAGAATACTAATATTTCCTGTGCCTGTTCTGTTGTATGAATTATACAGTAAACCCATGGCAAAGAGAATACTAGACTGCAGTTGTTCAATTACTGAGCATTCATAAGTGATAGTTTGGTTTTGTTAAGAAACAAAATTAAATCCTGAAAACTTGTTTCAGATCTGCCCCTTTTTCCTCTCTCTTCCCCCCCTCCCCCCCTCATTGATAGGTAGAGTGAAAATCTAGGGTTTTTTGGTGTTATTAAGGTTTCAGTAATTTGTCAGAACTCTAATCTTCTATAGCAGTAGCTGTGAATGCCAGTACATTTTGCTTTCTTTTCATTTGCTGAGATCTAAACAAAAATTAGTACATCATAGTTATCTCAGAAGCAGTTTAGGAAAAATGTGAGCAATAACCAAATGCTAATGATATTTCTTTTCTTCATTATGCCTTGTTGTGTTGTTGTATTTGAGCTGCTTAGCACCTACATAAGTACTGGTTTGATTTTGATGCTTGCTAAGGCCAAATCACTTCAGGAACCTTTCAGCAATTTCATTATTAAAATAGTATTATGTACTACTTCTGTTTGCTTTGCAGAAGCGAGACTATCTGCTTAGATCTATTGGTACTGGCTGTTTGTGCTGACCAGAAGTAACTGTTACGTGGTTTTTGTCGTTTTTTTTCCTCCCTCTTTTTCCTCCCTCCCCTTTTTTTGAACTCTGCATTACTTGAGAGCCATCCCTCCAGCAAGACAGGCAGCTGTGTCCTCTTCACTCTGTGTTCCTCTGCTGGCACTGTGTGCAGTGCATGGGGAAGGGCAGCTCTTGTTCTGCAGTTGGGTCGTTGCTGTGACTCAGCCCACGCCAGCACCGTCTAATATGACAGGCAAACTGTCAGAAAGAATACAATCAAATTGAAAACCTGTCCCCATGGGTGGAAAAATCTAGCACAGTTGCGAAGTAGCATTAGTGCAGCAAAATGCTTAACATGTGATGCATGTTCTACAATGGTTTGAAAATGTACAGCAGACCAGGGAATCCAAATGCCAAGTGGCCACAATCTTGAAGAGGTTTCTAATCCAGGCAAGGGTTTGCTCCACAGAGCCATTTCTAGAGCCCAAGGGTTTGCTTCCTTCAGGGTCATTTGAAAGGGTATGTATTGTCTTACCTGTGGCTCAGGAATTTTTTCCATTCCTGCATTTTCAGGTGCCCTGACTTGTTCTGCTTCTGCAGACTTGTGGAATAGGGAATCTTTCTTGGTTAAAGCACTTGAAGTTAAGCTTGAAATGAAAGGGAAAGAATCATGGAGGAGAAGTAAGCGGCAGTAAACTTATGCTTCCTGAATGGAAATGCTCTTATACCACAATATTATATGACGTGTGATGCAAATGATGCACCACACAAATATTAAATTTTGTCCTTGATGTGCTAGTGGTGATGGTGGTGACTTGGGACCATTAAGACTACAGGTTTTGTTCAACATTTCCTAATTAGGAAATACAGTATAGTTCAGTACTACTAGTCTCTTTAGTAGCATCTGGAAGAACTCTGTTTTTCAGGTGGTGCTGCAGAGGTTGCTCTGCTTATCCTCAGGCTCTGCTTATCCCCATGTCTCTGGTGGGCAGATTTTGCATTTTGCTTTAGCAGGGACTAACAAGTGAGCAAAATGGTGTCTATGTTGGAAATAGTGTACCATCAAAGCTTTGACCTAATTCTTTCTGCATTTTCTTTTAACGCCAAGGTATTTCGCAATGTTTCTCTGTGACTTCTTACAGTAAAGCCTTGTGCTTCATATGCTGATACCTGTCAGCATGTGTTTCAAATTCTCATGCTTGTACTTACTGGATGAGCTCACTGATGGTGTCTGGGTAGAAGCTGTGCAGGCTCAGCCAAACCCCAGACCTCCATTCGTGTCTGTCTTTCAGGGCAATATTGTTTCTCCCAATGTTGAGTCCATCCAAGGAAAACATACTTCCCCCCGCCAAGTGACTGAGCGTGGAGGAGGAGTGGGATACAGCTGGGCATCACCCAGAGCTTTCCCTCTGTTCTCCTTTGCTTTCATAGTTTTGGGATAGAGCTTTCTGTGGTACATATTCAACCCTGCTTTGGATTTACAGAAACTTTTAACAGAGTCAACTTTCAGCTATGATAAAAAAGATTGCTTCCAGGTTGTAGATGCAGGAGCCTGCTGAACCTGTAACCATTACTGCTGAGAGCTCCTGAAGGCTTCTTGAGGGCATGAGAGGAATTAGCTGACTTAGCTTTTGTGGGCCACTTTTGAGGATACTTGGTAATGACTGTGATGTGGAATAACAGAACTGAGAGGTCTGGGTTTACAAATCTCTTGACAATTTGTGTTTTTTTCCTTCTCTAGTTTCCTATAGCTTGGCAGTTGGGAGGCGAGGACGACTAACTCTGGCAGTAGTGCTCACTCACTCACTGCAAATGGAGGTCACCCACAGGGAATCATAGAACTGTTAAGGCTGGAAAGGACCTCTGAGATCATTGAGCCCAACCTGTTAACCTAACTGCCTGGTCCACCTCTAAACCATGTCCCTAAGCACCACATCCACACGTTTTTTGAATGCTTCCAGGGACTGTGATTGTACCACTTCCCTGGGCAGTCTGTTCCAATGCCTAACCACTCTCTCTGTGAAGAAGTTTTTCCTAATATCTAATCTAAATCTCCCCTGGCACAACTTGAGGCCATTTCCTCTTGTCCTATCACTTGCTACTTAGAAGAGACCGACCCCCACCTCACTACAACCTCCTTTCAGGTAGTTGTAGAAATCAATAAGGTCTCCCCTCAGCTTCCTCTTCTCCAAACTAAACAACCCCAGCTCCCTCAGCCGCTCCTCATAAGACTTGTGCTCCAGACCCTTCACCAGCTTCGTTGCCCTTCTTTGGACACGCTCCAGCACCTCCATGTCCCTCTTGTGGTGAGGGGCCCAAAACTGAACACAGTACTCAAGGTGCGGCCTCACCAGTGCTGAGTACAGGGGCACTATCACCTTCCTGGTCCTGCTGGCCACACTATTCCTGATACAAGCCAGGATGCCGTTGGCCCTCTTGGCCACCTGGGCACACTGCCGGCTCATGTTCAGGTAGCTGTCAACCAACACCCCCAGGTCCTTTTCCGCCAGGCAGCTCTCCAGCCACTCCTCCCCCAGCCTGTAGCGTTGCATGGGGTTGTTGTGACTGAAGTGCAGGACCCGGCACTTGGCCTTGTTGAACCTCATACAGTTGGCCCTGGCGCATTGATCCAGCCTGTCCAGATCCCTCTGTAGGGCCTTCCTACCTTCAGGCAGATCGACACTTCCACCCAACTTGGTGTCGTCTGCCTGGCTGTTTTCTGCATCCAGATTAACGATCTTGCAGGCTCTGGCTTGCGTGACTATTAGAACATTCATCTGGGATGTGGGAAAGATGACAGACAAGTGACCAGACTGTGGGACTCATAATATAGCTGACTGCTCTGGTCTAAAATATACCCTCATATAATTTTGTGAAGCATCTTGCCACTTAATTACTTCCATTGAAAATTTTGATCTGTTTTACTTTCATCTTTGTGTGGAAGAGATTTTTTTTGAAATTTTGACTCTCTCCTGCACAGGTCCAATGAGAAGTATGCTAACCTTTGCTGTTGTTTAGCTATAAAACTCTGTTGTTCTATTAGGAAATGATGTAGGTGGCCAGCAGGACACTATAAGAAAGCATTAGGTCAGCTGCAGCATTTTCAGACAAGCCCCAGACTGAAAGCTGTTAGATCTCAACCAATGAATCCTTGTAAGTAATAACTATGTTTATGGAAAAAATTATAATTTTGTAAATCAGTCAAAAGAAAGGCTATACAAGTATTGATTAATTCAGTTTTTCAGAACTCTGTGACACAGCTAATTATCTTTATTTCTCTTGCTCATAAAATATTTTTGTGAGAAAAAATAAATCCAAGGCTCTTCTCTCATTTCTGTCTGGTTGCTTTTGGTGTTCTTTCAATGTGTCCTTTATGATAGGAATGAGTGGAGTTGAGGTTATGCATTGGCTCTTGCTTCAAGAAGCAAAGATGCACATTTTTTGCCCCCAAGCTGACAATTATTTATTTGTCTTGTTTTTCAGTTTGTCTCCATTTGCTTAAATAAGGGAAGAGAACCTTACCTACACATCTTACCCTGCTAGTTTGTAGCCCAAACTGGAATGCTTATCCCACATGAATATCTGCATTTTCAATCAATCCATTATTTCACATACAATTGGAAGTAAGCATTTAAATCACAGATTATTCTTTTTTAGCTGATTGAAGGCCCCCGTCACTTGGATCTATTGCATTTGCCACTCAGCATTTGTCTGTGCACTCAGGTCTCTAAAGTGCACTCCACCAAAACCAACGCTTCTTCCCCTTCCAGAGATGCAACTCATTTGTGAGTTCTGCTTCTTTTTATGGTTTCACCTGAGGACCTTTTCTTTTAATTGTGGAAGTCTGCTTTGATTTAATGGAAGTTTCTGTCCTGTGAGAATGATAATGTAACACTGTGTGCTTTTTTCTGTAGTGATCATTTTTTGTAGGCGAAAACAATTGCATACTTAATTATCCTCATTAGTGGTTCTAATTTTGAAACTGATTCAAATGCATACACCTTTGGAATAAAAGGTTGAGCACTGGCACATTGAAACAGAGTAGCAATTTGAAAGAGCATAATTTATCTTTTTGTTCCTTTTGGTGGAGATGTTGTCATTTTATACTGTTTAGCCCTGAAATACTGGTTACCATTACACAGCAAACTACATGGGAAACAGTGCTGCACTGGGAGATTATATACTGTGGAAAGAATTTTGGCTTTCTGAATGATACCAATTACACAATCATATACATTAAAACAGTGCAAAAACTAACCAGCTAACCTGTACTTGCTGTAGACTATATTCTTCTTTTGATTTTTTTCCCATTGCTTTGTACTGCAGTAGAAATTCTAACAATTTCTAAGACTGCTTTGACACCAAAAAGTCAAACATCCAAAAAATGCTTTTTACTTCAAATTTTTATTTTACCATACATCAAGCCAAGTGTCTGGGATGACCACTCAAAGTAGGCACCTGCTAGAGTGAAGTTAGTGAATAAATCAGTTTCTTTGTACAGGACAATTTTGGAATGTTACATTTTGCAAATTAACACTCTCCTGAGTGTTACCCTCAGGGCCTTTCTTTATACGAGGAAGACATAAATAACAGATAACAGGCCTGTCCCAGGCTTCCTCCAGGCTCTCCATCCCAGCTATATTGCCAACCCTTTCTTTTTCCCTTACAGTCTCCCCTCAGGAGGTGGGAGGAGGAGGAGGAGGTCCAGGGGCAGAGGGAAGGCCTCTGCCTGCAGCTGCCCCTCATCTCTCTATTCCTGCATGCCATCTTCCCCATCGCTTCTCTCCTGGGGCACCCTCTGCTGCTATGCCTGGATGTCAAGTCTGTGAGGAATGCCTGGAAGGGAGCAACTGGGATTCACTTTTTCATCTGGTTTCATCAGGGTCTCTGATAGCCACCATAAAGAGAAAGCAAGGAGCGTTTTTGTCAAATTCAGAGATATGGGGTTTTAAAGTGCCACTCTGTTGTGCACTGTATCTCTGCCCTTTCCCCGCACTGATTGAGGCCCCTGTGGGTGCTGGGGCTCCCTTGAAGCCCAGCAGGTCAGCCTGTCAAGGACGACTAGCAGGTCACTCATGCAAAGCTCATGTTTGGACAGGCTAGTGTTTTCTAATTGAGAAACTGGTGAAAAAGATTCTTCACGGTTTTGCTTGTTCACCATTTAAGAAGCCTCTGTAAGAAGTATCAGAAAAATTTGTTTTGTCAGAGCAATGGGTGCTTCATCATTTGTTGCTGGAAGATATATTTTGCTGGGGGAAACAAAAAAAGTTTTTTCTGCCCATCGTTCTCATGAACACCTGTGATCTGACCAGTGCAGAGTTATCTTCCTTTTCGTAGGAGATGATGAGTGCAGATAAAAAATTGGGCTTTTTTTTCCTGCTTTTCTCAGCAGTTTACAAGAAAGTAACATTGATCAAGGAGATCAAACTGGCTGATAGCAAACAAATGTTTTTCCTTTGACTCCATTGTTGACTTGGCTTAAAACTTGTGGGTGGTGGTGTTTAATTGGTGCTTTTGTATTTATTTTTACTAGTGTAGTAGTTTAATATACTCACTTCTTTGTTAATTATATTTGTAATCTCAAATCAGTTTGTGCAATTGATTTCATTTTTATTTCCATATTAAGGCTATTTTGTGTTGATTTTAGCATTCTCTCATCATTTTTCTTTAGTGTTGTTTTTTCTTTTCTTTGTTCTTTTAGTTCCTTTTAGTAAGACTTTAGAGTCTGGCCACAGCATCTTTATCCATTGCTGTTTTCTTGTTCCCTGTTCTTGAAGACACCTATCTTGCCTCCATCTGTAACTTATTCCTTGTGTGAGTTGTGGTTTACCCTCCCTCTCCCCAGATAGTGAAATTCCTGTCCGGAGTCAGAATCAAAGCCAAAACTGTAAAAGGGCATTCATTTTACCCTTACTCTAATAAAATTTATAGTATTTATCAACATTACATGTTAGTCATTAGATAAAACCCCTAGAGGGAGACATGATCACAGATGGATTATTGTAATGCCTCATCACTCTGATCTTTTCACAATAGCTGAAGTAATTTCTCTAGGTGACTTTGCATAGCCTGTTACTTGATAATTGAGTAGTGATAACAACGTTATTGTTTGTAGGTGTCTAATCAGTTTTTTTTTCTTTTAAAATAAGGGCCTCTTTTTTAACTTGACAAGGGGAGATGCATTGGAGGAAAGGAGAAAAGGCCTATCTAGCCTGTTGGTTGGGGTTTTTTTTGTTTGTTTGTTTGTTTTTTTGTTTTGTTTTGTTTTTTTTTTGGTTGTTTTTTTTTTTTTTTAAATCTCAGTCATGGTGATACATTATGGAATCTTGGAGAAAAAAAAATCATCCTAAATAGTGACATAGCTCACTAGCATTGCACCCTACCACCCACCCAGACTGTCTTTCTCTGGCTGTGTTCTGCACCGAATAATCTGCATATTTGCGATTGCATTTGTAATGCTTCTACTACTGGTTTGAAAGGCAGAGCAATGCACTCTGAAATGTTTCGTTTATCAGTTCTCTGTGTGTGTTTATGCAAAAAAGATTATCCTAGCATACTGTATTGTTTGGATCTCAACAGCGTAATTAACCTGTAGTATGATCCTGTTAATTCAGTTTCCTTAAACATAATTTGTTTAGATGTCTTCAACCATTTTCTTACAAATGTTTTGGGGGGTTTTCTTGATTGCTTTTTACATGAATTTCACTAAGTTGTCTTACAAAATATTTGTTTTTTACCTTACAGTGAATAATCAATATTTTATTTTCCTCTGGTAGTGGAGGATTTCAATATTTTTTACTGACCATGTGGAAAATGGGGCTTAAATTATGTTCTTTAAATTTCTCAGTTGTTTTGTTATATTTGGGTCCCAAAATTTCACAGAGAAGTTCAACCTCTAAAAAGCAAATGCATATTTTAGTAACGCCAAGTGGAGTATTCTCCTGTAGGTGTGCATACTTTTTTCTTAGCTTTAAATAAAAGAAGATGCAAAGGCATTCAAAGGAAGGATAAACTCTACCTAATAGCCATATGCTTTTAAGTGTTATGATCAAGATGACATTTTCTTGCCTGCTTCCTACTCTGATTTCAGGCCAGTGAAAAAGGATCTATCTCACTGATCTGGCACCAGATCTCTCATGAGATATGGGATCCTGAAGAGTTCCTTTAAAAATCCCTCCTTGAGTGTTAGGATCCTTCTGACTTCCACCAGTTCTGTCAGCTTTTTCTTCCTTTTCCTTTGATTTTGGCAGATAATCTCACTTTTCTGCCTCTCTTCCACAACCTGCCCCCCCCGCCCCATCCTCTTTTGGGAGTGAAGGGGAACACCTTTGTCTTTTTTTGCTGTGATTCTACTATTGCTTTGTATGTGCCACCTCCCCCACCAAAACAAAACCAAAACCACAAAATAAAGCCTTGTTTTTAAATTTTCTGAAACCTCGAGATGTATTGTGGAATTGCTGGTGTGAGGACTGGCAAAGGATGTGATGCTTTTAGGCTAATACATGTGCCAGACAGACTGGAGTCACAGTAGAAGGACCTGTAACTGTAGAAAACAAACATCCACTCAGAAGCTAAAAATATTAGGGCAGCCGTGCTAGCCTTCTCCAGATAACTGAAGTCTTCAAGAAAGACGGAGAGTTGTCCTAATCACTCTCTAACTGGTAGAGATGAAGGACCAAGTGAAATGAGTGATTTGTCCCTTCCAAGTGGGGTCTAAACTGCCTTTAGGCTGTGTTTGTTGTCCTACATTAGCTACACAGGAGACTCAAAAAAGCTGTTCTCCTAAGCTAGGCACAATTCTTGGGGTCTTTCAGGAAAAGGCATCCTCCAGAATGCACACAAGCTGTTGATATTTTTTGGTTTTTCTTAAGCTTTGATTGGAACTTGATGTGTTGATGAGACTACCTGGGTTCCTAGTCACTTAACTGCTCAAGGGACTGTGTCTCATCCAGCTTTGCACCTGTTTTATGTGGCTGGGAAGATGCCTGTAGAAAATTTTCCCAACTGTCAGCTTTTGTTGGGAGTGTGTACCATGTTGTCTATCATGGTACAAAGCGGTCCCAAGCATCTACCATTCCAAGGGCAGATTGCAAGAGTCAGCACCAGGAAGGAGCTTTCTGAAAAAGGGGTGTTCTTGGATCACTTATTTCTGACAGAGACAAAGTTTACACTTTATTCTATACTGTCCTTTTTTAATGTTTTTATTATAGTCCTTGAGTTTGCTTCTAGGTTTCTTGTGTTTATGTTGCTGGTATTTAACAGTGAGAAATTCTTAAATTTTACGGTGACACCTCATACAACCTACTAAATCTAAAGAAAAGACTTGATTGTTGCCCAGTTCATCAATCACAACGTCACTGAGGAGAAAAGGAGAGGAAATACTAACATCCAGGGCTGTGACAAACCTGATGTTCCACTGTAAGACAGTTAAGGCTGTTGCTATAAACCTGCTTTAGTGCATGAGAGCAGTCAGCTGCTTAATTACATAATTTATCTTTTCTACTTTGATTTTTATTTTATCTAAATAATCTCAGTGGTCTCTTTGCTCCAGACTTTCACTTTGATTCATATCTTTTATTTTGTCTATGTAAATATTTCATGCTGGATTTGATTAATAAAAGCTATGAGAAATAATTTTCCCTTTGTTTTGAAATTGTTATTCATTTCAGACCAAACTTTGCCTTGCATAAGTATTACAGGAATAGTATTTAGCCTTTGAAAAAGTCAGGGAAAGTAATTTAAATATAAGTATCAACTAATTGTTCAGAGACATTTTATTAATATTTTTGAATATGTTGAGTTGTCTGTTGCCCAAAGGTATTTCAGTTCTTTCAAGAACTGAAGAGAAAACTGGGGCTTTAAGTGGTTAATTGCAGAATATGGAAGGAGGGCTTCTGAAGAATGAGGCACAAAAAGCTAGCTTCAAAAATCACAAATGTGTTATTTAAACTTACTAAAACTTGAACAAGAACATGATGAAAAGGAAACACAACACCAAGCCTCTGCATTGCATTCTAGCACTGAGTTGAACAGATATAATTTTTTTCTTATGTTACATGCAAACTCTGTTAAAGTTTTCACTTTTGATGTCATTACAGTAAAGGTTCTTAAAGGTGAAGCAGTCTGAAGGGGGACATAGAGAACGGTGGAGGAAGGGGAGGATCTCCCTTGGACAGATAGTTTCACAGTTTGCTTTTGCATGTCTTCTTTCATCTCTTTGTTGCAGCTGATGCTGATCCCTCCAGGACATGAGATCCTACACAGAGCAAGCCCAAGCCTGGTCCAGTATCGTAGTTTAAATGTAGCATCTTCTCTCTTATGTCTTAGTGATACCTCCTTCTGCCCATTAAAAATGAGGATTGTGAAGCACCAGCTTCAGCCTCTTTTGTCTTGTGTAACATACAATGAAGCCTTGACAAATGACACCCTTATAGGCAGAAATATCAAAAGTGTTTTTTGCTAGGCCCTTATAGAAGACCTTCAAGTGCACAGCATGTATGTAGGAGCATGTAGGAGCATGTAGGAGCTGCAGCGCCCTGGAGACCTGGAGGAAGGAGTAACATGCCAGAAGAGAGTAAAGGTCACCTCTGTACAAGCCACAAAAGCGAGTCCAGTCTTAGCTATGCCAATAGGTACAGGTATAGCAAATGCAAAGCCTAGCCTATATCTTTATACCTATCTCTGTCTGGTCTGGTTACATTGACCCAGACTGGCTATACAGTGCTCAGTCTCACTTTCTGTTTCTGAGTGTGATCGACCTGCATTCCCACCCACCAGCTTGTTGTGAGATAAGCCAGTTTACTTGACAGGAGATTTCTCAAGTGCTAGAAGAAATTTTGTATCTGGCTGACATATTCAGCACTTTCCTAGGCACAACGTGGCAGAGCTGTCTCCTCTGAAAAGCAGGAGAAATTTCCTTGACTATTATACTTTGTCAGTTCCCCTTATCACTTCAAGTAGTTGAGCCTAAGGAATTTTGACTAAACTTGCAAAAAGTGTATCCTTCCTTCCTTCTCATTCTTGTTGTGTGAGTAAAATAATGGTATCTATTTAACCTGAGATTCAGGAAATATATCTTGTCCTGTGTCTATTGATCCAATAAACTGTTTATGTGCTCCTTTAACCACACAGTTAAGGGCATAGGTCTTTGCCTCACTGGCCTCAAGTGCTTGCAGGTGCAGACTGTTTGTCACCTCGTCGTTTCAGTTGGGGCATGCACTGAGTGCTGCTGAGGTGCAGGCTTCCTCCTGTTTCCCTCAAGTATTATTGGTTTCAGTAATAAATAAACCTTATTCAGGAGGAATCTTTGACTTTCCTTCCCTTGGAC
Organism: Platalea leucorodia; assembly: GCF_965183815.1. Classification (NCBI taxonomy): domain Eukaryota; kingdom Metazoa; phylum Chordata; class Aves; order Pelecaniformes; family Threskiornithidae; genus Platalea; species Platalea leucorodia. Next base: position 97,825,134 of record NC_138824.1, read on the forward strand.
TGCTAACTGATGTCATCTCTTTGAAAATGCATCTATCCAGGCCAGGTGTAGTCAGACTCAACTGCAAGCCATTTCAGTTCTGGCTTAGAGGTGTTGTAGAGGTCCCTTCCTGCAGAGCAGGCTGTGGGGGCAGGCTTGTGCCTGTTTGCTTGGGCCCTCACAATTTTAGCCATTGTTCTGGAGGCAAAATACTTCAAAAGCCTTGTTTTCAGAATAGTGTTTAGGCAGTTGGTAGAACCTGTCTGATTTTTTTTTTTCCCCCCTCCCTTCTATTCTTACCTTTTTTTTGGTAGTTCAGGTATTTCTCTTCACTGTTTTATATCTATAACTTTCATCAACTTTCCCTACTGCTTTCCCTTGCAACTTTTAGTATGAGCTTGCTTCTGCTTACTGTAAAATATGGTGTTTAGTTGGATCATATTTTACCATTAAGTAACATAAAATTACATATCGTCTTTGACTTGTCTCAGTTTCAATTAGGTTTTGATATATCACTTGTTCTGTTATTCAGCTAATCACTTTCTTCCTATGGAACATTGCAGAGAAATATCTTTTTAATAAAAGATTCTGAAATCCCATTTTTGTTGTTGAATGTATCCAAGTAGCTTACACATTTTTTTCCACTACAAAACGCATCTGGATTGTCAGCATTGTGTATATGTGTGTGTATTATAGCCCTGCAATTATTTTCCAGGGATCTTAGTGTGTTTGTGTCTGCCATTAAGATGAATGCGTACCAGATGCTGTTTTAAAATGAAGCGCTATTGTATAGGCTGATGGATGGAAAGTTTGTCAAAAGTAGTGAAAGCTTCTACAGGGGATACAAAGCAGCTGGAAAAATTCATTGTTATGTGCTGCTAGTATGAGTCTCTAGTTCAGCTGTGCTGCATTTTGATTAGAAAGTTAGATTCTATGGAAGTGTCAAACATAGTTCCTGATATTCTCTATTTTTATGGCATTTGCAATTTGGTATTCACCTCTTTATTCTCGGCTAGCAAACCTACCGTTTTTACGTGAATGTCTGTTAAGAAGCAGCATAGCATAATAAAAGTTGGCAAATGTGAACTGTATTTATTATTTCTATGTGAATGTCTTGTTGGTCGATGGAAATTAAAATGCCCTGTTGATTGTTTCACTTGTATCTGTAGAGAATAGCTTGTACAGCAGATGAACAATGCCAAATTTTTTTTTTTTTTTAGTTCTCTATTATGTTACCAACAATACTGTTCTCTGCTTCAAAGTACGACCATAATTAGAAATGTGATTATATAAAAGTGCCACCATCTTATTCAGGCCTGCTTCTTCCTGTGCTTAGTCCTATTATGCTTATTTTTGCTTTCCAGATACCCAAGTTTCTCCTAGGGCTGTGCCAGCTAGGAAAAATTTGTTTCTTGCAAGGGACTTTATTTTGTACTGGCATCTGTGTCATCTATATGCAGGGACTTGTTAGCTTCAGTGCTTGAAAATTCTTCTTTTTGAATCTCCAAGTGCCTTTCATCCTGCTCTGCGATGCCCATTTATCTGGCTGCCTCCTGCGTGCCAGACATCTTTCTGTATTGCTTTAGGAGGGTCTCTCTTAATTCTTTCTTTCTAGGGATTCCCAGAGCCAGCTCCACTCTCTTTTGATGTGGTCTCTCCTCGTGGTCAATGCTAAGATGATATTTAGAAGATAATATCTTCCCACCTTATATCTCCTCAAGACGTCAAAAGAGAAGGAAAAAATAGTCCATTTTGTGCTCTGAGGTACCATAAGACTAAGTGGCAGAGATGGACAAGGCACTTAATGACTTAGCACTGGGATTGCAAGTTATTTCTGCGGGACAATAGCATCCATCTTGTGCAAATGAAGGCTAACCTTGAAATCTGTCTCATGGATGCTCACTTGGGCCTGATGCACTATGGTCACCTTTTCAAAAACTTTGTCCTTACCAGACTTGCTTTAGAAAATCATGTCAGAATCTACTCCATTCAAGATACAGTGAAATATACAAGTTTCTGTGTTTGTGTCAAGTAAAACTGGCAAGTTTTTTACAAGTGAGCCATATATGCAAATTTACAGCAGAGTAGCGGTATGGTATTGGTAATATCTCCTACTGTTTACTGGAAAACAAAAATCATGCCTTATGCTGATATGCTCTCAGAGGGTTAGGAAGGTACTTTGGATGAAATGTTGAGGAACCTTCAAGCCACCTGGAGCCTTCAAGCCCTCCGGGTAATAGCTGAGCAGCCCATGGCAGAAATGCTCATAAGAATGAGGGCTTATCTTGTGCTCTGAACAATACCAACTTTTTTCAGTTACTGAATCTGCGGTTTAAGGTAGGGAGGGGGACTATAGTCACATGGATGGCAGAACCAAGATTACCACAAGCATGCTTTGTACCTAGGTTTATAGGTCTTTGTTAGAAAGACCTGACCAAATTATATAATGTATTTATTAAGTTGTATCTGTATTAAGTATAGCTATGTATTATTTTTATTATTAAGGAATTATGGGGATTTTTTTCATTGTTTACTCAGTCCTTTTTATTACTTTGTAAATCATTTTGCTATGGAAAGACTGTAAAAATAAATTTGTTCCAGGCAGAAATTTAGTTGCTAGAAATTTCATGGAAATAGATTACTGCTGGATTTTTGCTGGCCTTACGAAGAATGATGCACCAACAAATGCAAAAGTGATCAGATCTGTTTCATTTTACTCTACAAAGAAAGAGATTTCCCATTTTACTTTTGGATGTAAACCACTTAGTGTGTTTAATCTGGTGATATTTTCTTCTAAAATGAGAAACTTGAGGATCCAGATGTTCCAATTACCTTCCTTAGGCATTGCATTTGATTTTGTGGCCAGTAACAGTCAAATTGTTTTGTATGTAGCTGAGATTTTTTAGGTTTTCAAGGTCTGTTCTTTTTCTTTTTTTTGTCTTTCAGTTTTCAGTGAAGATCTACATGCCAGTCTATATTTTGTCAATGCATCTCTGCAAGAGGTAGTGTTTGCTAGCACCACAGGGACATTGGTACCCTGTCCAGCAGCAGGGATCCCCCCTGTGACGCTCAGATGGTACCTAGCAACGGGCGAGGAGATCTACGATGTCCCAGGGATCCGCCACGTCCACCCCAATGGCACTCTCCAAATTTTCCCCTTCCCTCCTTCAAGCTTTAATAACTTAATCCATGATAACACTTACTATTGCACAGCTGAAAATCCTTCAGGGAAAATCAGAAGTCAGGATGTTCACATTAAGGCCGGTAAGTACAGTCTTTTATTGGGTTCAAATGGGCTTGAGGAGGGAGGAAACTTGGGTGTTTCAGACAAAGAGTAGCAGCAGCTGTGAATCAAAGATCAGCCACAAGTGTAACCTCTAACTCTTCACAGTCTGAAGTAAAATAGTGGATTCTTCCCTCTCCTCCCTGATTTGATTTATTTTGGTGGTGAACAGTTAGTTTTCCAAAGATCATAATCAGTTGAGCTTCTGCACAAGTATAAGGAGAAATGAACTGATGATTAAATCATTTGTCAGACCATGCTTACTCATTAAAGAGCTGTGAGAGAAAATGATGTAGTCTCTGGATTTTGTATAGGGGCTGGAAGAAAAGAGGAATGCTTACCTAATCACATCCCTTCTCCTTTGCTTGTATTCAGTTGTGCTTTATTTTGAGAGAGAAACTTGTGTCCTGTGTAACGATTCAGCAACTGATGTTGGTCCATAGGCAGCGCTTTCTGTTTAAGATAAAAGATGCAAATGAGCATAATGGTTTTGTGTCTGTTTTCTATACTGTGTGCAGACTGGGTCAGCCAGTGGAGAATTAGAGTGGGATCAAAATCAGGCCTTTTGTTACAACACATAAACACGATTGCATAGTTTTTGAAGGTTTTGTCTACCCACTTCAGTTAATTAAAATATTCAAACAAACAAACAAAAGCTATTCTGGGAGCTGACCCTTGGTTAATGCAAATCCTCATAACCTCTTTGTTGCTGTTGGAGCTATGCTAGGCTTTTCTCAGAAGAGAAGTATCTTTCCTTTGGAGATATGCCTTCACAGGAGCTATGTAGGGAAAACTGTGAACAGTTAGCAAGTAGATTTGTCTGTGACTTTCTTTTTGAATAAGAGAATGTATTCTCTTCTTAATGATAAATCAACATTCAGAGATCTGTAGTTTGTAGACAGTTAGAAGGCAAGAAGAAAAAACAGATGTCCATGAAATTCATGTGGCTTATTAAAATTTTAGTCTAGAAATGGGGGTTTTCTTGCACAAAAAGTGACTAGTAGAAGCAAGTTCATGTTACGTATATGTGGAGTTTCTATAATGGTCTATGCTTCTTTTGAAAATGTTTAGTTGTCCACAGATCAAAAAAGTTTGAAAACCAGATTCATAAGAATACATAGTAACCAACTTTATGTTTGGAACTCAGTTCTTGTTTTTGTGCTTTTGATTTTACTTTAATGGATTTGTGGACAACTTGTCTAACAGAATTATATATAGAGAGAACATAATATTTTTTTGTCCTTTGTGGATTTGTTGATGTATCTCAATTTTGAGCATCTTTTGGGCAGCATTTTTTCACGTATTAGTTTCCAATTTTTCTATTTCTTGGATAAAATAATGTGGTGGTGTAGAGGAGGCTAAAACTTGCAATGTTGCTAGCTAAGGCTCTGAACTGGTGTTCATTTAATTGTAAAAGCTTATGATATGGATGACAGGATGCAGCTATGTCCATTGCTTAGCATTGACCCATTTATCCAGGGAACCCCAAAAGAAGTCTTCCTCCTCTGCTTGAGAAATAAACCTTGCAAATGGAAGGAGGACCTGAAAAAAAGGCTTTGCAGTAGGTGGCTGTAGCTGCTTGACTCATAAGCTAACAACTCTCTTTGGCCAAGTCACAAATGCCCCTCTTACCCCTTTTCCTTCCCTTTTTAGCCTTTTACCCCTGATCCATTAATTTCTCCATATGATTAAATTTCTCTGTTAATCTGAGGTTTGGATAACAAGTTAAACAAGTCCCCTTCCTTCATATGAACTGATACTGTGTCAGACAGAGTTGTCATTGTGCCTGATGGCAGACAGTAGCTATTAGTGAGTATCTTTTCCAAAGGCTTGTGTAATCCCCCAGTAATAGGAAAATACAATTTTTGAGGGTCTTCTGTGCATAGTAGTAAGTGTATTTTATGTTCAGATGATAAACCCTGTGTTGCTCAAATATGAAGTGATAAACTTCATTTGTTTTTGTGTTACTTTCAGTTACATTTCTGTTCATGTGAAATCTGTACACAGTTTCAGATTGGCCCTAATTAGCATGATTTTTGGGGAGCCTTTTCTAATTTCTTTTCTTCTCCATCTCCTCCTCCTTCCAGTGCCCTCCAACAACAATAGGATTTCCTAGGAATACAGAAGCAATCAGTGGAGCATTTGATCATAGCACAGTCATGCAAAGACTAATGTACCTCTGCCCATTCTCACAGTTAGCTTGAGAAAGTCTGAAGCTCATTTACCTGCTTCCCCAAGAATATGGGTAGCAGGTATAAGGGTTCCAGCTCACAGACAATTGTAATTGTGGTTTTGCATGTAATTTTGCATATAATGCAATGCACAACCCCAACTCCCAAAAAACCATAACCCCCACACCTAGACACCCACACCCAATCTTCTTCCAGGCCAGTCCCACATGAGAGTAAAGGTGCATATCTCCAGTTCATCTTCAAGCTTTCCTGTGCAATCATGGCAGGGAAGAATATATCTTTTTAGCAAAGGCTGAAATTCACATATAAATTCATGACTCGGGGACTTGGGATTTAAAAAAAAAATAAAAATCAGCAAGTCGTTCATAGCAACTGGCAAAACTATGATCTGGAAATAACTGAAGGGCCTCTGAAATCACAATAATGTAAACTTTTTAAGCAAGGAAATTAATAAACCTCTTTCCAGTTTTTGTGCCCCACATATGGTTTCTGTGTTTGCTTTTACTGAAATGATCAGTTGGGCAGATTTTCAAAATGGCCAACTGTTCTGAAAAAATACAAATACCTTTAGCAGTGTGTTAGGATCTTACTGCTAAACAAGTCTTTTCTGTAAATGATGGTTAGAGCATGAGCATTAGACAAAAATTATCCTCATTAAGATGATCTATGTGCCATTCCCTCCAGTGTAGAAAAAGATTAGGGGGCTGCTTCATCACAGGGCAGCTAGTGTTGTAAAGTCACTGCATTAAAGGTGCTTATAATATCAGTTCAGCACTTATAACAGGGTTAAGAAACTTAACCTTTGATTAAAAATAAATTATTTACTTTTTTAAAAACTAGTGGTGTCTATCTTATCATAGAAGATGGATTTGGTTTGATTTTTAAAAAGATATTTAATTTATAATTAAATTTGTTTACTTTTGGTTAGAGTTTCTAACAGTTATATTGATACGGTCTTGTTTGGGATGGAGAACTTAAATATTCCTTTTTGCAATGACAGCACTGGACCTGAAAACTTGATGCTGTTTGTATTTGTGAAAACTACAGTTACATTTCAGTACTCTGCCTTTTTTTTCTTGAAATACATTGTAAGTGGGGCTGACAGTTAGAAATTCCAGTGCTCCTGGTGTATAGAAATACTTTTGTAAACTCTGCAAAGGATTTACTGATTCTTCAGTTGAGAATCAATGTGGTTAAATGTAATTGGCAGAGCTTGGGATATGTTTGTGAGCAGGATATGTAGGCAAGAAATGTCACAGCAATGTGGCAGTTCAGAATTGCTGACTTGGTTACACTGTTGCACTGGGGTTGTTCTTCCCAATAACTTTTACCCTCAGGCATACACATGCCTCAGACACACATGTCATTTTCCAATACATTCGTCCCTATTTTCATTTAAACTGTCTATCACTTCAAGATATACAACTTTGTTCGCCACCTCAAGATATATTACTATGTTGGCTGTGGTGATTTCTTTTTTTGCACCTTGACCTTATGGTCCTGTGGAGAGCCTGTGTTGCTGCTTGTCCTTCCTGTCTTACCCATTTACTTCTTGTAGTAGACAACATGAGTTTCTTCTCTGCCCTGTCACCTTCTCCATTAACTGTTGCTCATAGGATTTTTCACCCCTCATTCTTCATTGAATTGTTTCAGAACTAGGATTTTCTTTCTTTCCATTCTCCTACACAATGCAATTTCATCTCATCCCCGCAGTATTGGTTTGGTGTGAAAAATTTCTCCAGTTGTTCTTTTTTCTCTTTGTCCATTAAATTAATTCTTTCAGATGCTAGACAAATCATATCCCGGATCTAAGTGCCCCCATGCTGTTTTTTAATACAACTCTGAGTCATAGTTTCTATTTTCTTACCATTAACCTATTTCTTCCAGTGCTGGTCAATTGAATGTAGCTCTTACCTTACCCACTATGATTCCTCTGTGTTTCTGAGACACCTTGCTTTTTCTCTGGCTGTCACCTCCATTGATTTTCTCCTTTGGTTCTCACTTCTTCCAAATCCTAAATGACACTGACCTTCTCTTCCACCCTCTGGATGTCTAATTCACACACAGTACTTGTATGTACTTTGTACCCTTTGATAGAGCAGAAAACAATTTGTGATGGGAAACGTGGCATGAGAAACTAGACACATAGCAGAAGGCATAACACCATTTCCCATACAGATATGCTGTTCTTACAAAAGTCTTTCTCCTTGCCCTCAGAATTATGTAGGAGAAGAACACAGAAATATGATGAAATGCAGATTTTGAGGCAATGAAAAGATCTGGGAATGCTTTCATATTAATTTGCAATCAGCCATGCAAAACTGTATCATTTACTGAGACAGAAGAATTCACAATCTGAGTAACCTTCTTGGGGGAATTTTGCAAGGCTAACTGAAGAAGTGGATGGGATGTGTGATTACGACTTGTTTAATAAAATGTCGTCTTCTATTTTCAGTTTTACGGGAACCCTATACAGTCCGTGTGGAGGACCAGAAAGCCATGAGAGGCAATGTAGCAGTGTTCAAGTGCATTATCCCCTCCTCTGTGGAGGCATACATCACTGTTGTCTCATGGGAGAAAGACACAGTCTCGCTTGTCTCAGGTAGGCTGTTATGGCTTTCTTTTCCAATTGGCAATGGCAGCTATGGTTTCTGTTTTTTCCCCCCAAATGCCTGATGTTTACTTTGAGTCAATTATAGCTGAATAGTATGTCATCCTTCCAGTAACCTATTTCACATTAGCATTGCTGCATCCATATGACTCTGTGTGACATAAAGGTTTTAGACAGCCCTGCTTTTTCTAGCATGCTTGAGGGGAAATAACATGGTTTTTGTTTTATACCAGACATAAAACCAGCTTCCTGGTGCTGTGGCAATGGGTTCATGTTTTAACTTTGATAAGGAGCTCCAATGTGCCAAAGAAATTTGAGTGTCATAAAGCACGTGTTGGGTTGTAATTGTTTCTCAGTAGTAATGTTACTCGTGGATTAGAAGAAATCCCAAGTCTAAATTTGTTTGGTTATGTTTAAATGAGGTACGTAATCGATATTTATATTTGATAACATTTTAATTTCAAGTATCTTCGTAGATAACACTGGAGGCTTAAGCACATGGTAAACTGTGCTGTAAGCCGAATATACTGAAGTGAAACAATCTATTCTAAAACAGTTATATGCATTAATCTATTTACTGACAAAGTGAGGAAATGTGAGGCATTGTTCAGGAAGTACAGGGAATTCAGGCAAAGAATATCCAACATTTTAAAGTATAAACATTGTAAGAAATTCATGGGAGAAAGTATATGTGGGAAAAATATTTTCAGCATAGTACATATCTAAATTATATATTACACAAAGTGCAGCTGTTGTTACACATACAAATGATTTATGTGTGCAGAAATTTGAAATATACTGTTCCAGGGTAATGCAGAATGGAAAAAAAAATAGTTTGAGTTAAATGTTGCTGCAGAGTATACTTAAGAATGTGTTTGTGTTTATGATCCTACAATGTCTGGAAATGTTTTTATATTTCTCAGTATATTAATAATCTTTCCTTTCTTACAAATGTGGCATTGATGGAAATATCTATGTTTCTATATGACTTATATTATGGATTTTATTTATCTATGTGTTTTATTGATTCCTTACATAAGCTTGTTCTATATTTTTAAAATATATTTCAAATAGCTTTCTAGGGATTTGGTAGATATTTAAGTACCATGCAATTGATGATCAGTTGTCCTATACTACTGGTGCACTGTTTAACCTTGGTAAATGCATTTCATTGTTATGCTCTTGGATTTTGATATGGCATTTTATTTTTGCCATTGAGCAACTGAAACTGAGTGTGTTTCCACAAAGAGGTCTGTAATATCTGAATTGTAGGACTCACCAACACTTCAGCCAATATAGTCAGGTGAGAGTTGTATTTAAATACGCAAATAAGCTTTCCATTATTCTGTATATAATGATACAGAACTATGCTTAAGATTATCTAAACTATAATTAAGATTATTTTATGCAACAGTGGATGAATGTGTTTACTTTGCTTCGTCTTAAAATAGGCTACTACATGATGCACGTACATCTGTACGTGTGATTATTGACTGGAGGAAAAGAATGTGTATACCTCCATGATTAACTGCCTTAATATTTTTTTTAAGTCTATTTATTTTGTATTATAAGGAAACATGCATATTTTCTCTGTCAACATAGATTGCATCCTCTTGATCTGATTTTTTTGACTTGAGCATTAGTAGCTGGTACCTATGTGATATCTTTGAGTGGCTTAATCCTGCCCTTCACCCTGGAAACAGGAGTAGGACACGCAGGTCTCTGTAACCCCTTCTTTAGGGAAGAAAGCACGGCATTTCTGCAGACCATCATGGCTGCTATTTGAAGATAATTTCATTCTGGTTAGTCTATATTGATTTTAACCCTAAACTTCTGTTGTAATAACAACAAAAAGTGTAATAACATTTAACTGTATGGACCTAAATTTAATCTTTTTTTTTTCTTTAATGCAACTTCTGACTGTGGTTGACTGGGCTACAGTCATTAAAAATCTATTACAAATTTCAGCACTTAACAACCGGTTTCTAATTACCTCAAAAGCCAACAGTTAGAAATCTAAATGGAAATAAACCATAATTCATTAAAACTGATGCTATTAAAAATCTCAGTTTATCATATTGGATCGCATCACAGAAAAGACAGTTTCAGAGATGAAATCACAGGTTAGATTACAAGTCGATGCTATCTGTCATGCAAGGGCAAAAGTGAGTCAGGAAAACATTGCTCCAGTTTAACCACAATGATTGCAAGATTTGTTTGTTCATCATTTATACTCTTTAACTGCAGCTTAATAGTGAGAGCATTTAAAAACCAGAACCCACAAGTGTTTCATAAAACAATTGCCTTGAGTTTTACCCATAATCAATTTTGCAATAATTTGGCCATGAACTCAAATGGTAGATATTGATCAAGCTTGTCTTCTTAGAATGCCAGTGCTGATGAATAGGATGCAACACATAACATGACTATTGAGCTGTTTTCCACTAATGATCAATATTCTGAGGAAATGCATATGCTTGCTTATATAGCCCCTGCTAGCATGGTTTTTTTTCTGTGTGCTAGACCAGATTCATTGTTATACTTTTTATCTCAGTATTTAATATTAGAAAATATCAAGTTCTGATTTGTCTTGTTCTTGTTTCTTGACATAACTATTTATTGGTTACTTATTAACATCAGCAAAAATGAGAGCCATCTTGAGGGGAAACCTCTACTGTGAAAGAGCAAGAATATAAAAGGATATGCACTCACAGAGTGATGATTACTGTGGTTTGAGGTGGACAAGGGTTTTGTGGAAAAACTAGATAGTGTTTACTTGAAAAGAAAGAAAAAGAAAAGAGACAGAGGAAAAACATGAGAAGAACATTTTCACTGAGATGATATATCCATTTCAAATAGAAGACAAATAGCCCATGAAGCTTACACCTTACAGGAGGGAATGGGAGAGCCCCTATGACAGGAAGCAGGGCAGCTTTTCAGTGGGGAAGCTCCATATGGAAGTGATCCAACAGAGAAGTTTTGTTTTTGTTTTTGGTGGTGTTTTGTTTGTTTGTTTGTTTGTTTGTTTTTAATTTCCTGAAAGGCTTAAACCTCAATGCGATACTTCCAAGTACAACTTAGAGGAAATATTTCATATACCTGTCTATCTGTAGTCCCATTCTGACTACTAGGATAGAGAGATCTGTAGATGAACCAGAATCCTTTATTTCAGCTGTTACTTACTGTTCTAGATATCAATTATTTTTTTAATGTAAATTCAATATTTTAAAGAAAAAAGCAAAGTGTTTTTGCTTTTACAATGGTAAAAAAAAATCTAGCTTTTTAGAAAGAGTGTTTAAGAGCTTTATTCCTTGATTAAGACAGTGAGATTTTTTTGCTCCTGCAACAATCTACTATCCTAGCCATATCTGCTTTTGTCTGTATGCTTAGTTCTCAGAGAGCACAGTGATGTCCATAGTAATCAAAGTGTGTAATAAATACGGCTGGGCTAAAGCATCTTCTGTTTCCTGGCTGCAATTTTATGTCATGCCTCCAGGTTATTGTTAAGTAATTGGGAGTTGAAACGTATTAAGACATATTGCCAGTGCATTTCCAAGGAGTGTCTAGATAGGTCAGACTCCCTGTTCAATAAAGGAGAAGCTACCCATGCTTGGAGCCAGAAATACTGAATTCTATGAAGTCCATGTGCAAGGACAGCTGTGGATTGAAAAGGTGTGTATGTGCTTGTCTGTCTGTCAAGGGAACAGCAAAATAATTGGGGTTTTGCTCCTACACTTTGTCTTTCAATGTGACAGCAAATCTGGAGCCAAAAAGTTTTCTCAGGGTGTCCTCTAGGGGCCAAGGTAGTGGGAAAAAGATTTTTAAAGCAAGGTAAAAACCATTATTTGGATTAATCTATTCTGGGGAAAAGTAGAAAACCCCAACTTCCAACAACAAATACACAGAAGTCTTTTCATACTGGAAAGATCCATTTTGAATAATAATTGTTAGATGAAGTATTCAGCCATCTCCACTAGATACAGCTGTGTTACAAACTCTCATGATAAACAAGGACAGCAGCAGACCTCTGCGGTTGTCAATCTGCTACAAATGCATAAAGTGTATCTTATTTGCCCATCTGTGTCTTCTAGTAAAAGTAATCAAACTTTCCAGTGGTGTGTGTCTTGCCTAAGAATCTCTGAGATGCTGGCCAAATAGAAGGACCAACAGTAACTCTGAGAAGTCTTAAGGGGCTCTCAAAGTGCAGATTACTGCTATACCAAGCTCTACAGCTGTAACTTCAGGATCTCTTTTTTGAAGATCCCTCTTTTCTGAAGAATTGTATACTGTCAGTTGACTTGAAACTTGAGTCTGAAATTCATTTGAATTATAATAAGTAATGTAATGATGTGCAGTTTTCTCTTGTATCAGTAACCAGCTCTTACGCATTTTCATTAGATGACACTGAACATAAAAGCTTAAATAATCCTAGGACATTGTATGACTGATAGCTGCATATGGCTTGCTGAAAGGTCAAGTTTCCTTTCCTCCTTACTGCTTTCCTTCACAAACCATTCCCAAAGAAAGAGATTTTTGGAATCAGCTTTGTGTTGACCTTGTAACCATCGAAAAGAGCCTAGGCCCTGCGGGACCAAAGAGTGCAGCAAAGTATGTTTTTATAACAACAGCCATAAAACCAAGGAACAATAGTATAGAAAAGTGCCACAGTACAGATTGTGCTTCTGCTCCTCTTGAGCAACTGCAAGGCAGAAGGGAGACTAGTGCTTGCCTTGTAGTATTTCTTCACAGGCAGAACAATGAAGCTGGACTAGAAGGGAAAGTAAAGACAAAATAGCTGCTGATTCTGCTCTGCCTAGGTGAAAGCAAAGAGCAGAGTTTGTTCATGGGTTAATTAGCCCCAGAGAGAGCAAAGGATGGGTGTGGTTATAGGGGAAGGAGGGCAGAAAGGGATTATTAAAAATAAAGATCAGTGTAAGGGATCAGCAGAGAGACAGAAAAGAGGAGAATGAAGAAGAGATGGAAACAAAGAGAAAGGCTGAAGAATAAAATTTGGTCTGTCACTACACACCTTACTTCTGTTATGAACGCCTCCTATCCTGATACTGATAACTACAAGGGACTTCGAGTTTTTCCATGTATCTGAACAGCTTAGTGCCAAGAGCAGGATCATGAATAGGTTCATGCCCTGACCTTTCTGAATTCCCATTTTCTTGTCTAATGACATACCATGCAAGAATCTGATTTATACATAGAGCGTGACTGCTTAAAAAAGGTAGAAAAGGAGAGAGACAGATAATAACGACTGTGCACAATGGCATATTTAAATCTGCACCAAAAGAATAGCAGCTTTGAGGCAAAGGTGTGTAAGCATGAACGGAACGCAGTTCCCTGAAGGGCTGTGATTGACGTGCAGATGACTGCCGATGAGCCTTCCAGCCAGCATACTTTCCATCAGCCAGAAATTAGACACACTGGACCATGGCTTGAGAAGTGTCACTGATGTACAATGAACTACATTCGATGTAATGAATTGCATTATTTATTTACACACAGTTCCTCAAGTCTTGTCTTTAAAAGGCTCAGGGGCTCTTGGATCTCTTTTTGCACAAAGGGCTTTTCTGAACTGCTGCGGTTGACAGTAAGCAGTCAATGTTTGCCAGTAGTTATCACGTGATGGCATCTAAAATACAGCGCTGCAGTTTTCATTTGTGCTGGCGTTTGGAGATTACAGCAGGTGTTCAGTTTGCACAGAGTGATCACTTTTTTTCAGCCATGAGGTTTGTACGTAGTGGAGAAAAAAAAAAAAATCTCTCTTTTTATACAGAGTGGTTCTGTGTGCAGAGTCCCATGTTCAGAATTAGATTATTGCTGATCATCACAGGGATTAAGTTCAGTCATTTGATTGAGGCTGTGTCTAGTAGGGATGAGCTATTGTCTGTCTTGTTTTGGTTTGATGTCAGGGCTTAATCGTAGTTTTCAACCAGTAAGCATTCAGCAGACACTTAACCTACACCACTGAATGCTCTAGATGCAATATTTTTTCTGGTTCTGGGTGAAGTAGGATGAAGAGTACACTTTTTTATGCTTAAATATTAGCAACATATATAAAATTAAAATATTCTGAATGTAAACTACCTTCTACAAGAAATATGTCAGTGAGATTTAATTCTGCTATTCAAAGTTGTGATAGCACACAGAAAGTAAAACAGTCAAACCCCTGTATCTGCTGAGCTTCCTTGACTCTGGAAAGCTAATGTGAGTAGTATTCAGCAATGCTCAAGTCAGACTGTAGGTTTGCTGTTACAGTAATGTGTTTTCTGAGCTTCTTGAAGGCATGTAAAGTGCAATTGCCCACCTCTAAAGACAACACATTTCTTCCTCATGTTCTCTTTCAACAAAGTTATTTTCCTAAGGGACCTAGGAAAAGGTCATTTACTACATTATTTAAGAAATGTCTAGTTATCTGCATTTTTTTCTGAGAGCACTGTTCTTTTAAGAGGAGAATGTCATAATTCTAGAAAGTGGAGATGGTAAAAACTTAGTACTTCCTGCTTGTGCAAACGTTTTTCACACTCCCCTTTGACTCATTGTAAACTAAAATTGTAACTGAGCAAGGCAACATACTTAACACTGTTCATTGGAGGACCTTTCCTCTGGCTACTCTGCAGCCTGTGCTCTGTGTTTGCTTCCTACTCTGTTACGCCGGAGTATTTCGATCAGGTGAATGATTCTAAAATTATGGCTGTGGGATCGGTATGATTGGATGCAAGGATTTCAATGGCTTTGTGGGAGGCAGGTGTTTAGCGTGACTTGAAGGGATGAAGATGGAAAACATCTGATCCACATGTCAAAGAATTACATTTTGAGAGCATGGAGGAAAGTGAGCGATACGATTGTAAGCAAAGGAGTGGTTTCTGATCATTTAATCACCACAGGGAAGCATGCGTGTTAAACGGAGGTGTTAATATCAGAGAGACTGTTGTTTTCCTGTAGAGGGAACTTGCAGATTTTCCTCAGCGTGACTGGACGTTTTGGCTGCTCTGAGGGCATAGAACATCGGTGGCTGTTTGTGAGAGAGGGAGGAGAAAAACCTATTTGAGTGGGGTGTCTTGGTGCTTACAGTGCAGAAAGCCAAAATTTGCTCTGTCTCACTATACCCAGCAATTTTAATACTAATAGAGTTCACAAACGGTAGCAGTGTTTTTGGCATTTCAGTAATCAAGTGTGTCTAGGAGACAAGTGTATCATAATTATTTTTCCCCCTCTGTTGCTGTTCTGTTTTGGATAGCCCTCCCTTTCCATCATTTGGAGGGATCCTTTCCCGCTACTCACTTTAAAACCAAACAGAATAAACCCCAATAACCCCCCAATCCTCTCTCTCTATTTTTTTTCTCAACCCTTTAATTTTTTTTTCCCCTTTGTACTTACACAATTAAAGTGCATGAAAAACGTGATTGGATTCAGGCTCCCTTCAGAATTCCTGCTTGTGCTCTCATGAATTAAAGAGGGGGGGAGGGAGAGAGAGAGAGAGAGAGAGGGAGGTTGTACCTCTGCTTTCTGTGTTAAGGCTTCAAATATTTGTTTTGTTTTGGTTTTTTTAAATATATGCATTTCTCTTTCTCTCTCTGTATCCATGAGTGTGTGTATACAGATACACACACATATATATACACACATATATATATATGGGCACCTATCATGCCTCTCTACGGGTGTGAGGGTCTGTTGCAGCACGCATAACATTATCCAATCTGATGCCCTAACTGTTCTGTTTTACCACCTTGTTACTGATGTTGCCAGTCATGAAGAGGTTTCTTTCAGCATGGTTGAATTCAGTGGCACAGTTAGTCTCTCACTGGAAATATCTGTGTCACATTATTTTCTCTCCAGATGTACTTGAAATTTCTCTCATTTTCCTGGGGTGAATCCCATTTTATCATCTAGCCAGCTTTTTCTAGCCCCCTCAGTTCCTGTAATATTAATTCTCTCTGGGGTTTGTAAAACCTTCCAATAAATATGGCCTGCATTTTAATTAACTTGATGTTTACCAGATCTTTATTAAAGGTGAAATAAGAGCAGACTGACTGCTAACCTTCACAGGTGTTCTCTCAACATTTTTCCATTTTGTCTCTGCTCTTTGCTTGCAATTCCTCAGGCAGTTTTTGGTTCATATAATTTTTCTTGAATATTTGAAGCAATATTTTTTTTTATTGCTTTGGTTTGATATGCAGGATTTTTGGGGGTCTGATTTGTAGACAGCAAGGCTCAGTGATATCAGATTTGGTATCAAAGGGCTAGGAGCAGGAACATATTTCGGTGAATCATTGTGCTGGTTTTAGGTCTCATTTTTTTAATTTATTTTCATTTTTCCTTTTTGAAATAGTGATTGTAGCATCATTTTCTTCCTTATAAATCTGATCTGCTAGGGGCTTGTGATCTTGTCACCTTCCTGAATGGCAGTGGATAAGTAGATGACCGCATTAAGCACTGTATGCTTGAGGTTTCCCATCAAAACTCTGTCTAACCTGAGCAAACAGCCAATGAGCTTTGACAGTTTTGATATGAGGGGACAAAATTGATGCATGAGATTCATTATAATGAGTGTGGGCCTTACTACCCAGAATGCTTTATACCTTATAGCTTTTGCCTGTATACATGGTTTAGCTGCACTCTGAGAGGGGTAGAATGTCAAAACTGCCACGAGCAGTGATTTTTTTTTTTTTTGTTATTTTTAATACGTCAAGGAGATACCTACTGGTGACATCTGGAAGAAACACGAACAGTATTTTCCAGTGTTGTGTGATGTACCAGGTAACTGATTTAAACTAAAACATCGTTGTGGAGTACAGTGCTATTAAGCAGATAAACCCGCAGATTTTTAGGGCTGTAGATGGCCATACGGATGCTCATTTAGTTTGTCTTCCCTGTCGAGAGTCCAATTTGAATGGAAAGGCTCATTAGAAGAAAGACTCATTAGAAAGAATTGGAAGTACCTATCTAGTAGAGCTTTGTTTCATTTGCTGTGACGTCAGTGTCGTTATCTCTGATCCTTCACCTGGGTTGCTAAACTGTAAAGGCACATTTTAATAGCATGTGTTTTCTCTTCGGCAGAAGGTTACAATGAAGGCTGGGTGATCTTTTAGTTAGAATCAAGTGAATTTTTAAAGCCTGTGATCTGGTAGGTGAGCTCAAGCTGTGTAACTGCACTGGGGTGACACACGGGCAGATGCTCTATCCTGCTGCAGAAAGGTGGTGAATGCCAAGACTAAACATTTTTTGTTGTGAACAGTTGCTGTACCAAAAATGCCTTTGGTTTTGCTAGAAAACTTAAAGCTACTGAATTTCTGATAAAAGTGAGAGTACAGGAGAAGAAAGATTGAACTGTTTAGATGTTCTTTCCCACCATCAAAATTGCATTGTAATTGCAATTACAGATATTTTTCGCGGCAAAAATAACTTACCAATTTGTTAGTTCATGTTTGTTTGCACGTTTTTATCATGCACTCGAACACTGTTCATGTTGAATGTCTTGAAATGTTTACTGCAGGCCATGGAGACTGATGTGATGCCATTCTTTCAGCTGGCAGAGGAGTGTGATCCACACAGACCTGTCAACAAAAGCAGGTCAGCAGGATTGAGCAAGAAAAAAAAAAAATCAATAAATCTTTGAATTAATCATGTAGCTGCCAGAGAGAATTATGGGTGCATGAAATGAAGGGTGTAGGTATATATCTACGGCAACTTATTCTTTCCTACCTCATTGTGTCCTTTTCTTTTCTACGCCTGCAAGTTTTCTTTCCTCTACAGCCATCTGAACAGCTCTGTGTTTATTCAGATACCATGATGGAATACTCACCATTCATTTTAAAGTAACTAATTCAACGTGGATCACAGAAATCCCTCTTACTTTTCTCTCTCCGCACTGCCAGTTTTCTCACTGACCGTTGTGAGCACTCAATATGAATTAATACAGGAATTTCACCTCTGCATAAAACTAAGATTGCACATCTTGTGCAGTGAATTGGACGGAAAGCAACTGCTGCTTCGGTGAACAGAGGAGTTAAAAATTCATGCCTGTGCTGCTGATGTCTCAGGTGAGCGGCCGTCCTTGTTGAGCCCTTCTGCAGCGGTGCAGCTGGAGGATCTGCCCTGACCTGGACAGGGCTAAACCCACTCAACCTGGGCCAGATCCCCCTCCCCGGGGCAGGTTCCAACCTCTGCCTCGCAGGCAGCTGTGGTCAGTAAACATTACTACCAAGAGGGAGTGTTTCACACCCTGCTCTTCAAAGCTGGACAGCAATTGAATGCAACCATGGAAAACTAAAAGGGCAGCTCAAGAGGGAGTAATTTGACACTAGGGACATGCTTGAGAGCACTGTGAGGAATTATGAATTAAGAGATGCATCCTGTGTATGTCTCTGTGGTTTCAGGTCTATGCTTTGGTTTCATTCTCTCCTTCTCAGAAGGATTTATCCTTCATTGTGGTGCCCTGGAGGGATTGTTTTGCATAGCTTCCCCTATGCAAAACTTGAGTGTTTTACTGCTGCCCCGCTTCGGAGTCTGGTAGTGAGGAAGGATGGTAAAATTAATGCCCTAGCATCTTCAAATCTTTGTCTGCTCTGAAGATGATGCAGAGGTCCCTCTTCTGTGGCCAGCTTAACTCTCCAGCTGCAGAACTGGAGAGTGGCAGGGCAAGGATGTCTCCTTGGCTGTCTGCCTGGGGATCAAGTCTGGCTCATTTCCAATTGGGGAACAGCCCAGTACTGGATGCTCACTTTCACTGCAAATTCAAATTCATTTTCCTCTTTTATCCATGGCTTTCTTTGCAAATAGATAGTGATATTCATAAAATCCCCGAGAACAATTACCCTGCTACTTGTGGAAGGTCAGGGCAAGCTCTGTTCAGGGATTATGTATTCCAGCAGGCAAAACAGATGTGACATAGAGTACGCTTGTTTTTCAATTGCATGCCTAGGGAATTTTTTTCCCTAAATGTTTTTCCCCTTTTTCCATTAAAACAGAACAAAATTCCTGACACACACAGAAAATACATTTGGTTTCAGCTGTGGAGCTGAATTTTTTAATTTTTGAACTAGCAAATTATAGTCTATTTGTCTCTTTTCTAGGGGCAGAGAATTTTTTTTACTGCCTTCTCTTTGTAAAACATCCAGCCCAAATATATCTAGTTAAATACCATTGTTTAGTAAGCCCACATTTTATTCTTTAAGAGACATAACCCATACAAAAGTAACATATATTTTTTTTTTGTCCTGATATTTTTCGTGCAAGTGATCCTCCAGGCAATACTTGAGTGATAATGATAGAAAAACATATTTCTCCCTGTTTTTTAGACTTGCGTTTGTTTTGTGCCTGTAAGAGTGTTTTGTCTGTACTGAGGGCTGAGAATCCTTCCATCTACTCCATTTTCTCTTCTGATTTATAACTGTTTTTCACAAAACACTGACAAGAAAGGCATTTCTTTAAAAACTAAAAAGTATTTCTAAGATGAAAAAGAAAAAATGGCACCAACTGAAATGCTAAAAATCACTATATGGAAATATACAACTGTACTGTAAGTAAAACTGATCCCTTAAATGTACAAAATAGTATGCAGATTTAAAAAAAAAAACAAAACAAAACTATATAGGTATATTCTATACAAATAAATACTCATAGTGTGCTCTGAAAGCAAAACATTTCTGTAAAATAAACTATCAATTTGGAATTTCACGAGAGTGTAAGAGGAGACTCAACAAGCATAACAATTTTTACATGTATGTGCAATATAATTTAAAATATTTTGAGATTATAATGTATTTATCTGAAATATTTTGCAATTAATTCTGAATTATAATAAAATATGGAAGCAGTTGCTGGTGTGAGGTTAGGAAAAAGAAAATAGTGGAAAAAAACAGGAAAAAAATGCTAACATTGTATTGTATTTAAATGTGGAAGTCTTACGGAAGAATACAGAGAAATAAGGGGATTAATCATCTACATAATCCTATTTGTTGTTCTTATGTGTTTTTTTCAATTCATAAATGTACTGGATATCTTGAAATCTTTTTTGCTGAAAACAAATAAGACATGGATTTTCTTGGAAAAATTCAGTTAGAACAAGAGAAGCAAAACTGATCTTTTCAAAGGGGTGTTTGTGACTTGCTGAAAAGCAATTTCAGGGCTGGGAAGCAAAAGCACGCCCATAAATAAGAAGTGATAGGATAACGCGTGCTGTGTCACAGCATCCATTCAGCACTTTTATAGAATGAGTGAGAAAAAGAGAACCCCTCTAAATGTCAGCAGCCAACAAGATTTTGTGAGATGCTATGTGCATTTTCAAAAGGGTTTTAAGAAAAAGAGGTTATTCACTAGATTTTGCTTTTCTTCTCTTTCCTGAGTCTTCTCCTTTCTTGCATGAGCTCTATTTATTGATAGCAATTCTATGCATCTTTATGCAATAGTTATTCATAGCACTTTCTAGAGCTGACTTTTTTTTTTTAAGTGCTAAAGAAATTGGGTGTCTCGAGCCCAGTAGAAAATCAGGGAAGCCTTTATTTTTGCCTATTTTGATATCTCTTTTCCCTTATGACAAACCCAAAGACCCTTTGAGTCAGTTAGAATTATTACCCTCATTTTACATAGAGGGAAACTGAAAAACAAAGAAGCTACAAGATTTCCTCTGTTTCCTGTGGAGGCTGCTGCAAACACTCAGGCAGAATCTTCTAAAACTTAGTCCTTTACTTGGACCCATGCTTTCTGTTTTTTCCCCCAAAAAAAGGAAAAGGAGTAGAATTAAGTGTGAGGGAGGTTTAGGAACCCTTGATAATTTGGAGGGAATGTTTTATATTCTCATTAAAAACCCAAATACTGCATGTAGTCCGGGCTTCAGATTTCTGTTTATGGAGGTCTTATTGTCTTGGACTGGAGCTCCCTGTGTGAGGATGTGGAAGGTGAAGGTCAGTGGGATAGGTGGGTTTGGAAAGCATTGCTTATAATTGTGGTCAGCTAAAAGAAGAGGAAATGTTTTGCCTTTGCTGTGTCACTTTTATTTAGATTTATTTTCTTATTGCATCTGATACCTAATAGTAAATCGTTGTAAGGAAACCACAGGAACATAGGACCATAAATGTAAATGCCCTAAATTTGTCAAAAACAAACAAACAAACAAGACTTTGTGTGCTTTTAATCAATAAAAATTAATTGCATTTAGAATTGGAGAGGTCTTCCTTCTTCCTGTCTCAAAAAAGATTTTTTTTTTTTTTTCCCCCCTCTGTCATGATTGACGGCCTTTGCAGGAGACTTGTGGAATTTAAGGTATATCTGAGTTATTCGGATGTTTTTTCTATCAATTATTTTGTTAGGAAAAATGTGTACTTGTGTTGGTTAAAAATTATGTCTTCTTATTGAAAAAGTCATGTTTCAGCCAAAACAAACAAAGAAATAAAAGTCTGCAAGGGATACAGAAAAACCAGAACTTTTCCTTTTCAATATTTTCAAAACGAAGTATTTTCTTGTTTTCATTTCAAAGTGAAAACTATTTGAAAACTACTCATGTATTTTTATAGGAAAAAAAATTCTTAGGATAAAAAAGTTGCATGACTTTTGATTGCTTGACTCCATTATCAATCTTAGCAGTTTGGTTTGTTTGTTTTTTTTTTTTTGATGTGCTGCTTATTTTTCATTTTCCTCCATGAATTCCTGTTTTGGGAAAAGAAATAGTGAATATTTGCATTAATTAACATAAGGATGCTAACATACTCCTCCATAACATGCAGATAGGATACTTTCTGTGAAACAAAATTGCCTGAGTTCAGAAAAATTTTGTGTGCAGCCATTTAACTGCACCATTTATCTGAGATGCTCTTCTTAAATAAAATCAATGCTATTTTTGCATTTCCCTAATGGGAACCTATTAAGCTAAGTACACAGGCATTTTTAACCTCAGACACATTGCAGGGGCAAGTCAGTACTGGATTCAATCCAGTGTATTAATGAGGAGCATTGAAATACATGATCCTGTGTCTGGGCAGTTCAGTTACTGGATTTGGAAGTACTTTGTTGATTCACTGTGTCACATTAAGATTCTAATCTAGAGGATAATTTAAGCCCTTACCTCTCTCATACTCCACCTGGTATCTCTTTGCCTACCTGACAGTTATTATGGAGCATCTTTTAATGCTTCTGTTCAGAATTCTTGCTTCTGGAGCTCATAGATGTCCATAAAAAATAAATTCTGGGTTGAAACTTGGCTTCAAATGATTTTAATTTGAATGATGAGTAATCTATTAGGCCACTGAAGGCTTACTGACTTTGAATTCAATAGGGATGAGAACTCCAAAGCAGCCTAGGAAAGACTGGCTGTATGAGTGTATACCATGTGAATAGAATGGAGCAGGAGACTAGAAGAGCAGGGGAAGAAAAAGTGGTTTAGATTTATTCTGCTTTGGGAAACACCTTTTTAGAATAAGGAATAGAGCAATCAAGTTCAGAATGGAATGGTAGCAAAATGTGTAGAAGAGAGACAAGCCAATATACTGCCAACAAAAATAAAGCAACTTTGTGCTTCTCACACTGCAATAGGTATCTCATTAGTTTTCTCTAATGTCACCCTAGAAGCATTGGGAAGACACTGAGGAGAAAGCGATTAGGCCAGGTCTCAGCATAAGCAGCTGCCTCTGACACAGTCCAATTGTGTCCATATGTTCCCGAAAGAAGAGAGAATGTTTCTCTCCACTTCCAAAACATCAGGGGAGAGGTCAAACCGTGAGTGCTGGGGGCTCGGAGGAGCAGGGAATTCAAATAGAGTTGGTTTTCAGTTAAAAACTTTTCAATGAAAACTTTCATGTTTAACATTTCACATTTTCACACTTTCTAAAAAAAATCTCTGCTTCCTTTTTCTCTCCTCTCCCACAATGTCATTCAACTTTTTTGTTAGCATAGAAGTCTGAATTTAAATAAATGTATTTGTTGTAACACCACCCCCACCTCACACCCCCTAACTAAGGAAATTTTAAGAAATTGCATAATGTCTGCAAATGTGAAGAGACGGTTTGTAAAGGAGGAGGGGTGGGAAGAAGAAACTGCACACATACTCTTGCATTCAGTAACTGAAAGCTGGAGGGGAAAGTTGGGACAAAATCAACACGTTATGCAAATTATCTCCCCTTGTGGGTGTGTTGTGGCTGGGGGAGAGGCAATGGGGAACAATGCTGTGTAGGGGCTGAGGAGAGTTGTCTGTGAATTGTTTCCTTTACTGAACTTTGGTAGCCCTGTGCTGTTGCTTGAAAGTGTCAGTTTGTGCTTTCTGGATTTAATTATTTGGGAAATCCTTGACTTCCACACCTATGTTAGAATTCCTGTGCAGAGGGATTAGGATGCCATCCCCAACCAGCATGGGATGGAAAAGGAGGAACTAAACAAGAGGTTCTGTGACATTTTTTGGCAACTTTTCACCCAAAGTGACCAGCATACATGTATTTAAAAATTTCTAAAATAATAAAATTCTGTTAAAAAATGCTGAAACTAGTACATCCCCTCAAAATACTGCATTGCTTAAACAGCGTAGACTCAAGCAATTGAGTCATGAAATGTGTTAAAGCACTTTAAAAAGCTGATTCAAAGCTTTGTTACTTGCTGCTCTGTTGAATCAACATATTTCATCAATAGGGCTCAAACTGATAAAATATGTTGGTTTGATCTTACTCTAGTCATTATGACCCCTATCGTTTGGAGAGAATTGGTAACACTGTTGCTGCTATTCACAGGGCTCTAGTTAGCCAGGCATTGGAAATCCATTAGCATTTAGGGGAAAAGGTGTTTAACACCACTAAGTATAAGAAATGTACCAGATACTCATGTGAAGCTCTACCTATTAATCATTGTAAACCAAGAACCAGCAGTGGGATAAAAGCAGGTTCCAACTACTGCTCCACTGTGTACTTCTTCAAGCACATGTGCTCCCAAACCCATCAGAAAGGACATAGGAGTGTCTCTACTTGTTCTCTAAAAGGTGTCTTCAGCTGCTTCCTGGCAGTTGGAGATTTTGTCCTTTGGAAATGTTGAGCCCAGGACTCCTGAACAGAAACCAGATAGTCCTGTGTGGTCACAAGGAGTGACACTCTGCAGAACTGTTTTCTGATTTATGTTTGTTTACTCAGGCAAATTCTGGCTCTTGCAGGGAGGGAGCTGAAGTGACTGCAAACAGCTCACCCTTGAAAAGTTTATGGCCTGCTGTCTTTATGGGCCTAGCATGTGATAAAATACAGGGTTTGTATTCTGATTTACAATCTAGGATAGTGGCTATATGAGGAGTGTTAAACTTAAATATGGGGGTGATGTATGGATGGTAACATGGCATTTATTCTGCAGCCTTGGGAAGGGTGCACCATCCTTGGAGGAGTGTTTGACTGTGAAACAATCTCTCCAGAGCTCCTCTAACAACCACAGGCAGGGGTGGAAAAGGCAGGTAGAGTTGGACGTGATTCAGCATCTGTTGCAGCTGGCTGCTTCCTTCCTGTTATCCTGCCCTATAACTTTTTCTTATCCTGGTGTTAGATGGAGTTGCATCTATAAATACCAAGTTGTTTCAAAGGAATCCTTTTCATTGATTTCTTGCTGATGGGTTCAGTTGAAGCCTGCATCTCTGAACTAAACTTTGGGAAATGCCTCTATAATATGGAGAGCAAAGCAGTGGACTAAATTTCAATGAAGAGGTTTGCCAGTGCTAATGGTAGAAGGCACAATTGGCTGAAGAGCCCTGCAACGGGCCAGCTGTAGCTGTTAAGCAACAACTAATATGGCCATCAAGTGGCCTGATTTGGCTAAAACGTGAGCCCCCATGGCTGTTTTTCTTGTCTTGATCCAGAACAACTACGGGGCCACAGACTCTGGTGTTACTTTCATGTTGAGTGAGTTGTCTCAGATGCCTCCACTCTTGGGCCCCATATAATAGCAATGGGCATAACTCAGTTTTTCTAAAAATAAGCAGACTTTTTCACTTGATCTGCCATGGTTAAAAGGGTGGCTGTAAAGTTACCTTAGAACACATAAAAAAGATAAAAAGTAGTTGGTCCCCTTCCCCCTCCCCCTTGGACACCAGTGCAGATAAGTCCTTGGATGTATAAAATGTTGAATTTGCAGAAACATGAAAATGTTGTTTTGATAAATCACAAGCATCTTTCAGTGGCTCAAAGGATATTAAAATGTCACAGTGAAGCAAATCAGCATTCTCATTCTTTATTCCTGTCTTTGAGGATATACTTTGCAAACTACGGAGAAAACAGATAATTATGTCTAGGAATTAGGAGAGTCAGAATATTGCTGTACTGCAGTGAACAATTAATGATATTTATCTCTCACATAAGGCTTTACATGTTTCCTATATAAATCTCTTCTTATGCAGTAAGTAGTAATTCAGTAAATGCTATCTCCATTTTGCACATACAGAGACACTGCATGAGCATGGGGAAACATCAAGTTTGCCTCAAAGCTTTTGCTAGATTTAAAGTTCTGTATGTAGGCATCATCTTGGCCTCCACTGCAAACTTTAGGCCACATGTTCAAAATGTTTCTCTCACTAAGTTTGTGTTTCATGTTTGATTCTATAGAGCTCTCTTGATTTTGGCTCTTTTGGGATTTTACTTTGAATACTTTAAGACATGAAAAAGTAAGAAATCACCCGTTTTATGTTCATACTCGTTTGCTGCCGCCTGTAAATTCTTGTAATATTTATCAGTCTACCTAAACATTGCAAAATGCAATACAAGTAAAGTAAGGAATTATAAACCAGAAGCTTATAACCAAGGGGAAGAGGAAGTGGGCAAATTAAGGAAAAAAATGGAAGTATGCTGATTTTTGCCATCTTCTTACTTGACTTGAAAAATGTCAAACTTAAATCTACATTTTAAGGTCTTGTGAACACTGTAGAAAAATTCTGAGCTCTTTGAGGCAAAGGGTAACTTTTATGTTTTGTCAGCACTGTACTCTCTAAAGATGAATAACCACTTGTTTCTGATAGCTCCATTTGGCTGTAGCCTAAAACCTGTTTTAGGAAACACTAGACTGACAGAGCCAAGCTTGAAACCATTTAAGGTATTTGAAATTGGACTTTTGGCAGGAAGCTCCTCCTTACGCACTTTCTTTATTTTTTTAAATACTCATAGTAGCCCAAATAAACAAGAGACAGATTATTTCAGAAGACATAAAAGAGTAACTTGCAGTCTAACAAATATTGCTATGTATAATTTTTTTTTGATCAGCACAGACCTTTTGAATTGATTATGATTTAGAGAAGGAGGACCTGTGAAAGACCACAGACACCAGTGGTTTAAGGGACTTAAATGACTTGCATTTATAAAAACAAACAATTTACAATACTAATTGAAAGAGCTACAGCAGAAACACACTGCTATGATCTAAACTTTTTGCAAGTTGGTAAACATTCAATGTTGATGGATTTTTCTCTTTTTTTTTTTTTTTTTTTGTTTTATAAATGGTGTTACATGTTTCTTGACATTGTAGGTGACGTGAATAATGGCATCTAGTTTAGATGAAATTATTAGACTATAGATGCCCATGCTTTTGGAAGAGCCTTAGCCTGTAAATAAAGACAATAAATCAGATCTTTTCATTAGCCTTCCACCTGTTAAACATCTTATATAGAGCTATCCTGTCTACAGGTTGAAGATCTAGCAATGTGTAGATCAGCAAATGGCAATTTTTACTGGTGTAGCTGTTTGGCATTGGTCCTCCTATTCTAAATGGATGACACAGCTGCTCTCTTTGGGGCATGTAGCTCCTTTTTTTATGTTTACCTGCCTATCTGAGGAAAAACATCATGTTCCTTCAGAAAAGAATAAGGAGCCTTTGGGGGATACTAGCATAACTGAGGTCAAAATGTGTCCCTGTAGGCAAGTGCAAGACTCTTCCTCAGAAATTCCCGTGATGACAGACGAAGCTAATTTCTGTGAATTGAAATTCTGAAATCTGTCTCATCTCTTTCAAGTGGAAAGCTTGATCAGGATCAGGAAGAGACGGTGAAGAAAATTGCCTGGTTGAGTTGGATTTTGCTCTTTACCTTGTTCTAAGTTGACTGTCTGTCTGGATGACATTCTGAAAAAATAAGAGTTGTGCTCTCTGAGGAAAGAACATTGTTTTCTTACAAAAAGAAAGATGTGGAGTAGGTAGTAGAGAGAAAGACACATTCAGAGAGAAAGAAACATACAGGACCTCAACTTAGTGGTAGGCAGTTTATTCCTCAAGTAATACTGCAAGTTGATGCATGTGGGAAGTCATAAATGGCACTATGTTTGCTTAACTGTAGGTTTTGTATTACCATTGTTTGGTAAAGCTTTTAGAGAAACTCTGCTGATGTCAATTAGGGAACCTGACATTTTTATCTATAGTGTTCCTAATCTAATAGATTTAGTTGTCTTGATTTCACACCTAATTTCTGAAAATATTGTGACTAGACAGGATTATAAAAAGCACTATAATATAATACCTGTTGACAGAGCTGATTAAGACTGAAAGCAGAGGAAAGTAAGTACCCTAGTACGTGTCAGAGGTCACTGAAAAAGTGTGTTCAAGGCTGCTGATATAAAGCAGCTAGATATTCTGCTATCTATGGATGTGTTGAAAAGCGAGTTGCTCTTTAATGGAATCCTCTTTTCATTGGACTGTCACCACTGACTGCTCTATTATGTGTTCAATTATTATACATTTAAAAAAATATGACTTATGTTAAGAATGATAGTTAAAAAAAATTGAAACGATGAAAGTTTGGGAAAATGTTGTAGCTGTTACACAATATGCTAGCTGACTTTCCTATTGTGAACCAAAGCAGTTCACAGTATTGTAGAGGTCCTATTTTATGCAAAGGCATAGTTCTTTTCTTTTGCCTCAAAGGATGGATAATTTCTATTTTAAAAGGGAAGGATACACTTGACCTCCATAATCATTTTGTGTTGGAAAGACTGAATCACCCAGATTTAGAGCTGCTGCTACCGCTTCCTCTTTCACAAATGTGTGCATTCCTCCCTTTTTAAAGTGTATGCTGTATTTTAATTTGTGCACAGCCAGACTTCACATTGATAGGAAAATTCACATTAGTTGCATGCAAGAGGGTAGAGGAGGGCAGAAAAGAACAATAGGATTACGTACACTGAACATTGCAGCAGACAAGTACCTGACTTGTCTGGGTGCAATATCATGCTAATATATAACCTTGATGATGAACCCCATGTAGCCCTCTTCTTACTGGAAATGTCAAACATTTTTTGCTATATAGAAGTCAGGTTACTTAGTTTTGTTTTGTTCCATTTCATCTAAAAAGATGTATTATAAACCCTCCTCAGGTGCTTAACATTTGTGTTAAAACCGTGGTTATTAATCAGAGTGAAAATTAATAGAGTGACCATATTTTGCAAAGCTTCTCAATAATTTTGTTGTGCAATGAAAATAATTCTAGCAGTATTTTCTTCCTGTAGTAAGCACGAGGACATGTATTATTATTCACCACAGTATCCTGATGAGACATATCAGTCTCTAGGCTTCAGCAAATGAGGCAACTGCCTAGGGCAGAGACTGCCAGAAGGGGCTAAATGTCCTTGGCCGCACTCCCTCTTTTCCCACAGCACGGGTGAGTCTTGGGAGGGGTTAGGAATAGTTTGTATTCCACCATCACTTCTAGCAGCAGGGGTCTGCAATGCACACTTTTGCTTTTTATTCTGCATCGTAACAGCGATCACTTGAAGTGTTGCTGCATGACAGGATGGTCTGGACCAGAACCGTAAAAGAAATTTCTCTGGACTCCACCAAGATCTCAGGCGTGTTATCTACTACAGTTCCTCTGGGAATCCTGTATTTCTTTCTCCTGCCTCTAAGGAGCAGACACAGCATGCTGTTGTGTCTCTCAGCTCAGCAACTGCCTGCCCTTCGGGAAGGGAGCTGTTGTATTGCTCTCTACTGAGCAGACCTTGAGAAAAATTACCTAGCATTCCTTGCTAAAGATTGAGTACCATGGCACAGTGACCTATGCATGCGTGTGTGTGTATACGCATACAGGTAGACAGAAGGCAGAGGGGAGAAAGATGAATGGGAGAGCGTTCCTATGAATTGCTCCTGCTCCTCCTTGCTGGAAAAAACTCTACTTGGAGAGAGGCTTCAGCAATAGGTGACTGCACCAGAATATGAACGGAGACAATATGGTCTTTATGTTGTCCTTTGTAAATGGATTATTGCCTTCTGGCTGTGGTTTACTGTCACTAGCATGTTCTGCTTGTAAGCAGAAGGTTGTGCCTTCCAATCAGTTGTCTAAAAATGGAAAACCTCTCTCTTGTGTATCCATATTTAAAAAAGAGATGCTGGCTGTTTTTATGCAGATGGAACACCTACAAAGGTAGATGGTGGCTTCATATAACACAGTTATCTTTGAATTTTGCTTTTAAACAAAGCAAGCAAAATTTGGAGCACATTTCAGTGTGGAGGTCAGAGAAATGTGTGTCTCGTCTAATGATAAGCAAAGGACATCTGGTTATACTATCCATCAGTCCATCGCCTAGAGCAAGAGAGATTCAAGTTTGACACGTCTGTTTTGGGAGGGGGAGAGAGGAGAGGAGAGATAGCAGACTGTTTTATCAAAACACAGGAGCTGAAGTTGTTGGTTTTCTTTGTTTTGGGTTTTTTCCCTTGAATCACTTTTAATTGTATTTACTGTGTCCACTGTTTGTGGACGTTACCCACAAGGTTGATCGTGCAACACTTCCCAAGAGATAATAGTAAATTAAAATAATTGGAACATTAAGAATGTTTGAACACTATTTTTTTAGTATTGTTCTAGCTTTAAGTTACAGAGGATTCTTTAAGTGAGAAGTTCCTTCTCATTAATATTAAAAAAATATCCTAAAAGATAAATCTCCTTTATTTACACATAAAGATATTGATAATGCTGCTTTAGATTTGAACATGGGTCAGAATGGCAATTCGGCTTGCTTATCATTTATAGTGGCTACTATATTATTGATTAATTCACAATATTCATATCGTGTTGCTATTCCCAACGAAAATAAGAGCAATTGAGAATTAAAAAATAGTTCACTGTTCTTATAATAGGATCGTGCATTACTAAAATATATTATTTTCTAGCTTTCTGATATTTGCCATGCAATCAGTTCATACAGGTTTCTAAATGTTTTAAAATGGAAAATGGACATTGGGTAGTATTTTTTTCTTTTTCTTTTTTTTTTTTTTTTTATTATTATTTTTATTTCTCCTTCACAAAATATTCAGGTAACATGCTACATTGTGACATTTCTTTCAGATTATGTTAGTTACATCCCTTTTAAAATAGTTTTTTGACACCAAGTGTCGTGGTTTAACCCCAGCTGGCAACTAAGCATGACACAGCCTCTCGCTCACTCCCCCCCGGTGGGATGGGGTAGAGAATCGGAAGGGTAAAAGGGAGAAAACTCATGGGTTGAGATAAAGACAGTTTAATAGGGAAAGCAAAAGCTGCGCGCAGAAGCAAAGCAAAACAAGGAATTCATTCGCTACTTCCCATGGGCAGGCAGGCGTTCAGCCATCTCTAGGAAAGCAGGGCTCCATCACGCGTAACGGTTACTTGGGAAGACAAACGCCATCACTCTGAACGTCCCCCCCTTCCTTCTTCTTCCCCCAGCTTATATACTGAGCATGATGTTATATAGTATGGCATAGCCCTTTGGCCAGTCTGGGTCAGCTGCCCTGGCTATGCTCCCTCCCAGCTTCTTATGCACCGGGCAGAGCATGGGAAGCTGAAAAGTCCTTGACTTAGTGTAAGCGCTACTTAGCAACAACTACAACATCAGTGTGTTATCAACGTTATTCTCATCCTAAATCCAAACCACGGCACTCTACCAGCTACTAAGAAGAAAATTAACTCCATCCCAGCTGAAACCAGGACACCAAGGAAGTTGCTTGTTGCCTGGTTTGTGTTTTCTTTTCTTTTCTCTTTAAACGAAGAATACCTTTGGAACAAGCTTTCTGGTTTTATATCTAAATCTCTTTGAATGCTGCTGCTTTATTTTACGGAGTTGCTTATTACAGCCTGCTTTGTGTACCTTGTTTGAAAGCAACCTTCTAGAAAGAAAATGTGTTTAGTATATGAAGAACAGCTGATAACTTCCTTTGATCCTTTTTTGATTATAGACTTGTACTTGTCTATATGGTCCCTCTGGTGACCATAGGGTTGGTCAAATTATTGTGGTACAGGTATGAGTAACTAGAATTTGGTCAAATAAAGAGCTGGCTTCATTGTAATCTGTAAAACTCTTCTGTTATCACTTTCCAACTCTTATAAATAATGAATATATGTGAGTGAATTTTTTTCATTTAAAGATTCAAAATTTTATATTTTTTCAATTATTAAACTTGAAGTATTAAGTTTGATTTCTGTAGATGAAATCTGAAATAAGTCTTTCAGGAAAATTAAAGTAGATTTACTGTTGGAATTAAAGATTTGAGAGAGGAAAAAATATATGAGGAGAAGTTATTTTTATGAAGATGAACAGCAGAAAGAAATTGATCCTTCAAAAGAAGAAAGTAGGAAGTGGTGAGTTTTTTTTCCTTGGCTTTGCATTTAAGAAGAAATGAATTATTAATAAACCTAAAATGATTCTGCCATTGCCTGTTATGTATTAGAGCTAGAGCAGTTATTCCTAATGGTTAAGCCCAAGCTCTACACCCCTAACATCTGTGAGGGTCAGGACCCCAAAAGACTAGCCACCACCCATCTCAAAGGTCAGGAGAAGACTTGGGGAAACAGCCACCATGTCATTTGTGGAGCCACAAGAGAAGAATATCAAATTGTACCTTGTGCAGAGCTGCGGCTCAGTGCAGCACACTGTTGGGCAGCCATGGTGTCACTTGCTCTTTTGGCAAATACTAACTGGATTTGCTCATCCAGCAATCTTTCTGGTAAGAGAAAGTGAGAGGTTTGTTCCATTCAGAAAATTGCCAACAAGCCAGCTCTTGTTATCTTTGTGGATTGAATGAAAAAGTATAAATATATGAAATACGTATCATTTTGTGTATTCACTAGGCATTGCTAAAGAGGCTTTTGTCATCTATGTTAGACTGAAAACCAAGAAATTTGCAATACTGATGCTCTGGAAAAGTCCTGTGCTTTCCATGTTATTGTCCAGAGTGCTTATAGGCAAGAGAGTATCAGAAATCATTCTCCTGGACATACTGATTGGAATTACTGAAATCAAGAAGAAACTTTTCCTGCGTGATGATGTTGAGTTAGAGATAGCATCAAATATGTGATGTGGGCAAATGGCTTGCATATAGCTCCTCTGTGGCCAGTTCATATCGGGGCAAGGGACTGCCAGCGTGGAAAATCTATTGTGTTCAGTTTTGTGGAAGGTTGTGTCAGAAATGGATGTCATTAATTTTAAGAGAGATTTTATTATTGAATTTTAGCTGTAAAATCATGTCTGCATATATAAGTGAAAATTTGCTTCTGAAGCTAAAACTTTCAGTGCCAAACCTGTCTAGCTTATGACAGATGCATTTTTAAAGATCATCTCATTTAAAGATAACTCATTTTTTTACAGCTAAAATTTGTTTTCTGTCTGTATCTTGGTGGAAAGGGCAAATACAAGTTTGTACTTATGCATTTAATAGAACTGACTATGGCAATAACTGTTTTGGTTCTTTAGTAATAGGTAAAACAAGTCTGTAACTTGCTTTTATTGCAATTGCATGAATAATTAAATTTTTGTGCAGTTTGGCTACAAAGCCAAATAAACACTTTTTTTTTTTTCCCCAATATGAATCAAAATTGGCTTTTTCCAATTTTTCCCCTGGCTGGGGGATAGAAAACACAGCATGCTTCCTATGAGTAGCACGAAGTATTTAATTCACACTGAAGAAAAACCTTTATTTGCCCTATAAGCAAATTTTTACCTAAAGCAATAAACTACAATGGATTAAATTTGAACACAACTGATCGATATTGGTATCTAAGACACAGAATGTATTACTGTATGTTATGTTCTTCAGAATTGCACTTCTTTTGCTTCAGATCCATTTTGAAACCTAATGCTATTTTGAACCATACATCTAGTCTGGTTTCTCTGCACTAGGTGGCAAACTCCTTAGGCAGATGTCTGTCTGTCTGGGGTTTTTTTCCTGTTTTTTATAGCGCTGGTGGAACAATTCATACTTTTCCATTGGTATTGTAGTGGGCACCGAACACTGTCTGCTATGGGAACAGTTTTATTATGGTCTCCTATTTTGCAGACATAAAAATTATAATAAGCAGATACCAGAGTTAGTCTGTTTTGTTTCTATTCAGCACTTGCTAAGGAGACAGGGATTTATAAAATCCCCCTAAAAGATAAGTAACTTAATTTCTGGCCCTTCAGAGCTTAATCACTGCAGTTTAAATGCAAATGTTGTTATTTCTTTTATATTTAAGTGAAAATTAGCATTTCAATAACAGGTGTTTTTCCTTGGTGTCATGGTTTAACCCCAGCCAACAACTAAGTTCCACACAGCTGCTTGCTCACTCCTCCGCAGTGGGATGGGGGAGACAACTGGAAGAGTAAAAGTGAGAAAACTTGTAGGTTGAGATAAAGACAGTTTAATAGGGAAAGCAAAAGCCATGCATGCAAGCAAAGCAAAACAAGGAATTCATTCACTACTTGCCATTGGCAGGCAGGTGTTCAGCCATCTCCAGGAAAGCAGGGATCCATCACACCTAACGGTTACTTGGGAACACGAAACGCCATCACTCCGAACATCCCCCTTCCTTCCTTCTTCTTCCTCCAGCTTTATACGCTGAGCATGATGTTATATGGTATGCAATATCCCTTTGGTCAGTTGGGATCAGGTGTCCTGGCTGTGTCCCCTCCCAACCTCTTGTGCACCCCCAGCCTCCTTGCTGTTGGGGTGGTGTGAGAAGCAGAAAAGGCCTTGACTCTGTGTAAGCACTGCTCAGCAATAACTAAAACATTTCTGTATTATATCAGCACTGTTTTGGTCACAAATCCAAAACATAGCCCCATACTAGCTACTATGAAGAAAATTAACTCTATCTCAGCCAAAACCAGCACACTTGGGAAGCTGGGCTTTCCTTTTTTCCAATGGCTAAAGTTACAGAACTAAAATCTTGAAGGTTAGAAAATAGGTTTTGAAAGCATACACAAATACTACTTCTCCATGTAGGTAACAAAGTCATAGGCTTTCTGACTCATATGTTGTGAAAGAAGAGTTGTCTTCATAATACAATGTGTTTCAAAATATATGTAGTTCACATTTTTTCACTTTCAGATTTAAGCTGCTGAAAGTACAGATTTTGCATTGCTCAGGATGTTATTAAAGTGGAAAAAGTTTATGCTGAATTAAATAGTGGAATATAGGTGTATGTGTGGTTGTTGGTAGGTGGTTTTGGAGGACTTTTAAAAAAAACAATGTGTTTATACATGAGTGAATATAAAACCCCTCCAGCTGGAAAAAGGTGGAAAACAAAGATATGCCATTAGAGAGGTCATATAATTGTAAATAAAATTTAGCCCCAAGAAATACATCATGGTCTAAATTAAATGATTTGCAAGCAAAATTCCACTTAGTACTTAGACTGACCTGGAGTTTGCAGGTTTCTAAGACAGACATTGAGGTTGGATATTAGAAATTGGAGATCTTCTGAATAAATTAAAAGTATCTCATTTCCAAGGGCAAATATTTTTCTGACTTCTGTTACTTATTTAATCAAAAGTAGTTCACAAGTTACTAATATGTGTCCAATGAAGAGCAGAGAAGCTGGTGAAAGGTCTAGAGCACAAGTCTTATGAGGAGCAGCTGAGGGAACCGGGATTGTTTAGCCTGGAGAGAAGGAGACTAATTGGAGACCTTATTGCTCTCTACAGCTACCTGAAAGGAGGTTGTAGCGAGGTAGGGGTCGGTCTCTTCTCCCAAGTAGCAAGTGATAGGACTAGAGGAAGTGGCCTCAAGTTGCACCGGGGGAAGTTTAGATTGGATACTAGGAAAAATTTCTTCACTGAAAGGGTTGTCAGGCACTGGAACAGGCTGCCCAGGGAAGTCGTTGAGTCCCCATCCCTGGAGGTATTTAAAAGCCAGGGAGATGTGGTGCTTAGGGACATGGTTTAGTGGTGGACTTGGCAGTGCTAGGCTAACGGTTGGACTCGATGATCTTAAAGGTCTTTTCCAACCTAAATGATTCTATGATTCTATGAATATCTAGCTACTCTTCTATGAACTCAAAAATAGCAGTATCTAGTGTGCTTATAATAAATACAAAAAAGCTTAGAGGTGCATCATATTTAGGTAGTGCTGTTACGTTGTTACAAATGCACAACTAATTACCACAACAGTGGCAACTCAGAATTTTGTTTCAGTAATGGAAGCAAAAGCTGGAACCTCCAGGACCAAAAGAAGGTCCCTGAACCTTACAAGTCTCCTAGCTCTGCGAGCGTATGCGTGGCATGCCGGAGCAATCCTGATTCCCTCAGACTGAGAGCATTACTCAGTGACACTGGATGGTGACAGATATTTGGTACAAAGGAAGGCCTTTCCTCAAACCATGGATCAGCTTTAGCACTGTATAAGTACCTGATGCCATCTTGCCTTAAATAAGTCAGTTCAAGTGTTGCAGTTGCAGTTTAAGTTTCAAAAGAAGAGTAAATCATCTCCCAAAGCAGACTTTTGTGTGAATGTCTGTGTGTGTCAGACTGAGGAGGAGTCTCTGAAGGATGCATGAAAGCAGGGATTAGGGCAAAAAGGATTGCAAAGCCCAAGGGAAGACAAAACTCTTGCAGAGATGATCATGGTGCTTGACTTGAAGGTACCTGGTAAGGAAAGAAAGCTAAAGCAGGAAAATTAGCTCTGAGCTTTGCATGAGGGGTGTTGCTGGACACTGATCAGAGCAGGTTCAGTTGGATGCAAAGTGAGAAGGTATCAGGGAGAGTACCTGGGATGAGTGCAGGAAGAGAGAGACTCCAGCCATGACTATAAACAATGCATTTGGAGAGCTTTGGGATGAAATGGTCTCCAGATGGAGAGAGCACTGGGTTGTGGATTTTACTAAAATGATAAGTAACGTGAAGGGGCTACAGGTAATTAACTGTAATTTTAAAAGGTGAGCTTGTGCTCCCATACAGAGTGGATGGGCAGAGGGTGGATATTTTAGTGCATTCAACATAAGAAAAA
Organism: Platalea leucorodia; assembly: GCF_965183815.1. Lineage (NCBI taxonomy): Eukaryota > Metazoa > Chordata > Aves > Pelecaniformes > Threskiornithidae > Platalea > Platalea leucorodia. The sequence goes on from NC_138824.1 coordinate 97,861,369, forward strand.
TAAAGTTTTCATTATCTTACCTTCACAAAATTCAGTGCTTTCTGTGCTTTGTAAAAACCCTTCTACACTGCAGCAGTTGCAGGCAATTAGTCGATGCCTCATTTCTGGCTTAAGAAATTCTTGCTTCTGTGTTCCAAATTATAGCATTGTGGGGTGAGTATACCACTATGGTAGCATCACCACGGTAAAATAGATGTGCGAAGGTTAATAATACAGATGGCCTTAAGGCAGGCCTCCTTTTAAAATAAAATGCTGATGCCAAAGCATATCAGTTCTGTTTGTTTTGATTGAGACAGTGACAAAAAAAAAGTGTACAGGTACAGACACTAAGAAGTGCGCTTACAGACTTAAAATTGACAGACTTTTCTGAGGGTTGTTCCTACACTGAAATTTGTATCTTTAGAAATGTTCATGGAAACAAATATTGTTCCTGGCTTATGTTTACTACTAAGTGCAAATGTAAGCCAAGAAATATATGAACACATTTGAACTTTTAAATCTCTGAATTTTTAGTGAAGGCAGTTCTTAAGCTCTTTGTGCAACAAAAGATGTCTGGAGCTAGGAAGCAACATTTTTTTTGTGTGTGTGTATGTAGGAAGGTTGAAAAGAACTATTGTTCATTAGGAAAAATTTCATCATGCACAGTAGAAAGCAAGGTTTAAGAAAAAGCTCAGTGCTCTGTAGAGGACTGAAGATTGAGATCCCTCATTTTGCCTTGTGGAACCATTCTTCCACTCCTGCTAGAGCTAACACTGAGACAACACCCATTATTTTTTCCTTTGCACTGTTATCATTATATTTTAAGAATTACTGATGACATGGTGTGTGTTTTGTATTTTAAACTTGTAGAACAAATAATCCCCAAGGAAAGATCAGTTTTCTTCTGCATTTTTCCCCCCTGCACTAACCTTCTATTCTGTTGTTCCTGTTGATGTGCTTTTTGAAATAGGAAAGTGCAAGTATGCACCTCACAGAGACCTTGCCAGCAGCTAAATCTTGCTGGACTTAGTGCTGGTCCCTTCTGAAATTATAGGATTTATGGCTAGTTATTGCAAGTCATCTCTCTGTTGTGTAGGCATTTGTTGGGAGTTTTTGTTCATTTAAAGGTGTGATCTGGTATGTAATTCTTTTTCTGAAATTGCCTTATCTATAATAATGTAGGGAATAGTTTGTTAGTTACTTTCTAAATGAGAAGGTTTGAGTGATATTCATAGGAATAGAAAAGTAGGTCTAAATATTTCTTAGTTTTTGTACAGTCAATCACTTCTTATGTTAAGCTGCCTGAAGGATTTTCTTGGGAAGGTGGGTAAGGAACGGCATATTTCAAAACAAGTAAGGTGGAAATAGTCCCTTAGGGGAACAACAAGTTCAGTTTGTTAACCACAGGCTGATGAAATGCAGACTCAAATCTTAGAGTCCCTGTCTCTTTCTAGGACCTGAAGTGCCTCGAAGAGATGATTATTTAGATATTTACTACTTAAAAACACTTGCTGTTTGGAGAAGTATGAGTCATGGAGTTAGGATTGGATATAACTTTTCTACTCGTTACTGAGGAGAAATTGAGCCTAAACCTTTTGGACTATGGGCCAGTTGCCAGCCTTTGAAGATAACTGTGCATCCTTGCCAAGTGACTTTTCCTTGAAATCACTTGTACAGTGACAATGTTTTTCTGTTCCATCTGAAAGACAGAGGGTGCTGCCAGGGGAATACTCTTTCTTGGCATCTTCCTAGGCCATCATCCAGTAGTGGGTCAAAGAAAAAAGTCTTATGGACTTATTCACTCCCTCCACTGCCTCCTTCCCCCTGCCTTCTTCCTGCAAACTACTCTTCAGGATATTCGGTTATAGTCTGTCTTTATACATTGAAGTTTTCATAGGTTAAATTTAGGTATTCAAGTATTCTTCAACACCACCAATGTTTGGCCACCTTTGGTCACACTAATTTAGCTCATGTTGCCATTTATCTCTCAACTTTCTGTTTCACTGTATTATTTACTTCAGATCCAGTGCCTGGATCCTGGACTGAGCTTTCTGCCCATCACAATTGCAGGTTCACATCAAAGTGTGTTACTCTGAAGCTGTCCCTTAGATCTCCAACCTACACTTTGCTGCCTTTCCGAAGTCTTCAATGGCAAATGAGTGTCACAGACTTTCTGCTTCTACCCTCCCGTAATATATACTGGCAAGGTATCTGCACACCTGGTTCAATTGTTCTGTCTTCAAACTGAAATGATGCACCCAGTCTGGGACTTTCATATTGTCTCCTTTCACATTAATTCCTGTGTACCGGCTAACATTGGCACTGTCTGAAGCAACGGCAAAAACTGATGAATCATCAGGAATGACATAATATGCCGTGTTTGACCACCGTTTTAGAAAATTTGACTTATGAGAAGCGTATGGTCACTTGCTATTGTTCCTGGCAAAGAAATGCATGTTCTTTGACCCCTAATGCTTTGCAGTGTTTCTGTTTAGTGCTTTACTTAGTGTTTTTTGTGGCAGCCAGGTAACATGCAGTGCAGCTGCTTTAGAGCTTTATGCCATACAGTTATACTATATTTTAAACTCTCTTAATTCCCAAATGTATATTAATTCTTTCTTTGGCTGCTGCTCTAGTTCTTCCATATTATAGTATCTGTTGATCCATCGTTTTTGATTTTTGCTTACATTTGTGCCTTTGCACATCTTGTAGAGGCATCTCCTGGGAAACATCTTCTCTTTGTTCGTGTTTTAGTCTTGTATTCAGTACTTGAACGTAGCTGTATTTTACAGATTGGCTATTTTGCTATAATTAAGCTTCATGAATATGAAGATTCATGTAGTATTCCCATGGTGTCCTACAGTTAGGTTTAGCAATAGGATTTTATCTCTTCTCACTGTAACCCATTATCATGTCACTTTTGCTAAATTGTAACACCATATTGATTCTCAAGAAATGCAGAGTATGTACTAGCTAATTTTTATTTTTACTTTTAAGCCTAGATAGATGGACTGTGATGATTGTTTACTGGAGAGTTGGGAGAGAAGTTTGCTGGGGGAGAGAAAGGGGGAAAAGGGTAGATGAAAACCTTAAAGTAATTTTATTTGCACATTTATCATGAGTTTGGAATTTAATAAAACCTGTAATGGTAGGTAGTGTAGTTTACTGAACAAAGCCTTTGACTGGAAGTTTTGAGACTTGATTCTATTTTTAGGACTATCCCTGGCTTTCTGTGTGCTTGTTTTGGGGAGAGGCCCTTTATGTCTCTTTGCCTTTGGCCTTGGTTCCACCTTGCTCTCTTTCTCTATTTCCCCTCTATTTTTTTTTTTTTTTTCTTTTTTCATTTTAAAGAGTACAAGATTTTTCAGAGCAGGTACCACTTTTCATTACGTGTGTGTACAGCATGAAGTACAAAGGACTCCGATTTCAGCTAGCTTTTAGGCAGCAGTGTCATGCATATACTGATAATACCGGAAAACAAAAGTATGTTTGTAAAAGTGATTCTGTGTTTTCCATGTGATGGAGTGGTTATTAGTTCATTCACTGCAGCAGAAGAATAAATAGAAATAAATCTAAGCAAATTGGACACAGTGCTTAAGGTTGACTGAAGACCTCTGAGTTCCAACAAAAGACACTTGTTGATGGTAAAGTATAGAATTATTGTTGTTTGTTCTATTTCTTTGCCTCTGTAACTGTTTGCCTTGCAATTTACTCTTCTTGAAATGTATTAGTGATTATTGTAAGCTCAGACTTGAAAATTAAAGCTTTGCAATACTTGGTTCTTTGGAAAATGATCCTTGCATTAAAGGTGGCTGAAACCTGGACCATGTATTAAGAATGGCATTTAAGCTTTTATAAAGTAAATGACTTATGTGACCAAAGGCCAGTTTTGTTTGCTTTACTGAGAGCGAGATTCCTTCAGTCAGGTCCTGGGACATTTCTGAATATGGTGAGTATAAATTTATTGTCTGAACAGGAATGAATCAAACCTAAAGCAAAAGCCTGCTTTGGTATCATGTTGATGTAAGAAGAAAAGGTGTTTTCTCTCTACCAAACTTTCGGTGAAAATGTAGCAATAAAGAAGAAAGAGGTTGAGAAATACTCTCAAAATATTGTGTCATGTAAAGCGAAGGGAGAGCGTTGCATTTTTTTAAATCCAGGTATACATAGCTATGCATAAATTTCTTTTTATTCTGCTTTTCCAGATAGACTTAGTGACTTCAAAATTTGACCTTCAGCAATTGCTTTCAACCCTCCAAAGTTAACTAGAGTAAGAATAGGGAACGTTTCCTACCCTTGAGCCAACCTGCTTTTTTTTCACTCAATGATATTTCTGACTCAAAATATTGCTATAACTAGTTAACAGATAATTATATATAGTTCTGCACAACTTGCTGATCACTTTCATAAATTTCAGCTAGTTTATATTTCAGATATAGTTCCAGCTTTCAGCAAAGTGCAATTGCAGTGTATGATAGGGAGGTCTCATACTAATCAGATTTACTTATTCCCTCAAAATATAGTACAGAACATTAATTTCATGCTACTTCAAAATGTATTAGCCAAGTGCCAATTGCATTCCAAATCACAGAAAGGCTGATCTGGGATTAAAAAAAAACAAACCAAAACAAAACCAAACCACCAAAAAACCAAAACAAAACGCTCGCAGATGGCAACTTTTTTTTTTTTTTTTTTTTTTTTTTTTTTTAGTTTCTTAAGATTCAGAAATATGCTAGAAAAGGAGTGCTGTGATAATGAACTGTAACATTAAGTAATTGACTTACTGTCATGGAAGTAATTAAAAACATTTATCAGCACACAAAAACTCCCCAGACCTTTATTAAATAGATTACAAAAACAACCCCCAGGCCACACGACATGCCTCAAAAGTAATATGTTCTGTGGATCTCTTCTTGACTTAGTGCCTGTCAATATTTTTATCTGTCACCTAGAAGAAAACATGAAATGGTTCTTGGCAAATTGCTCAGGTAGCATGAGGGCCTGCATTCTAGGCGGTGAAGAAGGGAAATCTTTCCCTGAGAGGGTGGCACTTGATAACATAGTGTTGTGTACTGTGCACAAGCATTACCCAAAAAGAAAGTGAGCATTAGCTTCAAACTAGGGTTAAGACGTGTTACAATATTCCTCCATCTGTGAGGACAACCTTCAGGGTCAAGTAGGGAGGGGCAGAGCTTAGATGTCTGCTTCCTGCTCCACGTCTTAGGATGGCCCCATGAATGGAAGCTAGTGAGGATTTGCCAGCCATCGAACTGACCACATTTGGAAGAAGGAATGACAATGGTGATCCAAATTATGCAGAACAATTTTGTTCATCTCAATAAAATAAGCTTCTTTGAATGCTTTGGTTGCTTTAATATAACTGACCACAAGATCATGCTGTTAGGAACAAAGGATGTACGTCAAGTATATAGGCTGGAATGGGGTCTCACTTGGAAGGTGCTCTGGGGTGGTGTGCGTGCAGCCTGCCCTGCACTGATGTGGTGAAACGATTAAGCTGCCATGGGATTAAGTGAATATTAAGTAGAATTGAGGAGATGATAATATTTTTGCTTTTACCTTAGGTGAAACATGCAGCTGAATTCTGTATTCTGAATGATGAAATGTCTGAGAGAGTTTAGAAAATGGTCTGATTTCTGGAAAAAATATCCCAAAATGAGAGACCGAAGGAGCTCACTCTTCAGCTTCTTATTGATTATCTAGGCAGAAATTATTTATTCACAGATGGTGAGTATTGCCATGGCTAGAAGGTCTGTGATGATAAAATGCAAAAGCTGAGGCTAGTTACAATGACAGTAAGAATAAATGCAAGATTTTAACAATTAAAACAATTCTTTCACAATTATCGTTTATCTCAAGGTGGAATGACTTACAGAAAGATGTGCTCTAGCACAAGCAGAAATGATGAGCTTGAATCACTGGGGTAAAGCTATGAGCTATGCTGAGACAGATGATTGTTTCTGTTCTTCACAGCAACGGGTGTCTCTCTTTCAAAGAAAATAAAAAGGAAACCTGTGTTATGCGTGCGCTGTCCAGGGTACTGAACACGAGAGCCAGTTCTGTCATGCACTAAGAAACTGTTGTTCAAAAACTTAAAATACAACGTCAGTTTAATATAGAAGAAGTGCATATTGAAAAAAGAAGTAATAGTAGTTGTATCACCTTCCAATGGGTTGGTGTATTTGCTTCTGTGAATGTTTTGTTTGTTGTGAGACACCCCCCCCCCCAACCTTCCCCACCCCACACGTTCCCACCTTCCTCCATGGGTTAGGATATTTGCTTCTGTTCATACGCCAAGCATGGAAAGATGCACAAATTGGGCAAAAAATTAATTTCAGAATAATAGCCTTATTTCTGTCCTAGAGTGAACTACTTCTCAAGGGCTGATTTTGATATATTACCCATGTCAGCTATAAGGAAAGTTTTGTAGAGAAAGAGAGTCCAATCTGTCACGCTATATTAAAAATAGTTGTTCTTTTGATGTGCACTAGTGTTTGGGAGGGTTGGGGGGGTTGGAGCTGAGACTCTTCCACTCATCCTGCTCCTCTGAAGGTAAATTCTAAACTGTATTTTGGAAGTGCTGCCTCCCTCTAAAAAGATCCTTTTCAGATGGTAATTTCTGCATGCAAGTTGGATTGCAGAATGAACTCTGCAGAATGTTACAGAATACAAGTATTCTGCAGTCCTGCAGCTAATTTGCCTTCTTGGGAAAGTAATAATTTTGTTCTTTTCGGGAAAAAAAAAAATGTAAGAAAAAGTTCTTTTGCTGAGTTGTGATCATAGAGCAAGCATATTCTGTACTGTTTATATTTGCCTTTTAACTTTGCTATATCTCTTTGGCTTGGGAAGTCACAATATCTAAGAGCCCAGAGAAGGTCATACTCTGTATATTTGTCAGGCTTGATTGTAATACCATGCTTCATTCTTGACTTTTCTTTACCCTGAGGACAGACAGGCAGAAAGACCATGTTTAATATCACAATTAGCTTTCCTGAAGCAATCCTGCTGGAAGAAAGATATAGGCAATTGATGGTAGTGATAGTGTAAAAACAAACTGCCCTGTTCTCTGAAAAAGTGTGTGTAGGAAACTGCAGGAATTGTTCAGGCCGTCTTTTTGCACTGAAGTACATAATAATGCAATTTAGTTCAATCTTGTCAGCTTGAGGAGGTATTAAAAAAATAATGCACCTCCAGCTTGTTTGACAGCCCAGTGACTGATAGAGTAAGTGACAATAGCTTTTTGCTCAATGCACACCAGGGAGTGCCTAGAAACTTTGTGAAAATAGACAGAAATGCAGTGGTATCGAGTGGGTTGGGGAGCTGAAGGGACTGGTGGTATCACTGGGAGATAAATGGGACAAGTAGAATTAAACCTGTGAAACAATGAAACAAAAAGTAATTAAAAGAAAAAATAACAATGGTTCTTGGTTGCAGGTGACCAACAGCATGAGGACATGATATAGTGGCCTGAGTTTGATCTAACTGGTTTAGACAGTGTGAATGCTGTTCAGAATAGCAGTAAAATAAATAAATAAAAAGATAGGTGGACTTTATAGCTGCTGAGCTTGTGAACCTACAGCTTAATGAACATAATTTCCTTATGTTGCAGGTATGGGGTGAGGGTTTAAAGAAAGCAGACATTTTACCTGAAAAGAATATGGAACTAAATTTAGAAGTGATTGCTACAAATTGCAGTACTAGAATTTTGACAGAATTATTTAAAGGGATTTTGTTGTTCAGGCTAACCATTTAGGTGGACAAGGTAGTTGAAGTACAGAACTTTCCTGATTTCACGATATTTATTAAACTTAGCATGCAAATGTGCACTGAGTTCTATTACAAGACTTGATATGTGAATGTGACAGTTTGTGTCACCTCGGGTATGTAACTGATGTTATTTTCCTTCTTCCTTGGATGGAAAGGGGCAAAGTTTAGTCACATAGACCTAAATACATCCATCAAAATGGAAGAGTTGGATGAGCAGGCTTGATATAGCATGGAGACAACTTAGCTTTTCTAAAAATGAGACTTAGACTGGGTAGGAATGCCTCACAGACCAAAAGTAGATCTTATTCTTGTGGATTTTTCCAATGTATTTGAAATCTGTGTGAATAGGACTAGAGAGCTTTTATAGACACTTTGCAATACCTCTGATCAGACAGCAAAAAGCAGTTTTCCTTTCAGTTCATTCCTAACCATACCTCCATTCTGATATGTTCTCAACACATTGACACTGAGTTTGAAACTGAATAACTCCTATGATCTGGTTACAACCCTAACAAATCTCTGAAGCGCATTGAAGAACATTTTGCACTGCTCAGTGTTAGGAATGCATAATTGCTCCCTAAAAATCTACAAAGGCTGTACAGTCTCTAAACAAAATGGATCCTCATTCTTTACTGCAAATGACAGTTTATATGCACCGTGAAAAGTTTTTTTTGTCATTGCATTACCAATTAAATACATCAGGTTACTGAAGTGATATGAGCTTTAGATTTGCTTGTAGAACCATGTTTAAACTTTTGCCCCTGAACTGCCTGCAGATGTTCTCATATAATAGCTTAAATAAAAGTATAAAATCTAAGCTGTGTGCTGGTCAGGGTTCAGTAGCATTTAACTGATAGGCTTAAATGACAACTCCACCTGTTCTTCAGATGGCCACCACTGGAACCATAACTCTATCTGATGTCTTATGATGTTCTTGGTAAGATACAATGTTGATAGAAAAGTCCTGATGGTCTTGAAAAAGCTTGGCTAAAAACAACTGCCTGAACAAAATGCAATTGTTTGAAGAGGTAGCATCTGCCACAGGGAGGCAAAGAATTTTTCAGTATTTGTAGTTGCTTCAGGTATGCTTCACCTTCCTCAGACTTTATTATAGGAAATTGCCATGGTTTAACCCCAGCCAACAACTAAGCACCACACAACTGCTTGCTCACTCCTCCGCAGTGGGATGGGGGAGACAACTGGAAGAGTAAAAGTGAGAAAACTTGTAGGTTGAGATAAAGACAGTTTAATAGGGAAAGCAAAAGCCATGCATGCAAGCAAAGCAAAACAAGGAATTCATTCACTACTTGCCATTGGCAGGCAGGTGTTCAGCCATCTCCAGGAAAGCAGGGATCCATCACACCTAACGGTTACTTGGGAACACGAAACGCCATCACTCCGAACATCCCCCTTCCTTCCTTCTTCTTCCTCCAGCTTTATACGCTGAGCATGATGTTATATGGTATGCAATATCCCTTTGGTCAGTTGGGATCAGGTGTCCTGGCTGTGTCCCCTCCCAACCTCTTGTGCACCCCCAGCCTCCTTGCTGTTGGGGTGGTGTGAGAAGCAGAAAAGGCCTTGACTCTGTGTAAGCACTGCTCAGCAATAACTAAAACATTTCTGTATTATATCAGCACTGTTTTGGTCACAAATCCAAAACATAGCCCCATACTAGCTACTATGAAGAAAATTAACTCTATCTCAGCCAAAACCAACACAGGAATAATGCCTGCACCTTTCTAGAGGCAACTGAGGTATGCTGAGTTATTAATGCTAACTGAGCTTCATAAGGCTGATTCTTTATCATCCAAGACAATGAACTTTGTCATTGGTGCCAGGGAGAGCTGTATTAAGCCAAACACCCCGGGCGGAGGCGGGGGGGGGGAGGGGGGGCGGGGCAATGACTCACAAGGCACTGATATGTGGGGTAGTGGTTAGTGGGTGGCTTCCCTCTGCTGCTGTTGGGGGACTGGCACTGAAGTGATTTTAGGGTGGCAAAGGGTGAAAGAGGAGACCAAGTGAGGGAAGGCAGGGGTCCTTGGCTCCAGGAGGTATAACAGACAGGTGGGAGGGAGGATCCTGGGGCTGAGGTCCTGCTTTGGAGTGATGCAGTGTTGGTGTGCAGTGGGAAGGGGGTAAGGCACACTGGGTGAAAGGTCTGGTTTGGGACTCTTGGGACGATATGTCAGGAGGGTGAAGAGAGGGTTGACTCTGTCATATAAAATTTTGGAACATCTTGTAGAGGTAGTGCCTTGGCTGTCCCTATGTATATGTATGTGGCACTTGGTCTTTTCTATTTTTCCTTTTCCTGTGCCTGGATAATGGTATCACAAATAATTGTCCCTGATGGGATATTAATGTTAGCAGACTAGTTTAACAGATTTCCTATTTGTACTTTGGTATTTCTGGGAAGTCAACTAGATTCACTCTTGCTGACAAATACTTACATAAATTCACCCATAAATCCACAACACTCTTATTTTCTACCATCAGTTCAGTCAGTGCACATTATTTACCTGATAGTCAGCCTTTTTTTCCCCCAGTTAACCTTGTCCGTCTTACTCAACTCTTTCCATATGAAGTATATTTGAAAGCAGATTTATTCTGTGCTGGGTAGAGAGTACATGGAGGCTGCAATTCTATGCATCATCCAGATTCTTTTTATTAAATCAGCCATGTACATCAATAATCAAAAGAAAGACAATCTTCCATTTCTGTGGACTGCTCAGCTGATTCCTCAGCTATATAATCCAGTCTCTCTGTTCAATTTCCCAGGCACCCATTGCCTTTGAAACTAAGAATCCTTTCCCAGTTTCGCATCTTTATCTAATATCAACCTTTCTACTTATCCGCAGCCCTGTGTAAAATGTGGAATACACTTTGACCTTTAAAATGGACTTTGTTTAGCTTGGCTATCTTTACATTTCTTCAGGCATGTATTCATATTTACCCTGACTAATTAATATGACACCATCTTATGCCCAGACGTGCCATGTTTACCGGGTAAGGCATGAACATACCAATTTCTAAATGTTAGACAGAGAATGCTGTGAGTCATTCAGAAATAGCGGATAAATAGCTATTGTGTGGCTTTGATTCAAGAATACCACCTTGATTTTGTTTTTCTGTTAAAGTCTAAAAAAGGTGTGATATCTCAATTTATCTGCATTAGATCTGGCCTGTGCTATCAAATTTTGTTGCCATATATTTTTTTCCACTGCAAACCTACCAAATCAATTGCAAGCAACATAACCTATGTAGAGGAATCTTCCTTATTTTTCTCCTTGCCCCCTAAACAAGCTCTCCTGTGACAGTGGGTCAGTGGTAAGGTGCTTGTATGGATGACTTTTGGCAACAAGGCTGTGAAGCCAGCCAACAAAAGCGGTGGCTGTGAACATTTCTAATATACTCCCATTTAGAGGAGGACACTATGAAATCAAAGATTAGATCTTAATTTGAGCCTGACTCCGACTTTGCCTTCCAACTCTTTTGCACAGAAAGTGTGACTAAAATACTTGCCAGGGAAGCTACATGTTCACCCACAATTATTCTGTTTTAACCTTGAAGAGTAAATGAGCCAACTATATATATATATATATATTCATGAAAAAATTTCCATGAAAAAATACCTGATGACAATTTCTTTTTCTTTTCTGAGACAGGGCTCATAATTGAGTTTTGATAGGCAGCAAGTGAATCAGCAGAAACCATCTTCAGCTCTTCCTGGAATAGATGCTGCACCTTTGACAAAGGACCTTATTTTATTTAATCATGCTGGAAAGCTCTCTTCTCAGGTTGCCTTTTGTACTCCAGGGCAAAAGTAGCTAGTTGTTTTTCTTTATCTAAGAACACTTCTGCTTATAATCCCACCAAAAAAATAAAATGACCTTTAATACTCAGCTATATTTCATAGCAGTGAATAGTGTGAAATGCTGATCGCAGGGAAAATGTGCAAAGAGTTATCATCTGGTTCAGAGTGACTCAGAAAATCTGAGTTTCATTCCCAACTTTTCCACTGGTCTTCTCTATGACCTTTAGGTAGGCAGTTAAATAAATGGGACACAAGTGCTTAACTGCCCTCCAGCTATTTTGAAAACCTTGCTAGGTGCCAGCCTGTATCTCTAGGTGCAAAATAGGATAATGTTTCTGAAAGTGTTGGCCACGACCATGTGACTGAATTCTCTTTGGGATTTCTGTCTGTTCCTGTCATGCATGTGCTAGCTACTAATAAGTGGAATGAAAAATGCCTCTGTTCTACATTTTTTTCCTATGCCTAATTATTTCTTTTTCTTTTCTGATAGCAGACAGGGGAATGAAATGCTCTTGTGTGTGACAGTGGGCTAGTTCATAATGAAGCAAATTTTTAAAAATGCCTTAGATTTTGACAATTTTTCCAGAGAATGGCATGTTAAAATGCTACTAGCTGGCTGAAAAGTCTAAGTACTGTATTTGTCAGAAATTTCTTCAGGAACCTGACAGAACAATGGTACAATATGTGACACAGTACAATTAGTAACATCAATAACTTTATATTAGCTGTTATATTGGTGTCTGGTTTAGAGCAGCTATTACTAGAGTCAGTTGGCAAGGCAGCATCTGTTCAGTTTAACGTTCACCTTCATCCAGTTGTCTTGCTGGTAAAATTCTCTCTCTCTCTTTTTTTTTTTTTTAAAGTAATGTTTCCTCCTCCCCATTCTTTTTGTGTGACACCTACTAGTATAACCTGTACCTGTTTCAAAATTTACCCATGCATCAATTTTTGCAGATCATAAAAGCAAACATATTTGTTGCTATCTTCACCATTGTTTAGCACCTCTCTGTTCTTCACTGTTACCAGAGCTCTAGGTGGAAGATAAAAAGGGGAGAAAATGTTAAAACAGACAAGGGAAGCAAGCAGATTAATTCTTTATGAAGAAAAGGCCATTAAGTCGTTATACTTGGAGAACATCTGTTTTACATTTGTCAACTCTATCAGAAACTCTTCTCATATTAAAAAAAAAAAAAAGGAGCTAAAAAGACAGCTTTCCTTTGCTAACCTTCCCTCTCCTGCAGTGGTAACATAGTCTCTGTAAAACTCATTTTTCCTGTTTGTTTTTCCTCTTGGTTTCACTTCACTTTGTGCATTTCTAAATGTGCATTTTCTAAAGAAGCTGTAGAGCACGCTGGCAAAGATTTGCCTTGGGTTCCTCTTGGTAATAAAAACTGGAGCCCACTGATGAGGCTATGCTAAGTAATTGACCTGGACTCAGTATGACTAGTCAGACAGCAAGTGGGTGTAAGGAGTTAGAAGTGTTCCCTCCTACTCTTTCTTCAGCTGGAGTGAAGGTCTGCAATGGTCAGTGCTCAAGGGAAGGGACCATGGGAACAGTCAAACCCTAGTGTTTCTCTACGTAGTGTAAGAGAAAAATTACACGAGGAGGTATGAGGGAAAAGGAGTTATAACAGCTCAGTAGGGCAGGTGAGTGCCTTTTTTTTCTAAGTGTGGAGGTGGAAGTGAGTTATAAATGTCCTTTGACTTCAGTGGGGACATAATTCTGTCCTATTTTTGTTAGTTAAACACTGCTATTGATTCACAAGGAGGTCACTTATACTTGAACCCTGGAAACTCTCTGTGCTAATAGTGCCCTTCATTCATACATACACTTCAACTGAAATGAGTTGGCTTCCTTGAGGGGAAAAAAAAAAAAAAAGGAAAAAAGAAATATCCATCTGGAGTGGAAAACAGGATTGGGCTGAACTGTCTTTCCACTTCAGTTTCCAGCAAACTATGTTGCTGATATTAACCACTCTTTTTAAACACAACAGATGTATTTAGATGTATTAGTGCAAGAACTGCTGCAGACACATGTACAGCACAGTCTGAGCTTAAAGCTATTGAAACACTTTACAAACCACCTTCTTAAACACATCTCGAAATATTTAGGGCTAGGGCTTTTATTTGGGATAGTCAACAGAATTTGAAAGTTAAGACTAGCAGTAATGACCCTATTTTGTCTGTAAAGCAAAGCTGGATAGCTGATTGTAGCACTAGTAATTATGTACAGGTTCTGAGAGGAAAGATCCTTCTTTACTTTAATCCCTCAGCATGAACTAGGAGAAACACATATAAAAGAATGACAGTCTCCTCAACCAGTAAGTCATACCAGAGCATTATCCAGATCTTTGAGGAGTATATGAATTTCTTCAAAAAGGATTTCTACTCTTTTATATTGTTGGTAATTTAATGATGTTGGTTTGTGTTGGAAGGGACCTTTAAAGATCATATAGTCCATTCCCCCTGCCATGGGCAGGGACATTTTTACACTAGATCAGGTTGCTCAAAGCCCCATCCAACCTGGCCTTGAACACTTCCAATGATGGGACATCCACAGCTTCTCTGGGCAACCTGTTCCACTGTCTGACCACCCTTATCATAAAAAAAAATTCTTTCTTATGTCCAATCTAAGTCTAACATCTTTCAGTTTAAAATCATTGCCCCTTGTCCTGTCCCTACAGGTTCTGGTAAAAAGTTTGTCCCCGTTTTTGTTATAAGCCCCCTTTAAATACTGAAAGGCTGCAACAAGGTCTCCCTGGAGCCTTCTCTTCTCCAGGCTGAACAACCCCAACTCTCTCAGCCTGTTCTCATAGGAGAGGTGTTCCATCGCTCTGATCATTTTTGTGACCCTCCTCTGGACCTGCTCCAACAGGTCCATGCTTTTGTTGTACTGGGGACCCCAGAACTGGATGCAATACTCCAGATGCTGTCTCATGAAAGTAGAACAGACAGGCAGAATCACCTCCTGTGACCTGCTGGCCACACTTCTTTTTATGCAGCACAGGATAGAACTGGCTTTCTGGGCTGAAAGCACACATTGCCGGCTCATGTCCAATTTTTCATCCACCAGTACCCCCAAGTCATGTAAACAGAATGAAGCTAAGCAAATCCCACCAACCAGAGGTATCTTGGCACCCAGGAGAATCATGAAGGAGAGCTGAGCTTGAATTTACCGGATCTACCACAAGCTTTTAATAATCATCTTCATTTACTGAATGCACAAGTAACAGTGCGATGCTTTTCCTCTCATTCATTTCATTTTAATTTTAAGAGGAAAACTTGAATACTCTTTACCTTGAATGCCCTTAGGACACAGTCTTCATGAATAATGGTTAATAATTAAAGTTGACAAAGCACATTAATAAAACAAACCATTAATGCTGTTACCTTCGATCAATCTTTGAAAGAAGAGAAGTTGGCAGTGAAATTACGTTGGTCATCTATCTCTTTAATCATTGGAAAAATTATTTCACTCAAAGCTGAATCAGAACTGGGGAAGGGAATATATGCTTTAGTATTGGAGGAACAATTTGTTTAGTTTGCTCAGCAAAGAAGTTGGTGTTCTAGCACAGTCAGCAATAACCAGTTCATAAATACTTGTGCTGAGCCCATGTGAGTTTTGCTTAGAAGAGTAAAGGGAAATTTAACTGTGCTCTGCTTCTGCTGAAGTAAACCTTGTTTGTAAATGTTATTTGGTTGGTGAGCTCTTATTTTCTTCAGTCCTGCTTTTCTCCCTAACAAACTGCTATTCATTCAAGTTTTCATGTTATTTAAAGCACTTTTTCACATATTTGGAATTGAGACAAGCAGTCACATTTTGATAGTTTGTGCTGGATTGGCTGGATTTGGGCTTTTATAAATGCTGTATCTGTATAAATGTTTCAGTCAGAAAAGGTGAACTAAACTGTCTTAAAATGGTCTCTAAATAAGCTATCATTAAACATCTAGCAAAGGATTCTATTTTATCATAAGTCAAGTTTTAACTGTATATTCTCCTTCATAATTTATCCATGCATTAGCTTTGTTTTTGTATTTTTTGTGCTTAAAATAAAAAAAACCACACACACCTTGCTTTGTATAATAAGCTAAAGTTTCAATTTTTGTGCCATGACCTGGAGTGTATTTGCCAAGGAATAATTTTGGTTTCTCAAAGGTTGTTTGACTTGTAGCACTGTTTGTAGTGGTGTGGCTATAAACTGTGTCTCTATAACTTTTGTAATGAAAGTGAAAGTGAGGGGGGTTTCACTTTTGTAAGCTGAAATACCTTGTACATTGTTGAAATTCTTGTGAAGGAACTAGGCGGTGGCTGCTTATTTCTCAGACGGTTTATTTATCAAACAGATTACATGAGCTGGGTTTGGGTTTTGTTTTTTGTTTGTTTGTTTGTTTTGGGTTTTTAGCCGGTGAGATTCTGTGACTGCTGCTACAGGTGTAGATGGGATGGAACTAGAACAAAGTAGTTTTAGTTACCTTTTTGTCTCAAAACATCCATAAAATTACCTCTCTAAAAACATAGTACGTTATTTGGTGAACTGCAACACTAGAATGTAGAGTTCATTTTATCTCATGCAAACCAGATGCAGGAATTGAGCATCACGTATCTCATGTAACTCAAACAAAATTCTTACTCTAGAATCAAATTTCAGCTTTCTCTTACATGGCCCAGTGCTATTGCTGCAAAATCTTTTACTAAGCTGTCTTACTGTTGCCTTTGCCATATATATATATATATCAACTTTTCCATCCTGTTAGTACTATCTTTAAAACAAAAACCTCTGGTCAAATCAGGTCACTCCTTATGGGCTTCTAAAATTCAAGTTTATGCTCCAGGACATAAGTGGGATATTCTAAAAATTGCTCTGAAAGCCATCCAGGAATACTATTCAAAGGTTATATGGCATGTAATTAATAATGCAGGCTCCTGTGGAGGCCCTGATGAAACACAATTCTGATGCTCTGAGCATCTCTCTTTGCAAAACTACTACATACTGGAGCAGAATAGAAATTAGAGGGTCATAATCTGAAAACATAGATACGAGAGGCGTCTTTGGGGTCTGCCAGCTAACAAGAAGTTTGTCATACTTACTTGAGGTTTATTGGATGCTATTTATAGCACTGAATTATTATAGCATGTTTATAAAAATTGCTATTTTTATTAAACTATCCCTGTGTAGATCCAATGAACAGTGTCTGAAATCTGTGCTTCAGCTTGGAGTCCTGGTGCAAAACCTTAATTAGGGGGAAAAAAAAATCAAAGCAAATGTCACAGGACACAAAAATAATTACAGCTCTTTTACCACTTTGTGTAATGTATATGTGTTATCAACATACCGTTGTACTGATACAGTACAGTAACGAAATGAAGCCCAGGTATAGATGTAGAGATGCTTGAGTTTGCCATACATTAGTACCAAGGTTAAGCAACTCTCAAAGCCCTAACTTTGAAATTTTCCACACTTATATGCACATTAATCATCTGACTAGGAAAATTCTTAGGAGCCAAAGATGGAGAATGCCAGGTGTAATTAAGCGTGTATAATTAAATATCATTAAGAGCACAGCTTTACAACTAGACAGAAATTCAAAAGAATCTTCTGTTACAATGGGGGAAACGTTTTTTTCCACATTTTATTGAAAATGAGAAAAGTGAAACTGCTAGTGGTTTTATTTTATTCTTTTTAGAGCACAGCTAAAGTGAAATATCAGCTGCAGTTATTATGAGTTTAGGATAAAAAAAATACAGTGCCCTGACCTTGATGAAATACCTTGTGGTTGGCAGAAGTGTGCTCCCAAGTGTTCAAGTAGTGAATAATACTGCAAGGACAATTTCCAGTTGCTGTTTGCTGGGCAGAAACTTGACTTGATAGAGTGTCTCAGCTCTGTTAGATCACATTGGTTCCAACTGCAGAAATAAGGGACAGTTAGCTTCCAGTTCCCCACCTGGTTAAAATAGCTTTCCATCATAAGACTGAATAAATATAACCTTGATGTTACACTCTTCTTCTCTTATTTTAGAAATATCCATAATAGCTGCATACGTAGCACTTGCCTAAATGCATGAAGGCGCTAGTGCCTTGCAGTTATGATCTTGCTATATCATTTGATGTCCTCTGTTATTGCACAGGCTTTGCTCTTTCAGCCATTTTTCATGCTTTCCTTTTCTTTGCCATTACTATTTTGTTGCTTTCTCCTGCTGCAGCAAGCCATGGCTCTGCCTCGTTGCTGTAGTGACATTACAAATCATGCAGTGTTGGCTTTTTTTTTTGCCTTGCCATCTCTGCCTGTAGGGTTTTTAGAGTCTCTGTTTGGTCTTTCAGATGGCAGTATAGAAGAAGGTATGTATCCAGTGCTCATTAATCTGGAGAAAGACTTGAAGATATAACTAATGGGTACTCAGAAGAGAAAAGACTTAAAAATCATATACATTCAAAGCTGATCTTACTTTTTTGGGGGAAACCTGTCTCATGGTAACCGTATGTTTCAGGCCTTGCATACACTGCTTCATGTGATGCCATGTGCTGTAGAGTTTATTCATGTTCAGTTTACTCCTATGGCATGATAGAGAACGCACTTACTTTTTTCAGTTGCTGAGAAAACCACTGGCTATGAATTGTGAAAGGTAGAGGTAGATACAGTGCCTAGTGGCTTTGTACCAGACAAAAGGGCTGGCAGTAGGAAAACTTTCCCAACTATAAGGTTGTCCATGCCACCTGGCAGATACTGGATTTACTAGTCATGTGGGAATCTTGTTGCTTTAAAGATACTACCATAAAGAGAGGAAAACTTTCAGAGACATTACACATCTAAAGTAAATGGGAGATTATCCGCTGCTGCTTCATATAAAGTTAGCAGCCATATTTTATAATGGGACTAGTTCAGATTTTCTTAGGACTTCATTAGCATCATAATACATGGTTGTATGTGTCATTATCAGTGAATTTAAACCAATTTATCAGTGGTGTACCTCATCCCCAGCATTGAAATCCCATGCTAATTGCTGGGAAATTCATCAGCTTGTTTTTCCGGTTTGGTGCTTTGACTCTTTAGTTAGAAAAAAAAAAAAAAAAAAAAAAAAAAGAAGGAAGGGGTGGTTAGAGGGTTGATGAAGAAAATTGTGCTGGAAATAGTTGAAGAGAAAGAGAGGATGTCTTCACATAAGTGGTTGTTTGGACCTTGGTCTTTAGACCTATTAAATCACTGAATACATTCCTGAGGCAAAGCAGGCTTGATCTAATTCATACTCCCTAGCACCTTGTTACAAGATGTGTTAAGTCTATAATGTCAGAAGGTTATATTGATATGAACATTTGTATTGCTTTTTTTCCCATCCTACTCTATTAAAAAAACCATCATTATTAACAATATCCAGGAGACTGGTGCAGGGCAGGCAAGGATTGTGCAAGCATCTCAGTGATGATGGGACTGTGTGAGAAAGCAAGTGACTTGTGACCTGAACGCTTCAGTGTGTTTTTCTGTATGTGTTTCAGTTAAGGTTTTAGAAAATCTTCTTGTAAACAGAATTAAAATAGGAAGTTGATGCTTTGCACCAGGGATAGCTATACTTAGAAATATCTGCAAGTGCCTGGTTTCCACTCTGGATACTTTGCTCTGCAGCTCAGTCCATCCACAGATTACACCCACCGACTGCCTTCCTCCACACTGTCCCCAAAGATTTGGACTAAGGCACAATTTGTGTAATATAGAGCCTCAGAAATCCAGAATTAGATGGGAGGGGACAGGGAAGCAAACTCCAACAACTTGGCATAAAGAAGGTCTTTCCTCCAGCCTCTTGTGTTTTCCATAACTGCTTACCTGGGGTAACAGCAATGACAGTTCTCCGCAGCTCCTGCACTGCGGGCTGTGATCCGGCTCAGATGCTGCTTTTGACTGAAGCCTAGTAGCTGCAATAAATATAAACCAATTTGTGCAATAGCTTAGCAATATGGAGCAGTGCCCACTAGGGAAGCTGACTGTGGGCTGATCAGTGTTTGAGCCAGCCATTCTGGGGAAGGTGGCCTTTCCTGCGCTGTCTTACCCCACTTTCTCACCAAGCTCTGTAAGGTGCATCCTGATTTAAATGAAGATCTAAAGAGAGGGTTTGTTCATCTTGGAGAAGCTGGGGGAAGAAATGGTTGTATTGCTTTAAAGATGTAAAAATGAAAAGGCTGTTCATTTCTTTCATATTTTTCCTAGCCTGTAATTATTCCTAATCAAACTACAACAAACAGTAAACACTAAAAATGAAATAAACGCAGTGACAGTTTGCCAATAACGAGCAGAAAATGTTCCATCTGTCTAGCAGTGAGTAAAATGTGTGTAATTACTGCTCATTTTTCTTCTAATTGCTGAGTTATTAGTTTAAAGCTTACGCACAACTGGTGAACAGTGCCGACTACCCATTCTCTAATTACAGCCCCGGCTTTGCTGTGCTTAAAATCAAGAAAAGCAAAAGGCAGAAAATTTGCATTTTAAGAGAGTTTTCTGAATTAACCCCTCTGGTGAGAGCATCTTTTCAGTTTTGGCCTCACAGGTCAGATCCTTGGCTGACAGAAAACAGTGCCTAGTTATATCAGCTGAAGATTTGTCTCTCAGTGGAATTATCACCTCTCTCTTTTTTTTCTTCTTTTTTCAAGCCTACATTTTAATTTCTAATTGAAACACGATTAGGGAATGCTCTGAAATGGATGGTAGGTCAAAGGAAGTAATTCCAGTGAGAAAGCAAAGGTTACAATAGCCATGAGTTAGTAATACTTGCTTCACTTTGTGCTTGTTTTTCTTTACCTGATTATCTCAAAGTGGGTCAGATGAGGGTATGTCTATGCTTCAGCCTGCTCTTTAGCACCAAGCCACCTCTATCTGCTCTCCCTAGGCTAACTCTGGTAGAGCCAGGCTGTGCCTGTGGTGACAGAGATGTGGCCACACAATCCTGTGCCACCTCTGCCTTTGTCAGGTGTCAGAATACATCCTGCCACAGGGGCTTTGAAGTCCATGAGGCCTGACTTACCTTGTTTGTGGATAGTTCAATGTGAGAGGTGAAGGACAGAGAACAGACCCAGTTTGTTAATTTTCAAAAGCCTGGAGATACTGTTACTGCATGTGATTTGGATTCTCAGAAATAATGGTAGAAAATACAGAATGAGAATAGCAAGAAGACTAAGGAAGATTCAGAAAGCAGAACAACAGAGCTGTCAACCTAGCAGTTTCTGGGATCACACCTCAGAGGGATCTAAGCAGGACAGCAAAGCAAGGCAGACTTACTAGCCAGTACGCTGAAATTCACAGCATGGGTTCCACACTTTTACTGGGGGATATTTAGGGGTTCACAAATGGGCAAAGGTTGAAAACCAGTGTGCTAGCCTCTTGTAGCAAATCTTTAGCCACTTGCTGTATTTTTTAGGTATTGGGAAGCAGGATGAAGCCACAGGTGCAAATTATGAAATAAGACACTAGAAAAACCTGATGCAGAAGTGTGACAGTAACACTCATTTCTCTGTGTGAGCTCTGTGCTGATAGGGGTTAGGCGGGGAAATATCCCACTTCAGAAGCTCAGCACTTAGTCCTACCAGCAGTGCCTCTGAGTGGATTGCCTGTAACTTCAGAGCAGTTAGCGTGTCCCTAACCGTCTTGCACACCAGCGATATCCTAGTTGTGGCGGCATGGACTTCAACGCAGATGGCAAAACTGCTTCTGGAAGCTGAGTAGGTGTGTAAGCTTCATGTTGTCTCGACCTGATTGCTATCAGCACACAAATAACTCAGTTTAAAGCTTTCTGTTTGAATCTGCCCGTAAAATAAAAGCTCGTCTTTCTCTAGATGGTGTTACTGCTGGTGCACAAGGTGTGAGCTAAACTCTGTGGGGAATCTGAATGGTATAAGATATGACAAAAATCCAACCAGCTGCCATGTCTCAATACAGGATTTCTTGCAGAGTTTTTAGTTCCAATCTTTCAAAACAAGCCATCCATTTCCAAAGAGGGAGTGAAGGGGGAACGTACCCACCCACATTCACATTCATTGAGAACTTTTGACAATGAAGTGAAATACTTAGGTGAAACTACATATCATAAAAGTTGGAGTTTGGGCACTATATTTAAGGGATTGTCCTAGCTGTGGTAATAGTATTCTTAAAACAGTGATGAATGATGCAAAGTATTAATTGCTTGGGATAAACAGTCAACAAAAAGCCAGCAGCTTTTTTTGCTTTAGCAGTAGCTTCTTGGTTTAGAATACATTTGTACATTTTCTTGCCCAGGAATAAGTCTGAGGAGAATGAATTATTCTCTTGGATACTGGCAGATGTGGATGCACAGCAGCCTTGTCTTGACGGGCATCTGTAACTCTCACAAATGTCAGTGACAAATGCTTACCTGAGGAGGAGGAAAGAAAAGATTCTGTACAGCCATCTAGTTTTAAGAAAAAAAAGCAACCAGAAACACCCCCCCCCCCCCCCCCCCCAAAAAAAAAAAAAAATTTTTAAAAAAATCAAGTATGCTGTTTTGGCAGTGAGCAGGGTGGTTTTGGTGATGCTTTAACCTTGCCATGAGAATGGAGGTGCAGGCAAGAGGTTGGGATTTGAGGAAAAGGATGGAAGAAAAATAAAAAATTATTTAAGCATTTTTGCTCTGTGGCTAGAGAACTGAAGCTTTCCTACTTCTTTTCAGTTCTGAATAAATGTATTTGCTCCATGGGCTCACATGCATATTATGCATAATCCTTTAGATATGCTTCCCAGCTGTGTGGTAGAGATAGGGGATGCTGGGACTTTGCTACATTAAAAATGGTGGAGATACTTCACCAAAAAAGAGCAGAAATGAAATAATTATTTGCATAATCTTTCTAGAGTCACCTAGATTTCTTGAAAGCAGCTTAACATGTTTGGAATAATCTATTAGGGAAATATTAAGGGAAAAAAATACCCCCTTTTCCTTCTGACTGTATGCATTTTGATTTTTCTCTCTTGGTCTAACAGATTTAAACTGCTTTGTACTCATTTTAAGAACATTTTATTTCAGAAGAATAGCTCCTATTTTAAATACTGTATGTTCATTCTCCTCCTGCAGAACAGGGAAAGATTAAAGTTTTTCTGCAAAAATGAATTCCCAGCAACTTATTTTACCGCAGGTATTGTGCTTCCAAATATTGTTTCTTTTCCATTCAGTATATATGACCTTTTGTTTTTTGTTGAACTCTCTGTAATATTTTACCTAGAGGAGAGTACCCGTGTTTCTGCTGAATCTCAAGGAAGAAAGACAGGACTGTGTGAACATTATGTAGATATGTAATCTTCACTATATTTAGCTAGTCTGCTTTCATACAATAAGGACTGTTTGTGTAAAGGTCTTTATTTTTGTTTTCTATCTCAAACATCCTTCTATTCCATGTTGTTTTGTCTTTTTTTTTTCCTCTCCTTCCTCCCAGCAACTGAGATGAAAATTAAGTCACAGAGGAGAGGTAGATATTTTTCTCTGAGATATTCAGATCCCTGTGTAGTTTTGGGTCAGAGCTACAGAGAACAGCTGTTCTTCCAGAAAAGAAAAAAAAAAAGCCACAACACATTTGCTAATGTTTAGGGTCTTTTTTGGGCTTGCAATATAAATATCCAATATTTACAGTATAAATGTCCAGTACAGCAATGTAACTATCCAATACAAAATCTTTTTTTTTTTTTTTTTTTTTTTTTAATAAAAAGGAGTAAAACCACTTTTCTGGTGCACTGATAAGACTGCATCATTGATAAATAAGGGCACAATATTTTGCATGACTTTCCACATAACACCTCCACTTTAAACTGTGGTGCACTTGAATATTATGTTGTGGCATTGTATTTGTATATTCCCTTGAAAATAAGAGTAAAAAGAGCTGGTAGGTGCTTTTTAATCATCCCTGTATGTTCCAAGTCAAACAGCTCTTTAATAGCTGTTAAATTCATTCCTTTAAAAAGACTGCTATAAGTGGCTAAAGCTGATTTGGCCATTCATAGAGTATCATTTGCCATCAGAACAGATCTACTTTCAAAACCATCCTACTTTCACAAATTAAATGCATTTCATATCTCATGGCTTTTCAGCCATGGACATCTAAATGGAAAGCTGGATCTGAATGCACGGATCTGGTGTAAGTGGCACTGCAGCATTTGCACACAAAGGAGCAGGTCACACATTGCAAAGAAAGTACTTGGAAGCATGAAACAATTGTCTTATTCATCTCCATTGGAGTAGGCCTTTCTTGCTCTCAGGAGCTACATCGTAAGCTCTACAGCTTTCTTGCACCTGCTTGGTTTTCCAGGGTTAATCTGTTCATAGGCTATAGTTTTGTTTGCCCAAGAAAGTTGCATTTATCTTGACATCAAGCATTTTTATGCCAATTGGCTTGCCTGGTGTTTAAGACCATTTGAAATGTGTTTATTTTTGTTCTAACTTGAAGCAATTCTTGATCACTTTAACTGAAAGCAAGATGAGTCTTGTATGCAACCTCACAATCCTTGCATTGGTTTAAATAAACCAGTATGAAATAATACAAATAAAAATGATAATAGAATTCTATGATGATATCATCCACTAAGAAGCAAACCTTGAAAACAACTATAGCAGTACTTTCAGCACTACTGGAGACTGAGGAAGAGTGAGGAATTTAGAGGTAATGAATATTTCTTTGCCAATGTTAAAAACCAAAACAAAACAAATTGTTAAATTTGGGCTTCTGAGATGGTGTTACAAACCATACCGTATCAAAAACAGTAATAAAAGCTATAAAATGTAGCTTTGTGTCCTCATAAAATTTTAAGAAAAGTAAATTTGTGGGATAGTTAACATGCTTTATAATACAAAGATAACTATCACTTTTATTGTAACTGTAACATATGTGAGGATGTTTGTTTAATTCCCCAGTTGTCAGACATGAGGTTGAAAGTTTTTAATAGCCTCTGGGTATCAAATCTGTAGCCTTAGGCTGCTGTTTGTAATTTAATATCAGTAATTTATTATGAAGAGAGAAAAAACAAGAATTGCCCAGTAGCTGTGAAAGCACATTTACATTATAATTATTAGGCACATAACAGCTTGAAAATAGATAAAAGGAATTTTAGAGTAGCGTTGGCAGCAGCAATAGTATCATCTGCTAAGATAAAGCAGAGAAATATAGCTCTGGAGAAATTACTTGTGAGGGGAGCAGTGGTTATAGTTGAAAGGTCATCCTCATCTCAGCTGCTGACTTGGTTGTAATGTAAACCACTCTTGGGAAGTTGTGTGTAACTTAGAGACATCATCTTTCTGAGCTCTCTGAGGCTGTGTGGTGATTGTTACACATCAGAAAGAGTGAGGTTTTCAGGGCATATTACTTAGGCATCAGTAGACCTGTAGGTGATTTTTAATTTTGCTTTTCTTTTGAATGTTTCCACTTGCAGTAAACTCAATTTCAAAAAGTAACTAATATTGCAAAGTATGTAGTGGTCCTCCCCTGAAAACTAAACCCTATGGACTAGATTTCCCATAAGAGCTTGGCATCAAGGAGATCCCAAATAACAGATCACATTTTTTCCAAAGGTTCGGCATTCATTGCTCTCAGCTGGAGAACAGTTGAAAACCTTGTCCATGTTATATGGTGGCTGAATCTCTTTTGCGACCGATTATTCCCAGAGAATTATGTTGGCATTTCCATGTATCTTCCCCACATTTTAATGCCCTTGTAACTAAGATAAAATCACACAAATAACCATTTAGGTAGTTAAGAAGATGGCAAGTGTTTGCTTTCAGTATGTGATCCAGATTTACCTCTCTGTTCATCTGCGGCATGTTAAATAACCACAGACATGTACGGCAGCCTGAGAGTTTCTGGGACTGTTCCCTGTGGAGATTTGTCTCCTCCCTCTCATCCACCTCCCCCCCTTTTTCTTGTCGTTTCTTCTGCTAAGGACTGCCATTCATACCTCGTAGTCCTGGGCATGGCCACTAGCATGTGTCCTCAGAAGAACCCTGAATGCTTGCTCAGGGTCCTCATGCATGATGCTTTGTTGGAGGAATTATTTGCTGTCTTTCAAAAGTCCTGTGGTACACTTCCACCTGTTGACGTAAGTTGATATTTTTGTTCTCCCCCTGCTCCCCACCCTGGTCACTACAACAATTCACTAGTGCCAATCATTGCTATGGGTCCTGCCTTCTGGAGCAAATGTTGATACCCAAGATGCAAACTAAATTCAAGGATAGAAATATGGGTCTCCTTTGTAATTGTGAAATAGTGTTCAGGAATGGGGATATTTTGCCAGTACTTTGAAAACAGTGTGTCTGTTTTTTTCCCCTTTCAATGAGAAAAGTGCTATGAGTAGGGCATAGTTGTGCTCACAGATGCGTACCTGTCCATTTATAAGACAGTTATCCCAGTTATCCCATCGCTGGTGCACTCAGCAGGAAGGTTATCATGTTTCTTTCCAGGTCACAGTGCTCTTATGCAGGCTGCGCTGACCATCTTGCCAAAACAACTTCTGTGCTAAATCTCTGTTTTTTTCTGTTACTGTGTGTACTGCAATGCGCATGTACATGCTCCTCTCGGGATCCTTCAGAGGCAGGCTCATAAGCTCTCAAGGTCCTATGTGATTTCATGATTTCTTGGAAGTGTGGTACACAATGATATGTGTCTATGCATTATCTGGCTACAACAGAAGTAGAGACTCATCCCTACCAAGGGGGTTTGAGAAGGAAGGATCAAACCTATCCTTAAAGACTATCACTAGAAATATACCTCTTATATTAATTTTATTTTTGCACTTGACTATAGACAGACCACATTTTTTTTTTTTTAAGACCAAAAGAGCTGGAATGTGTCCATTTTATTCCTGCAGTGAATCTGTCCTTATGCAAAAATGACTGAGGGGACAGCATATCCAACAAGGCAGTGAAATCTGCAAGTACACATCTGGGTATGGCAAGGAGACAATAACATTCAAAATTACTAGAATAAAGTAGGAGGCTGTGGCAGAAAGATGATGCATGCAATTGAATTCAGAATAAGCGAGAGCAATGAAACTACAAAGGAAAATCCAGAAGCAAATAAGATTTTTTAAAAGATGCTTATTACAGAACCCTAATCAAGATAATGGAAGTACTAAGCAAACCCTTAAAATCATTCTCACAGATATTACACACCACTTGTCACATCATTAAATGCAATTTGGAAATGGTTGTCAGGTATACAACGGGATCTGTGTTCTGTCTATCTACACAGAATACTCGCAGGCTTTAAGTAAAAAAAAAAAAAAACCAAAAAACAAAACACTGCTATTCAAGACATAGAAGCTGATTAAGGGAAGCATCCATAGACACTGCAGACCACTAAATACATGCTTAAACGCTTTTCTGCACTGGAGCCTTCATTCTTTAATTCAGGTTCCCTTTTATGAATGACTGTAAATAATTCCATATACCCTGCATCTTTAATAAGAAACTCTGAGTAGTAAAGCAAGCACTTTTGTCAAGAATTAAAGCATATTTGCTTCAGTTTATGGTGGTTTAATGTTACTCCTGATGAAAATGAACAGCACAGAAATATATTTCTTGAAGTCCCTTCTTTTCTCCAAGTTTCAAGGACATGTCTGTCTTAAAATACTCATTCATGTTACTATATCATGCCAAACAATTGTTCTCTGTTTCTGCTAATAGATATATGAACATATCTTGAGTGAGGTTTAGAAGCAAATCAACTTCAGGTTGACTAGATACTTCAATAACTTAATTCACAAAGTAGTGGAAAAGCTATAATACATACCACAATGCAATGAATTTTTTAAACAACAAACACACCATACACCTTTCTAAACAAGACGAAACAGTAGAGGAGGATAACCATTGCTACCTTCAATAACTTCTGTAGTGGTAACATTGATTTGCATTTCTACAGGGCTTATTAGCAGAGATTTTGACTGTTTAGATGCACCCTTGACGTGTGATTTTAGTGTATGCTGCATTTAACTGAAACTCTTCCCTTCATTTGGGGTACATCTTGATGTCATAGGTGAATTTGAGTTACCTGCTGATGTGCAACAGCCTTATTGCTTCCTTTTACAATGGAAAGAGCACCAAGAACAGGGTGGCCAGACATGTATGTTTACTTTAAGGTATTATGTTTTTTTCTGGTGTCTAGCAGAGGATATGAAATTCCCTATTCCCCCGTGGATGCTCATTGACCATATCCAGCCGGTCTGATGAGTGTTTATTCTGAGTATTTGGTAAGTACTGATTGCTACTGTCTTACCTCACAGAAAAAGCTTTAAGAGAGCAGACATATTTTGAACCAGACATATTTTGAACCAGACCGCTGGCAGTACGGAGAGATGCAGCGCTGATTGTGGGGCAAAGCTGCCTGCTTTGGTTTTTCATCACTGGTTTCTGAGGGGTGCTGCCCTGCAAAGCCTCGTACCCCCAGTGCGATGACAGTGCTGCTCTTGGAGCATGGAGGCCATTGCTTGCACAAGCTGAGCCCTGGCAGTGGGATAACCTTTGACTGCTGTGAGGATCTGAGACCTCTCCTACGCATGGTGCTGCTATTGTGCCCACTGACAACCTGGCAGTCCCAGATTCCCCTGGCTTGGCGCTGAGTCGATC
Source organism: Platalea leucorodia (assembly GCF_965183815.1). Lineage (NCBI taxonomy): Eukaryota > Metazoa > Chordata > Aves > Pelecaniformes > Threskiornithidae > Platalea > Platalea leucorodia. Next base: position 97,889,538 of record NC_138824.1, read on the forward strand.
ATTTGCAGAGGGCGGAGTTTCAAAAACAGAATAAATTTGTGTCTTTGAGTTTCAGGACCACTTGTAAATTACAGAGGTTGTGGTACAAGAAGATATGTCTTTGGGTCCATCCTTTCTGGTGTCCAGAGTTTCTGGCTCTCTGGTGTTATTGCAGGTGGAGTTTTTGCCCTCTGTGTTTCTATTATGGTCTGAAAGTCCCTATATACAACATTCGGAAGTTTCCCTGTTCCCTATCATCATTTATTTATGTCAGTGGAAAGACACCCATAAGTACTCATACTAATCTGATACAGGGGACTTTTATAGTGCTTCAGCGTAAACCAAATCAGCTATTGGACTACTGATTTTTGTTGTTTGTCTGATGGTGGGAAAACCAACTATGACTTTTTCGTTCATGTGTGCTGTGGAAGAGTCTGGAGCCACCCATGAAGGATCTGCTTTATTGGGTATTGTCTACAAAAAATTTCTGTGACCCTCTTATTAGCATAACATAAGACTTTAGTGACTTGGAAAAGATATAAGCATGGCTATCAGCAGTATGTCACACACAGAATTTGAGACATCCCAAGGGAGGTGGAGTGTCCCTGTGTCATATGGGGAGAAAGCCCTTGTGTCAGCAGGCTTCTTTAACTTCTGTTTGAATTAAGTTTAGGTCTGTGAGCATCTACTTACTACATACAGAAGGTCACTGTATTGTTCTAATTGGGCCCTGCCATACAACTATATGCAACTTTTTAGAAATACTGATGTAAAGTCTCTTGTCTGCTATGGGAAGTTTGTCATTGCTGAGTTAACTGTGTGCAGAAGAAGCTTCACAATGGTAACCTCCATAGCACTGGTTTAAGAGTGCTTGAGACTATTTTGGGCAAAGCAAATATGCTTAATTACCAAAAATCAATTACCAAAAAAAGCACCTGGGAGTCCAAAACAAAGTTTTATTGAGAATCAATTGTCTATATAGAAGAAACCACTTCAGACATGAGAAGATTTCTTTTTTAAATGTGAATAGCTATGAAAATAATTTACCTGAACTAATCATTATAGGTCAGGATCAAAATGTGAGAGATACTTCAGAGTATAAAAAAATAGATTAAATTATTAAAAAAGGAGTAATTTGTGTAAGAGCAGCTTGGGACAGAGGAAGTTGACTAATGTAATGCCACAGAATCGCCATTATAGGATGACTGCTGTTAATTTTTTGATTACCCAGTAATAGAACAAGCAGTACAGTGATTAACTGGCTCATAGAAAAATAGGAAGCAGTTAATCTGAAGCAGCGCTGTCATAAAATCAAAAAAAACTCTGAGCTGGATTGCTGCAGATAAGTGGCTGCTGCATATGCTATGTATGGCATATGAACTAAGGAGTAGCTCCCAGCAAAATGAATGTAGGCCCAGCAGGGACCCAGAGCAAAAGAATTAAACAAATAGTGCCAGGACATTATTGTGTCAGAGGTTTTAAAACAGTTGCGTAATAAGCATCTTTGCACAGACTTCCATGCCTACTGTTTTAATCAATCTTTTATTGCAGAACAGAATGGACTGTATACGCAGAGATAATCTTTTTGAAAGTCTGCCTGTTGGACTTTTTTGCATACTGATCAGAAGCAGCGTGACAAAATCAGTAATTCCTACCTGACCATAGTTTGATAAGCAAGTTTGAGAGAGGAAAGAGAGGATGAGTACTTAGGTATATTTTTGCTTTTTTTTTAATTTAAGGAAATAATTTACTTTGTATTAAGCAAATGTTTTGAACATAAAGTAGATTTTTTACTCTTTCTTCCACCATTGAGCATTATTGCTTGTATTTGAACTAAATGGCCATACATAGGTCATTGGAGCATAACTGAGAAAACAATAGATCTCTCTGTATGCCAGAGGTGAACCATTCTGTTGACAATAAAATCCTCTTGGCGGCTGTCATTCCAGCCCAACTGGTGGTGAGAATCACCTGAAACTATAACCTTGCCTGATTTCTGCACCTTGTGCAGTTGTTATTCTGTCATAGGCAGAGGACGTTGCCACCTTCCTCCCCCCGATTGTCATCCTCACTGGAAGAGTACTGATAAATGTTCCTTCTCTTGCCACACGTAAAGGGACAATAAATCACTCTGACCAAAATTTTGCATTTTTCTGAATGATGGAGCCACTGTTGAAAACATATCTGACACTCTCACCTAAAAAACCTGAGTTATGGGGATATAGCAGAAATACTAGTCGATGGTGGCATGGTTACTATGAAATTATAGAATATAATTCCAGTATCTGAATTCCCCCCAGCTCAGTGCCATAAACCTGCAGTACCTAAGGCAATACCTAAGGCCCCCAACTGATGGCAGAAGCTAGTGAATATAAAGTCAACACTTCAGATAACTTACTTATCTTGCCCCATTGCAGGTGTCTTGCTTTGGCAGCTGCAAGTTTGAGGGGAAAACGTACTGTTAAATGAGCCTCACATGGTATATAATTCAAAGTCGCAATGAGGACTGCAGCTTAGGCATTGTCAGCTTCAGAGGTGTGTTACATTGGTTGCTTAGGTAAATGTTGAATATTCAAAAAATGGTCTGTTTGTACACCCAAAGTTAGCACTTGCTGACACCTGCATGTCTGTTTATCAAGCACTTATACCTATGTGCACTGAAGGTAGAGTTTACTTGCACAAAACTCTAGAAATAGTGCGCACTGCATATTTACCTCCAGTAATTCATATGCTTGGAGGTTAATACTGGAAAAGGGGATGAGCAGGTGTTGGTGGGAGCAACAGCACTCATGCACAAATGAGAGCTTGGCTTGGAACAACCTGGAAGCATTTTGAGGTTCATGTTTCGGTGGTATTCACTTTTTATGGTCCTATATGAAAGCACGATTAAATAGCTTTGATTCTAAGAACATTATTTTTATAGTTTGGCTTCTATCTATCACCCTTCTAGACTCTAAAATATCCTTGGAAGAGATGATCCATTTGTTGTAGATGAAGCCTCTATTAATTTTTTCTTTGTTCAAATCAGATTTCCAGAAACTTGGAGCATTCATTTGATTTCAAAGTAATGCAAAGAATTATGAAATATATATGGTACATAAACATATTAACCTTTATTAACTGCTTTAACTAGTAAATAAATGGAGAAGAAAATGTTATCTTCTAGCAAACTCTTTACAATATCGTACCTTGCAACTTTTGTTGTTTATCTTTCTCTAAATCTCTAGGCATCTCTTATTGAAAAATACAGTCTCATATTCATTATTTATTCTGATTAACTGTGAGTTCTATCTAGAAACACCTTCAGGACCTATTTTCTCATTGTTGCTAGGTAAAATAGAAAATTATTATAGTAAAGAGGAAATTTCACATGTTAAGACAAAACAATATTTTGAAGTACCAGTTCTCAACATCACACCCAAGTTTTTGCTTATTTTAATGGAAAAAAACTAATATTTGGAAGGGATTTTATGAAGACAGAAGTGTGTTTGTCTGTCTAAATTGCAGTCTTGTAACAAAATACATGAGAGATGGTCTTTCTCTTAACATTCAACATCTGTATTTTTACTGTTAGTCTGAGATTCTGCCAACACTGCAAAATAAAGAAGTGATCTCAGTATATATTTTCTCATATCTGTTGGTTTAGTTTAGTTACCCCAAGCGCAGCTAGCAGTGGAGCAAGATTTTCTTCAATTTGCGATAACTGAGAAACACATGTAGTGTGGGGTAATCTCCCTGAGGTAGTTTCACCTGGTGCCAGTGCTCGCACCCCTCAAAAAAGAAAGAAAATAATAAATATGCACTGCACTGTTATTAAATAAATCATGCTAGGCTGGGAGGGCTGATCTACTTGGATTGCCAGAAGTTCACCGATAGTTTAGTATTGCCAGGTGAGTGCTGCTGGAGAGGATGGGTCAACTTGCCTTTCTGACCGGAGAGCCATCTTGGGAGCGTGGCGCCCTCGGAGGAACTGCTGACCCATACTCCCCGAGCTCTCCAGGATCCAGGGTCATTCCTGAATTTCTCTGCCAAGGAGTCAAAGTCAAGAAAAACCCCACAACCAGGCTGTATTTGCATGCCTCCGGTACTCTGCTTTGAGGAGGGCACGTGTCAGTGCTGCCTCTGTTGTCCAGGCCCTCCATGCATTAGAAAGACTGAAATGTGCTCGGGAGTGCCCCCTGCAAACACAGAAGGAAAATTTGGCAGTGTTCTGCCCCTTCTCTGCTCTTTTGTGTTCCCTCTGACTGCTTTTGATCATACATTGATCACTACGTTGCACCATTAAGCACTAGATATAAGAGTTTTGCCCCTCAGCTGCCAGTGCCAACTGCATGTGGGATAATAAAATACAAATCATGTGGAGGGTGCATGCAAGCCATGTGTGAATAGATACTTCTAAAGTGCAGTGTAAATACTTCTTTAAGGTAATAAATGGAAAATGAGTATAGGATGAAAATGCAGGATAACACAGAAAACTAGGTGGCCTGGAAAATTTAGGACTTGAAACAAGGGGTTTTATAGAAAGAGTTCAACGTGAAGTTCATATTGAGCCAGTTCGACCCTTATTTTAGAGATGGATGAGAAGGTGTATTTTCGACTGTGCTGGTAATATGTTACCTGTTGAGCTGTGTGTAAACTAACCTTTTTTGGCTGGTCACATAGCAGCTGGGGTACCATCTGCATGAAGTAAGGTGGCAGGTGATCAGTGAGGGAAGAGCAAATACTCTTAGCAGCAGCAGCAGCAGGAGCAGCAGCTAGGACCTTTCAGTTGTGTTTGCTTTACTTTCCCTGGTGTTTGTCAACAGCAGATGTGGTCAGGAAGTTTCGGTCTTGGAAACTCGACTGGAAGGGTGACATGAGACTCATTGTGTGATTATTGATTTATAGCATCGAATAAAAAAAAATGTCCACCTTGCAGAAAACTGGCATAATAGGAGAAAAGCCAGGCTGAGAACACAGTGTTCTTTATTAATGATCTATTTCTTTCATACTGCTCTTACATTTTTTATTTAGAAGTCCATGTTTATCACCAGCTTGTTTTACACTTCAAATCATGCAGCTTAATCTGTATATTGAGAATTTCTTTACTATCATAAGAGTTATTGCTGTACATTGAATATTTTAACACATTCATATATTTTAGGTTACTAAAACCACAGAAAGCTGTATTGCAACCTAAAAAAAGTATATTAAAATAGGCTTAGGTTTCCAATCCTTGCAAAAAACCTCAGAGATTCAGGGAAACTCAAAATTTTCCAATTTCATTTTGATTTTTGTATAAATTAGCTATGCTTTTGGAAGGGTGGAGTTGGAGGGTCAAATTGTAAAGGTTTTGGTTATTTCACTCAGTTGTTAACATCTTAACATTGGCTACCATCTGTAGCAGAAAATGAGAGTGTAAATATGCCTGTTGAGGCATATTCAAATGCCTCAGTGACAGGTCAAGAATAAAAATCTAATAGATATTTAGCCATTGCAGGACCATGCTATAAATTACAAAATGTTAAAAGGTACAATCCTCTTTGTAGCAAGGCAAGAGTAACGTGAATGCAACAATTAAGAGTGTGAAATGTGAAAATGTAAATAATATCTACTTCAGCAGCTCATATTGCAAGCAAGGAGAATGGTAGAAATGTCATCCACTTTATGGAGAAGTTACCAGCTACGCAGACTGTAGCACTTAAATTGCAATTTTCAGTACTGATGTGCAACCTCATTTAAAATAATCTGAACTGGGGTTTTGGGATAGAGATGTATTCCTCTGTCAAAAATTTCAACAAAGAAATAAATTATGGAAGGAAAGTGCAGGGCCTGCGTCACCTTAGTGATTGTTTCTCTGCTTGTGAATATTAGAAGTGAAAGTTTTTGCCTTGTGACCACAGAAGGAATGCTTCTATTTTGCAACAAACCATCTGGTAGCCAAAGGATCTTCCTCTGTTCCTTGTGATCCATGTCAAACTTCATGCACAATTTGTGCCCCTGACATTAATTTTCTATTATGAATGTGAGGAAACTTCTGACTACTCGCTTGGTTTGTTTGCTTTATTTTTGCAGTATACAGCTGGTTAAAGCAACAGAAATGCTCCAGACCTCTAGGGAAAGGTAAAAGGACAGCCTTGTGCCTTAGGGACAGCAACAATATAAAACTGTCATTTTTTTCCCTCTACCTCTCTCCACATTTTTTTCTACTGCTTTCTTCCTCTAGCATCCTCTGAAACCTTTTAAGGCAACTGAAGGCTCATGGTGAAAAGGAAGCAATAGAAAAAAGAAAGAGTGTGTAAGAAAGGTTTAAAAGGGACAATGAGAAAATGAAATAAAACTACAAGCTAGCCTGCCATGTCAACATGTCAACAAAAGCATGAAGGTTGATAATACTAGAGCAGAAAACAATATCCAATTCCTACTGGAAGCTGATGGGAAGTTTGGTACAGAGAAGCATGCATGTGTGCAAACCCAGACATGTGCCACATGAAGCAAAAAGTCAGTTTTCAGAGACACAAGGGAGGAAAAAAAAGAACAGATTTAAAGAGATTTCTTTTTCCCTCCGGATTTATGAATTCCATGAGAAGAGCACTATTTTCTTTTCCTTTTGAAGCTGTTAGATTCTACAGAGAATTGCAGGAGCGGGTGCGCAGATGCCATGTCACCAAAATACAGCAATCTGCAAAGCAGGATACCTCTCTGGACTGTCAGCGTGGGATTTAACTCATCACATATAAACATCTACAGTGTAAATGCCTATCTCTGAGCTAGTCGTCTTATCTTCTCATTAAAAGACAAGAGAAACAGACATTTCTAGGGTGTGATTTATCTTTTCAAGAGTAAGACATTTCTCTTTGGTTAGAGAAATCAAGCCCTAAAAGCATCTATTTTTATCTGTTTGATTTCAAGCAAGCCTGGACTGAAGAGCTTCAGACATAGACATTAACAGTGAAGACATGTAACATTAGAGGAGATGAATCCTATTTTTGCTTTTAGTTCTGAGAGGTCATGATTACCACATGAAGAAGGGATCTCCTGACTCTCCTTGAAGCATTGTGAGGGCAGATAAAGGGAAAAGAATTTCTGATTCTCTTTCTGGTCCCTCTGGGAACCCTCCTGTGCACTCATGCCAATAAGATTTATATGGCAAACTACATTACTCCAGACAAACAAGACACTGTGGAAAACAGAGGAGTCAGCCTCAGCCTGCCTGGTCTTACATCAATAACTTGCTTTATCAGTAGTCCCCTAATGAATGCGGAAAAATATTTTGTCTTCTGTACCGCACTCTTGCTTGGAGATCCACAAGGCTACTCTGATTGCACAGATTTAGGTAGTAGCTACAGGTGATTTTAACTGCTGAGGGTAGAGACAGTGATACTTTGTGAGCCAGCACTTTCCTTCGGAAGTGTTATTTGATAGTGTAATCCAAAGACAGTTTGAAGATATTGAATTTTCTTGCTACTTTAGAACGAACTATGGGGCAATGTGCTGGCCACAAGCCACTATCATTACTTAAAAGAAAAAAAAAAAAAAGTCTAATTCCCAGAAAATTTGTAATGCGTTGTGGTTATTCATACCAGCTGCTTGTTTCCTGAGCAGTAATTTTTAGGACATGGTTTTATTTGTAAGAGAATCTTTCGAGTAAAGGAGGGGAGAAAAGGGATGTCCTGTGTCCTAATCTGTCATTGCTGTCAGTTATTTCTGGGTCAACCAACTGAATGCCTACTGCAGAAATGAACCACTTTTGCTTCTTACTTTCCTAGCAGTTATTCTAAACAAAACAGCACACAAAGAAATAAAAAGATACACTAGTATAGTTAGGTCCAATCCACCAATTTGTGTAATCTGTGGCTCAGCAGACCTTTGGTAATTTATGCTATTTGAGGATGTGACCTGCACCTTTTATAGTCTCTTAAAATCTAAACAAAGCCTTTTATTTCAGATTTAACATCTCCTTAATTTGCAAACTGTATTCAGCTTTGGTACTGCGAGTGAAGGAAACATTCCTCCAAGTGTGAGACCTGTGGAAAACATCAGAGAACTTCTCCAGGGCCAGCTCAAATCCCATTCTGCATATATTTGAATCTGCTAATGCCAGACAGAATACATTTTCCCCCTCTTACCCATCCCTCAGAGGCAACCACCGATGAGTTACATTTTTCCTCTTTTAATGAAAAGGTCCTACATTAAAGACCCCCTTCTCTCTATGTTTCCTTGCTTTTAAGCAGCAAAACAATTCAAAGCAAGAGCCCTCGCATGCAGAAAAGCGTTTATTTGCGGAGAATAATTTCTCCCTGGTGTTTGCCACATATTTATTTTGTCTCAGCACTATGAAAAAGAGTCTTGTTGCTGACTCAGAAGGAGCTCATTACAGAAAGACTTCACCTTTCAGTTGCAAAAGATGTTTCCTTGAAATGATAATGTAATGAGTGTTAGATCAGCCGTATGTAGCCGTTAGGCTATTCTTTTGATCGGTTGGAAATGCATTTGTTAAAAAGCTGCTTTATTGATTTCCTGGCTGGTTTTTATACTGTTTGGATCATCTGTACACACACACACACACATCACATTTTTACCACTTCAAAGTGGTTAATAAATTCACACTACTCAGGAGATTGAACACAAAACGGAGTGAACCCTTTCTATGGAGAACTCTGTTGTTCAGCCTTTGATAGAAAGAGTCTTAGCTGCACGCTGAGTGTCTCCTTTAAAATATTTTTAAAACAGTCTGCCACAAAGAGAACAGCATACACTAAAGCAAAAGAATATGGCTTCCGTGGATATAAACATAGCAAGGAGTTGTGATTAAGATTTCAGTAAGTCCTGATGAGAAAATATTACTGAGCTTGTACAGGCTCAATGCAGATATTCTTTCCTGCTAACCTATCTGCATTTACTATTTCCACTTTGTTGTTTTTATGATGTATTAGCAGTAAAAGTTTGAAATATTTTAAGTGTTAAAGTGAAACATATGCTTCTACATATAAATTGCTAGAACTATGCAAAATATCTGTAGTTAAATGTCATGGGTTTTGTTGGCCTTGGAACTCTCTTGGATCACAGTTTTAGAAGTAGGTTATTGCATTGAAGTGTAGATCAAAATTTTTGTTTGATAAAGTTTTAAGATATTTTATGTTTTTTCTTTTTTTTTTTTATTGTTTTGGTTTGGTTTACTAACCTGGTAATATCTTTTTGTGATCACAAACCTGAGAAGCCATCCTTGAATTATTTAGATGAGCCTTGTGAATGGAAATCTTAAGGAATGGTTTTAACTGCTGTGTTGTAATTTGTCTTTGTTTCCCTGGCTAAGGACACTCATGCTTCCTTTCCTCTCTCTGAGTAGATTGCTAATCGTATTTCATATCAATATGTGTTAACAGCAAGCTTTTATACCCTGTGATGTCTATGAAATATAATCTACAACTTGACTACATATTCACCAGGTCATTCAAATGATCATGCTACTTGGCTTTGGCCGTGTCCAGGGTAGGCTATCAAGTCAGAAGGTGCTGTCTTGACATGAGTTATTGTCCTGGTTTTGGCTGGGATAGGGTTAATTTTCTTCCTAGTAGCTGGTATAGTGCTGTGTTTTGGATTTAGCATGAGAATAATTTGATAGCACACTGATGTTTTTTCAGGTGGTTAAATTAAAATGCCCAAATGGAAGCTTTCTAGTGTTGTGAAGTTATTGAAGTTATCAGGTATGAAATTATGAAAATGAAATTACCCAGAAGGACTTAAGGATATTTCCACTATTTTGTGCATAAATGTCCACATATACGCAGCATCCAAGGAACCTTGAGCATGAGGAATAGAATAGAAATATTTTACAGAAACCATTTAAATTTCAGTACCTGAATCCTCTATCTATAAAATAGTGATAATAGCCTTTCTTGCCTCTCAAAAGGATTGTGAAAATAAATATATTAAAGATTGCAAAGAACTGGAGTATTATGGTAATTGATACCATATGCCCAACTAAGATAGCTGGGAACAATTTCTGAAGAGGCAGGAGTTTTATTCATAGACTCCCAGAATCTTTAAGTGTGTAAGGGACCTTTAGAGTTCTTCTGGTCCAGCTCCCTGCTCAAAGCAGGGCTGGCGAATCTTCCCTTTCTCAGTCTAATTCTATGAATAGGTAGGTATCTGACCTTGGAAAAGATGGAGGGTCACTCTTAAAGCTCATTAAACAAGTGCTTTTTAAATTTTATTTCATTGGCAAAATTGAAACAAAGCCAGTTAGAAAATAAAACATTGTTTTCAATTCTGGCGAAGGGATAGCAAGCAATACAGGACAGAGTTTGATGCTTTATTTCTTTAATTTGTAAAATCTTAAATATTAAAGTTTTTAGATTAATAATGACTTATTAAATTTTTTACAATGTTAAAACCCGTTGTTTATTTATTCTTTAATTTGAGGAAGATCTAGTCTGATGAATGCAATCCCAGAGCATTTTGATGTCAACAAATCAGTGTTTGTCACTGGAAAAAGAATATATTTCACAGAAAAATATTGCCAGTTTCCGTCCTGTTGTTTATTCTTTTTCTTCTAAAAATAAGATCTGTTTTCTTCTAGGATGTTCCTTTAGTTAACTAGATTTAGTTGTATAGATAGAATGAAGAAAACCACTGTTGTTTCTGAGGGAGGGTACTCATTTCTGGACTTGTGGCAGCCTTTTAAGTAGTAGAGTTTTTCTTTATTTGACAGCATATAACTTCTCCTTGATCTCAGGAGTTGTATTTTAAAGCATTTACAAAAATTTAAGGTTAATCTTTTGGGCTAGTGAATGGCTTTTTTGCCAGTCAGTCTTTAAAGTTTATCCTCTTGACGATGTGAAGATAGCAGAAAAGGGCATCTTGTTGTCTGATTCCAGATCTCTTCAGATAACTATATTCCCTTGTTGAATGGGGTTAAACCATGACAGTATTCCATCCAAGAAGGATAGCTTGATAAGAGATACATAACGGAGACAAAGTGGATATGAATTTTGTGTGCAAACAGTGGTAAGTGCTTCAGACAGCTGCCATATTTGTCAGTAGGTGAGAAGGAAATGTGGAGGCATCAAATACAAGATAGAAATCACTCAAATTAACTTTACATATGCTTACTAGCAATTTAGTTCTATCAAATTGGTATTGATCTTGAGATAATTATTTAACAATTGTATATTCCTTAATGTTTCCCTTATTATTTTAAGACAGTGATATGTTTTTTAGATTCTGTTTAACCCTCGGCAGTCGCTGAGATGTCTCTCAAAGTCTGTCAAATGCTTATGCTGAAAATGCTGCCTATTCTTTTACACTGTGGATATCCATCTATCAAACCTAGTCCAATGTATTACTCATCATCTTATGATCAAGGTAGTTTCTAGATTAACTCTCATACAAAACCAAAACAAACAAAAAGCAAACAAAAAACCCCAAAACTAATGTTCAGTTTTAAAAACTACTTTCCTGAATATTTATATAGAACTAGGATAGTTTATGAGAAAGTTATTAATCTGATGGGTGTACTTTTTAAAAATGCATGGTATACCTATCATGTTTTGAGCAGTAGATCTGTTTGTACTCTTTCACCTTTCAGAGACTGAAGCGTCACTTTTATAATTAATATTTTTACCCTTTGATCATCTGTCGGTCTCATTGCTCTGCATTTCTTTTTAGACCATTGAGTCCTTTTAATATTTAGTGGTCTGCATAGAGCTTTGGCCCCATGTTGCAAGCTTTGCTCTCTGTTGCTCTGCCTCATTAAGCACATAAAAATATATTAATATATTTTTAAATATATATAATGTTCTTAGTGTTACTTTTCCATATAAACAGTTACTTTTCTTGCGACAGGTGTGTCATAAGTGTAAGGGGAAGTATTTGATCCTGAGGTGGGATTAATGACCCAAGAGGCAATCTCTCTCTCTTGCATGCACTGGGTAATACCCACACTGGGAAGAATTTTTTTGAACCAGTACTTCAAAGCAGAGGGGTTCATTAGCTTTGGAAATCAACTAATTCAATATATAATGAATGGACCACTGCATTCTGAGGCCAAACAGTGCTCATGATCTAGTTTTTTATTATTATTTCTTTTTAGATTTTTTACTACTGCTACTTCATCATCTTGTTTATTCTCTTCACTGTTTGAACTATGTAGGAAATGCTGTGCGTTTCCCATTGGAATTAGAGATGGGGTTAAGGCCATGTTATTTTGTTTTTGTTAAACTTACTTTCATTTTGTTCTGGCAACTGAAAATTGTGATGTGTCTGATCAGGTTACAAACATCAAGGAATGTTTATGAATGTGTGCTGTGGCTTGGAAATACAATGGGAATGCTAAGTAGCATTTCAAAGTGTGTATGTTAACCAACAGAGAGAGGGAGGGAGGGAGGGAGGAAGAGTGCAAGGAAAAGTTAGCTACTCTGACTGATGTGTGACAACTGCTAAGGAGCTGGAAGGTGGCATGATCAGCAACGCACCTGCAGCCCCAAAAGGGCCTGGATCTCAAAGGCTGCAAAGCTCTGAGTGCTCAGGAGGACATGAGGAATCAAATGAAACTGAGTGCATGGTGGTGGTTTAACAGGGGACTTTGTTGTCATTCTTAGACTCCGAATCATAGAATAGTTTGGGTTGGAAGGAACCTTTAAAAGTCATCTAGTCCAACCCCCCTGCAATAAGCAGGGACATGTTGAGCTAGATCAAGTTGCTCAGAGCCCCATCGAACCTGACCTTGAATGTTTCCAGGTGTGGGGCATCTACCACCTCCCTGAGCAACCTGTTCCAGTGTTTCACCACCCTCATCATAAAAAATTTCTTCCTTATAGCTAGTCTGAATCTACCCTCTTTTAGTTTAAAACCATTACCCCTTGTCCTATCACTACAGGCCCTATTAAAAAGTGTGTCCCCATCTTTCTTATAAGCTGCCCTTTAAGTACTGAAAAGCTGCAATAAGGTCTCCCCAGAGTCTTCTCTTCTCCAGGCTGGATAACCCCAACTTTCTCAGCCTGTCCTCATAGAAGAGGTGTTCCATCTCTCTGATCGTTTTTGTGTCCCTCCTCTGGACTTGCTCCAACAGATTATGCATTTCCTGTGCTGAGGACTGCTGAGCTGGATGCAGTACTCCAGGTGGGGTCTCACCAGAGCAGAATAGAGGGGCATTATCACCTCCCTCAGGAGACTCTGTAAGGCTCTCTACTGATTTCTTCTGCAAGAAAAAGCTTTTCTTGATCTATATTAAGTGTGCATTTCTATTGTGAACCTGTGACAGAAGGAACTGCTATTTTTCTTTAATTGTTGCTAGGTATATCGAACAGCAGTAGTCCACAAGCAGCACTGGTGAGATCATGGGTGAAATTGCATCTCACTTAGTCTCTATGCTAAAAAGGATGTTGCAAATTAGAGCTCAGACAAAAGCTCTAAAAAAAGCTGCCAAGTAATCTGACATCCTGAAAATGCACCTTACTGTGAATAAGTTAAAGAGCAGGATATATTTTGCTTATCAAAGACAATGTTTAGCTTTCAAGAATGATTTTACCATGCTATAAGTATGCACTCAGGGAAAAACTCTGCTAATTTCATGAAAGTGCAATAAAATCTGGAAAGTGTGGACTTTAATCTTAGAGTGTTTACATTTGTTAATTTTTAGAGTATCTCTTAGCTCAAAGGTAGCCTTGGGTGATACAACCGTTGCAACATGTTGTGAAGTGTTGTGGTCATTTCCCTACTCTGTTGTCTTTCAGTCCACTCCTGGGGTAGCCTTCTAAAAGGTAAGTTTGGGACAGCTAAGAGGCAGTGAAGACAATACCGAAATCACCGAGATAAAATTTCTGTGTCCTGTGATAGGAGGGATGAGATTAGATGTTGATGATGTTCCTGAGAAATTTTCTTATGTAGATTAATCTCTTTCTTAAAACTAGCGTGAGAATGTTTCTTACTCCACCTGGCCTTTTTCCAGTTTCCTTAAAGTAACCAAAGCTGCATGAGAGTGAACAGAATGATTGAAGCCAACTTAAATGGTGGTTAGATAGGGCTCAGTGGCCACATCTCTACTGATAAATAAAACAGGAGTAGGGAGTGAGCTGGAGTGCCAGACTGTCTGGTGCTGATTGTGCAAACACCGCTCAGTTAGCGGGCTCTTGGGCATGATTTTGACCAGTGCCAGCCAGATACTATGGCCTGCAGTGCTCAGAGGAGACCATGTACTTCCCAAGCAAGTAGTATGGACAAGACTGCACCAGGGATGGCTCCTGCCACCTTACCCTGTCATCACCTTGTGTGGATGGCATTGGGACTGGTGGACCTCTCATACTACTCAGAAAGTACATAAGAAATCCCATTTTACATTTGTTTCACTGAATCCCATTTGTCATTTATTACCTAAATAGTAAAGTGGATCATGGAAAAAGGTTACTAAAAAAATATAATTGCTGCGTTATTTTGATAGGAAGCATGTTTAGATATGGCCATCAGGGCAGGTGGAACACTGCTGGTGGACAGCATAGCAGCAGTTTGCTTCATGAGCCTTACCAGCCCATGTCCTGCTGACTGAGTATCAATATACCAGCAGTGCTGAGTTTCTAATGCTGGAGCTGTCCAGAGGCTTGAAGGGAGGCAGGCTTTTTCTCTGTATTTCAATGCTGGTTTTCATATTCTGTCATTTGTGTGTGATTCCACGATTAAAATGGCTTCTTTTCTATGCCTATTACCAATAGCTGGGGCTGTGACAGAGTGAGGTTTGTATGTTCTGGCTTATTCCATGATCCTTGGCTCAGTTTGGGCCTTCATAGAGTGATTCGTGAGATATCCTTTTGACTGTTATTGAATGGGTTGTGCACTGGCAGCTGACGCTCCGAATGAAGGGGCAAGACTGTGCTGTTGCAGGGAATGCGTAGTTTGCTTTCTTAAAGGCAGCTTTCCCTCATGCAACTGGACCTTACCTCTCCCTAGTAAGTGACATGTGGTACAAGGCCAGCATTTCAGTCCTGCAGGAGCATAGTATGCTCAGCTGCTCATGCTACCTGAAAAAGGGCTGGTTTTTCCACTTGCCTGAAGTACTGCAGTGATGCAGCTCTGTAAGTGTATCAGTCCAGCACTGTAAAATTTGCAGGCCCTGCTTGCCTGTTGGCATTTTGATAGAGATGCCTCTACCAGTTCACAGAGGCAGACAGGCGAATAGCATATTTGTGTTTGTTCAGCATTGTTCTTGCTTTATTTCCTCATGGAGTCATTCCTTGCCAGATAAGAACTAGAGAAAGGATGAAAGTCTAAACAAATATGTCTTCGGGGAAAACAACCTGATGACTCAAAGGAGTTACCTATAGTCAGTTTAGCATGTTCTTTGCAAAGTGCTGTTAATATCTGTCTTATAGCAACTTGAATATTTTTCCCTCTGTCTGGGCCTTTTTCCATCTGAAGTCAGTCTTACAGAAATCAACACTAAAGTAAAAAGGCAAAATATACCATTTTTGTAAACAGCAGAATTGAGCAACACATGGAGCACTAAGCAGTGGAGTTACTGTCCCTTTTTCAGTCACAAAAGTAACTTCACAAAAGACTGCAATTATATCTCTGATTAGCCTTTTAATGCATATGAAGTCTTGTCTAAATTCATGTTTTTTGACAAGTGGTGAAGCTGATATACTTCATTTAAAATGTTAAAAAGGCCCCCAAAGAAATCCCAGAAGAAATAAACTAGAACACTGACTCAGAGAATCTGATACAATTTCACTATCCCATAGAGACTTTTTCTGTTGGGGAAGATGTTTTATTAATGAATATGTTAAATCCTGGGACAATCCTGTTTTTTAACTCAATTTTTGCACGCTTTTTCACACGCAAATATATTGTACACTTAGTTTGAAAGGCAGAGGTAAACTCATAGGAAACATTTACTGGAAATAAAGTATAGAGCTCAAGGCCAGAAACCTGTCAGTATTATAATGAGGAGATGTTTTGTACTTCCTAATCATTTCTGTCTCCAGGGGAATGTTTTCTTGTCCAAGGTGAAATTTTGGTAGTTGAGTACATGTGCATGTGCACACATATATGCTAATGACAAAGACTGTACCAAATTTTTGTTTTTTTTTTTTTCATTTTCCAAGCTGAAGTACACCGGATTAATAGTCAGGGTTCTGCTGCAGTTAATACTTGTCTGGAAAATAGCCACATGTAAGAATTCACTGACCCAGAAATGGGAGAAACAAAATCAATCATTGAGTCAGTGCCAGCAAATCTGATGGACCTCTGAGCACTGCTAGCACAGATGATGTTCTCCACTTGCAGGTTCAGCCTTAATGATAACACCAGTAGGGAGACAAAATTGGAAAGAGCGCGTTGTATCTTTGCCAGCTCTTGTCCCATGTTCTGCAATCACTGGAAGCAGATCTGGGTAAACAAAATTCCCAGCGCTAGTTTATCTGGCAGTACAGTCTCAGAAGCTTTGTAAAAGGAGGACAATGGCCTTTGTGCTTAATACCGTGAAGGATCAGTGGAATTAAATGGTAGCATCCTCAACATCTTATTCCTTTCCTCTTTTTCTGAGTTTTATGGAGGTTTTTTTGGTTTTGTTTTTTTGAGGTTTTTTTTGCCATGCAAGGTGATTAGGAAAAATATATCATGCATGCATCTATATAGCACATACATGTATTCAGAGAGTTTCAAAGTGGGAAGACTCCTACATGATATACATGAGCATCTTTTTGAAGAGGTACCTGTTGCAAATAGCCCTTATGTGATCAGTAATGCAACTGCATGCACCTGTATAGCAAAGAATGGCTAGTGCCAAAAAGTTGTCAGGTAGTAGTGGGGATATTGAAGAACTGCAAGTAGTGAAATGGCAGACTGTAAACACAGTCTGTATGACAGTACCATAAACACAGCACTTAAATAACAGCCAGCAAACACAGCAAGTACCTTCTGTGAGAAAGAAGAAAATGGTGTTGGCAAATTAACTTGTTAAATGCCAGAAAGATGAAAACATACCTTTTTAAAAAGTCAAATAGGTGGGTTTATGCATATAATTTTCCTCTCTAACTTCCTAACGAAAATAACGGCAGTGGCTTGTTGGCTATGAGACTGGAAAATATAGCATATAAACATCATAAACTTCTGTATGAATTTTTTCCCCCAGTGCTGCTTTCTTTTCTTTCTGGCTCTGTACTCTCATTGTTTCGTATTAAGAGAGAATGGGCAGGGTTCCCTTGTTCTGGTAAATGGCCTATGTACTTCCCACACCATTTCTTTTTCTTGGTCTTATTCTTTCTGTGGTAAATGTTGAGGAGCTGTGTGCTTTTCCTTGTGTTGACTAGATGTTAACACAAGATAGATAAAGAAATGACTGATTAACTTTGCTTCTTCAGTGTAAAACTATTGCTGACTCAAATGTTGGAGAAATGGAACAGTTCATCTTTCTCCCTTTTCGTAACTTGAGAATGTTGATTCTTTTGAAGAGGTGAATACTCTGTTTGAATTTTTCAACTTTGAGGAAAAAAATAATTGAATTGAGTGGCAACATAAATGTTTTCACATGAAACAGTGTGCATGCATGTGCCAGGAAAATGCATTAAAGTGACAGTAGGTGGCTGAATGCATCAAAAGAAATCAGATTTGATGTACACTGAATTATTATAACAATGCATTAACTTTTTGTATTGTGACTGGAAGGGGAAGAGATCTATCAGTATGCAAATTGACTTCATGCTAAACCAAGCATCTTCTAGTAGGTCAAATTAAGCTGTATGTATGAGGGTTGTAGTCCTATTCAGGTTCAAAGGGTTGCTTTGAAGTACTGTGTATTATATGAACAGAAACTGCAATGTGTGAGTAAAGAGCAAACATCTGCTGGTGCCAAGTTGCAGGGAATGTAGGATATGTTGGTATATTTTATCAAGAAGCAAATAAGACTAACTTTTGACAAGATAACCAGATGCTGATTAAAAATATTTTAATATATCTACAGAGTAATTACACCAGAAATGTTGATAGCTAGAGGGCGTTAGGAAAAGGAGCAGAATTGGGATGAGCAGTAGAGGTAGCACTTTAGCTTGTGCGGCAAAAGTAGCTCTGTATTCAGAAAGTGCTGCATAAACCTTCTGTGGTCATTCAGGCAGATGGGAAATCCTAAGTGTACAGGCACTTCATGAGCAGGGAAGGTGGAGATGAAGTCAGTGATGGGATGGAGCAAATCATACATCAAAGGAAACTGCAGCAGAAATAAGCACAGGAGCTTATGCACCACTCAGCCCAACTCTGAAATCACAAAGAAGAAACAGAAATCAAAATGCTCTTTGGAGCTTTTCTGGACTTGCTGATGCTAAAAGGCAGAGATGGTATAGCCTTCCGGAGTCTGAATGTTTCTATTCTAAGAGTGGCAAGGAAGTATTTCCTCTCAGTTTAACATTCAGGAAAGCTGGGAAATCTTACTGTGCTGGCAACTGACTGGCCACATGAAATATAGCCCACAGTCACAGACCATAACTCTGTTTAACTCAGTGAAGTTATTTTTGAACCTGTCATGGTATCTGTCTCTTCTTGTGCTTTAATGTACCTAATGACAGAAGAATGGCTACAGAGTGCCCTGTATGCATGTTTCAGTATGTCAATATAACGTTCTCTGTGCCAGGTATGCCTGTCTGTGCCTATACAGGAGTGCTATTCACCTGTGTTTTATTTTGAAGCAATAGGTGAGGGAAGCATAATGTGGGTGATATCAGTTTAATACAGTGTTTTGCTTCTTCAGCTGGCCTAGAATATGCTTCAGAATTCACTTTGTGCAGAGGAAGGAGGACAGGCTCGTCCAGCTGTGATTTTTAGAAGCTGCCTCCTACAATGCGCAGGATGCTGCAGGGAACGAGCTTTCTGCAGCCTCAGTTCTAGGACAGAGCAGAGAGTTGTTATCCCATTTAACTACCTGTTCTGACAGCCAGGTGTGCCTGTCTCTTCTGGTAATAATAATTTGGTTTTATGGCACCTGCTTTGGGAGGTAGCCAGATTACTTTCCTATTGCCAACTGTAACCTCTACCTTAGTGTGTGTCACATCCAGGTATGAGATTTCTTTTTTTTTTTTTTTTTAAAAAAAAAACAACAGCAAAGCATTCTGAGATAATAATCAATTTGCAAGCAACAAAGTTGTTAGCAGCTAGTGAATGCACCGTCTTCTAGTTATTTCTAGTGTGGATCTAGGTTCATTAAAAAATACTACAGCTCTGCTAAGAATGATAAGCTCCTTCCCTGCTTTTCTTTCTTTGTTTTTAGAAATGGCTGTATGCCTGCTGGTTACAGGATCTGAATATCTGGACTTGTGTCTCTAATAATTTCACCAACCAGCCACTCTGTGTGTGAATCTAGCAGTGGCAACACAGGTTAAACACAACTGTTATTGGATGGTTTAACCATTTTTCCTATTACTTGGTCTTGCATTTTAAATGGTACTGACAATGCAGAATATTATCTTCCATGTTTGGTGGATAGTATTGCTTGAATGATGTTTCGTGATCCAAGTAAAACTGACAAGAGCATAACAAAGTACAAATAGAATATAAACCTTCACTGACCATGAATTGGGTGTGCGTTGTATACAATTTTAGGAAGGGAGTCTTCTCTGTTGTTACAAATGGTTTGCACGTTTCAAAATCTTTCTTTTGCCTAATGAAAAATACCTCATCAAACATGCTTTAAGTCTAAGATCAGTGCACATTTAACCGAGAGTTAATTAAGTTAACAGGGTTTAGAAATGAACATAATGCACACTTTGGAATTTTCATTCTGGCATGATTGAATACATTTGGCTGAAATATCGTGTAATTGGCAAGCACCAGGAAGGTGTTTTGCTCTTTTCGTGCTGTAAATGAATGTTAACTATGCTCAGGGCTTTGGATGACTTAATTGGCTATTTTTTTCTGGACATCCCTGGAAGTTGGGTGTGTCCAAAATTAAAAAGGATCCAGCAGTGGAGGCAGCCGAAGTAAGAAGAAAAGAGGTTACTGGGTTAAAAGCCGAGTTTGGGGAAAGAAGGGAGGGAAGAGATGCTGCATCTGTGTGCATTTAGTTGCAGAGGAATTGGTAGGAAACTGAGACCACATAGACTAAGCATTGAAATTGTCTCTTTTTGCTAAGGGCCAAATGATGCATTCTGATTTATTCATTAAATAGAGGCTTTTTACTCATCTTTGAACCCTTAAATAGACACATAGTGCTGGAAAAAATGTTTGAAATTTCAGACAGTTGTCTTTTCAGTATTTGCCATGTTCTGCCATTTTTTACATTTTTCTAGTTCTGTGCAATAAGGAAACCAATAACGAAATGGTGATGCCCTGCCAAGAACACTGTGGACTCTGCTGTTACAAACAACAGGAACATAGCATGTGGTATTCACTGTGATTCTGGGAGACCTGAGGAAGGCTCTGAAGGCCCATGCTGCTTAAGGGAGCAGACCACATGTGCATCCTGGCCTCTGAGCTGGGATCAGTACTGAGTATTGGCAGCACATGATGTGGTTAATGTCACTTTCGGTCTGTGAAGTACATCAGGGATGGCCAGCTCAACAGAGCAGGTGGCCAAAGAAATTCCAGGTTGTCAGAACAGGTCCCAGTTTCCACCTGTTACCAAAGTCTGCTTCTTCATTTCCCTCCTGCAGTAATGCCCTTATGGCAAGGTCCTGCCCCACTGACCTTCACATGATCTGTCTTCTCTCATTTTATCCATAACTGTACCAGTTTACTTATCTAGAAGGCAGGGCCAGCTTTCTTCTGGGGCTTTCTGCTTTAGAGCTGGTTTTATTTACCTCTTCACACTTTGGCCAGCTCACCTAGCAGCCAGCCAAGAGTGCCCTTCTCCCACGTGCTGTGAGCCAAACAGTACCTGTGCCCTTTCCGGATGGGCTACAGGCACACTGCGAGGATGTCACTGGCTATGCAGGAGACTCTTCATCCCTGGGCAGGAGAAAGACAGCATGTAGGATGTCCCATGCTGTTAGCAGGCTGCACAAACTACTTTTTAAGTCTGAATGTTGGCATAGGTGGGAGTGAGTGCATCGTGCCATTGAGCTATGTGTGTGGTTATACTTAGTTTTTTGGGTGGCTGAGAGCAATTTAAAGCTGTTTTCCTAGAATACAGAGTTGTAAAGTTTGAAAAAAAAAAACCCAAAACCAAAGCCAGTTCCATGTGCAGAAATGCTATTTTTGTGCACGGGGTCCTGGGTATTTTGTTGTTTATCACTTCATGTTCCTCCTTACTGTCTTTACTTCTGGCTTCTTTGTGCTTACAGTCTCCCTGGCTTATTAACTCTGCAATGCCATTTTTGCTGGTGGTGACAGGCTGTCACACCACTGTAGATTTCCCCATTATAGAACCCCGTTAGTGACAAACTCTGACTCATCACCCAGTGCTGGTCCAAACCCACAATTGGAAAAATCAGAAATCCAACCTCTGAAGCTTCCCTCTGAGGACTACCTGAAACTCCTTCAGCTCTCACCCTCCCCTCTGTCTGTCTCTTCTACTCACCGATGCTACCACAACCACCGTTCCCAACGTGACTGAATCACAGTCTCTCGGCTGCAGCGAGCATGGCGGGTGTGCGCTCCGGTGCCATGATAACCCGGAGCAATGTGACAAGCTGCTGAGGGCTTGTTGGAGACTGTGTGACAGAGCAGGCATTAGCAGATGTTAATTTCATCTGCCTTTTTCTTTTTTCCCAGTTGTACCTAACGCTTCTCTCCACAAAGCTGGGCTCTCTAGGAATGCCATTGTTCCTGATGCGTTAACTGTAAGCTCGTCGGGTACTTGGAGAAGACTAGCAGAGAGCTGTAGTGGTGCATTTTGGACACCCCTAGGAAGGGTTACTGACAGGGACATCATGGCTTGGTAGGGTGTGTTACTGGTGTTCATGCAGATAGTAATGCAGTTAATAGCAACTGAAAAAATCTGAAAACTTTATTGCATTCTGTATCTTAAAAAAAAATAAAAATCACTTGTGTCATTATTTCTTTACTGAAAGTTATGGATGGTGGTCATACTGTAGTAGAAAACACTATATCAAGTTGATGGGAAGAACCTAGATGAGGTGAACAATGTCACTTGCCAGTCTGACTAATTTTATTTTCCAAAGAGGGAGGGAAAAGGAAGGTCATCCAGTACAAAGGTGGGAAGAGGCAGGAATTGCATTTTGCCACTTAACAACCAGCCAATCTATAGCCTGTAGCTTTCTTGCAGACCCATAACTGGGAGCAGAACATGTACATTTCAACCTTCAGACCTTCCAACACATGATGTGAGGTATCAGAGTGTGTGACAAATCACCAGCATAAGACACCTGTGCTGTCACGTGTGCTACACCTAACTGATCAATTTAATTTCTTAATTAATTATTGATAGATTCTGATACCTCCATTGCTTTTATTTTTAAAATTTTATTTCAAGTAACTATTGGTGGAATGCAATGGTTTATTTGAAAAAAAGAGGGATAAAAAGAGCTTTCCTTAATTAAGCCTCTTATTCTGGGATTTTTTTTTTTTTTTTTTTTTTTTTTTTTGTGAAGCATTTGAATGAATATTTCAGGTGAGTTCATTTAAAAAAAGGAAAAAAACCTCAAACCCATAAGTCTTATAAAAATGGAAGAAATGCTGATGAAAAGCACTAAGAAAGAGAGGGGAGATGAATATGGGGGGAAGAGCATTTCAACAAATGGATCCCTCTTCTCCTCAAAAGGCCTGCTTCCTAACCTGCATCTGCAGGCAGTACTGACTGGAGAAATGAGACGACAGCTTTTCCCTTCCCCCTCTGACTGCCCCTGAGGACTTGAAGGTGTTTAATTTGATATGCTTTTGAGTCCTCCCTCCCACCCTCTCAAATCTCCAGGGATATTTTATCACTCAACACTGTTAAAATTTAGATGTTGTTAACCCACTACCTCAGCTGAGCTTGTAATTCACTGCTTTCTTCACCGAAAGGTAGAGCAAGTAAAGAATTCAAAATATATGCAAACATAGGTTTTTATAGGCAAGCTATAAGCAAATATACGTTTCACTAAGCAAACACTTCTGCAGGCTCCAGATTCTGCTTTTCCATGGATCAGTGGGTTAACTAAAGCCTATGAGAAGGCTCTCAGTTGTGTGATGGTTGTGACAGGTATTAGATTGGAAGGAAAAAGAGACAAAAAGAACTATCATTCAAAATGGCATAAGGTTGGTGCTTACAAAATACAAGAAAAAACCTGAGCTTAGACAGAAAAAGTTACCCACAGTTTACTACCATTTCACAGCATCAGTAGGCACTAGTAAATCAGTTTGCTCAGCCTTTCCTTCACATGTTTATTTATTAATACATTTTTTAAAAATCTCAATCACCCCCTCCTGAATGAGAAAAAGAAAGAGCTAAAATTAAACCCAACAGAAAAGGCTCTTTGGGTGATCATGAACACCTCTGGGTGTTTATAACTTTCCAGAACAATTGGCAATACCATGAGATTCAGCAAATAGATACCCTTAATGTTCTTTGTTGAGCCAATATTCAGGTGGGCATTTCATTACAGGAGGAGCTGATGGTAAACAGGGGAATGATGCACTGTAAAAATAAGCTTAATGAAGTTGGCAGAAAAAGCCCTATTTTTGAAAAGCTGGCAGAAACTGCCCTTGCTGCAATTAAGACCTGCTTGGATGGCAGTAGAATATCAACCCCATTAGCCATTGTTTTTAATGCGGTTGCATCCTGACAGAAAAGGAGAGAAAGCATTTTCTCTGGCACACAGTGAGCTGGACCTAAGACCTGCATAAAAATGTCTGTATTGTGTGGTTTTCGGCTGTGGAATTTTGCCAGCAGTTTATTTTACCTTAAATAAAATGGAGGGTGGAGGGGAGTTGTATAGTAAAGTGAGCAGCACCATCTTGCCCGCAGTCCCATGAGGTACCCTGTGTGTTCAGTTCCAGTCTTGGTATTATGATTTCATAATTTCAAGTCTCAACACTCTAATGATTTTTGTCTGTTGAGAATGCATAGCTGGCTCCTATTAAAACATGAGAGAAATCTGGAGATAGGGAAGTTAGGGCTTTCGATAACAGGGAAGACCTGAATAAGTACATTACCCATGCTTTTGTAAAAGCAGGTTATCAGTGATGCTCTAGCAAATCTCACGTTTCACTATCATCTTTGCTGTTTAGATTTAGCACCTCAGTGAAGTGAATAGTCATATGGCTATTCATATTAATGCAATACAAAGCTGAGAGGACAAAGATTCATGTTAGCATACAGACTTTAAAATTTCATTATTATTTTTTGTATTATCTACAATATTGCAGCCTTGTTTGTAAATTCTGCTGTAGTCTCAGAAATTACGCTGCCTGAGTTTATATGCACATTTCATTTTTAAGGCTGTGTTCACAGGCTGGAAAATAATTAAATAATGAAGCTTTAGCTTTAGAGGCAGTACTGCTGCAGGAGAAAGATTCAGCAGCAAATTCTGCAAGCGTGGGGTCAGAACATACAACATTTTTGAGCTTATGCTTAATTTTTGGGAAGCACAGAGGTGCAGGAAGAGATGCACAATGCAGAGACTAAAAAGAACTCCTTTATTTGTCCTCCATACTTCTGTTAGGGGTTGAACCTACGTGCATCCACAGGCTTCTTTTTTCTTTAATGCTCAAATGTTTGGTGTTTAGTTGAATCGAAAGGTTCTTTTGGAAATGAATGGTGCACAGGCTGCAAGAAGTAACTGTGCTGTGGGGGATGCAGAGGGGAAGAACTCTGTATTTGAATTCCTCTGGCTATAGGAACTGCTCAGTGTGAGCTGGTTTAGTGTGTTTTCTTTCCCCTGAAACATTGCAATAAGGAGCCTATCTCCTTTTTGATGATTGACTTGCAAATGAATTAGTTTGAAGAACTAGGAATAAATGAAATCTGCAAAGGTTTCTCTTTCCTCTTAGGGTTAATTCCCTCCCCCCCTTTCATTTTCATGCTGCAATATCAACAAAGACTACACTACACTAAAATCAAAGCAGCTGGGGTGGGGGGAATAGAGGAAAACAAACAGAAGGTCAGTAGTTTTATTTATTCCTGCACACATCTGTTTTTTTTCTCTCTCTCTCCTTATGCTTCCTTTATATGATTTTTAGCATTTTTCATCAGGTAGTATATTATCTGATGCAGTGTAATTATATTGTAGAAATTGCAGCAATTCTACAGTTTTCTAGATGTCATCCTGCCAGACATGTGAGCCTACAGCAGTTTGCATTTGTTGCCCTTTCTTGTGTGCTCAAAATATCTTCTAGTATTCATGTACAGATATGAAAGATTGCTTCACATAGAAATGAATTGAACCAGCTTGTCATACCTATAAAAATCAATGTATTTTTGGAAAGGGTAGACATATGAGGAATAAACCAGAATCTGGGGATTCTCAGCTTCTTATAATGCTGTCAAAACTCTGAATTATTACAATAGAAGTCATGGGTTTTAAAATGAGCGTATTCTGTATATTCTCCATTTTGGTCGAAGGAGACCTCTAATTAGGAAAGGTGGGATTTCTGATTCCACTGATAATGTCTACCTTTCACATACACATCACACTATGTGTCTTGTTCCATGACACCTGGCTATGATTAATGACTGATTTTCTCGTGGCTCAAAAAGAAATACAAATGTCTGAAAAATAAAAGGTGTTTTCCTCTACACTTCCCCCTTCTCTTTAGGTCTTTGCAGAACATGTAAGTCTGCATTTTTTGTCAGTACTTTGATTTCTGTTACTTAATACCAGTGCCTTTTTACAGTAGTAGTGAATGCACAAACACTGCAAAGCACCTGGGGAAAAAACCTCACCTGCAGTATGCTTGGTTAGTGCTCCCTGCCTAGCATAAAACTAGAGGCAAGCGAAGAAGCAAGAAGTAAAGAAAATAATGTATTTTACGGGAGAAGGCAGTTTGTTGCAACAGATATATCCCATTAGTGCTGTGATGACATTAGATGCCAGGATATTCCATTTTAACTAGATCATAAATTTGACTTTGTCTAAAGGATTTATCATCAGTGATGTCTGTGTCCCAGTAGTTTCTTTATGGTTTGCAATCTCAACTTCGGCCTCCCTCCTAAGATATCTTTTATGTAGAAATTGGAACTTGGTACTCTTGTAAATTAGGATTGGACTGCAAAGCTGGATTTTTGCTGCCTCCCTCCTGTTGACATAAGTTCTTCCTTTTAATCTAGCTAGCAGACAAGTAAATGAATTAAACATTAGCTGATTTGGTGAGCTAAATGTTGAAATCCTTTCCTTATGAAGGGAAAAAGCATTTCACCTAGCAGGTGTTTAACAGCCATTTGGTTGGTCAAGATTGAAGGCAAATAGGATTATTTTGTTTTATTAAAAACAAAAGAAACCAGGAAATTTCTTTCTTGATCATCTTTTCTATAGTAATTTTTTCCCTTAGAAAAATCTCAGCAGCAATTACAAATGTCATTTTACATCATTTGGGAAAAAAGCAGCCAGACAGAGACACGAGAATAACTACTGTAAATGTAGTAATTAATCAATTTAAAGAGAAGTAATATAGCAAAATGTTGGATACTGGTAGGTTTACCTAACTACTACAGAAATATTGATAAAACTCTTGAGTATTTATTGGAATTTTAATTTATCAGGTGAATCCCATGCTAACACTAGTGATTTAAATGCACACTTGCTTGTATAGCTACCTACCAGGGTGGAAGTGATGTTTATGATGGGGGCTTTCGTGTTGAGTAGGATCTCACAGTGCTTCTATAGCCAAATGTTTGAGTAATTTCAGATGGCTGATGTTATAAGGTGCCCACTTCACAAGTTAGATAAGAATAGACATGGACAGAGGTTGATGAAATATTTTAAATCATATGTGGCTTTTTTTTCCCCCAAACCCAACTGATTTTCACTGAAAGTTTCCTGTACAGATGAGCTGTTAGTTAGTGCTATAAAAATTCTGTTATTATTTTTTTTTAATATCTTTACAGAAAATTGTGCAGAAAGGCAAAATTGAAATGATGGCATTAGAGAGTAAGTTGAAGATGCCAAGTTCACAGTTAATACAAAATGCTTTAATTTTACCGTAAGTAGAGCTGGATAATTTTAGGATTGCAGATATAACATAAAAAACAAAACAAAACAAAACTGCGGTGACCACTTTCACAGTAGACGAGTACAGGACTCTCTTTTTCTGTGTAGTGCTTTACTGGGGAGTTACTAGACATACTTACCTGCTCACAATTCAGTGGGGTTCTTTTTGGTTTGTTTTATTCTCTCATCACTTTGGCAGGTTTGACTCCTCCAGCTTTTGCAAGCCCTTCTGATCTAGGAAATCCCAAGAGATGGAAGTTGCACTGGGCTTCCCTTGGAACAGGGGCTAATTTTCACGCCATAACAATCCAGGACAGTATAAAGGAAACTCTTTGAAGCACAGCCTATCAGCATATGAGGCTGTGTGTATTAATGCTGTGGTACCCCGTTCCAGACAATATCAGCTCTGCTAGGGCCAATGGCAGTCTTTCTCCCTGCAAGAAAGTGAATCAGTGCCTCACTTCTCTATGGGCAGATGTGAAAGGTAGCCTCCAATTAAGATATCAGACAATATCTCAGAGAAAACACTGATGTCTATACATAAGGGAGAGAGCTCTTGGCAGCTGAATAACAATACCTCCTCAGTCCATTGCCTTTTGAAAGGGAAGCACAACTTTCTTTCTTATCCTTATCTGAACTGTGCTTATGAGACAAGAAACATCCTTTCTGCTTTTATTTTCTCATGTACTCAGCATAATCTGATAAAAGTGAAAGATTCAAAATCCATCACCTGATGTGGAGAAATATCATTTACTGCTTTACTGAGCTCTCAGTTTTGCAGTTGCCTAGACAGCCTTTTCCTTAGGAGTTTTTTACTTGAGTCTGGCTGGTCTTTTCCCTCCAGATGAGAGATGTCCCATACTGTTTGGTGTCGAGATAGTGGTCTTCGAGGCATTGCTGCCTTTACACACGTGGGCTGTTAAAAAAAAAAAAAACAAAACGTAATTTCCTTTCAAACATTTTCCTTGGAATGGGATTCTTTTTTTAAAATGCATTTAGCTCTTCATCCTGCTTCATCCTCCTTCAGCCTTTCTTCCTATGTCCTGTTTTCTAGACCTTCTGATGTTTTCATTAGTCTCATTCAGAATATCATGTCCTGCCTGATATATTACTTTCTTGTTGATCCAGGTCAGTACTCTCAGCATTTTGGTAATAAATTTTCACGATACATACCCAAATTTAGATATGTCTTCAGGAAGAGATGAAAAAGACCAATGTGCTTATTGATGTCTGCAGTTGTCTGTGGTGGGGTTTGAAACCCTGGCGTGAAAGTTTCTGAATGCTGTTGCTTGTGCTTGTTATGCACCTCAGCACAGAACTGCTGCTGCTATGCTGCTATGAAACTATTTTCTTTCCAGGGTGGTGGTAGCTAAGCAAAACTTCATGTGGTACCTCCTGCTCTAATCAACGTTCGGTCAGTGGCATTTTGGTCTCTTGGCATGTGCTGTAGACTATGTCTTCAGTACAGAATGATGACCTTTGTGCAAAATACTTTGTCTGGTACTCTGAAAAGTATGTAAAAATGCTACCTGCCTTTCTTCTGTCATTTCCACTGGTCCAGCACCTAACGCAAAGCATTTTTCATTCTGCTTCTTTGAAATCTCCAACATTTTGATATGAGAAGTTTCAAGATAATGGGCAGAGCATATTTTGTACTAAACTATCACAGCTGATCAAAAGATTAAAGATGTTCATTATACAAGATAGCCCTGTGTTGGCTCGTGCTCTCTCTTCACCAGTCTTTCCTGGTAAATGACTTGGATTCATGTTGGGATCTAAGAGGTTAACGTGTAACTGCACTGTGAATAACGGTATCTGCTGGTTAAGCAGAGGAAGCTAAAAAGGGAACAATGAAAAAGCATTTACTGAAGCCTGCTGGGTGATTAGGTGGGCCATAGACATGAATTAGATTTTAAAGTCTTACTTTTAGAGCCTTGGATGTTTGAGTCAAGCCTGCCACAGAGATAAACACTTTGTATCTTCAGCAAGACAGATGCTTGCTGTCGAGAGAGGGATCATGGCAGTTCAGCAGGGAGTTCTTTGCCAGCCTCTTAGGAGCAGTCAGCATTCACTTCGATGACCAGCAATCTAGCTGATAACCAGAAATAAGCAGGACAGAAAAGAAAAGATTTTTAGTGAGACCAAGTTTCTAGCTGACATGCACTTAAATGCGATGGGATTGTGTAGAGCTTCCAGAATATCTTCACTGAAAATAACAAAAATGGCTATGTTCTGCTTCAGTATGGCTGCTGCATTTGCTGAAGAATTCCCTTCACCATATATTTTTATACTAATATTTTGTTTAATCATCTGCAGAACTTAATCCAGCTCTGGAAAATAAACGGCAGATGACATTTTGGCTTTCCTCGGGTATAGTGCCTTGCATCTCAAAAAGATGGTAATATTGGAACAAAAACTGTTTGTGTTTGCTGTAGCTCTGCTATTGATAAATGTTCTGTCTTTTCATCTTGCTTCAGGAAGAAAACATGAATTAAACATTAATTGAACTGTATTGACTGCCAACATGTAGAAATCTTATTGTAGACGTTAGAGAGTGCAGAAGGCTGCAGGGCAGATTGCTGTTTCTTCATTGATTGTTTCAGTGGTAAAAAAGACTTGTTGACAGAGTGCTTTTCTTATGTGAATGATATTTACTTCCCATAGTGTTCTAACAGAAGTGAGAAGTATAGAAATGACACAGTGTGCAATATATGTTCTATGTGACACTGTGGGGTAGGAAACACTGATCTCTCTTTCAATTTTTCTTTAATTCTAACTACATTAAGATTTTCAGCTTTTCTAAGAGAAAGATATTGTACAAAATTATATCCTACTGGTGGCTGTGAATTTTCTTCCCCTTTGCCTTTTCTTTTTTTGTTACTGCTACAAATATATGTGCCTTTTCTTTCTTGTGGCTCTTCTCTGTGTACAGTAATAGGCTTTCCAGTACCCATAGTAACACATATTGAAGGTGACGGGCAAAGAATCCCAAAGCTGAGATTCTTGGCCTAGATGACGGCACTAGAATTTAAACGAAACATACAGTAGACTCTGTATGAGAGACGCCTTAAGCACTGAATCAGGGGGATGAATGGAGGATTTTAAAATATGCTGTGACTTGAAGACTTCTATAATGTATCCATAGAAGGGAATTTGACTAAAATGATGCTTTTGCTTTTGGGGTTGGACAGGCAGCTTTTGCAAACAGCCTAAAAATACATACGGCTCTGAAAAATTGCTAGTGCTCAGAGCAGGTGGTCATATGCTGCATATAAAAAACAATGAAACCCCCAAAAAAATGTACAAAAGGCTTTTCTGGATGAAAGTTTTGCTTTTTTCTGTGAGGACTGTTGCTATTAATCCTGTATGCTGCAGGAGCATTTTAACATAGTAAAACACAACCAGCTTTCATTGTTTCCTTCTGCAATACAGGACACTAAATAATCCTTTTTTTCCTGTTATTTATTTCTTTTTAACATAAATATATAAGCATGAATATCTGAAATTCTGAAGGAACTTTTATTTTAGTGGTAACGAGCATTTAACACCTTTTGTGTTGACAAATCCTTGGGAGCCACAGTAGGAACAAATCTTATTTTATTTTTCCATTCAAATTGTGCTCATCAACACCCTGCTTAAGTTTTAATAGTTGGTAACAAGTGAATAATGCACCTTGTATATCTGTACATGCTTTTCATATTACTGAGGCCAGATATTTTTGTTTCTCTCCTCCCTCCCCTGCATTTCTGATTATATTCGCTTCTTACTGAGTTGCTGGAATACTGGCTGCAAACACTTGCTGTTAGTCTCAGGCCAAGGACGATGCATGAATCAGCAGACTTAAATCTCCCTGTATGTCTCATGAAATCATCCCTAAGTATAAGCAAACACCTGTAGGTATAAGAAAGAAAGATGACTTTCTACCTCGATGTCTACATTCAGAGAAGTCCATTTTCCAGAATTGTCAGTAACGTTGATCATTGGTGAATTACTGATGTAGAAATTCCATACTTTCTTATGTCTAAACTGCACTTGCTATAGCTCTAATATATTTTATCCAAACTGTATGTGCAATAACACTTAGTGATACAAACATATTTTCACTAAACTGCCATTTCCACCCCATGCTCATCTCAAATTTGCTGTGGCACCTGGTGGAAATAATTTTTCAGATATTGCATATGAAGATGAAGTTTTCTTCTCCAAATATGACTTCTTCCCCTTCTGTCTTACCCTGTCTCGTTTCCTTCAGGTATATGAGCATTGAGGCTTTGATAAGCAAGAGCTACACGAAAGTGCGTTTGTGACACTGGCATTATTTGCAGGATCTCTTATGCCTCTTGCTGGATACTTCTGGCATCAGGTGCTCAGCACTAGTGTGAAAATGTATTCTTGACTTTGTCTGCATCATTTTGAGCAAGTAGAATGGATGCCCTTGCATAAAATGCCAGAGTCGGTTAATTTTGTTCAGAGAACTATATGAGATAGTTTGAATCTGAATGGCCTCCTGTATTGTATCTTTCACAGATTACAGGTAAATCCAAATGTACCTGATACAGACAACAGATTAACGTGTCCATCTACATACAGCTCTGCCTAAATTATTGCATAGTCTCCTTCCTCAAAACATAAATCCTTTACTATGGTTAGGTGATTTAGCTTGGATTAAAATCACATGCATTCCAACACTACAAGTTTGAGGGATCTAGACCAAATCTGATCATTTACTAAATTTCAGCTGCCTTAGAAAAGCAGTGAAATATTATTGAAGGTGAATGTGTATTGTTTTTCAGTTGTGTCCCTACTCCTTCCATCCTCTGAAAGATCAGTCAGTGTTACCAGCCCAGGTGCTCAAGACGGGAAGCAGACTGAGGGCTTGCCTTTATCTATGGAATATTCTGACATACAGGGTTTTTAGGCAAACTTTCACCCTCGGGTGGTTGAAGGTTTCTCTGTCTAGAAGAGGTCTTTCCCAGCTGAGCCAGCCTCTGAGCAAGTCCAAGGTCTGCAGGTGCTCAGTGATGCTTGCTGCAAGTCTCCTAGAGAAGGGGCTGCAGTGGGAAAAGCTCAGCTCACAGAGCACGTGGCCCAACTTCTTGCTCTCACCACAGTGAATCATACCCTAGAGTCATGTGCTTTCCCAACAGGCCCTTTTGATCACATTAGCCAAGTAAATATATATTTGTCTTTATCTGTGGTTCGAGCCAATGGAACTTCAGGGGCCAGGTAAAGTCTTTGTGTGGATCTAGTGACTCTATCACATACTTCCTACCAAAGAGATGCAGGTCCAGCCAGAAAAAAGCTCTTTTGCTGTTTTAACTAGCCCCTCAAAAAAGCTCTGTGGAAAAATGGGTTTTTCTTCTTGAGATAGATTGATACAAAGTAGGCCTCTGCCAGCACAGCTACAAGTTTGTGATGCTTAACTCTTGCAGATCTATCTGTGTTCAAAAATTACTTCTGCAAGCCTGTCTTTGGGGAGCACATGCTTGTTATGCCTCAGTCATGAAACTAAATTGTCAGCTTTTGTTTTTAAGTTTCATCTTTTAACATCTTCTTTTCTATGTGTTTAATTAAAAGATTTCACTTCTCAAAGGTGGCACATCAGTGCCATGATTCAAATCCTTTTATTGAGGTCCCTTTTCAAACTTGTAGTCAGCCTGTCAGATTTTGCACCAGAGGCATCATGTTTGTGAAATAGAAGCTGAAACTTTATATACCAATATCTCAGATTGTGCCACACACTACTTTAAACTTAAGAATTGGGGACAAGTAATAATCTAGGCATCTTACTAATTAGCGATACCAAGAGTTTGGTATGGTGGCAGATCAGATTGGGGAACGCAATTTTGCTTTTTTGACTGCGTTGTGTGAAGTAGAATGAACTGTTTTCATTTCATTTCAGTTATCAGTTTTCATGTTTGCATTGTTTTACTATATCATGAATGTGATTTTCTATTCACTTCCGCGGATTTTGTGGCATGGTAAACATAAAAACATGGAACAGGATCAGTAGCTGGAGAAGATGACCCCTCAGTTTTTGTTTATTCTGTGCATTTTGTGGCATTTTGTGGATTGTGTTGCAGTGGTTTTACTGGATTTCATGTACGAAGGGGAGGAGGCAGCCCCAGGTGTGTACAGGGAAGGTGGGCCGTTCTCTGCACCCCATGCAAGGTGGTGCCACCAGTGCCTCACACTGCCTTTTTCCTCTTGCTCCCTGCTTCTGGTGCACAGGTTAAAGGGAGCACAGGGAGGCTGGGGCGCTGTACTGGGAGATAGGGAGGAAATCCCTTTCCCTACGGTCTGGTAGGTAGATCTGTAAACCCAGCTTTGCTTTAGCCTTGCAGCCAGAGCGCAGGGTCCCTGGGAGCCCAGAGCAGAGGGCTGCAGGCAGCCCGGCGTGAGCAGCGGCTCGGCAGCTGCCAGGCCCTCGCCCCCCTGTCAGGCTGGGGCCATGCTGCCACTGGGAAATGCACTCTGAGCAGTGATGCACCGCTATGTCTTCTCTCTGCTACCATCTACCATGTGTGGCTTTTCGTTTAAAAAGGGGAATTCGATGTGA
The DNA here is from genome assembly GCF_965183815.1 of Platalea leucorodia. Lineage (NCBI taxonomy): Eukaryota > Metazoa > Chordata > Aves > Pelecaniformes > Threskiornithidae > Platalea > Platalea leucorodia. The sequence continues at coordinate 97,923,120 of NC_138824.1, forward strand.
GCTGAAGATAAGCATGCCACCCTTTGCTTCCAACTACCCACCTTATTTCAGCTTTCATACTCACATCCTTGCCATTATTTGAATTAGTATTTGTCTGATAACTCTAAGTACTTGGCTTGCTCCAACTTGTAAAATGTCTGAGTTCATTCAATCAAACATTAATTCAGTCCTCAAAAGATATTTACATTGTGGATTGATTGTACAGTTTGCATTAAACTAGCATACTGGCATAACCCCAACTGCTAGAAGCAGCTGTTTTTAATTGTCGCCAATGGTGACATGTCAAAAATTGATCCTTATCTTATTCTGAAACCACAGTGACTACTTTCTAATGTAATTACCCAGGTGAGTCCCAGAGAGGAAGATAAATGCAAGATAATAAATTCTAGCATACAGAATCAGGTAATTATCAGTACAAAGCATAACAACCTGAACTGTGCTTTTTTTTTTGCCTTTTTTTTTACTTGCATATGTTTATGATGGAATAGTGAACTGGATTTTAAGTTCTACAGCAAAGATCTTTCTGTTTGAACGCACAATAACATGCTGTATAACTTTGAAATCTGCAATGTGTAATGTTGCTTAAATGAAAGTATTAAGCCTTTTGAAAGTTGATTTTGCAATATCAGGAATATAGTAATTACTTAGAGATTTTTTTCTGTTAACTGCAAATGCTTCACATGAAGTTTAGAAAGGATGATTTGAATGCAAAGTCACAGGTCTGGCTGCATTTTAGGCATGACATGACTCACCATTTTTCCAAAGTCAGTAACTCTATGACACAAAGGAGTCTGGAAATGGTTGTGAATTTTGACTGGCACTAATTTTTACCTGAAAAAGTGTTTTGGGCTGTGGTATTAGGCATATTTCTTTCTATTACCTTGAAGTCTGTGGGATGTGCTGTTTTAATTTGAGAAAAGAAATATTTACTTTGTTTTGAGAATCTTGCTCTACTTAGTCAAGATATTTTCCTGTGGTTAGTGTAACAAAAGATGGTAAAGAAATGCTATATATGTTGCAGGCCAGAAAGGTTCCTCTCCAACTGCAATTCTGTGTCAGGCCATTTAAATACATAGAGAAGAATAATTTAAAGCCAAATGGTATTTCCTGTCATTTACTAAGCATTGTTAACGATTAATGTCCCTATGTTACATCTCATGGACTAGTCTTCTAAATATGTATTTTTCTGCTAAGACCTTTCAGCTGAGTTCTCCAATCTTCAAGGCCCAGAAAGTGCAGAAATTTGCATTCAGGAAGCACTGGGCAAGTAAGCACTGAAGTTGTCTGTAGTTTTCCTTATGCAGGGATGAATTCACCTCTATGCAGGAACGATTTTTTTATTATTATTTATTTACTAATTAATTTAATAAGGTTCAAATACCAGTTTGTCAGCATAATGCAATGTATCATTAAATATGAAAAATGGGAGGGCTATGTGCCTTTGAAACTCTTGCTGGGTAGAAATTAAATTAGTGTTCTTACCTTACGCTTTTTGTATAGTCTGCTCTCTGTCTGTGTATAATTGCCATTAATGGGGTTTTTGTGTGTGTGTGTTAGAAAAGTATTAACAGACCCCTATTGCAAACCCAACATGGATGGAGTTCATAGCCTAGTGAAAAACATTTAGCTTCAGTGTTGTTGAAAATTTGTTTTCTTAGCGTCACTAATCTTTTAACCTATTTAGCAATCGGAACATTCCAAAAAGCCATACTAGCTCTGCAAGGAAAATGTCCTTGTGCAAAGTGAATCTCCTTGTGATTAATGCTTTTTGCCTTTTTTTTTTTTTGCCTTTTTTTACTTGTAGCCTTAAAGAATTAGAACTACTTTTCCATTTCTTCTATTGTGATTTAGATTTTCTCTTATTTTTGCATTTTGCTACATATTCATTGCAGTACCTCTCTTTCATTCCGATGTTTCTGCAGTTTATTGTCTCATCTTTCTATTTATTTGAAAATAAAATATGTGATCTAAACCAGCAGCATTCTTAATTGGCTAAATTCATTCAATTGTTCTGTCCTGAAACACCATTCTTTGCTGTCTAGATCAGATTCATTGCAGGTATCTGCTTCTGCCAGTGACAGTTGAAGATTCCTGATGTTTTTGTGGTTTTTTTTTCTTCTCAGCTAGCTAGTGGTATTAAACCTGTTTGGTTTTGTTTCTTTTTTTTTTTTTCCACACAGCTTCAATTTGCAAGGGCTGAGCAGGTCAATCTATTGTCCTTGCTGGCGGCCCAAGATGCTGCTGGCCTGCCGCACAATAGGCAGCCTTTGGGGGTCAAAGCCTGCATGTGGCTGATAACAGTGCTATTCTTGGCTGGAAAACACCATGATTAGTGAGCTTCAGTCTGCCTCAGCGTGGGACTGGAGCTCAATGGCAAATCCTAAAGATGCCACATTCAGGGATCTCTTCTGTCCCTGTCTTTTTCTTTAAGAATGGAAGCTGCAAATTTAGAAATCAAAACCCTGCTGTCTTTTTTTTTAATATTTTTAAAAATTATTTTTATTGAAACACATAATAAATAAGGGAGCAGGTGTGTGTGAAAGGGGCAAACTTTAGATTTGCTGCCTCATCTGTATGTATAGCATCTGTACAATTCTGCTATCTCTGACAAGTAGGAGCTGTGATTCCTGATTTCCATCCTCATGAACCCACCTTCCTCTCCCTGGTACCCTGGGATGGACCAAGCCCCTGGCAGGGCACTGGCTGGGGAACAGTTCTGTGGGAAAGGCCCTGGGGATTGGGGCAGTAAGCTGGAGGGGAGGCCACAGCATGTCCTGTCAGCAGGCCACTCTTAGGTGTATGGCAGGAGGATGAGCAACAACAAGAAATGAGAACTTCAGCCTAAGTGTGAGGAAAAACTTTTTCCCCATGAGAACAGCTGGGCGCTGGAGTAGGTTGCCCAGAGAGGTTGTGCCATTTCCATCCTTGGAGGTTTTCAAGACCCAACTGGAGTAACCTGCCTCAGCTGACCTTACTTTGAGCATGAGGTTGGACTAGAGACTTCCTGAGGTCCCTTCCTATCTGCAGTCTCCTGTGCTCCTATCATCTTCTTCCTTTAAATACCTTTTGAAAACAATCACCTTGAGCCTAACTAGTGATAGAAGAAAAAAGAATCTGGAAAGTGGTATAAGTCAAAATGTGGAGAAAGACTTATTATTTTTACAGATTTAAAATTAAAATAGAATTTCAAGTGCTCAGATTACCTACATTTAGGTGAGAACTATAGAGAACCTTATAAATGGGATTTACACTGCATGACCACTTGTTGGATGACTTAAATGTGGGAAATCAGACCTTCTTTTAGGCTTAGAGCGGGGTTGTATCATGACCCAAAAAACAGATTTCAAGCAGAGGTGGGAACCATCTCGGACATGAGAATTATTAATGGAAGATCTTGTTAGAAATGTAAAATTTTAATGACAGTAGCCCTAAGTTTATTAAATGCAGTGTGCTAAGCAAGACTGAATACAGTATCATAGCAGCATAGTATAAGCTTTCAAGAATTTGAATAGGCAGAAATGAATGAGCATAGGGAGCATGTGTGATGTAGTGGAAAGAAAGCAGATGTTACAGCAACCTAGAGCACTCTACAGTTTAGTCATTGGTGTTACTACACACGAAAAAGTGAAAGAAAAGTGAGTGGTAAAGTAAATTTATGAAGTGCTGTTGTGAAATCAAAGGATAAAGCAGATAAGAAATAAAGAAATGTGGTGAAAACAAAACAGAACTGGATAGTTTTAAAGACTTAAGTGGGAAAAATGGAGTAAAGAAGAACAGTTTTTACTGGTGGGAAAAAAGATCAAAAGGAAAAAAAAAAGATCAAAGAAAAATCACCATATTCTAGAAACCCATAAATACAGAACTATATCCTACAGAATAAAAATCAATCACATCATGTGCGCAAGCATGCCAGAGGAAAAATAAAGACTAAACTGAAAATAGTTACATTAATAAATGAAAGAAGTAAAATACTGATGGTTTTAGATGTTTAAGCTAAGTACTTCATAAGAACTTGAAGAAGTATCTTCACATGGAGTAATATGGAATACATACAAGAATGAATTAAGTGTATCTAGTGTTTTGGTCTAAGGTTACACAAAACTGAAAAAGACAATGTCTCTGTTTCATGGTATTGACACATTGCTATTCTCTTCTTCCTTTGATAGATAAGGTTAGGTAACCCAATGTCTTTGCAGGAACACATTCCCAAGTTCCTCATTGCTTTGACAAAATCTACAGCATTACTAGTACACTATAAAGCCAGAGAATTAAAACTGTGCCACACTGGTCAAATAAGCAGGGGGGACAATTCATGTTTACTGCATTATTACTACTAGGTGCACTGTAACTTTAAGATACATATAGCTTTTCTTTGTGTTATATGCTCAATAAAGCTTCATTGTCATAAATTACACAAAAAAATGCAGGATTATTGCAGACTCCTAAAAATGAGGAGAGGTAGTTTGGACATAACTTATAAAATGGTAGAAACGCTGAGAGCTGTTTAACAGTGAATAGAGCTGTAAAAGTAGAAGTAAAAGATGTTTGCTTCACAAAACTCCTGTTTTATTAATACCTTTGATACACTTATGGAACAAATTAATCTTAGGGGATTTAAATCAGAATTTAACAGCTGATATTCTCACAGGAGCAATGTACGTATGCATCCCTAGACTTCTTTCTTTTTAAATGGTATGTTTTCTTTTGAATTCTTATGATGTTTCATTTTCAAAAATACTGATGAGATACAGTGTGGCATGATTTGAAGTTGGGAAAAGAATGAGTAAATTAGTTTAGTTATCAATGCAATTTTCTTTTGATTTAAATGAATGCTGGTGAACAGACAGGTACTTCAGCATACAATTACTATTCTTGAAGAATAAATGCAGGATATTATTCGTGTTAAGGCTTGTGGTTTTATGTGTGTGTCAGAGGAAAGTATACTACATAAACCTAAGTTGGATTTTTGTTAATGAACTTTCAAAGAAGTGTTCCGGGTAGTCAGAGCCCTAGCATGAGGTATGAGTAATGTGAACAATAAACAGGAAATATGTAGAGATATTAGACTATTTCATACAAGTAAGAAATTTTGGGAGGAGTTATAAAATTAGTGACTAAACAGTTTTTAGGAAATTGTGCAACCTTAATTAAATAAATCTTAATATAATTTTTGAGAGGTCATTGAAATGGCATGATTTTAAACACTGAGGTATGTTACAATTTTTCCGGTAATTCGAGAGAGAGGTTTACCATCCTTTCCTGTCAAATGAATGGACTCAAGTGATGTTGTTAACCTTTTTGCCTAACATACAGTTCTGTTCTGACTGACTTAGTTTTATACCTTTACCACTAGGCAGAGGCCAAAACAAAGCTTGCACTTAAATGTCCTCTGCAATCTAGTTTATGCTAACTTTAAATCAATAGATCCTTACAGTTACTGACTGGGTTTTTTTCCATCTTGAATAGCAAATCCATTGGAGGTTTAACTGAAGTTTTGCACCTCTGATGAGTTCTCCTACAGTGTCAGCTTCCTGGTCAGATTTCATCGTTTTCTTTGTTTTGTCTGTCAAGAATCAGCAAGGAATGTAAATCCAATGTTATACATGTTCTCATCATATTCCACCTTTCCATGTTCTTCTTTGTGTTTCCAAAGCAAAATATCTGCTGAAGGGAGAAGAATGAAGTTATATAGGAGAACTAGAAATCCTATCAAATGGTGTCTTTGGAACTTTCAAGGGAAGTTTTCCTTGAAATGCATAGCAAATTTCCTTTCTGAAGCACGTAACATGTGAGGGATTATTGACTGGAGGAAAGAGGGAAGTGTGTAATGATATAAATGTTCAACTACAGTCTCATTCAATTAGACAGAAATAGCAGTACTGAGTTAAGGGACCAACAGTTAAATGATATCTAAATTCCTGGGAAATAAAGTCTAGGAGGGAAACAGCAATAGCAAGGGAAGAAGGTATAGAACCTCCTATTGGAGCAGAAGGTGTCCAATTACCTATGATGAGGATCTTACTATACCACAATGTGCTTGTTGCAAAAAATCTGAGGAAAATAACTTATGCGGTGGCTTTTTTATGAGAGCTGAAAAAAAGCAGTCAAGAAATGTTTTCTTGACTGTGTCTAAACAGAATCAGCACAAAATCTGTTCCAAGACCACAACTGAATAATTATGATATGAATTATTGGTTTCAAAAGCTTCAGGTCTAATAACAGAAGAACATAAGGCAAAGACCAGCTGGCATAATTTTGTTCTCCCTGGCACATTTCTTTTTAAACTGGACTGATTTTATTTCTTTCTTTGAAGCTATTTGCAAACAGCTGCAATGAGAAGACAAGGAAGTCCATAGACTTAAAAATACCATCAGATACCTCTTAGTCATATCACAATCTTTCTGCCTGTCCTAAAACACATATTAAATACCCTTGTGGCAGGAGGATTGTGCAACTCTGATATAGACAGTGTTCTCAAGTGAAATCATGGCACCGCTGAGACTGTAGGAGATTTGTGTGGGTGTGTAGATGCCTTGAGCATAGAGGTATTTTCAGAAATACTTAGCTCTATCTTACTTAACTGTATCTTTGATATCTTAATACCTCTACAAATATGGCACTTTGTTCTGCTTCCCTCTGTTCCCAGTTGTTTCCTAAGCACAGACTGTTAATTTTCAGGTGGACACTTTGAGCAGAAAATAGTGATTTTTCTTCTGCAAAAAATTTTCCTTTTGTATGGTCTTTCAACTGTTCAGAGAAGGGTGAAAAACAGAGCTATATGTGAGAGGGAAGTAGTCACTGATAGGACTATGAAACAATTGCAGCCAATCTAATCTTCTCAGAATATATCTCCACTTTATTGTTCTTGCCGTCAATAAATATTTAGGTTCAAGCTACACTTCAAGTTTGCCCTGAGTCACATTCCACCTGACACATATAATTTCTTTTGAATAGTTGGGAACTTTAAGAAAAGGAAGTTATTTGCTATGTGGTGAAAGGCTGCTCAACAAAAGCTTGTAATAAAGCAAGAGCAGAGACGCTCCAGATGACCGTAACTCATCAAATGCTAATCCTGCCATCATGCCTGCTAAACAAATCACTGCTTGTTGCTGAGTGTTGTTTTGCAGTGCAGCTGCACTCACTCAGGTCAAAGCAGTTGAGGGTTCTAGCTGACCAGCAAGGGAGTTCTAGCTCTAGATGTCTACTTGGGTCTCTCTGAGTTTCCTGCCCCGCTGCAGGGTTGTCTCAGCTGGTTTACCACACTGCATGAGGCTGTGCATTGTAGCATGCTACAGTGGAACCACCCTGCAGTGGGATTAACTGTGCAAGAGTTGGGCACTGGGGCAGGAACTGGTCTTGCCTTCCAAAGTAAGCCACTCCTGCTCATCGGAGTCCTTATGTTCTTTTCCCATGTAGTTACTAATCCTCCATCAGCAGGTCTGGCCAGAGGAGTTTCCCATTCAACCTTCTTCCCACTCTCCTCAAGTGACTTGTTCCTTGCCCATCCACAGGAGTTTACCCACCACTTTAACTGTTTCTCTTGTGTGATTGCCAAGATCTGAATAGTAAAATGACTTCTTAAAATATCTAGACCTATACTTCCAGGTTAGGATTCTTCTTTCAACTGATCATTCCTTTCACCTTGCAAGAGGATATGGCCAGCTCTGTTGTGTGATCAGCTTTGCATTACAAGACTCTGAATATGAAATGTTCCATTTTAAGCAATAATAAAAACGGCTTGTTTTGGTATTAGTTTCCTTTGGGATGTGGTAGTCAGTAGAACCCATCATGGACATGACAGGGAGAGCATAAAACCTTCTGATAGGGAAGATCTTCTAAACTGGATCTATCAACAGAGGAACTGTAATGTAAGAATGGCATTTGATATGTGTGGGAGGGAGGTGGTAGCAACATTTCAAGCTTCCAGGTCATCTCTTGTTTCTCCGTTATTGCTGGGTGAGTTTATGTTTTTCCTTAATCTCCCCAAATTCCTTCTCTTTGCAAAAGTTATTTTGTGGTGAGTCTTCATTGTTATTTTCCTCTCTGTTCTTCACAATATTATTATAAAATAATTACAGAAAAATCCCTGTAAGGTTGTTCATATAGCAACATATACAATTACAATAGTTGAAAGAGTTATTTTAGGATAGATCCATCAAGTTCTAATGTCTCAAACCACACTTTTAAGGCAATGGCAAGGTGTATTAATTGCTACAAGCAGCATACATTTTGGTAGAAAATATCAGCTATTTTCATTAAAACATGTAATAATAACACCTTTGAGACTACCTTGATTACTTTCAGAAATGTGATTGAAGGAAAGTCATCAAGAAAACTTCTGTGACTCATGTCTCTCTAGAGTTAAAGTCTTATCTTCAGTATCTAAGTAGGTTTCAATGTTTATTTCACAGAAAATATTTTTGTCAAATTTGCCTTTTTATGAAACATAAAAACTAAATATCCACTGTGTATCAGTTATCCCTTATGTTTTTAGGTAAGTCAAAGTGAAAACCTACATAAAAGTCACTAAAATCAGGCACCAAACTGCAGGCATTATTCTCTTGTCTATGGTGTTGGATTGGTTGTCATCTTGAGAAATGTAGTTGTCCTTTAATCCAAACACCATTTTATGCACATAATAAAAGTGATTTCTACCCAGTAGTCACATCTAGCCATTGGCTCATAAATTCTCACCAACCCCATCTTGTTGTCCCTGATGAAGGACGTTCCTTTACTTGAAGCCAAGAGCAATCAGGTATTAAAATCACTTCCAGCAGGCACTCACATGGTGAATTATGAAACAAACAACTGTAGGCATCAGAATTAACAGAGAAGAGCTGACTGGAACAGTTAAACCAAAGCAGACTTAGCATCTAAGCCTTTACTCTGCTGTGATGTCTTCTGAAATAAAATATAAAACTGTGTATGTTTGCATATGTATGTAAATAAATGTGTGTGTGCATGAAAATACAATGCTTTTCAAAATATTTTAGAAAATATTTTCACTGTGAAAGACATTAAATTCTTCTGGCAATGTTATTCATCTGACAACCATTACTAAATGAAGACTGAAGTCAGGTGATAGTAAATAATAATAATCATACTGCAGGCTGATTACTAGACAACTACTCAATAAACCTGGTTTATTGCAGCAGAGAAACTACTTTCCTGGAGCAGTTATGACCGCTGCTAAATCAGTTTTCTAAGTAATGTGTCAATTCAGATTCCATAAAACTGTATTGCTCCGACTCAGAACACAATGTTTTTTAAGGATGCGGTTAAAACACAGCCAGATAGGGCTGACTCTCCCTAGTAGTTCATTGTCTTATAGGATTCTTCACAGTTTAAATCAAGCTTAGAGACTCCTCATTGTCATTGCCTGAAGTTTTATTGCATCCAAACAGCATATAAGGTCCTTCTAATACTTTCTGCAGTATATTTTTCCACCCTAGATAGACACTTTCTGATTCACTTGGAAACATTGCAAGGTAGGAGTGCTTGCTATACTGGGGTAGTGTTTCAAAGCAGGAAGTGGCACACCGTCTATCATGGAAAGGGTCCATCTTCTCCAGTAATCTAACCAAAACTAGGCATCTTGGTCTCCTCTCTCCGATGAGCTATAGAAATAAGTGAGTGGTTTTACTTGCCTGATCTAAAGCACCTTCCTTAGAAAAGCATACATCCCCTTTTGGAAAGGTCCTACTCTCTCCATTGGTTAGAGGGTGCCCACCTGATCATCTCAGACTGCCAAAGCTGAATGAGGTGGATGCCATTCTAGATTTGCATATTTTTGAGGTGGTTCTCTGATGTAACTGCATAAAAGAATGCAGTTGGAAGACACTGCTCTGAACAACATTGCTGGTGTTTTCCAAGTCTGTAGTGTGGTCCTAGACTGGCATTGATGGGGCAGCCATTTCCCAGGAATTTTGGCTAGTTGCGCTGGTCTCTTACTTGGGATATTCAGCTGGTCCAGCTCCTGTAGTAATTTTTTTGTTGCCCTTGGTCTGCTATCAGAGTAAGGAAACAGAGCTTCCCATCACTTGATCTGTGGCCTAGCACTCCTCAGTATTGCTTAGGCCAGTTATGTAGGCTGTCTCTTCTTCCATTTTGGGTAGGAAAATTAATAATCCCTTTGGTTCCATAGTTTCCCCAGCAGGTGGCTGGAAAGGAATGGGAAAGAACAGCTATCCCTCTGTTTTCCCACCTCAGTAACAAGCAACTCTTGAGGAGAAGGGACTGACACTGATCCCCTGCTCAGAGATCTGTATCCTATTTAGGGAATATGATATAATTTGTTTGACAGATGTGACAGGGTCAGGAAGAGACAGAGAGAGTTATTGGGAGCAGAACTGTGAACGTGTATGTGGGGGAGGGAATTCAGTGCCTTGGAAAAAAATGCAGGAATATGGGGAAGAAAGGGGTGGTGGTAGATGAGTTGAAAAGGAATGGAAAGAGATGATTAGGGAAAAACAGAAAAGTGGGAGAACATCTGAGGTAAGTAAGACCAGAATGGGCTGCTGAGGAAAGGAAGAGTTTTAAGGAGGAGAAACACCTTGGGGGGAAATGAGAGTTGATGAATAATGATATCAGTTCCTAAATTAAGGAGAGACTAACCTAAGGATAAAGTATCTCCTAAAAAAGGAGGGAAGGCTCACCAAAACACATACTAAATGGAAAGGAGAAGTGAATGAAATTAAAAGGTGACTTTCTAATTTGATGGAGTGTTTAATGTCAACATTTTACAATAACTTGAAATCTGTATTAACATTGCGTGCACTGCAGAATTTTAGTGTCTTGACAAAATGCTATTAAAACTTCCCTAGACAAGAGCACTAGTGTGGATGTCTCTGATTCTCCTTAGTGCTAGGATGTTAAAGTACGCAAAGGCAATCCTCAAGCTTTTGGCAGTCTTTTAGGGATCCCAGTTGCTGATCATTAAGCAGCTTGAAGTTCAGTCTGAACTCTTATACTTGACATGATATCCAGTAGGGAACCAATTTAGAGAGCAGGGACAGGTGCATTATGTCCAGGCTCTAGTTTCCTCCAGGTTGATAGGTTTATGCCTAGGTTGATCATGTTTTTTTAAGCCAGTCAGGAGATAATGATTACTTTTATAAATCTAAAACCTTTTTCTTTTTCTTTCTTTCTTTCTCCTGTGAGGGCAGAGGTGATATTAGGAAACGAGTCAGGACTCCTGAAAAAATCCCAGCTAGTATTTAGGGATTGCAAACTCAGAGTAGGAGCTAATCACAGCTGCTGGGGGTGGTGTTTACATTGGAATAATAGTATAACCAGGTAATTGGAATTGTTGTTCTTAACAAGTGTTAAAAAGATGAGCTGTATGTTTCTGATGTGCAGTTTATGTTTCTTCTTTTTTGCGGGAGGGGCATTATTTTGTAATAATTTCTAGCCATGCAAAGAAACCTCTCATCTTTTAATTTTAACAAAGATCAACTTTATTTCTCCATTGCATTGATTTCCAGAACCTAAGGGGTAGGGTTAGAAAGAATATGATATAAGCAAGCTGATTATTTAATAAATATTCATGTTATTATATTGCTCTTAAGCAATATCTGCAAAACATTCATTGTTATGTAATATTTTAACCATCATAACAAATACTGCACTGTTTGTCTCACACTTCACAGTTTTATAAGATTTTACTACTTCTGTTCTGTTAGCTTTCTATGCATAAATAGTGTTTTTATCTACTTGGATCCACAAGGTCGGCCATTTTATGACCTTGAATGTCTGTGTGCCTTTGTACAGCAGAAAACAGCACAGGATCCCACTGGCATACTTAGTAATTATAAAGATTATAACAATACTTAGTTATCATAAAACTTAACTGTAATAGGTTAACCCTTTCAAAGTGTCACGTTGGTGGTCCAGTGCTGCCTTTGTGGACCAGCTTTTCTCTCTGAGCAGCATTTTTATAAAGGCAGGAGGGAAACACATTGCCATGAGTCAGCATGGCTCATCCTGTGAGATGTATCCAGGACTGCAGGTCCTGGCTTGGAAGGGAAATAAGAGGCATGGAAAACTCTGAACTGTCTCAGTGCAGCTCAAATGCACCCTGAAAAAGCATTTGCTACCTTGCTTTGACAAGCCTAAATATTTCGGTTGGCTTAAGCTTTTTTTTCTAATGGAAAATCTGAGCTTACGGTCAAAATCTTTCATTTTGAGGAGCTTCAATGAATGGAAGCTTTGCAGGTTGTAGATGTTTGGGGTTTTTTTCCCAAAAAAGTTTTCTGTTTTACAGTGTGCGTTATTCTGTGGTCTTTGATGATAAGCCAATGTTTAGCTGAATTTTAAGGATCTCCAGCAGCCCTTCAGCCACTCCTCCAGAATAAACGAGAAATTTTCAAAGTAGTCACTGTGGGTAGCATCTACATTGAATCTTGGAGAACTTTTAGAAGCTGGAAGTTATCAGTTATTCCTGGAGTTCCTCGCCATTTTAGACAATCTAGAGAATTTGGAAGTTCCTTGATTTTGAGTAAAATGAGCAGAGGAATATGTGCAGGATATACATTTACTGGTATTTACTATGATTGCTTTTTCTCAGGGGATGAGAGGAATCTCAGCAGTTAGGGCTTGGAAGCCAAACTCAGTTTGGCGCTGTGGCTCTCACTTTTTTTCCTTTTTTTTTTTTGTTCTCCCCCGTTGTGCGTTGCAACAGTTTCATTGACAGAAGTGTGGTGTGCACATATGGGAACTGTAACATTAGCTGGTATGATCTGTGTAGAACATGCCTTAGCATATGGACAAGAGTGAAGTTGCTGTTTGGGTTTATGTCAGCTGTATGAATTTGTTTTGTATGTATGTGTTTTATTAAACAGACACCTAACTTTTTTTTTTTTTTACACTGAATCATATCAACAGTCTTTCTCATAATTCCAAATTAAAAAGTAATGTCAGAAAATTATGAAAAAAATAGTTTAAGAAATAGGTAAAACAGTCCTTCATTTTGACAAGATCTTCCTTGTCTAACTAAAATAAGTCAGTGAAGTTCAGTTAGAGGTATACAATGGAAGTAGAAACTAGCACTGAAAAAATACCCGAATAACAATTACTTTGTATTATTCACTGTTTCATTCTGTAATAATGTGTAACAGGCATGAAAAGTGAAATTAATTATTAGAAGAAATGTCCTACAGAATGTTACAAGTTCTTTTTTTTTTTTGGGTTTTGTTTCCTAAAGAAACACAATTTTAAAAATTTATTTCTTGAAAATACTACTAGTTACATCATTTTCATCTTCTATATTAATTGTAGGGTAGGATCTGGTTTAAAAGTATGGAAGTGTAAGTTCAGGATTGTGGGCATTTTAAAAATTAGCATGATTCTACTGAACTGTCCCATTCAGGAAACTCCATCTTGAGCAGGAGGTATGGACACAATGCACTTTTTCAGCATATCTGTACAAATCTGCCTTAAAAAGATTACTTCTCAGAACAGTTTGGCGTGTGTATAGATATAGAAGAGCATAAAAAATCAAACTAAACAGCTTTGTTTGAGACAAAGAGGTTATGAGGCCACAGACGTTTGACCTGGGGGATGTACTGCTTTGTAGGTTTACACATTGATTCTTTAGCATTTAAAATGCAGTCTGAAATTTTAGTCGAACCTATGAGTTGGGAAAGCCAGTAAGGCAGTGTGCTTAAGCAGAGTGCTGAATCTCAGCCTTAATTCTGAAGTAATATTCATTTCAGTACACAGGGAAGTTATGCTACTATACCTGAAACTGGATCAATGTAACTCTCCTTCTTGTCATCTTTTCAAATTAGAAGTAAAATAAAATTTTATTTAAATTGAAGCTTGTAGAGCTACCTTTGCTTCACAAAACCTCAAATCTTGTTGTACTTCTCTATTTTCGAAACCATTTCTAGTTTATTGAAAGGCATGTACCTAAAATGAAAATAGAGATCTTAACAACAGCTGGTAATGAAGGCCTTTGAGAAGGGGGAAAAGTCTTTTGGTTAAAGTCTTGTTTAAAAAAAAAAGGACATTGTTTACCATTTGTGTGAAGCCCAAATTAATCTTAAACATAACTCTTAACTGAGAAAATGTAAAAATGGTGTTGCTTACTATCTCTCCTAGATGGTATTTGACTTTTTTGTGTTAAAAGTAACAAATTAACACATAAAAGAAAACGTATTGAAGACAAACTTTTCATCTGAACTCAGCCAATAGTATACAGCTTTTGTAAGATTGGAAAACCATTTAGAGTAGTCTGTATGCCAGGCACACAATTATTTACTACTATATTAAAAAATGTGCATGTTTATTCTAAGTAGTGGATTATTTAGATGGAACATCTTACTCATCTTTAAATATTTTATCAGTTATTTTTAAAGCAAATTCATTTCATTTACTGCATAAGAGATCCCAGGAGGCATGCCACTTAAAGCTTTTTCTGAGTTTTTGATATATTTTTCTAAGGATTTTTTTTTCTTTCTCCAAAGTAATGTTCTCTTTGAAACAACTTTGGGAGATTCTGTAAAGGTCTCAACTGTTGCAGTGCATTTCCTGCTCTCTTAGTTTTACAACATTTCCTTCTTATGAAAACAATTACATAGAATATTAAAGAATTGATGGGGAGAAGGTAAGCAGCAGCAAGGGTGATAAGTACTGGTCAGCTGGGATAGCTGGATCTGAAAAAGGAAGGGGGATAGCTTGTAAAGAGAAAAAATAGAGATCTGAGAGAGTAAAAGAATTAAAAAAGGAGCTGAAAGACATGAAGAAAGAGCCCCAAAAGGAAGTTGCTGTTGGCAGATGTGCAGGTTTTTCTCTTCTGCAGATATAGATTTCTTTGGAAGATATACCAAGTGATGTTTTAATGAAAAGTACTGTAGTTGGCATGTAGGCAAACTGCTGACTTTGACTGGTAGATGTTAGTTATTCATCTCATGAATTGTTATTTAATTGCATAATATTACTTTCTATCCAGTGATTGAAACAAATCATGGCTAGCAGATAGAATAAATTAAAAAGAATGCAAGCAGAGCTGAATGGGCATGACACTTGAAAAATTTTTGGAGCTGCTCAGTATACTGCAGGTATTCATCAGGAGGAGATTGACGTAATGCCATTCATTAAAGAGTCTGGGCCTGGGTGACCCATTTGGTGACTGACATCTCCATTTCTCCCCTTCCACCCAGCTGTAACCAAATCTCTGTTCCTCATTCTGCATAAATGAAATTATTCACTTTGCTATATGTGAAGTATGGTATGCAAAATGCCTCCCATCCTACTCTACTGGCCTAGTTTCTCCAGTTCTGGGAGTCAATGGAGCACTGGAGGTCAGCAGTTGGTCTTCTTGCCCAGCATGAACTTTAGGAGTAAATGTCAGCAAGCTCTTAAGCTAGCAATGGATTTCTCATCAAAGTTTAAGACCCTGATAAACCTCTTACTGATGTTGTAGCAACTATCAACATGCTGTATGTATTTCCATTTTAGAAGAAGATAAACATGGGGACTTGACTGAAATAAAACAAGTACACAAGAAGTGCTGTGATCTTAGCAGTCTTTAAATTTCTCTAATATAAACTGTCCATAAGAAGCTTTCTCTGCTTAATCCTCACTGCTTTTTAGACAATTTGTTGTCTTACAATTAAGTACAGATGGTTTGGAGCTGTAATGCTGATAAAAAAAAGATGCTTAGGATTGCTTCAATTTCCGGGTTGGATTTTAACAGTAATCCATGTCTAAAACATAAGAAATCTGTTTTCATCTGATCTTTAATGCTCATTTACAGATAGCTGACATATTTCAGTGATTACAGTATGTATATAAAATAAAACTATTATCATATTTACTGAAGGAGTAAATCTGTAAGAAGACTGTATAATAGCATCCAGCTCTTCAGTTTGTGCTACTTGTGGCATAACTTGCTGCTTTCATTTAACCACGCAAGAAGGGTCTTCTGACACAGGGGAGGTTTGATTTTACAGTTGGAATACCACTGTCAAGAAATAGGGTAACATGTGGGAAACTCTTCAGTATAATTATTTAATTGGGAGAAAAAAGCTGAAGTCTCCCAGAATGATTCACTTGCCAACACCTTTTTAGGAAATTCTGTCTTTCTCTCCTTAAAACACAGACATGAGCAAACACATAAGTCTTAAGGCTGTGTAATACTTTTAACTGTTTCAAAGCAGGATGGGAACTCCTGATAGATTTCAAATATCACCTTTGCCATGACTGTATAAGATAGACATTTTAAACTGTTAAAAGAAATCCACTCCCTAACTATTTGCTCCTCTAACCTTAGACAGTCCTGTCCCCCTGCATCTGCTTTCAACCAATACTCTTGCCTTGGTCTTTATCGGGAGCTGAGCTGACAGTGGGAAAACAGCATTTTCAGCAAGGAAATCACCCTACCTAAGACATGTCCTGAAGTTCGGATATGTCTTTGGCATTTTGATGATGCTTGAAGGCAGTGATTCCCAATGTTATGTATCTAAAGTTAGAAGGGAGGATGAATGGAATAAATAAGGGTCCGAGTAACCACCTTCCTACATTTTTATCCATTTTGGGCCTTACCATGCTCTGCGAATATTTAAATTTTCAGCTGCTAGTTGAACTGCTACTAGAAGAACATCTATCAAACTTTAAAGTAGTGGAATATGGCAACTTTTTCCTAACAGAAATTGATCCCAGAGTTGTGTATTTAGTATAGGTAGCTTCCGTCCTGATGAAATAACTGCATAAACACAGGGAAAATATCATGCCAAATCATTTTAAAAGATATGTGAGTAATCACCTCCTTGTGATTCCTGACTGATGGGGCTATATTTTACAGAAGCCGTACAGTGTCGGTCACTGTTTCTGTGCTGACCCCTAAGCTTTTGGCAAGACAAGAGCTTTTGTCCAACGCTGCTGTATTAGTAAGACATTACATACACGTTGCATACATGTCCAGTGCAGCTTGCTTGAAACTGTATTTTGCTTGGGTCTGATGGGTACCGTATGAGGAGGTATAAAATACCCAAGATGGTGGAAGCTGATGCTGAATTAGTTCTCATGTTCAAAACATTCTTTTGGTGAAACATATGCTTGCCTTTTGGTAGAGGTGTTAAAGGCTGTCTGCTCTGATGGAGCAAATTTGTGAGGCTTTTTTAGCTAAAGACAGCAATATTGTTTCATATCCATTGGAGGTCTGATTCTTTAATGCTTGGATATCAAAATTTAATGGGATATTTGATGTCAATTTACTTTTTTTTTTTTTAACTTGCAGCATTGAAATACATGGAATCTTGTTGATACTGTTCTAAATTCTTTAAAATCAGTGATTTAATAACATGTGAGACCCAATTAGCCCTTGGACTGCTTCTGGATGAGAGGAGCAAGAAGTTGCTTAGGGAAGGAGCCAGCAGAGGATAGTCCACAGATAAACAGCAAACCAGCCAAGACCATTTTGAACAAGCTGTGATGGAGGATCCATGCTCCCTGCCCTCTCCTGGCAGGTCTCCACACTGACAGGTGCTTAAAGTCCAGAAAATATGGAAGCTTTCACTGCTGCTCTGCAGCAGCAGTCATCCATTTTGGCAGTCTTTCTCTGCTTTACTCTCCTTCTAGGTTGGCTGGTTCAAGGTCTCTTGCTGGCTTCCACGCTGTTTGGGGCATTCCTGCTATCTGCAGCATTCCTGCCCTTACGTCCAGGGACGAACACACACAAAGTGAGGAAAGTCACCTTTCCCTTCATAATCACTGCAGTAGTGATCTCTCTCACTTCTTTTCCCACAAGCAGATCCTGAGCATCTATTTACTCCTCACTTCCAGTGTTTTTCCAGCCTTTCACTCTCACCATGCTCCTTTGCAGTGGTGAGAGTGCAGGCTTATAGAGGAGGTGCCACACTGTTTAGCCGTGGGCAGGCCAACAGAGATCACGCTCACGCAAATTAGTCCCTTTGGTAATACAATCAAATAGAAGCCTAAAAGGACACCCAGCTCAGGAGGAACTTTTTTTAATTTTATTTTTGTTCAATATTCAAAAGCTGCATGACGTGGAGGACAGAAGCAATGGCTGATCTGTGTCCAGGATCCACGTACCTGGATTTCTTTGTCAGTATTAGCCATCTTGTTCATAGAAGTGTACTGGCAGCAGAGCACCTGTTATGATGCCATTCTCCAAGTCTGGTTGAGCCAGTGAAGAATCTTCTCAAAGGAACAGTCAGAGTCTGTGTTTGGACATAATTCCTATACATTTCTGTTGTTTCAAAATGGTGATTCAGAGTTAAAACTGCATACAGAAAGAGGTAGCCACGTCCTTCCACTGAAATTATCATGAATGATTTTGTCTAAGGAAAAAGAAAAAATGCAAATCACTTACCTGGCTTGGCTTTGACACAGTAACTAAACAAACCCTGCAACATGCATGGGAGTTGACAGGTGAAGAAATGCGTGCTTAGTTTTCATTTTAGTTAGTGTTTTAAAAGGAAGGAATAGTCATGTTTGTAAAACACTCAAGTGCTCTGATGAGGAACACAATATAAAAATGAAAGCTTAAAGATGAGGAAGAACTGGTTTCATTCAACTACAGTTCACACTTTCAGAGAGCCAGTAACTATTTTAAAGACATTCTTGGGCTTTGATACTTGGTAATTTTCCTTATAAATACAAATAACAGAAAATCAAAAAGAGAAAAATTAACATTATAGCAAAATGTTGCTGTCGGCCTGCTACCATAATAACCACACATCCATAATTCATAGGGAGCCTGCAAGAAAGTATAGCTTTCTGCTGTCTTCTGAAGATGGTGAATCTGTTGTGAACTCCATTTGCTTGGAAGCTTGTGTGTTTTTCCAACCTGATGCACAAACAAAACAGTATTTTTCCCTCTCTATGTTAAATGGAAGTACCTTCATTTAGTCCAGAACATTCTGATTAGAGAATATTCTGTAACACAGTGGAAGAAAGTGCTTTCTTGCAACTGTCACAAAAAAAAAATCATTATGTTTATATAGATATATGCTGAAATGTTTCATTTTAAGTTCAGACCTGCTCTTCTTTAAAGCCACTCTGACGGTAGAGCCTGAATTTTGTTTCTGAAGCCAGGCACAAATGCCAGAGAGACATTCACAATATCATTTGCAACGTGTGCTGAACAGTACTGTAGTAACCACAGCCAATGTCTAGGCCTTTTGAAATAATGAAGTGTCATGATTTCTCGTCCAGTAGGATATGCCAAAAGTGGGTTATTTTTCTGTTAGCAGAGAAGTGAGGTGAAGCAGATCACCTGGTCCATTCCTTTCCGGCTCAGTCACAGCTGTGTATGCAGCTTTGAAGTGTAGATGGTGCAAGGAGGGTATACATCATCTCTCCTTCACAATGTTTGCAACAGCTCTTTGCTGTTTTGCAGTGCTGTATTTCCCCCTTGTTTCTTGGTTTGCTGAGTGACTGGCAGTTGCACGGATATATGTTGGGTCCTAGATTATTTTTTATTCATCTCTCGCTGGCTTTTTTTTGTGTGATGGGTGCCACTGTGTATTTGGGTATAGGATTCCAAGAACTAGGATCATCTTTTCTGTCCGTAGCTGCTTTGTAATACTGCTGTCTCTCAGAAATAATATCTGGTTATGCCAATATTTGTTATTTCCTTCTTTAAAAGAAAAGTCTGTTTAAATTCCTGTTTCTACCGACACTGTTGAGTCTGTTAGCCTCTGTGTCTTGCCCAGTAGCTTGACTTGTTACAGGACTAAGTGCATCTGTGTTGACTCATTTTAAGTCTTGGACATTTATTTCAAGGGAATGAATTGTTTTGTAATGCTACTCTTCCATTACAAACAGAGGTGGTGGAAGGAAATATGGGAAGATAATTTGGAGGAGTATTGTAGCAAATGCAGGCTGTCTAGAGTGCTGTAGCTGTGTAAGACATTTACAGATGGTGTAACTGGGTACAAAAGGCTCTTCTTTCAGTGATTTATGTCTACCTATAGGTAATGATGTGGGATAATTGAGCACAAGAAACAGCAAAGGAAAAAAAAATTTTTCCATTTTTTAAATCCTCTTTCTAGGTTATATTAGAGATGAGATTTATAACTGAGATCTCTAAATTCAACATGGCTTGCTGCCAGTGAGATGCAAATCGGAGCCTGGCTTCTGCAGGCTTCAAAGCCGGGCAGAAAATAAGACACTGCATCTTTAAGAAGTGCTTATTTGGCATTTACTTATTTAGTTAAAGATCATTGCCAGGCAGAACTCCCGTGGGAGGAGTGGATGGCTCATTGGGCCTCATGGGGAGGGCGGTAATTAAACTCTGAAGGCAAGCAATGATGTTAAGCTAAAAGCTCATCTTTAAATAGTAATACACTTGCAATGTAAAGTGGAAGGCCCTCGGGTGCCTGTTGACATAGCGTTAGGAGCTGGCACTTTTTTATATAAAAGCTAAATTGAAGAAACTGTTATGAGCTCATCTGCATAAAGCAATATGATTCTGCCTGAGGGTGTGGGCAACAGGGAGTGATTAGCAAAATGTCTTTTTCCCTGCTACTCTGTTGCTCTGCTAACATGCCACTTGTCACCGAGAAATTTGAGATACCATATGCCAACCTGCATCTACAGAGACCCCCTTGCTGATTGCACATGGAAGAATTCCTCTTCAACACATGAGGTGCTGTCAAAAAGCATTTCTGAGACTGCATGAAACATGCTGGAAAGAAAAATCTCGTGTTGCCTTCCTATTTCCTCCTCTTGTGTTGCATCAAGCCCTTCCTAGTCACAACTTTAGATGTGAAGCAAAACACATTTACAGAGAAAGAACTGGATATTCTTTGCTGACCTTCATCTCCTCCTAATCCCATGTGGACTGGACTTGCTTATACAGATTAACCTTCAGCAATTTGAGGCTCTAGTTCCCATAGAGGTGTATGAGCCATCTTGATTTCCATGGAGATCTGGATGGGGCATTCACTTTGCTTAACAGCCATTTGAATTCCTTGTAACTATGCCTCCTGGGCCAAGGAAGGGGTGCCCAATGGAATGATATTAATAATTAAGAAAAAATAAGCATCAAACAATAATATAATTTCCTGTCATACCAGTTACAGAGCTCAATTACTTAAAATAAAATTAAATAAAGAATACCATAAACTTTTGTTCAAGTGGCATTTTTTTTGGTTTGAGGTAAAAGTCACTTTTTCTGTCTGAACAAAACAACCTTAATTTTCTTTCTCAGCATTTTGATTTCATATCAGTTGTTGAGTGGAAGATTTAATTAATATGTGTAGTATGTGCACGTAAGCACACATCGGACTCTTCAGAAACATATTTTAATGTAACATTTCAATATCCTAGATAAGTGTTCTACCTGTAGTTCAGAACTGAAAAATATATAGGAGTGTTTTCACTTTCAGGTTATTTTTCTTTTCTTTGAATGAATGTATGATGTGGTAAAATGCAAGGATCTCTTAAGTCTTCTCCTCACAAAAGATGTCTTGGTGGTTATTCTAGAAATTAGCCTTTGAAGCCATGGAATTATTTACACAGGATTGTTGCCATTATTGTAAAATGTACCCTACCTGTCAGGTATTGTACATATTTTAATATAGACCTGAGCTGTCCAAATGGTGGCTTGCTAGATGACTCAATCTAGACCCCAGGTTATTTTGGATGCATCCTAGCAAACTTGTTCATGTGCTGTGCCTCACTGTGTCTGCTGTGGAAATGCTGAAGTTTGTCACTTCTAGTTTTTGTTACATGGAAAGAGACTGGCTTTATTGCACTGCATACACTGAAGGTAATTTCCTAAAATCAGTCCCTTGGACCTTTGAAACACCTTGTTTCAGAATAGAAGGAAAAACGGGGTTTTTTTTATTTGTGTGAATATCCATGCAGTTGAAATACCAAACATAGTGTGACTCAGTAGTTGAACAATGGCATCTGGACATTCATCATTAACTCAATGACTCTCATACAAGAGTGATAGGGAGTAAAACCATTTTCTTCTGTTCAGTACTAGGCAAGCAGTCTAAAATGATCACATTGAGATCCTGTCCATAATGACACGATGCTTATATCTCAAATCCACTACATGGCTTGTACTCTTGATGACTGTTCCAGATAAATTCAGACAGTCTCAGGACGCTGAGGACAAACTAGGCTTTCATCCTTGGAAAGTTTGGTTCAAGCATTTAGCACCAATTCGGAAAATTTGGGGCATGAAGTCAGTCTGAAAGGATTATGAAAGAGGATCCCTTCGTAAAAAGGACTGAAACGTAATGACAAGTTAGATTTGGAAAGCTGGTGTAGCTATCATGCCAATGCTGTTTCTAGCCTATGCATAGAGGGTTTCAGTGCCCCAGGCTGCCTGTATGATGAGCGTGAGGGGGAAGGTTTGTTTATTCTTCTTCCTCTGTCATGTCAGTCATGACAAGAAGGGACATGAAAAGCTCAAGGGGCTAATCAGTTTTTAGGCTCTGACCCATATTTTGAGTTAGCAGGAATTATGAAATATAGGAATTCTCCTGTCTCATTATACCCATGTAACTGCACTGCTTCCACAATTGCTCCAAACTGAACTTTGTGTGAATGAGAAGTTAGCAGGCACTGTATTTTTGGAAGAAACTAAACCGTGGAAAGGAATGAATGTGAAATGCGGGTGATGATGCAAGTGAAAACGTTTGTTTTTTTGGTTTGGTGTTTTGGTTTTTGATTTTTTTTTTTTTTTTTTTTTTTTTGAAGCTGTGCCAGGCTCGTTTGAGGTAGCAGGGAAAAGGAAGACAAGTGCACAGGCTGGCTGCCGGCACTTCCAAAAGATAAGATCAAGCTAGTTTTGGCAACATGGTAGAACAGACCTGATAACCTGCTTTCGACTCTGAAACATGAGAAACACCTGCATCTCTTGACGTCTTATGCTTTCACTTAGTAACAAGGGTGTGTTTTGCACAGTCAAAGCTGGAAAAAGCAAACAAAAATACATCCATTGCAATTCCCAATGAATGTGATTGTTGCAACAGTAAGATTCCCCATTTTGTGAATCTATAAAACTGACATGACTGTAAAAAAGCGTGAAGACAAAAGCCACATGCTTGTGTGGACTCATTCTCTTTGCAAGGTTCTTTAACTGTACTTTAATCTTTTCCCTGTGATCTGGGGCGTGGGCTGAACAGTCCTGAAGTAGGAAACAAAAGTGCTCTCAAACATGACAAGGAGGTTTCTGCTTCATTTTATGCTATAGAACTGCTAATTTCTTGTCTGGGGAAACTCTAGGAAGAGGCAGTTTCTGCTGTGGCTTTTCTTTGTGTGCTATCAGACTTGATTTTAGAGCAGATTGAGAAGGGCATCTGCTCATAGTGCTTGTAAGCTTAGGACATTATATTAAAAGAAAAATATCCTTTAATGTATCATGAGACAAAGCTTAAAAAAATCCTGTTAGTGTCAGTGATGGTACTTATTTCTCTTGTCCTCCCTCTCTCTGTTCTTCTTTTGCTCTAGCGGCTTTGACCATTGATGCTAATTAGTACTGAAAAGGACATTTTTGGCAAGGCTTTTAAATACAGCTTTTATCTTCTCTAGCAACAGACAAAGTTGTATTTAATGGTATTTGACATCTAAGAGTGACTGCAAGGTCTTTTTTCTGTTTGTTTTTTTTTTTGTTTGTTTGTTTTTTTCCTAAAGGAGTTCCTTATTCTTCTAATTTATTAAGAAATCAGATGTACTTTTTTCTCAACACACTTCTATACTTGACTGAGAACATGCTGTGTTTATGTGAGTGTATGATATTAAAAAACAAATGAGAATTATATCAGTTTTGCACTGAGTGTTCAACATCAGGAGATTTCCTTTTATTAGGTTTACATTACATATTCTGTTAAGCTACTGCTTTTGATACACACATCTTTTAAAATCACGTTTAAGACAATCCCTCACACCACCATCTAGTTATTGGCCTGTATAGTACAGTTGGTATACAGTTGCAAGAGACTCAGGAGAAATAGTTGATCCAAATCATTACTGTAGGTATTTCTTACTTGCCTATCTGCAGTGGTGTTTTTGTCATACGTTGCTGTAACTGTTTTCTTTAGAGGAGTATTTCTGTGTGGGTGTTGATTTTGGCCAGGCAGCATTGCCAGATGTGACTGTGTCAGTGTTAGATTACAAGTGCTGCCACTGGATAAAAAAAATTCTAGGAACGCTAGCAATAAAATTACTACAACCTTCAGAAACAGTGAACTGACTAGGTATTTAACATGAATCCTACTTGCAGACTTCTTTCTGTTTCTGTTTCATGATAGGTGTATCCCAAATCTAAGCAATCTACTTCTGCTACCCCAAACCATTAATTTTTCCTACTATTAATCTTTTATATTGTAAACTGCTACAGCTCAGCTGAACAGGATGTAGGACACAACAAGATGGAAAGAGCATCTCCTAGTAAGACACCAGACAGACATCTTTTAGATTCAGTTGATATGTAGGTCTAGACTTGGTTGCAGGGTGAAAATCAGTAGTCTGTAGAAATAAATGCATTCTTCTTTGGCCATCTTCCTCTTTCATTGCTTCCTGTAATTCTTCTAAATTGCTAGAGCTCATGTTGAGACCAGATTTTGGGAGGCAGGATCGGTGCTTTGCATCCCTACTATAGAAGGCAGTTCTGCAATGTGGAACTCTCTTAAGCTACTTTCAGACTCTTTCACCCTCCGTCTCTCTCTGGGGTTTAGCTGCCCAAACCAAAAGCATGCGATGTCAGTGTAAACCCTCATGTGGACTTTTGTGAACTTTTGGCTAGGGTTCTTGGCCCTCCAGGGGTTATAGCCATCTGTCATCAGAGAATGATCTAACTTACACTGGCAAACTGGCCCAAGGAAAGGAAATATAAAGATTAGCTTTCTCTCATTTTTTGCATTTCTCAGCTGCACAGCATGCTCTGCCACAGCCTAGAGGTATGATTATGGTTGTAACTATTGGAGTAAATCATGGATATGGCATGTCAGCAAATCTCAGGATTTCACCCCCCCCCCAATTCTCTGTGTGCAGATTTGACTTTTGAGGCTGGTTCCACTGAAATAATTTTCAATTAAATTCTATCATTTTCCCAGAAATATTTTGTTTCAAAGTGGTTAAGCAAAACACAGTTCCCTAGCTCTCCCCCACCTTATTGGAGTTACAGCTTGGATGCTTCCCCATAGGCCAGGCTTGTTTGAGAAACATATTTCTCAGAAGACAGAAGAGATTTATTTTGGTCAGCTGTTTGGATTACAGCAGATACAGCTGGATTAGAAAGCTCTGCACAGGAAATAATAATGCCATTCAGCTCTCAAATTTCAGTTGCCACAAGGCAACATGTGGGCCCTGCTAGAAGGATAGATACATTACCCCTGGGAAGTGCAAATCTTCAAGGAGTTGTTCTGTAGGTAAGAATGATGATCCAAACCTCAGCTTCCATAATACCTATGCTTATTTCTGAATGGACAGAAACCAAGAGGTTAGTGTAATTCCAAAAAAAAAAAAAGAAAATGTTTTGGGAATGCTGAAATGTTTCATTTTGATTGGGACCTTAAAGTGACATATTTCAGAATCTGAAGCCTTTTTTTCATAAATACCTGTTCAGTGAAGAACATTGATGTGTGAGCTTTTAACCCCTATATGACATTAACAGATGCTGAAATGTGGTAATTTCTGATGAGCTGGAAATTCTGTTTTTCGTACTGTCAGAAGTGGGCTACTTTCTGTTAATTTCATGGTTTTCATTTTATATATGTTTATATAAACTGTGTGATACATCAGGAGCACATGTGAACTGATGAACATGCTAATAATTGGCACAGTGTACATAATTGTTCACATACTGAATTAGATATAAAATATTTCCCATATGAAATGTAATGACTGTGACTCAATAATTGGTGTGAAAAGAACTGCTTTGCCTTTTTATATTTAAAGATTTTCTTTGGGGATGGGGATAACATAATAATCAGCATTTGCCAGGTGGGACAATCCCTATATTCTGGAGTTGAAATGTGTAGCAGTTAACATCAACTCAGATGCTTAAATTAATATTGAGTTGTTGCTTTTGGGAACAGCAGAATTTGGGATAATGCTGTCACTAGAGTGAAATTCTGTCATGAAAGACCTTTAAATTAAGCTTTTTGAACCTAATCCAATAATCTAATGGAGTCATTGAAAAGTGTCCCATTGAGTTGAATAGGTTTTGGGCCATTAGCTTTCAGAGCAGCAGTCCTGCATTGGAGCTTCTTGGGGGTGTGGTAACTAAAAAATTCTCTTCTGTCAGGTTGTAGAGCCAGCTTTTCATCTACCTTTTAGTCAGGATCATATTTTCAAACAGATGTCTAAAGTGTTCCTATCAAATCAGGTTGCAGAAACATTTTATATGCCCAGTGTAGGTGTCTGCGTTTGAAAATTTTGTTTGATTTGTAATACCTTTTACATACCAAATAATTCTTTTTTAGGGTGACTCTGTGCAGTCAGAATTAAGATATCCAGTCAGGAAAAGTCAAAGAAACAAAAAGGACAAGTATTTGAATGTCTTTTCACTTCCTAATTCTGCTCTTTAAAGCCAACTGTTCCTGCTTGGTGAAAAGGCAATAAGGGAAGAGAACCTTGAAACTTGAGGAAGTAAAGAGATCTCTTCCACTTCCAAATATCAGACATCAATATTTTTACTTGTAGTTTCTGCTTGGTTGTTTTTTGGTTTGTTTTTTTTGTTTGGTTGGTTTTGTGTTGTTTGTTTTTTTTTTTTTTTTTTAATATGCAGCAAATATACTTTTCCATCACATTTGACTTCCTGTCTTTTTTTAAACTCTGCTATACTGAACCCATAAACCCATTTGATCCCAGGAGGATATTTCAGGAATGAGACTATATATGGCGTTTTTTTCAGCTTTCTTTGGGGGTTGATGGAATTTTATCTGTTTGTATTCCTGACATTTACATATCTGTCAATTTCTCATTACCATTGGGAGATACTTTTATTTCATGCTTATTTTAAGCCCTGTTTGAAAGGGTTTTGGTTTGGGTTGGGTTGGGTTGGGTTGGGTTTTTTTTTAATGTATGAATGACCCCAAATATTGTTATACCTTAATAACAGTAGTCTGGTGAACCACCTAAGCTTGAGATGAATCTTTGACCTTGTCCCTCAATTGTTGCAATTTTAGATACAATTTGATTCCTGGCATTTGTACACATTACATGGTAATGGCATTTCAGTACCTGTAGCAGTAATGTTGAATAGACATTCATGGGCAAAAAGATCTTCAGCATTCCAAAGGGCTGTTGGAATATGGCAGTAATCTGGTTAGTTTTCAGCTATTTTTTGAGAAGGGTAAGGAATTTTCCTGTTAAGTTTTCAGAGCTGCCTTTTCGGAAGTGTTGTTCTGTCTCATTCAGAGTAAAATATTTGACCTTCAGAGCATTTGCCTGTACAGTCAACTGGAAAACACAGATACCTCTTGGTCTTCAAAAAGATTGACTAAATTGTACATATTGATTATTTAAAAGGATGGAAATAAGAATTTCAGGATCTTCTTGGAATCACCTCAACACAAGACAAAATGAAATGCTAAAAAATGTAGAGCATTTAAGCAACAAATTTAAATAATAAAGGGTATGGAAAGAGAGGAATACAAAAAGTCTTTTAAGGGCATTAAAGATTCTTTTGCAATAGCAAAATGTTGTATGTAATCTCAGATAAGTATATATATCAATTCCTGATTTTCTGGATCTTTGCCAGAAATCACTGAGTTTTCAGTGAACCCATCAAATAAAAGAGTTCTAGACATATACAGTATGCATATACATAAGTTCATATATAAAATAAGAGGAGAAAAATATGTTTCTGGAGAAAAAAAATCTTACTTTTCACATTTTGTTGATTATTTCATCTTACTGACAATACCTAATATTATTCTTAATAGTAATGGAGTTATTGGCTTTATCTAATATCCAGAAATTCTGCATAAGGATGAGAGTCAATGTATTTTACATTTCACATTGGCAAGAGATGGAATATAACAAAATAATCATTACTATCAGGAATGACTGAAATAAAAAACTACCCCCAATTTATCCCCAGAGCTAGGATATGATTTGCAGAAATTTTGTTCTCTATAATGTTACCATGGTCTTATCTCAGGGCTTTTTTAAATGGAGTTCCACTGCTTATAGGCAGTAATAAAAAGAAAGTACAGAGCATTAGGACCACTGTCATATTGATCAGTGCAATTAACATTAAAGAAAGAAAATATAAAACATGTCCTTTTTTGCGTGTAAATGAGGCATACATTCTCGGGACCCACAGACCAGTTTCTTCCAAATGTGGGATGCCACTAACAGCTACAGAAAATGGGAGGTGAAGGAAGGAAATATGTGAATATTACTGAGTACTGAAGAGCTTTTATTGCTCTGTGAAATGTGATGCCAGTGATTTTCTGGAAATCCCACCAAATGTGCAGTTCAGTTACCTGCTTAGACAGTCTCCAGAAAAACGTCAGTGGGTTGCAAGGTGACCTAACTTCTGTCGTGTATACAAAGATCTAAGTGTGTTTTGAATATTTGGGATGTCTTCATGTTTGTAGCAGGGCAAGGATATAATCCTGAAATCAGAGAGGATCCTTCTGACGTCTTAATGAAAGGCTGTTCAAAATTGGCTGAGCTGTAATCTGTAAAACTTGCCATTTGCAGTAGATGTTATACTCCACAGAGCTTGTTAGATCCTCACTGTTAAGAGAGAAAGAGAACCTTCTGTTTGCACTGAACATGTATCAACCACACTAAACCTTTGCAATAACACACCCCACAGTCAATGCTCTCAGGTGTTTCCCTGCAACTTGTTAGAGGTGTCAGAGAAAACCACTGATATGGTCATAATAAAGCATTGCTCCAAGTTTGCTATAGATTGCCCCTGGC
Source organism: Platalea leucorodia (assembly GCF_965183815.1). Lineage (NCBI taxonomy): Eukaryota > Metazoa > Chordata > Aves > Pelecaniformes > Threskiornithidae > Platalea > Platalea leucorodia. Next base: position 97,951,986 of record NC_138824.1, read on the forward strand.
TTTTGCTTTTTGGTTGTCTGGCCTTCCTACAACTTTGGCAACCATCCTTCCTAGAGACAATACGTGCCCTGTTGCTTTTCAGCTAGTGCTTCCTAGATCCAGTCGTATCTGTTTGCCATATTGCCTAGAGCTGCTGGTGCCATTCCTCCTGTACAATGAAAAGGAGATTGCTTAAGGCAAAGACAGGATGTAAGTGTAGCAGCATTTAACGGTGATGAAGAACTTGAGGACGTGAGGAAAAGGGAAACAGTGAGATCACACCAGCTGTTTCATCTCTGGCGTTGTCCAACTTCTGATTGCCTGCTTGCTTTTGTAACTCAAATAAAATGTCAATAGAAATTTTTAAGTGCATTTTCCTACACAGAAAACAATGCTTAAATAATATCTTTATCATATGCACCACTTTAGGTCCCATATGAGTTATCAGTCGGGTTTTGGACATCTAGCTGCACAAGAACATAGTCCTTGAAGGACTTATGCAGGGAAAGGTGGCAGCAAAAGGGTATTCTTCTTTATAGGGCTTCAATGACTAGCTGGGCATTAAGAAAATCCTGTGTACCAATGATTTCAGACAGGAATCCCAAGATACATTCAAGTTCAGAGAAAGACCTTTCTGCATCAGTTATAGACCTTTTGCATCCCTGTTTCTTTTCTGGTTTTGCTGCATTTTGCCCTTTTTCTTTTTGTTTGTGCCCTTTACGTGATCTACCTGCTATGAGTCCTTCTGTTCTTCAGACCTCTGTATCCAGGTCAGCTGTTTTTCCCTTTACTTCCACGTCACTGGGATGGAGGCAGAGAAGAATATCAGTTACACAATGATGGGGTCTCTATCTGACCTGCTGACACCTTGCTCCCATGGAGGATCAGTCATAGGAATTGCTCTGTTTGCTCCCAGATTACGGAACACTCAGTACAGATTGAGTGGCTTTTGCCACTAACTTCTATTGACCGTAGATATCGGTATTTTGGTTTAAGTACAGAATAGCAAACATTTATTTTCAGTGACAAAGGGATAATTGTAAATAGTAATCCAGAAGTAACTGTATTGCAAAATATTTTTTGTTTCATAGTGAATTTTCCTATCTGCAGAGAATCTATTGTTGTGTTTCAACATCCTAGGACCATCTTCTTGTTTCCTTGTGCCTATGTACTGCCACTACCTACTTGTTTGCATATTGGTAAGGGTGTGTACACAGCACACAGAAAGATTAAAAAAAATCCACAGAATATTTTCTTGCTTTCTTGTAGCACATACACAAATGTTCAGTCTTTTGGGGGTTATCTGCTACTTTAGAACTTATGAAGAGAATATGTGAGAGGCATGTGTTATCATGCAGAAATCAGAGAAAGAGTCAGAGAGGAAGAGAAAGTGAGTTGTGCGAAATCTTATGTTCTTCCATTTTAGTCTCTTTGTTCCTGCATTCTGTTCTTGTTGCTGATGTCATGCTGTTCTAATTTTCTTTGGTTGTCAGAGTAACTATAGTTTTGGACCATCCAGTCTTATTAAATAAATAAGGATGTCAAGTGAAGGAGAGTCAAAGAAACTAGACACGAGGGAGCATTAAAAAGACAAATGATTCATATCAGTAAATCTGTCATGTAAACTTTGATAATTAATTTGCAACAAGGTTGAGTTTTGTGCCTGGATCTCTAAGATGCCTTTATTACACTCTAAATGGATGTCATCATGCATCCAGTTTAGCTCTGATTTTCATTTTAAATGTTACATTTTAATGGGAGCCCAAACCAAGGAATTTTGCTATAGCAAAATTACAACCTTTAATTTATTCAGTCAAGGGATATCATTTGGGTGAAACATTGCCAGAATTGTGTAAAATTGAGAACAACTAAATAACTGAAACAAAACATATTCTCCTTCTGCCTAGTCTGTATAGATCACGGCCTCCAAAGATGTTAATAGATATTCACAGTTTGGTTGTCACTATTATTTGTTTCTCTTTCACTTGTGAATGTATATGGTTTCAGAATGTCAAGCTTGTTCCTAATTGACTTCCTGATATGATGGCATTTTAGGAAAAATGAAGTTTATTCCAGAGGAGGGGAACATTTCCCTTAGATCTGGTACAAGTAAACATGGCCAAGGACAGGGGAAAAATACCCAAGTAGGTCAATTACTTATTTATTCCATATTTTCCTATTCAGATTTTATTTGAGTTTCTGTTCATTTGTTTTAAGTCCTCAAGATAGTTTTATGTTTAAGTCCCTATTAGGATTGCTAAAGTTCATAACAGCTTTGAACTTTGAACCAGAGGGGTTTTTTTGTAGTGACACAGTGCATATATTTTAAATGGGCAATATTTTATATTAGTTTGGAAAGTAGGTTAGAGATGCCAAGTCTTCCCCTCCTCATGTCTCACAGAATCATAAATTATGTTGAAGGGGTCCTCCAGAAGCTAATCTGATTCAACCCCCTGTTCAGAAAAGGTCTAATTAGATCAGGTTTCTCAGGGCCATGACTCGTCAAATCTTGAACACCTCCAAGGGCAGAGGTCCCACAACCTCTCTGGGCCTCTGTTACAGTATTTAACCATCCTCATGGGGAAAACAAACAAACAAAAAAAATCCTATCACTGCACACATCCAAAACCATCTAGCCCCAGTGTCTGTGTATTCTCTGATCAGAGAGGTCCAGACAGCAGTAAGATCTCCCTTTCACCTTCTCTTCTCCAAGCTGAATGGAGAATCCCATCTCTAATTTCCTACTGTGGAATCTTTGTGCCCTGTTCCCTAACGCTTTGGGCACCTCTCTTGACCTTTATTTATCTGGCAAGCTACAAGGTCATCTGAGAAGAAGAAACTTAAGATATGTTGCATTATCCCAGCCCATGGCCGGGAGCAATAGCTGTTGCCGCAGAGCAATATACCATGTGTGGGTGGAGTAAAGATTTCTACCTGCTGGGAAAAGTTCTATTAAAAGCTTCCAAGCATATGAGAATTTGCTGCTTTATTGCCATAAACAAATAACATCTCCTCCTCAGCAATACTGATATTAGAAGTTTGCATTTAAGTGCAAAGAGCTGAATCAAAACTTTACTGCAGTTTGGTTTTGAAGAAGTTGATGGCAAACCATGCTTTTCAGCTTTCAGGGGAACTGTCTCCGACTCCCACTTCTTTCCCTTTTTTTCTACTCAGTGAGAACTGTAGGTGAGTAGTTCAGAGTTTTGCTGACACACCAACACCTATAAAATAGTATGTTGTACTGATGCGTGAAAAGCACTCAGCATTAAGTTCTTGAAATAATCAATTATTTAGCAGCTCATCACATTTACTGTCCACTGAAAGATCTTTATAGCAATAATGAGGTCACTGCCATCGGATTCTCTGCTTTTGACATTTCATCTACAAAGCCTGTACATAGCGACAAAAAAACCTTAGAAGACTGCAGTTTGGAATCTGGTCCAATCTCAGCAGATGATTTCTTTTTAATTCTCCCTATCTGGATACCTTCTTGTACAGTAAAGTACTCTAACTTAAAAAAAGAGAGGAGCCTCTGGTCATTAGAAACAGTGGGTGTGTATTGACTTCACCGGCCTTGAATCAGGCCTGTGGAACAACGTTAGATATTCCCTACTAGGTGGAAAAGTCAGTTGGAAAATTGTGTTCAAGGAGGCTTGGGAAGCAGCCTTTCTGAGTTAAAAAATGAATACCCTTTAAGCATTATATGGCATATCCTTGCTAAAGGAAAAGATGCTCTTGGAAGAAAAACAGTCAAGAAATTAGTCCAAAATATTGGCATTTACACATTTTTCTAAAATTTTTGAGAATTTTACTTTTTTTTTTTTTAAGCAAAAAGGACTAATTTTCAAGGATCACAATTATTGTTTGTTTTGCTAGACTTCTTAAGGGGACTGCATTTACTGCTAGTGAGACAATAACAGGAATACTATATGGGATTGGAGAATTATCCTCATGGGGATGAATAAAGAATTATTTGATAGTAATTGGTAGATGAAGGGTATGAAAATCAGTGAAATTTGGGGAGGGTTTTTGAAATGACAAGGTCATTTGCTGTGTTGCTGTGTCTTTGTGCTTTTCTGACAAGGGATGCCTATGCACGGTGAAGTTGCATTTGCAGAGTGTGCAGGTGCAGTCACGTGCCCACAGCTGTAGGAGTGACTGTTCGTCCTTATAGTTACAGCCTGCTTCTGCAGACCTACCTTCATTTGTTACTGGTCAAAATGTGACAGTTATTTCTAAACGTATCTTAAGGAGCTAAAAAATGGAGGTTTATGTTCTTTATTCTTCCCTTCCCCCTGTTTCCTCTGCAACATATGAGGAAGATTTGAAACTTGGTTTGCTCTAATCTGAGATAGTTCTTGTTCTTTTCACGACAGGAGTTAAAGCGTTTGATGTAGAATGGTTGATGGCTGCAGGAGAACCAATGACAAAATGGAGTGGGAGAAGATGGGGAGTTGTTAAACTGAGAAGAAAGAAAGAAAAAAGTCATAATTGGAGTTACTGTTTATTTTCAATTTGCATATATTAAATGTCGGTAGCTAATAGATACTCTGGAGAAAATTTTATTTGTGAAAATTTTCAGAAAGATCCAGAGATTTCCTGCAGAATAAGCAAAACCCAAGTTAGACTTTTCTAAGATTAAAAATGCAAGCAGAAACAGATGTATTAGCTTGTAGTCAGACAGACTGATAGGTTGACAAAAAGTGTGATGTATGGTTACGGTGAGAATTCTGCATTGCATGTCAACAGAGAAATATTTATTGGCACTACATTATATTTATGGATGCAATACCACAGCCTAAATATAGTGCCATTTTAAAATACAGTGCTAGAACTCATTAAATACAAGTAGGAAATTTGAAATACAGTTTACTCTTAGAGATTTCTTGCTATTCACTAGTCCTTCATGTTAAAAAAAGTATTAAATACAGGAGGTTGGATTCAAGTTCATCACCATGGAACTCCACTAAAGCTGATGAACTTACCATAAGATTACTTTGGCCTTGAATCAGGAGAAAGCAACAAGAGGTGTTGGTAAATGTCAGCTCGAGTTTACAGGTCACAATTCTAGAACCAAAGCAAAAACATTTATGCTGATCTGCGGAAAGATTGACCTTGGTGACAAATAAATCTGAGATAGTATGGCTCCTGTCAAGGCCTGAACGAATCTGAATATTACATAGCTGTGATAAATGCAATTTCTTGTTATACACAGCCTGCTGAAATGGCCCAGGATCCTGGAAGGTCTGATTGGCAGTGAGTTACAAATATGCCCCCTAGCCTTTTCAGAGAGCAAAACCTCTTATTTACATTATTAGGTTAGGAAAAAAACCTCTGGTGGCTTTAAAAATATTGTTTTTAACTAGTACAATATGCAGATAACTTGCATAGATTTGAAACCTAAACTGTGAATAGTCATGGTGCTTGTATGTAACAGTGTATAACTCCCAGAGAGACACATCTCCAGTTCAATAAATAAGCTGAATTTGTATTAAATTAGATGTATACCTAAGCTGACTTCAGCTAGCCAAGGACTAAATGTACAGCTACATTCTTAAGTAGTGTAGGTCTCAGATAGATTTGTGCATTCTCCTAGGATTTCATGGATGCCAGTGCCCCAGCTAGATGGGTTCAGCCACACCAGCAATGCTTAAGCATGCTGTAGTCATGCTTTAGTTTGTGCATAGAGTCAATGCGTGTACAGTGCTTTCTTTGTCCTTGAGGTGTCTGATAGAAAATTTAGGCCTCATTTGTATATTAGACTGTGGTTTCATCCTTTGCGCTGGGAATATAAAAGAAAATTATGAAACCCAGCAGGTATGCTCATTTATGGGAAAAAATAAAAGCAATAACCAAAACAGGAATGAAATTCTTGTCCTGCTGGAGACCATGGCAGTTTTCCTGTTGATTACAGTGTGACAAGATTTCAATCAGAATCATAAATGAGTCCATAGAAGTTTTATCAGAGAAAATATCCTTTTCTCATCTTTCTTTCAATATTTTGTGACTCTTAGGCTTATGCAGTTGTGAAATCTTCTATCCCATTAAGCAAATCAGGTAAACATGGTTGTGTCTAAATGCATGTATGAACAAAATGATTTTTTCCATGGTTTTAAGCTAAGATCTTTCTTCAGATATCTACATTAATCTTCAAGTTAAGGAGAGAGTAAATGGGAAGTGCTAGTGTATGTAGTTAAATATTTATTAAAGTAGATGTGGAACTAAATGAGGAAAAGTCAAGAAAATGTGAGGACCTGGAGGGGCAACAGTGGTTAGATTTATCTAAATCTAAAGAATATTTCAGTAACAAGAAAAAGCCTCATTTTCCTTCCTTGATTCAGTTTGTAGCTGTTAAACTGCTCACAGCCAGTATATTGGAAGATCTTTCCTCCCCTCTGAGATTTTAGTGGGAGATAAAATTACTGCAATAGGAAAAACAGTGGAATCTCAACTACACTAAAAAAAGAAAAAAACAGACAAAAAAAACCCCTCAAAATCCTATACACTGTGCCACAAAGTTCTCATCAGTTTTTAAGTTCTTATACAAAGGGCACAAGCCCTACTGGCTTCTAGTAAGACTTCTGCTTCTAATCTGTTTAGAAGAAAATCCCAACCTGTTGTGGATTTGTCTTTCATTACCATCCCCCACTGCCAGACAAATGTGCATGGGCTGTATTCCTCTTAGTGCAGAATCCTACGGCAACCACTTGTACTTAACCCATCCATTTTTAACTTCTTGTTGTGGTCTGTCTGTCTGCACCAAGCATGGTAGTCCTCTGCAGATATGGTGAGTTCTTGGCTTTTTGTCAAACTGAGGTAAATTCTGAGGTTTAAAGCTCCTGTGCTTTTTGCTGAAGTCTTTAGACTAATACAGAAAAGAAACATTACTGACCGTGTCAATAATACTTCCCTTTTCTGAAATCCTCCCTCTGTAAAAACATGATTTGCAACACTTTCAGTGACTTCATACTTAGACAATTTGAAAAGTCCAAGGTTAACATACTGTCTGATAAAACGACGATGATTTTATGACTGGATGGAAATGTCTCCTTGACTTTTTTTAAAGAGGGAGACAGGCTGGGGTGGGGAGGTCTCTCTTGGAACTGTGTGATCTCAAGGCACATAAATTTCACTTCTAGGACTACTATTGTCATGCAGCTGGAGATTCTGTCTTTTGCATAGCTCTGTGGCTCTGGATGATATGCAAAAGTGTAAATTCCTTTGTTACAAATTTGTAAGCCTTATGTGCATTTATTGTATTTTTTTTAATAATACAGATTGTGTTTAAGAAAGCAAACAGAACTGTCCCCAGCATCTTTTGAAAGAGGCACATTTTTGTGAAGCTTGGTCAGTATGAAAAATGCAATGGAAAATATATGTCAGTCTACATCAGACAAGGATGAAATGAGGATTTTTATTTTTCACCTACTTCCCATTTAGGAAGAGAAACTCAAGTGATTTTTTCATAAATGACCATTATCTGAAATAGATGCAAATAACTTTTGATCTCTCTCCAAGAAGCCGTCTTGTCTTTCATTCAGTTCTTGAAATTTCTTCCCAAGCTGACTTCTGTACTAGGGCAAATCCAAATATGCAAAAACAGAACAAAAAAAAAAAGTTATTCTATTTCCATGGCAACATCAATTCACATTCTGCAGGTACAACAGCTGCCGGTTAGTCCACTCACTAAATGAAAGCTCTTGAAGGCTCTTTATACTGTAACATTTGGCCAAAAATAACTTGGCATGCCACAGTTTTCCCACAAACCCACCGAGAGAGTGAGATTAAACTGACTGGCAAGCAGACTGTCAACTCGTTTAGTGTCTTCATGCTAAGAGGAAGAAAACAGCCTCTAAACATTTGAGAGGGGAAAAAAAGAATGTTTATGGTTGGCGTCTTATTTTCATGGCCTAAAAGGTAAAATATTTATGCTGTTGAAAAGAATATGAAATATCTTCTGTCTCGTTCACCCCAAGGGCACCAGGTAATTTGTTTTCCAGCAAAAAACTATTGTAATTACATACATTATGATTTAGAATTAATTAGCATTTTTTGAAGTTACAGTGACAAAATTAGGCAGTTATTTGAAATTAATTCTAATGGAAGTAAATCAGTTTCTCGTAGTTGGACTTTCTAGCGACATTTTCTGAGGGAGACATAAAATTATTACTTTCATAACCATTTTATAATGAAGTTCTGTCAGTAATTAGATATTACCACATGATACTGAAATTGGTATCACTGTTACCTGTCTTGAGCAGATCTTAATGTGAAGCAGGTGTTGTATGAGCGCTCCATAGGAGTATTCAATATGAGGCAGCAAGAAAAAAATGTAAGGCTTTTTTTGGCAAGTGCATAGGTAGTGTTTAAACCTGTAATTACAACTGATTAACTTAATTAAAACTGGGACAGACAATCCTGAGCTGATTTTTTAGAAACCTGTGCAGATAGGCCATCATCAAGAAGGAGCTGATGTGATGTGTTTTTTTTAATGGTAGTCTTGGGAAAGTGACTGCAGTGTACTGAAAATCAGCTCCTGCTGGAGAAAAAGTGGGCATTTTACCATTTAAACCTAGACAGAAATAAAAGGGTTCCTTAAGGAAAGTGATTAAAATCTCTCTGATTTAAATTTGTAAAGCAAATAATTTAATTTAATGATAATATTTTCTTGAGAGATTTTGCCTTCATTGATTCCCAAAGCTCTGCAGACTTGCCAGCCGGTTGAGTTTAGTGGTGGGTTACTGCTTTGGGAGGTAGCCAACCTGCCAAATGAGTTAGATTTGGGTATAAGTTAGACTTAGGCCCACGAAGCAGGCTGATTTAGGTTATGTTGGAATTAGGATTTTAAAACCTCTCTGCCCCTATTAGCAGATTTATACATTGTTCTGAGCTGCCATCGCAAACTCTAAGCATACTCAATATGAGCATGTTCAGGTAGTTAAAAGGCTACACTCAAACACTGACATTTTCTACAGCTGCAACAGAAAAGATTGTTTACACACAGGCATAAAAAATGTAACACCCTGTTATTTTTATTTTTATTTTTATTTTTATTTTTATTTTTATTTTTATTTTTATTTTTATTTTTATTTTTATTTATTTTTATATATTTGTCGCTGCTGGTGGATGATATTACAATATTGTACAGTGTATTTAAACCACTACAAGTGACGTTTAGTACAGTAATGTATTCACTGTGGTTTTTTCACGTTAACCGTTGAATTGCTCACTAATTTTTGATAATGTTTGATGCTTTTGAGAATGTAGTTTTTCATACATAATAATGATTAATGTAATTTCTTTCATTTTTGGCCAATTTGTTTCTATATTAACTTTTACCTATAACATAGCCAATAGTAGGAACGCCACTTTTGATGTTTTGAAGATGCAACGTGCAAATATTGCCACCTAAACATAATCAGATTTTCTGTGGCATCTTCTGTACTGGAATATCTTTCAGTTAATGTATTTCTTTGGGAATACTGCTTTTGAAACTCTTCCCACATATGCCTTAGGAATGCATCCAGGAATGCTAGTGTGCTTATTTTGTTTTAAGAGCTAATGTATACAGTGACCATATTTTTTAATTTTTTTTTTTTTTTTTTAAATTTGTGGCCTGTGTTGCAGAGGGTGTATGATGTATCCTTTATCTGAACATGACATGACTCACAGGTGTGCATTAAACACAAGCCTTCTAATATGACACCTAGTGGGCAATCCACACAGATAGTCCTGGAATGCTCTTCACATTAGGCAAGGATGATTAGCTTTTATCAAATCCACAAACACAGCATGTGAGAATAATATGTGAAGAAGGCATAAACATTTCCAGGGGATCCTTATTGAAGGCAGTCTGTGTTACTTCCATGCACCGCTCTTCTGTCATTTAAAGGAACATCAGGTATTTCCCATCTTGTTCACACCATTAGATGCTACCATTGGCCATTAGAACACTCATCAGTGCAACCTGGCTGCTTTTAATGGTATCTGTAAATAAAGGAGAAAGTCGGACAAGGCAGTTCACATCTTGGTAATGCACCGTTAAAACACAGAAGGAAGAATAACAGTGAAAACAGTAGGGCCACTCATTCGCCTCATTTTCATTAGGAAAGACAATGTGCTGCATCTCTGGTCATTCTGAGAAAAAACATCCTTGTCAAGTAAAGTGTTGGTTTCTCACTCATTAAGTAAAAGTAACTTAAATTTTACAGGGTGCTCAGAAAGATTACAGCCTCTCTCTCTGGTTTCCACAAAAACAGAATCACTGTATTTTTCCAACCCGTCTGTTTCCTGTTTTCCATAAGAATTTTTATATCCTATTTACCAGTAGTATTTGAGGGACCTTAAAGTATTTTGCCTCTTGAGTACTGGTTTAGTCTTCCAGTGCTCTGAGAAGTAGAGGTGAGCCATCATACTCTCTAACAGATGGGGAACTGAAGCACAGAGAGAGGTAAGAGAGTGAGCATATAGAGTCAGAAACGGAACTGTTGATTCTTACTTTATCATACTAATGCCTTGCTATTCCCCTGTAGGTCTTCCTAATCCACACTCCCATATTTTTTTGACCTCTTCCATTGCATCTACCCAATGAGAAATGTTGGTAGTACTTCATCATGCAGAATCACATACTGGTGCTCCAGACCTCGATGCAGCATGAAGATGCCACCTTTAGAAGCTTTCTGTTGAGCTATCTCTGATAGAGCAAGGAGCAATCTAGCGGCATGATGCTCCATGCCAGCTCATTTTAAACTATCTATCTCAGACATGGTCTCCAGCTGTCTTCAGCAGTGATGGGCCAATAATCAGCACATCCTGCCTATAGTGAGGTCTAACTAATTAAGGAGAGTTATTAAAGAATTTAATCTGCAACAACTTCACTGTGATAGAATTTTGGCAGAATATGCATCTCAATAAAACTTCACACTATGCTGTGCACTGTACAGATAAGTATATATATATATATATATATATATATATATAACGGTCAGTGTGTCCTACAGAGCATGGGCCATGCCAGCAGACAAGGTCGCACCAGTGAACAAAGCAGTCCCATGACAGCAAGGGGCTGTGGCATGAGGAGTGACTGCTATGGAAGTATGGAAGAAGTCACGTAACAAAGTCATTATCTCAGCTTACCAAAAGGGATTAAGATGACAACTTCTTAAATCTTTGACAGGACTGCATGCGATACAAAGGCTGGCTTTGGGCTAAGGCTAGTGTCTCCAGATTCCCTTTACTGATGTAGAGAACCTGCCACTTGGAGGCATACTGAGGCAGGACATATTTATCTTCGTGGACTTTATGGTTCCCCCGTTTCCTCTCATTCTTGAGAGGTTAAATGGGGAAGACGAAGATTGGTGCAACTGGGACTATCTGGCAGTGCAATTGGAGGTGAACAGCTTGATAAATTAACAGCGTTGGGTAAAGCTGAACAGTAAAGAAAAGGTATTAAAAGCAAAGAGCAGAAGTTTGTTGGTGATGCAGTGGAAGAGGCAAAGACATGGAGGGGTGCAAATGGAAAATATACACCCACAGGCCACATTTTGCATGCTCTGGAAAAGAGAGATCCTTGCCATAAAAAAGAAATAGGGGAAATCTGTGATCTGTGCTGGAAATCATTAATTTTCTTTATAAATGTTTAAGAAATTCAAAATGGTAGTCAACTGTAGATATTAAAATGCATACAAAAAAAGAGCTCTCTATAGTTACCAGAATAATAAATGAGGGGAATAAATGAGGGGAAAACCAGTCAGAAGGAGTTAGCATCTGGATTACTTGGAAGTGGGGCACCTAATGGAGATTTAGCCCCTAAAACTATGCCTGCACTTGTTCTCCCACCACCACCTCTCATCTGGTATTGTGCTTGGGGTCAAGTGAGGATCTTCTCCTGCCTCTCTCTCACACAAATACCAAATATAGTTTGGCACTACTACTGAGCAGTTTGCAGTCTTTAGTGAGAGACTGACCTAGATTTTCTTGTGGATCTTCCTGCATAGCATGGCTTAAAGGCTGTAACCTCATCCTCCCTCCCTAGGCTACAGATCCCATCCCCTCTGAGGCAGAATGTCTGTCTGAATTTCTTTAATCTTTAGCTCACAACTTTTCAAAGCCATTTTTATCTCCTTGTTTCTCTGCCATGATGCTGCTCTGTCTCCTCCAAACAAAGACAAGAAAATAAATATCCCAAATCGGTGTACTTTAAAACATATAAATTGTTTTAATGAAATTCATGGATTAGAAATCCATTAGAGTGCTGGGTAATGAGGTACATTTAGCAATAAATGAAAATATAATTTTATGCCAGGTAATGAGAAATTAGCCACCAGATAGATAGAATGGACAGATATAGACACAGGAGTTTCTTCTGTGAAGAACAAGTGCCCCAGCAAAGTTGCCATTAACTTAGGAAATAAACCAAAGCAGGAAATTTAAGTATGTTTGCCTTAATAAACCCTAATAGAAAATTTAAGTACGTTGGTCTTAGGATTCCCAAACACATGGTGTTCTATAGACTGTTCTCCACCAACCCTCTCAATTCCCCTCAGAAAATATTTAATTTTGACTGCTATTTCTTCTGAAGTTGAATATTTTTTTCCAGGGATAGCCTAGTTGTTGCTAAACTTATATGCCACATTTCTCCCATGGGATCTAATAAAATAATCATAGCAAACTCATGATAATAACACACACTCTCCAAAACAATTAAGAGCACAGTTTAATTTAAACATAGAAAGACTGGTGATAGGAAAAATGAAGTAGAACATACTGAACTACAGAATTCACTGTTAACAGAAAGCAGACATATTTGGCTTTATGGGAATAAAACTGTTTTTGTTGCTGATTTAATGTTTCTATTCAATACACTTCCCAATATAGTCATCATTTTCATAACAGAATGAAATCATATTTCTTCGGAATCTATTTTTTCCGTTCTTTTTGACTGCAGGAACAGTGAAAAGGTCACTTTCTTTCATAAAATATGTCAGTAATTTGTGACTTACTAAAACAATGCAGTCTGCCTTTCCTGGAGCCAACTCCACAAATCCCCCAAGTGCTTAGTTAACAAGATGGTCACCACATTTGTGTGATGTGGACACACATCCCACACTAAAATTTGTGCTATTAGATAACAATCTATGAAAGGTTGATAACTTTTGCTCACTACGAAGCAAGGCTGGACTTGTAGACTGGGAAATGTTGTGTTCCCTGAAGCTTTCAGTTCCCTGCAGTCCCAGCATGTTAGCAGAGAGAGCCTGGGGATCTGAGCGAACTTATTTTCCATGTACTTGAATGTAGCCCATTTTGGTGTTTGCCAAGCCCATCCTAAATTTTGACACGTCACTTTACTCATAGAGACTAAAACAGACGTGCAAGTATGTGGTAAGATGATCACAAGCATTCAAATGCAGTCTGCAAGACTTTCCTTTTCCTTTTTGCTGTTTTGCAAAGCCATTGTTTTAGGTGCACATGAATCTAATCTGACCAGGAATAGAACTGGAAAAAAAAAAAAAAAAAATCCAAGCATATGAACATGGTCATTAAGCAAAGTTCTCTGCAGAGCAATGCATTCAAAAATTAATTACAGCTGAATCTTTCTTGACCTTTGACCTTTTTATCTCTTGAAGTTTGGGTAGATTTGTTTCTGGGTGAAAGGAGGAAGCTAAAGAAACTGGTTAAAAGCCCACAGTCACATAGTATCATTAATTGGTTTTCCTGCAGGTTAAAAATTTGAACGTTAGCACTGGTGTTTGGTACTTGCAGTGACTCATTAGTGAAACATACAGTACCAGCTCCTGGAAAATGAGATCAACTGTCTAAATTGAGTATCTTTAATTACTTGGAATAGTCATTCTTTTTTCCCTTACTCAAGACCAAATGCCATGTTGCTATTATTGTCTCAGCGCACAAGTGTTGGTGGTAGAGATAAGTCTGTAACAAAGCCCCAACAGTAGTCATTCATCTTTAAGATTAATGGAGCAATTCTATACATTGGTTATGTATTAATGAAACATGAGAGTGGTGCATTGTAATTGATGTTTCTCCAGCAGCCTGTAAAGATGTTTTGTGGCAACACAAGTCCACGGAGTGTGGTTTCCATTCACTGTGAGAGACTGTCACCAGTACTTCTATTTTATATGATCTTATGTCACCATGCACATGAATGAAATTAAGGCCAAATGTTTATTATTGCCTGTCCTCATTAATTACAAATATATGTTTATTTCTTAATAATCAACAAAGTGTGAGGCTAAAATATTTTTCTTACTAGTCCTTGAGAAACTGCAAATAGCATTAACAGTGTTTTGGGTTTCTTTAATTAGAAGCACTGTCACTGGGCAGGCCCCAAGTGACCTTTTTTTGTGAGTGGAAGGCCCAGGAGAATAGTATAATTGGAGTACTCGAAACCGAAAGTTACTCTCTGACCACCATCTGTGCATTAGCCTGGTTACTTATTAGCATAGGCTACTGTGATTACAATAAGGAGGTATGAAATGAAAGAAACTCAACCCGGACAATGCTATTATAGACAGATTTTACGGTTGTTTATTAGAGCACCAGTGAAAAAAAGTAGATGTTACCATCGGGAAGACTGCCATATTTTCAAAATGATGGAAAAGCAATTTAGGTTAAGTCCCCTGTTTCTAAAGATTGCAAAGTATTTAGTGTGAAGTTCATTAACAGATTTGGGAAACAGCTACCCCTTCTCCTAGCCCAAAGGATTTATGCAAAGTATTGTAACAGTAAGCAACTTTTAAAAATCTAACTTTCATTCCCAAATTGCCTGATGGAAGAGGTGAAATCTCTACAATGCAGCATGGGAACTTTAATTGAAGTTCAACACTTTCAAAAGTTTCTAAGGGATTTGACTTGCTGATTCTACCCAAACCCCTCTACCTAGTTTTAAAGATAAAAAAACATAATGCCAGTGAAACAATAATTTTGTTCAAAGATGATGTGATTTTTCTTCTTTTGAAAAGAAGATAATTTCAGAAGGAATGCTGAATAATTCAGTCACTGGTGTTATACACTCAAATCTGCACTTACCAATGACTATCACTCTGAAAGTGTATTTTCAAAATAATGAGAACAAGAAAACTGTGGCCTCTTTCCAGATGTCTTCCTAGAGTTGACAGATGATATAAAAATATCCAGACAAGGTTATCACCATATCAGCTCTATCACTAGTAACAATATTTAGGGAACCCCTGTGCATACAGATATAACTTGTTAGCACATTCATCATGGGTGTGACAGAGAAAAATGTCTCTTGTAATACGAAAATACTTTTAGTTTGTACCTGGATGAATGAGACACCTTTTGGAAACTAGGGATGAGGAGATTTGAAAAAGACAGTGAAAGACAGACAGACTATCCACATATTATTAAAAATAAGCATCTGTCTTCCTTTCCCTTTGGTTATTTAGGTATTCACCCAAAGTGAGACAAAGTCCTTGAATTAGGCTGAAGAAGAATTCATTGTTTTAAAGCAGACATCCATGACGCTATCTACATATGTAAACTTAGGCAAATACAAAGGTACTTCACTGTACCTGGGCAAAAATCACTGGGAAAGCTCTTCTGTTGTCATTGCCTTTGTTTGAATTGTGATGTCTCAAGCTTTGCAATGTCTCAAGCTTTGATTTCCTTCAGGCTTTGGAGCTGTAAGTAAAGCAGAGGAGATTCAACCAAAAAAGGTTCCTTGTCCTACAGCTTTCACCTATTAGGTGCTTGCAACCTCCAAATGCCATTGCTGCAAGTACAGAACATCACAAGGTTTTAAACTGAATTGTAACTTTCTTTGGAAAAGGTTTCCCTTTTAAATTTCATAGTTCCTGTAAGCACATGACGCGCTAAGTATTAAAGCTCAGGTGGGTAAGACTAAAGACATATGTCAGCTCAATGAGAAAATGAGCGCTTGCTTACTTGCTTATTCTAGTTATTGCATGACAGTGACAAGAGGCAGTATTTTCATGTCAGAAATTTGTTAATAGCTTTCCTTTGGTAATTCAGAATGGATGATGACTAAAGTAACTGGAATTTGCCTGTCAAAGTTATAGTCACAGCCAAGGCTGCTGTGTCTGCAGTAAAGCAGAGGTAGATCAAGTCAAAATAACTCACTGCTGTAAGTTACTGATGTTCTGATGTAAGCCTTCAGAGCCAAAAAAGACACAGAAAGAAAAAAAAAAAAAAACAGAAGAAAAAGCAATTAGATATTACGATATGTCAGAGGACTATATATTTTCAGAAATAGTAAAGGCAGAAGGAATAAATGATAATCTAGTTTCCCCTTATGGATAACGTAAGCCATATAATTTAATGCAGATCTTGATAACTGCACAGTTTAACTCAAGTATTGAAATATGTTTCCTTGACACTATTAATGTTGAGATAATAATTATATTTCCCCTCATATTTCAGTGTAATTAACTTTTAATTTACATTTTCTAAGCTGTTAAATGCAGATAGGCAAATATACTGAAATCTAACAGCAATAAATAACGGTCAACTGGAAAAACACCGAAACGAGGAAAACTTTTAGTGTTTCTTCTGTGGAAACTGCTGAAATTAGGGCTGGGGAATAGTTGTCTCTTGGCTTGGCTGCAAACTTGGAAAAGGAAGAGGAAAAAAAAAAGCTTTGCTCTAATGTAACCTTTTTTTTTTTTTTCCCCCCACAATCCCCTACTGAAAATGATCTTTTGGACACATACTGGAGCACCAGACAAAATAAAGTGAGACGCTGCCTTTCCTGAACCCTTTGAATCACGGTATTACAAAATAGGCCATGTTGGATTTGAGTGTTAGAGAAAGCTTAGAGTTAATTCACATCACTAAAGTAGGTGAAACAACAGGCAAAGAAGATTGAAGTCTTAGACTCGGCTGGCAATGTCAAGGCTTTCCTGCTGCCTGCGCTGCCAGAAACAACTAATTCATGGAGGGAAACCCGGGAGAGGAAACGTCAGCCGGGCCTTGGGCCTGAAGCGTGCACTGTCCAAGGTGCTGTGGACATGGAGGTGCTCACTAGCAGTGACCATGTGGCCTTTCCATGTGTTCTTGCAAGAGTGACAGATGCCAACTTTTACTTTGCGTATGCTTGATGGCAAAAAGGGAGCTTCAAGAAAAATGAGGAAGCACCTTAAAAACAGAAACTAAAAGGGGCAGCTGAAAGCAGAAAATCTTTGTAGGTGGCATGGCAACTGCTGAAAGACCCCATATTGGAGATGTCATCTGTTAAAAAGGCTATGGAAAGACTATCAAAAGCTGCCACAGTCAAACCAGGGAATCAGGGAGGATAACAGAAGAAAGAAGGCATTCTTCAGAAATTTATTGTTATGTCCAAAAGAGGAAAATAGGAAATAACTTAATCTCTGGCAGTTTTTATTGTTTAGAAACATAACATGTCAGGCTACAAAGATTTTTAACAGCAACTTGGAAAGGTATTGAGAAAAGAATATATCTACTTACAGACACAACGGAAAGAGAAATTCTGCCAGAGTATGCAGAGGGCCAATAGATTAGGAATGTGTGACAAAACTGCTAAGAGTAGAAAAGACTGTAGCAAAAGAACCATAAAGGATCAGTTCCCAAAAAGGAGGTCTATGGAACAAACAGGCAAAATGAATGTTAGCAAATCGTTAGCACCAGACACTCACAAGCACTTAGATATCAAAACAAAACTCCAAGATCACATAAGACGTACCAAAAAAGCACCAATGGAAATCTAAACTGTTGAGGAAGAAGAAGTGCCAAAAAAGCACCAAGGGAAAAACAGAACTGTTGAGGAAGAAGATAGCTCCTCATCAGTACACAAACCTGTCTAAAAAGTAGGTCACGGTTTTAGGAGACTTCTTTTGGGAAGTCACCAGCAAGCGTGTGAAAGGGTGTGAAAAATGAAATATGTTTCCTTGACACTATTAATGTTGAGATAGTAATTATATTTCCACTCATATTTCAGTGTAATTAACTTTTAATTTACATTTTCTGAGCTGTTAAATGCAGATATGCAATTATACTGAAATCTAACTTACAGCAATAAATAACAGTCAACTGGAAAAACACTGAAATGTGAAAAACTCCGTAACATACATACAAAGTAGTATATGTATGTGCAGTGTAGTAGGCTGTGAGCTAATTGTTGACATTCAGTTGTCAGATCTGAGATTATGGTAGTTCTCAGCTCAGCATTGTTTCAGGTCAAAAATGAACTAAGTTTTAGCAACTGAGAAAGGGCTACATTCCAAAGCAACTGTTACTATGCTAGTCCATAAATCTGAAGTTTATGTGTATCGCAATCCATGCTGTACCTGTACACTGTGTGAAATTTGGTTCACTTCCAGATCAGGAAAGAGGCAGTGGATTCAGTGCAGATTCAGAAAAAGGTGACAGAGTTGGTTGGTGTGGATCTACTTGTGCATACGGAATTATAATATAGAGTAACGCTTCAATCTAGGAATAAGACAGCTGAGGGTGTATATGACAGAAGACTACAAAATCCCAGGTGCCATGGATGATGTGGTAGCAAATGATTATTCTCTTTCTCTCTCCTCCCTCCTTCTCCCCCTATAAGACCAAGGTATCAGATGGCATTATCTGGTGGTAGATTTGAATGGGCAATGGCATGTATGTCCTCACACCTCGCATAATTAAGCTGAGAAACTTATTGTACAGGATGTCACAGATACTACAAATTTACATGGATTTAAAAAGTGGTTGGACAAATTCATGGCAGGAAACATCCCATTGGGGACTGTTAAATACAAAGATGCCATCAGAAGCTCAGGAGGTCCCTAAGTTACAGACTGCTAGAAAATGGGAAAGGATTCCGCTGAAATTTCAGTATATGCTTGCCCTGTTCTTACAATCTTTATTAGGCTATCCACTACCATTTGCCATCAGAGACTGGATAGTCTGATCCAGTCTGGCTGGCTTTTTCTTTTTTTTTAAATGAAAAGTCTAGCTTGTATTGTGAATTTTTTTTTTTTATTTTTTTTTTTTTTTTTGCAAAACTGCTGAAAAAAAGGTGCCCTTTTATGTGGTAGATGAGGTATAAAACATACAGGAGACATGGGTCCAGATACTTCCCTGTCAGAAGGTAATCAAACCCATGTTGTCTACCTGTTCAGAAGGAACACTGTAGTCACATAGCTATAGGTTATTTATGTTCAGAGGAAGGTAAAGTCCATTCTCAGTCTCTCTTGTTGACACTTTCATGTTATGTAAATAAGTTAATGTTCAGTAGCACAAATTCTGGAACCATGAAATCCTCCTAAATGATTTTTGAAACTATCAGACCAGAGAATAAGTCCCTCCCTCTCCCCCTCTTTGCTTCAGTTACTACTTTAATATTTCAAGACTAGTGTGAAGAAAGACCCACTTTAAAAAACAAACAAACAAACAAACAAACAACCCCCAAAAAACAACAGCAGCGATGGATAGGATGCTTATTGCAGATGTGAAAGAATTATCACCTTCATTTAATCAGTTATGCAAAGTAGAGAAAAAAATACAAATATGCTTACAGGCTGCTAGTCAGGATACTCTCCAAGGAGGGGAAGATCTGTGTTTTGAGCTTCTTCAGTCAGCGAAGAAATTTATCATCTCTGTACTGAAGTGCTCAGATCACTACACCATAGTTTTGTGAAAATCAACCTTTAACACTTTTTACACTTAGTTAAAAATCTTTGGTGAATTTCAGACAAATTTGCAACCAGCTCAAGTCTGACTAAATTGCTTTTTTTTGGGTAGATATACCATTTTCAGAAAATCCTTGCCTAGATCTATTTGGAGTTTTCTTCTTCAATGGTTCCAGGAAGAAAGAATCTTTTTTATTTTATTAGGATTAGAGAGCAAACCTAAGTTTTCCCCATTTCTATCAGGAATTCCAAAACAGAGTTGTGTCAAACTCTGGTAGAGTTGTAATAACAACACAGAAAATTTTCCTAGCATCTAAAATTTTCAAAGATGTAAACAAAGCAAGCAAGTAATCCTCAGAATTATACATTACCACTTATAATACTGATTCCACAGGTTTAATCTTGTCATCAGGGCGTTAAGGGTTTTTTCTTTGCTTGTGTATGACCAATGTAAGGTTTTGCAACTTCATTTTCTTCAAATCGTGCCTTAGGTTATCAAAATATAAGTGAAAGCAGAATTTGGCTTCAGGTGAAAGACAAAGTGAACGTAATTTTTCATGAACAAACCTCAACATAATCCAGGACACAAGCCATGGCTTCTTTGACTCTCCGAGGTCTATAATTACTCTGTAATTTTCTGTGTAGCAACCCATAATATTTGAATTTGAAAGTATTTTATATGCTCCTTAAACTGATACATTTATTTACAGAGCTGGACGTTGAATTGCAAACATGTTGTGATAATTCCAAGAGTAACTCTCAAGCCTTCTTAGAAGGTGCTTGCTGCTGACAATTGCTTTCTACAATAGAACAATTGTGATCCCTCTGCACCATTTAAAGGACCTTCACTGTTACTCCCACCGCAGAACTCAGACCTCAGTGAAAACTTACCTAGAAATGAGACTAACCTCTATGCCGGTGTACAACACGATGGCCAAGCACTCTTCTCAGGCTTTTGTAGGTGCTGTTTGTCCCTACCCAGTAGAAGAAGGTATTTTTTGCCTCTTTGTTTTGAAGACTTGGAAAAAGGACTCTCCATTACTGTATGTTTAAATGCTCTCTATTATGACAGCATTCTGGTATTGATGGAGCCTTTCCAGTAATGCAGTACTTCCCTAACCTAACTGACAATTTGTTCTTCAAGTGACTTGAAACTACTGTATAACTTACGATCGTATCTTTTATACTGGTCCACCTTGACAGGGAAGTAAGAGAAAGGACTTTTCATTGTATGAGGTCTGTAGATGAGGAAAATGTATGTAAAGGAGAGTATTAGCATTGTGGGAGTGGAGAGAGTATGGACATATAAAGGCTCTACTCAAGGGGAGGAACATTTTTACTCTCTGCTTACAAAAAGTAAACACACTGTTCTTGCTAATATGAGGAAAGTTCCATGAAAGATGCACAAGCATTAATTTCCTAAATAATCTCACATTACCACAATGCTTGAAGCCTTTTTAGTAAAGGAAGTCAATAAAAAGGGAAAAGCAGAGCTTTATTTGCACACATGAACAGGCACAAAGCAGGATTTTCAACTGGTACTGGAGTGATGAGAGCAATCCCCAAAGAATGCTTCCTCCGGACTAGTCCTTGAATATTTAATAATGGTGAATTACCAGAACCCTTCAACCGTAATGAAGAAATAAGCAGGCAATTAGAGCAAACTGCAAATCCCTCGCCCTAAAAACCCTCCAGCCTTTTAACTCTCTCTGTGTATATACCATTCCCTTCTGATTTCTCCCACTTATTTAAAGATCACAGTGAGAAAAGGCTTTTTACCATGTCTCAGAAACACTCCTCCATCCTACTTCTTCTCAGAAAGTAACTGTATCAATATCTTCTCTTGTAAAATTCAAAGCCACTACTGCTTCCTGAAGTTTACTGTAGCATCTTGAGTTGGTATCACAGCTATTCTCATATGAAATGTATGATATACTTCGAAAACCTGCTTTCATCCATAGCAAGTGCAATGTTTAATCCTTAAGCAACTCATGTTGTCAGGAGCACCTGAGGACATGAGGAGCCAGTTGTGTGTTGGCCTTCTTTCTGTTTGTTAGTAGTTAGTTAGTGTTAGACAAATCTGGCAAAGCTGAGAAGCAAATGATTTATGTCTGCAATGATATCTACATACTTCAAAAATATCTCTGAAATCCTTAAAAGTGAGGAATAGACTGAGCAGATAAATGAACATTTGGACCTAAACTTGAAAGTAAGCCAGAAGTTTCATAGATATTGACTAGAATCATCTTTTATACCATTTCAAGAAATAATTGTGCAGTGCATCAGGTTCAGAATATTCTTCAGTGGGATCTGACCCTCTAGATTGCAGTCTTAAGATCTACTGATAGATGGATGTAGAATGGAAAATAAGCCCTCATGGCTTATGGATGTTACTGAAATGGAAGTTAAAGCAAATAATGAGAAACTGCAACCAGACTGAAGAGGATTTGAATCATTTAGGTAATTGGGTCAGCAGATGGTAAATACGGTGTGGTATAGAAATATATAAAATAATTAGTCTGGGGAAACGAAACCAATCATCCAGTACACTGATGAGGACAGAAGTGTTGATTATTGTGGAAAAGTCATTGAAATAATCAAGACAGTGCACAGCAGTAGGGAACAATGCAAACAAGTCATTAGGCTGTTGTAGAAAGAGGATAAAGATAAAACAGGTGATCTAATTTCTGTTTGGAAGATCTGGCTTTTACATATGGTCATCAGATTAAGAAGCAAAATCAATATTTCCTTATAAGCGATGCTTAAGATCTTAATAGAGATGTACTGCACTAAGTATTCACTACTAAGATGACATATACCTGTATAAGAAATTTTTGGACACCATCTAGTATTTTTTTATGTGGCATTGCTCTATGGATGGTAGGAATATTATTATGGTCTTGGAGTGACCATTTAGTGGAACAGAGTAGTAGAGGATATTATGTCATACACAAAAGTTACTGTAGATAAATCTATTCTGTGTGGCTCTAAATAAAGATTTTGAGATATTCAGAATCATGGTGGTTGTTTTTCACAATGACAGGTGACAAACCTCTTCACATTCAAAGAAATATAAATTAAGAGTAACAGTTTGACAGTTCCTAGTATTCATGTAGCTCTAGGTGGACTAAATTCTCTGCTGTTGTAAATTTTTAAGCTTTTGAGAAGCTCTGTAGTTTGTATTAGCCTAGGCTTGGGCACTGTGCCTTTCACCAGCTGCAGAGATGTTTTTTCAAAACACTCCTTTGACACAGCATCATCTTTAAAGTCTGCTTTCCTTTTGTACTGAGACTGGATGACATGCTAAAGAGATCTGCACCAAAAGTCACTGTCAGGTTTTGAAACCAGAACCTCTTGGTTCTAGTATCTACATGCATGCTTTTAAACTACATTATTTTCTAACACGTATCATGTCCTAAGCCATTGCAGTTATGTGAAATATGTTAACAGATCAGGACAGGGGAGATAGAGTATAGCTGAGCCTAAGGGCAGGTCTATGGGGGTGAGTGCAAAAGTGAACTTTTCTGTCCATGGCCTGAACAGGCTACAGGCAAGCCAGACCTAAGTCATAAGTTGTGTAGCCATGATGGTTTATCTTTATAGCTAGGGAATAAGCTCTACTGGAAGGGAAGGCAGATTGTTTTTAACATGGTTCTCTACTTAAGATGGACAGACATCCTCCAAAGTGTACCTGATTCTGCTCCAGCCTGATGAAAACATGGACACATAGACTTAGATCTATCCATACCCATCTGAAAAGTAATTTCTTCTGAGGGAGAGGAAGGTGGTGAAGGTTGATGGGAGAGGGAAAATGAAGGAGAAGAAACAAAGTCATGCAGTTGTCGCACACAATGGACCTACACGATAAGAACTTTGGCATGTGTGGCTCCCTCATCAAACATATTTTAGGGGTATTGGTAAGAAACTAATGACCAGTCATATAAAGGACAATTAATTAAGAGTACCCTAGTCCTAGTCCATAGTTCCAAAGGGGAAAATAACCACTTAAAACTCAAAACGCCTCATTTTGTGGATTATGGTGGAAGAGTAATTATCAAAATAGACGTTACATTTGGCAGGAGGCACATTAGACTGCCAGCCCTGTCTTACTAGTTGCTGGCCTTGATTTTTATTCCCATATTCTATGCATTATATGTTTGAAATGAACTCCTTTTCACTAGTAATTTTGCAATACCTTACTCTAATATGTTGTTGAAATGGTTACTTCTACATGTGCATTGCATTCTCAGGGTCTTTGGATTTCTTCATTTGGGGCTGCTGTTCTCCTGAGGAAAAAGGATGTCTCTTTAGAAAACAGCTGCTGTTGACTGGAACTTTGAGATTATCTATGATTTAGAGTTTCAACTTTTTATGTAAAAGGACATTTTTGAGTTCTAATCAATTCCAAAAATCATATACAGCAGTTGGCCTAAACTGCAGTTTCAGAAGCCTAGAGGAATGCAAATAATTGTGAACGTAAATTCCTTTTCTAATATATTACTTTCTCTTCTCATGTGAAGTTGCATTTCACGGTGTAGTATGCAGAAAAGAAACATGGTACATTTGAAGTCAGATAGAGAGATGTGATTGTTGAAGGTTTTGCAGAAACTGAAGTGATACTATTAATGATTTGGGTATTCCAAAGCATATACAACATTTATTAGAAATTAATTATATCAGGCAGGACACTTCTTTCATTAAGGGCTTGGATTCTTCATCTTAAACTAGCACACATACAAGAACCTTATCTACTACCTTCTATAAAACGAAGGGTTTTCCCTCCCTGCTCATTCTGTTGATATGTAACAGAAAAGCCTGTTTTTAAAGCTATTGTTACTGCTGTATAAGTGAATCTTCACGTTTGCAGTAATTTTTCTAGGCAGCAGATAAAATTCTTTTCCCTTTCTCAATCTATTAATGCTTCCCATGCGTGTATTGCATGGTGTTATCTAAAATCACAGGGCTGACAATGTTGTTTCCTCTTACTTTTACAGGCTTTAGGGAAAAAAAATGTGTTTTATAATCCACACTTCCATCTTCTTCTTTAGATAAATAGTAGGATATGTTGCAAGCAGTTATTTCGAAGTAACTTTTTTTATTGTTGTAGCAAAGAATTTCTAGTTCTTCTCCTCTGTTTAATTGTCCTCAATTTTAATTTATTTAATTTATTTAATTTAATTTATTTAATGTGGTTATTTCAACATGTTTTTGCAACAGTATTTTGCTAGAAATTATATTCCATCTAAAACTGGTTTGTTCAGGGGTCTGAATCTCCATTTGATGATTGCAATAATAGAACAATAAGCAATTTTACATGTTCCTGCAGCTTGCTTTCACGTTGCAATTGCTATCAGCTTTCTTGCAGCATATTGAGATGTTCTGCATGTTTCACTGTTTTGATCATTAGGTATTAGAAATAGGGGAAGAGAAAAAATGGCACGTGGCAGACTTAAAGGTCATGGCATGCTCTCTTGCATCACTTGATGCATCTGCAGTTATACAAAAGCCTGGGGGGCATAAAGCCTCCTAGCACCCTGTGTAGCATAAGGTTCTGCAGCCTTTTGTATTCTTTAAATTCCTGTTCATTTCATAATTTATTCGTATTGTCTTATTGTCTAATTATGAAATCCTGGCTTCCTTGATACAGGTAGCAAACCTCCCTTGCACAAGTTTCAGTCAAACTAGAATTTCACAACAATCAGTCTTCAGGTGGGATATTTGGAAGAGATAGGCAAGTCAAATGGTTTTGTCAGTGACAAAACTGTACCATGTATGTATAGAAGAGGTTATTGTCTTTTCTTTTACAACTAGAAAAAAAAAAAAAACAGTTGTTTTAGCTAGACTATGTGGATATCTTTCTCTAACATGTCTTTAAAACACTTTAAAGAAAAGGTTACGTTTCTGAAGTCTGTTTTCGAAAACACTTGTAGAATGTTTGTCCAAAGGGAAGTTCTTGTTAAACTGATGTACATGAACCTCAGAGAGTCCTCCTTGAAAGGAACATTGCCAGAATATCCTTTTGCAAAAGAAGGGGATGGAAATCGCTCAGCTTCAATTTTCTTATAAAAAGAGGATAAAACATTTCACTATTCTTACTTCAGTAACAATGGTGAGATAAGCTTCTGTATTAATCATTAACTTTATAACACTGAATAAACAAAGTGTTGTAGAGGTGGTCTAGTTCCACTGCACTATCTCAGTAATATGATGTGTATTCGTATTAATTATGGTAACGCTCCAGCCCAGTGATTGACTGGCAAAGCAGCCATAGAAAAGTCTCAACTTGAGAAGTAAAGCCACAAACTTCAAAACACAGTACGCGTTAGGTTCATATAACATTTCTCCTGAGTTCTGCTGTGTTTTACTCTGGGTTGACCCATTGCACAAGAAACCTTAGCGCTTCAGTCAATAGAGTAACACTGTAGTGCGTAACATGATTCTGTTATTTACACTTCTGTAAATCAGGAATGACTTCCCTGCAGTCAATGGAGTTGTAGCAGTACAAACAACTAGAGAACTGGCACTGCAAATATTGGCTTCATTATCTAAAAGCAAAAATTTATGTTAAAGGTGACAGTACAGCATCTAAGTCCATTAAATTACAGAAAAGGAGAACTTTTATTTCCCTTTTAGGTGAACAGAGCTTTCAAAATGGTGTGATGAAGCCAGGGATAGAACACTAATAATAGGAAATAATATAGTACAGAAGAAATATTAAATCCAGCAGTACAAAATGTTACATTAATTTTATCAGGCTGCAGGCTGCAATATTTATAAAATAACACTGCTTCAAATTTTTGACATGTTTGTTGAACCAAAAAAAAACCCATAATGGAGTAACAAAATATTTTGAGGAAAAAAATTAGCAAAACATGGGCAGAATCACAGTTAGAAGCAGGTCATACAAAGCAATTACCTCAATTTAAAAATGTTTTAGAGGCTATAATTATTTTTTGTTACTGTAAATGTACTTACAGCATGTTTTATTTCCTTTCATTTGGGGAAGTAAAAAGAAGAAAGGCAGAAGTATAAACAAGTGTGAAGTATGCTTGTCTTTGTATGGCTTGCTTCTTATCCATTCAGGACTCAAGGTGGTCAGCAATACCTCTCAAGAAGTGCTGTTACTCATTGTTTTTTTCCATCTTGGTCATTTTCTTGCTCACAGCAGGACTTGAGATCTTCCATGATCACAAAGTTTTTCAGCTCACTTTTTATTAAACCAAACTTACTTAAATTCACTAGTGAAAGACCATATTTCACATATTTATATTGGGCATAATGCCTTTGCAGGATCCTGATCATTCATAACGAGGAGGAAAATTCATAGTTCATTCTGTTCTATTTGTCTTCCTAAGTGCAATCTTGTATGGCAATATGGTGATCAATTAATTTTCTACAAAATGATTCTTGAGCATTACGATTTTCCATGCCATAAAAGGGAATCTTACAGACTTGTAAGAAAACTGAAATTATTTTTATTGTGGTTACCACAGAGAACCCTAAGGACACTTTTCCGAAGGAATAAATCTGTAAATGGCTGGAAATTGAATGCTGGGATTTCGTAACCATCTTGGGCAACCTGGTCCAGTGCTGCATTACTCTGTTACTGAAATATTTTTCATAAATGGGGAGTAATTTCATTGAAGTCAATGGACTCCTACTGGTACAAATGACTAATGAACTGACACTATAAACTTTGTGTCTAAAAGGAAAGAGTTTATGTTAAACCTAATGTTAGAGGGTCTAAGTCCATTAAATTATAGAAAATCAGTGAATCCTCTTAGAACAGATATCTGGGCACAAGAAGTGAGAAGAAGGTGATTGAGAATGGCCAGCATGAATTGACACCTGGTCAATCCAATCTTTCACAGCCAACCTGATTGCCTTCTATGATAAAATGACTAGATTTGTGGGTGAGGAGAGAGTGTTGAACATTATTTACCTTCAACTTTATCAAGGTTTTCAGCAATGTTTGAGAAAATGTTCTTGTATGCAAGTCAGGACATTGTGGTCTGGATGCATGCACAACTGCATGCATTGCAACAGCTTGGATGGCTGGGCTTAGGCGGTCATAGTTAATTAATGGTTTGTACTCTGATTAAAGGCTAGTAAAAAATGGAGTACAACAGGAGTCTGCTGGGACCTGTCCAGTTTAACGTCTTTATCAGTGACCTGGAAGAGGCAAGGGAGTGCGCTCTCATCTTGTCTGCAG
The DNA here is from genome assembly GCF_965183815.1 of Platalea leucorodia. Taxonomy (NCBI): domain Eukaryota; kingdom Metazoa; phylum Chordata; class Aves; order Pelecaniformes; family Threskiornithidae; genus Platalea; species Platalea leucorodia. Next base: position 97,979,808 of record NC_138824.1, read on the forward strand.
ATGACACCAAACTGGGATCAATATACCCAGGGCAGGGCTGCCAAAGGGATACAGACAGGCTACAGGGATGGGCCAGCAGGAACCTTATGAAATTCAACAAGGACAAATGCAAAGTCCTGTCCCTGCAATGGACCAACCTCCTGGCAGGGCACAGGCTGTGGAGCAGCTTTGCAGGAAAGGCGCTGGAGATGGAATGAGCAGCAAGCTGGACATGAAGCCACAGTATGCTCTGGCAGCAAAGAGGGCCGACTGCATCCTGAGTGTATGAACAGGAGCAGCCAGTAGATCGAGGGAAGTGACTATTCCCCTCTGCTGAGCCCTTGTTAGAGTTCATCTGGATAACTTTCTGAAGTTAAGGGGTGATCTAATAGCAACCTACAGCTTGAAGGGCAGTTACAACGATGACAGAGAAAAACTGCCCCCAGCAAGGGACAAGGGCCACAAGTTGCACCTTGGAAGATTCAGGTTGGTCATTAGGGAAAAAAAGACAGTTAATAACAGGGAAGTGCAATACAACTGTGTATACAGAGATGACTATCAAATGACTTTACTGCTGAGTTACTCTTCCAGATGTGGAAATTACTGCAGTTTTTCATGGTTTCATGTCAGCTGTCCCAAACCCGCAGCAGAATAGTCCTATTAGAGGTCCAAAGTAATTTAGACCGAAAGATTTGTACTACGAAGCACAATCCTGAAGTTCAAGAAAATTCTTTTATGGACACTATTTTTTGTTCAGTGCTTGCACGGGGAGAGTTGAAGGAGAGTTATGGTACACAACAGTGGCTCTGTGCCAGAGCGACACTACCATTATCAGTAATTACGTTTCTAAATCGTCTCCTATAATGAAAAAAGAAATATCATAAATTAATGAAAAAAAAGTATGAAAAAAGTTTTATACTATGTAACTTCTTAACCATGGAGTATTTACTGAAGTGGACATAATGAAATTCATTCTTTCCTAACAAAAAGAACTTGAACTCCAAATTGAACTTCCACTGTGAATAAAGAAAATCAAATATTGAGTTATGTTAGGAAGATCATTTCCAGCAGAATCAGGGCAGTTACTATCCTCCTCTGGCTGGTGGTAGTGAGGTCACAGCTGGAATACAGCTGTAGAGATGTATGTGGAGAAACTGGAAACCCTCCAGTGGAAAGCAACCAGGATGGTCAGGAGTCTAAGGTACAGGTCTCTCTAAAATAATGTAAAGAAATATTTTCAGCTTTTGAAGCTACAGTTTGAATTTCTTGAATTCTAAGAGCAGTTTATACTTGACAATAAATTATTTTCTTTCTATTAACTGGATTTAATTCAGTAATATACACTGTAGTCACCAGTACATAAAACAACTGTAGAAGAAAATTAGACCTTATGTAAACTCTTTCTTTAATGCGTCTGGTATCTTTATAAGTACCTTTTTTTTTTTTTTTTTTTACATTTGGAGTCTCTGTTCTGACTCTAGTCAGTGCAAATGTGCAGAAATGAATAATAGATCCCTGGAATCAAGACTGGTCTAAGGTTTAATTTACTGATAAACTATGAGAGCCATAAATTTTACCTTAGTCACGCCTTGTGAATAAAAGAGATGATTCATCATAGGGCTGGAAGAAGGAAAACAAACCCAAAGTATTTGTGTTACATAGAAGTAAACGGCCGGTGCACTGTAGACAGCAATAATTTAGTGAACTATGTCTAACATGAGCCAATTAAACAGCACCTAGCATTTGCCAGGGTGTGGGCCATCCATAAGTTTCACAGGAATCTAAATTTGCATTTTGCCTTTGGTTGTCCACTTGGCAAAGATCCCAACTGACTCTCAGTCCTGGAGACATAATTGAAAGCTGTGAATGTACGCAAAGGTTTCTCTCCTCCATTGCATTTTGTGAACATAATAACATTTTTTTTACGCAAGATCCCTCTGGGGTTGCCCATTGGATCAGAGCATTCTTCCAGGTCAAGTGTCAGTCAGTGCACTAAGATTGCAGAGCTCACAAGTAATACAAAGGAGTAGGATGGTCTGCTACCATAGTAATGTTGCCCCAAGCTGCCATTTGCCTACTTGTTTCCTAACACTACAAATGCGACTGTTACTTAGCTGTGAGAGATCCTGCAGCGAGTATAGTCACTCATCCACATAAAAATTTGCAGGATCAAGCCATTAGCTTAACTACAGCTGAATACTGAGAAACAGTAAGACTTTGGATGAAGACTTGTCCTTTTAAACTTGTTGGGAGTTTTGTTATTTATTTCAATGGGGCCATATTTTCCCCTTGCAAATAGAAGTCATTGCCAGTACAAGCACATCCTGTTCATGTCACTTGTTTTACAGATGAAGAATGCAGTGGAACAAATTTCGTATCACACGTAACATAAAAGTTGTGTTTGGGCAAGTTATTGTCTGGTAAAACCAAGCAGTTTGCTTCATATAACAAAAAAAAGATACAACTACATTTTCTCCATTAGCTTATTTTGCAGCTCTCATTTTCTTTTCTGTGTCCAGATTTATTTCCATCTCCTTAATTCTGTCTTTACAGTTTCTGTGTGAAAGTGTTGCCTGAGATAGATAGGATGTCTAGATTTACTTAGAGAAACTATTTAAATTGCAACTGATCTTGAGAGTTGATTCATCATGCATCTATCCTATAGAGCTGTTCTGCTTTCTTTAATATCTTCTGGGGTGAGGGCACTTGCAGACTGTACGGGAGTGATTCCTTCCTTTCTTTTCCTTGAAATACAACTAGTTACATTTGGAAGAGGGCAGTAAAGCGACAGGAATCTTTTTTTCAGTCTTCTGAAACAGAAAGGTATTTTTTCATTGCGATTTCTCTCTGAAATTTTAAATTCCATTTTGATTCTACCTAGAAGGAGAAATATTTTTTTTTAAGATATCTTATTTTGTAAATACAAGAGAAGTAAACCCAGAAGTTTTCTAAGAGTTCTCCCTTTTCCTTTTGCTTAAACAAGTCATGACTGACGCTCCTTCTCAACTCTTAAGGGAGAAAAAAGAATTGCCTCCCATTACACCTCCTGGAATTTGTGATGCCCTCTGATGTCAAATGAGTTGTAAAGTCTTTGTGAGTCCACAAGTCCCTTGCAGCTTCACAGTTTACCAGTGGTGTCTTCTGGGAATTTTGATAACTTCCAATATTTTCAACCATATTTTTGATCTGGAAAGGATATGGATTCTGGATATGTGCACTGTCAGTTGCGGTGGTATTTGACGTGGCACAGTATGAACAGAACAAACATGTCCATCACTAGAGCTCAAAGGCCACCACAAATAGATTTTTTTGCATGACTTTAACAAGCTAGGAAGAATTGGAATGAGTTTTTTTAAAAAATGGATATACTGAGAGCAAAGCCTCTCAGATCTGTTTTCGGAAGACGAAGTGAGCTAGAAAGGAGGAAAGCAAGGTGGAGAAAGACATTTTGGGGCAAAATAGATTGAGATCTCATTCAACTTTACAGTGTACATGTTTAAAAGATGCTAAGCAGTGCAAGAGTAAGATTTTTGTAAAACATGAGCCATTAAAGACTTCTTTTTTGTCATTTCTATTTAATTCAACTGTTGAAAACTAATTCTGTAAATAATAAAGAAGACTCTCCACTGGTTTTCTGAAACTCATAAAACTTAATTTGTGCAATCTTTTCATGCTCAAGAGCAGCCTTTAAATCATGCTCTCCTTGGAGCTATCATTACTGATGCTGACGCTGAAAACAAGATGTCTTAACATAACCCAGTGCTAGAATAAATTGGGATGTACAGGTCCTGTGTAAAATGTTGAAGGGGTGAGGAGAGTATGTCTGAAAGACAGTGTGTGAAAGCAGAACAATGTTTGACAAGCTGAAAATAGAGGAAACCTTAGGGGAATGTTCTTTCTAATGTGTTGGATCGATTAATCCAAAACCCACAGTAAACAGAAACTATCAAAGCTGTTTGTTGGGGTGGAATCACTGGACAGTCTAGTGGTTAGGAGATATGAATCCCGTTGCCTGTAGGCTACCATCTCAAGCCTATAACTCTAAAGACAGAAAACCACTTCTAAATTATTTCTCTGGCCTATGTAAAACATTGGTTTTGTCCCTTTCCCTCCTTGGCTATAAATATGGTATTCATAGCATCAAATTTGAACAAAATCTTCTGTAAAATTCAGGACCACAGCTATATGTTCATTTCTGGTTATTAACTGGAATGGGAAATGCTGAAAAAACTAGGAAAGATATAACTGTGATTGGAAGGAAAAAGAATGAACATCACATGTGAAAGGATTAAAATAGACTTTGAATGACTATCCAAATGACTAATAATTCACATACCATCTGCTGTTAATTTTCGTTATTGCTTTGTACTGGGACAAGGGAAAAGAAGCTTTCCCTCCACTGGTGAATTTTGCTTAATTTGAATTAGACAATGATAGAATTTATATTATCTCTGAAGTAGTTGCATTTGGGATATTTTAAATCAGTCTATCTGAGATGCTTTTATAAAGCCCTATTTTGTCCTTAAAACCTTTGGGCCACTCAATGGCAATACTGCAAATCAAGACTGAGAAGATATCCCTGCCTTACAAGGTGAGTAGCAGGCTTGAGTGTGGGCACAGACATGTTCCCCGTGATTCTGCTTTCTCTCCATATTGTTGGCTGCTAGTCCATCTGTAGAGCAACCTCAAGCTGAGCATATCATTTTTAAGAGCACTAAACAGAGAAAATTATGTGGTGGGCTGCGCTGTATTATGTTCGTTTTTCCACCACTGATCTGTCCAGATGACGTAGATTTTTGGACCTATAGTAGGATACCAAGTACACTTGGGCTCTCGTATTACAGAGGTGTGCAGAACTGTCTGCCTGCATCATTCCTGCACAACTGGTGAGTCCATTTTTCAGAACAATCTTAAACCTGGATTTAATTGACAGTCAAAATTTCCCATGGCATAAAGGTATTGATGGAGTTAGACAGGGTGCAAAAATTTATTCCTTATGAATAAGGAAATAAGTGGAGGGAAAGGAAAGGGTCATGTTAGGACTTCTGAGTCACATTGCAGCAAGTAGATCTTGCACGTTCTAACACTTTCCAAAGAGAGATGCTGACCGAGTTCTTTGAGCATAGCAGTTGTTAAGGTCACCATTAAGTGGAAACCAAGGCAGTAAATGGATATTGAAAAGGAAATAAAAAGGAGAAAGTGCAATTGCTGAAGTAGGCATACAGGACAGCACAAAAATGTATCAAAGGGATAGCAGATGCAAGAAGAATGCTTCATTTGAATTAGTTCACAGATTTCAAGTAAAAATTTCTGCCAGCCATGTATGTATCCTTCCAAACCCATGACTTATATTTGAGCCCCCAGGAAAGACTGGACATTGGGACTAGACTGGAAAGAGGAACAATGAGGAATTTATACCAGCTACTTAATTTTCTAGATCAGGGTTTCTTAAGATAAGCTGGGCCCCTGCTCTAAATTACTAACTGAAAGGTGTGTGTAGTTTTTCACTGATGGTGCAAGGAGCCTAAGGAGAAATCTGCTTCATACATTAGTCTCCTTGAAGTTGAGTTCTAGTGTCTAACGTGTATTGGCCAAATAGCATATGGTGTTAGCTGCAGTTGCAAATATAATTCAGTGGGAAAGAGCTAAAAGCACCTTTAGAGTTGTCACAAGCCACCTAACCTTACAATAAAATGTCGTGTGTTTTGTAGTTTGTCATTTATCCAGCTTTTTTATCATATACACAATCTTGTTTATAAAAATTTCAGGCACTGTGTTGCAGAATGGTAGGGACTTAACATGTAATGTGCATCTGAATCATCTTGGAAATACCATTTTTTGCCCAACTCCATTGTTATACTCTCAACCCAAAGTAATTAAGTAGATTAAAATACTTATATGACTTGCTAGCATCTAGACCTTTTTAAAGGTCTAGATTATATTATTTTGAAACAGCAGCTTAATCTGACACAGAAAGCTAGATATTCTCTTAATAATTACATCAGCATCACAGCAGCTCTGCTTTAATTAAATCTTCACAATTAGACATGCTTGTTATTGTATGTCATTAGTCTTCTTAATACCATTTTACCTATTATCACCTCATTTTCAAGCACACATCTGTCAGAGGGAAGCTGCTTTTCCACCTCACTTCATTCCTTACTGATTTACACCTAAAAGGCTTTAAGCAGTTATGTTAACAATTATGAATTGTCTTGGTGAAAGTCTAAGGAATGAAAAAAAATGCATTGGTGCATTGAGCTGAATATAAACATGAAGAACAGATTCTGGAATTCAGTAAGCTTTTTCCTTTTGAGGTTTGCATAGCCATTTGGCTTAATTCTTTCAGAAATGTCCCTTCCAGGAGATATCTCAGTACAAACTCTTCACTCAGTTTGCTTTATGAACACAAGGGATGCATTGAAATTGTTACATTCATTGGCTAGAATGGTAGCTGAGCATCAGTGTTTTTCTCAGTTTTACACCTCTGAAAAATAAGTTAAGATATTTAATAACAATATAAAAAAATCTATGGTACTTTGAGCATATCAAATATTATGCAACCCTTCATTCGCGCTAATGTCTGATATCAGCTTGTGCACGGCTTTAAGATATGTTTGTGGTGTAAGAACTGGACAGGGTGATTGTTCAGCCTGACCCTACATCCTTTGAATTTTCTGATCTTCCAGTAAAGTTCATGGCAAAATTACAGTGCCAGTTATAGAATCATAGAATCATAGAATGGTTTGTGTTGGAAGGGACCTTAAAGATATCTAGTTCCAACGCCTCTGCCATGGGGACATATTTCACTAGATCAGTTGCTCAAAGACCCATCCGACCTGACCTTGAACACTTCCGATGATGGGGCATCCACAGCTTCTCTGGGCAACCTGTTCCACTGTGACACCACCTTTGTTGTAGAAAATGTCCTCCTTATGTCCAATCTAAGTCTACCCTCTTTCAGTTTAAAACTGCTGCCCCTTGTCTTGTCACTACAGGCCCTGGCAATAAGTCCCTCTCCATCTTTCTTATATGCCCCCTTTATCTATTGAAAGGCCGCAATAAGGTCTCTCCAGAGCCTTCTCTTCTCCAGGCTCAACAAAACCAACCCTCTAAGCCTTATTTCATAGGAGAGGTGCAATTGTGCAACTGTGCTCTTATTTTATTGTCACTAACTGTTCAAATAATGGAATAAAATAGCAATCCAGAACCTGCTAAGCAAAGTGCTGATAACTGCTTTCCCACTTGAAAATCTTTAGATCTTATTTCCCATTGTGCAGGAAGTGATTCTATGATTCTAAGAGTTTCTTTGGGTTTATCTCTCCTCTTGCACGCCATCTGTGGGTATAGTTAAGTAGCACATTTTTTTTTTTTTTTCTGATGGAAAAATTACAATAGTACATTCAAAGTAATAATTAGAGTGTTAATTTATGTAACTCTCAAGCAACATATCTTGTAGGTAGTAAATAAGCAAGATTGGCATAGATTCTAGTAGGATGCTGAGAAATGATTGCCATTATGAGAAAAATAAAAATATCAAAGGTATTTTTCATTTTGTATAGTAAGTATTCAGCAATTGCATATTCTAACTGTCCCAAAGAGCAAGTAGTGAGCCATGGCTACAGTATTAATTTCAGTGCTACTAATGTCATCTAAGCTGTTGTCTCTTTATTTGTCAACCTTCGATAATTCATGCACCTTTTAAGACAGTATATTTTGTATGTCACAGTAAATTGATTCTTGGCTGTAAAAATACTTTGCTGGCAACTCCATAACTTTGAAGGAATTTTCCCTGCAGTCATTAGTCCTATTCCATGCTCAGATCTTCACTGGGATCAGCAGCAACATGGAGCCTAAGGTGTGAATACCAGAATTGCTGAAAATATCCTGACCTCCCTTTGTTGATAAGCTGTTACTGTTGTGTTCTATTGCAGGGTCCAAGTTCATCCTCTCTCATAATGTTAATTCTGTCCAGAAACTGAAGGTAGCAGGTGACCTTGCCCATAATAGATGTTACTCTAAGTAAGAATGTAAAAAATGGCCTGTAATTACCACCCCACCCCAACCCCTACTTTTTCCTCAGAGGCATGCTTCACTAATTTTTTCCAGACATGAACGCTTACTTTTTGTTGGCTGTGTGGTATTTGCAACCTAAGGGAATATTCACTTGCTGTATACCCCTATACTGTTACAGTGGTGTGTTTCAGCTGTCTGTCTGTAAGGGTATAAGAGAGGCAATATTTCTAAAGAGAGAGAGTGGTGGTTTTCTTTAGACTAAATGAAAAAATCAATAGACCTGAAGAATTACCCAAAAGCTTGCCTGTTTCATCCATTTGTTTCAGTTGATCTAATAAAAGATATTACCTCTCCTTAAAATCCGTGCTTCTCTGAGGCTCTGTACAAACACAGAGCAGCACGACAGCCACATAAGACAAGACAGAGCAGACAGTTGCAGATAGATGGGGGGAACAAGGAAGCAGCAAGACAGTACTGGTTAACATGATAGGTGCAGCGTGCAGCTGAAGCTAACTGCCGCTAAGTTTCGAAGGGCATCAGAACAGCCTTAGGGGGAAGGCTGAAGGAGGCTAGTGTTTGGAGATGGCTGAGGAAATCCTCCCAGGTTTGAGCTTGCGAGAGGTGCAGGGAGTTGGCACCACAGGGCAAAATCACCCTTCCAAGGTGGAGTAAGAGGTGATGGAGAACATGTGGATGGGAAATAAAATGTCTTGATGGGAATGGCAAGTAACTGCTGTTTGATATGATTGAGAAAGTGGAAGCCAGTGGAAGAACAAAAAGAGAAAAGTGACACAGCCAAAGCAGCAGACAAGGAAAAAAATTTCTCCCAGCAGCGCTCTGGCTACATATGAGAAAGGCAAAGTTATGTTTGCCAAGACCAAAGAAAAGTAACTGCAATAATTATTACATGAAAATACAGGAACCAGGAATTTGGAATTTGGGTGAAGAGGAGGATCATGAAAGGACACACTGAAAAAGAAATTAGAAAGGTAGGAAGGGAAGGAGAGCTTGGAGCTATGGAATTGAAGAAAGGCAACGTTACAGGAAGAGGAGCAAGGGTGACTGGTTTGGACAGAGCTGTGGGGTCAGGAAGGATGATGATGTAGCCCTGATTTTGTGGTTTGGTTAAGATTATCTTATTTGAAGTTAAGAAGTTAGAACAAGACTTAAACACGTTGCAGTTCCATGTTGCTAGCTACCTTATTTCCTGGCTTCTGGCTTTACTGAATCTAAGTTGTCTACAAAGATGGTATTGGATCGTTCTTGTTGCCTGCTTCATACTGTCCTTTTTGACCTGAGCGCCACCATTGATGGGCATAGAGCTATGCATTTGTCTCATCCCAGCCTGTTTCCTGCTATCCTGTTAATTAGCAGGTCCTTGGCCTTCTCCTTGGTTACATGAACAGATACATCTGTGGCGTGTAGTACCCACATATAGGGACCCCCAGGATGTGAATGTAATGGTAAGACACACAGACTTCCTGCCACGTGCTAAGGGAATTCATTATCAGCTATTGTACGTCTTTTAAAGATCAAGCTGAGAGTATAGACCTGTAGAAGCTCTTTTAATGGCATTAGAAGAGGAGAACCGTGTTCTCCCAGAATTTAGCTTTTCAGAATACTTTAATATATGCTTTCACACTGCTGCTTGGAGCCTGTTGTGATCTTGGATTTTCTGATGTTTCAGTATATACTACACAGTATGCCATAGTCCTTCAGAGAGCGAGTTAACAACTGTGATTATGAAATCTCTGTTTGTAATATGACACATGCAGATTTAGTGGAATCGAGAAAGTAATGAAAGTATTTCAAAGCCCAGTTCCATAACGAGTGTTTAAGAAAAAAACCCCAAACTCATCCCTTCTCTTTGACTCCGAAAAATTTACCTTTCTATATAATTTTTTAAAACTTACTCCATCTGTAAAGTTTTAAATCAAGAGAGATTACACAACACAGCATTATAGCCTCTGTTAAAAGTTAGAATCTTTTCTGTGTGAGTAAAAAACATTTGCCTAGTGCTCTAGAGCCATGAGTTTTAACTGTTATAAAGAACAGGGTCTTCCAAGAAAATTATACAATTTAAACAGAAAAATTTCTGCAATATCTACCTATGCTCTTAAGAAAAGTTGTGATAGATCACCATCTGGAAATCCACATCAATAGCCAACTCAGTAAACAAACACCATCTGTATATCAGCACTTCAGATTGGTAGTCTCTGACTAAAGAGATTAGTGGTCCACCATATTTACACAACACCTGAGATATATTATTTAGCCCCCAAAACCAGGGGAAAAGAAGAAAAATAATAGGTTGCTTTTTCATTTTTACAGTATCGATGGGGGCCAGTCCCTGTCTCATTTCATTAAATTGCAAACTCACATTTTTCCAAATACAATCTTTTTGTTTATAAGAGAAGAACAACATTCACAAAACACATATTTTTGCCTTTCTCTTTTAAACAGACACTTCGTAGGCTGAAAAGACATTTCAAAACCCCAGCAACCCAACTGTGTGAAGTATAATAAATGGACATGAGAACAATGCTTAACATTTAAAAAGCTGACAGAACACATACTACAATGACCTGGGTAGGTGTCATTATAAGTACGAGGAAACCAGAGTGTAAATATGAACCACAGTCTCTCTTTTTTTTTTAATTCATACATTACTAAGCAACAGAAAGTATGTAAAAAAAAAAAAAAAAAATCAAGAAAAATAGAGGCCATTTTTGGTCTCCAGTCAAGCTTCATCAGGTTTACTCCCTGTTCCACATCCATCACGGGTTTTAGGTGTAGATTAAGAACTGTCACTTCAGTCTTTAAGAATGTCCTTCTTTTTTAACTGCTAAAACTTAAATTCAAGGGGATTTGAATGCTGTGGTATGAATTAGAGCCTCTGTCATACCAGAATGAACCTGGAGGCTCCCAGCTGATCTACAAAACTGCTGATCATTCTTCAAAGGCAAGATTTGGGCCTGTCTTATGTCTCTTTCTTGGATTTCTTCCTCTTTTAAATTTGAAACATAGTATTAAAAATGCAATTTTGCTTCTTTTTCTATCCAATGTAATAAGAAGGAATAGGATAACCATTCACACATTAAATAAAGCCCTTAAAAATATGCAAAATAAACCTCATTGCAACTAAGAAAATTCTACAGGGAAGAAATGAGAAAACTGGAGAGAAGCTGGCTTAACTCCATAATGTTTTAAAGCTCCACGAAGTCATAAAACTCCATAAAATGCAAAAAAAAAGAAGAAAATGTTTTTATTTTTAGTTGCAGACTTTGCATAATTTGCCATTCATTTTCCAGCAGTAGTGAAAAATATGCTGGCATTCTAGTAGTCAGGTTGTCAAAGTGACCTTTTATAATGTCACATGTCACAGAATTTCATGTCACGCTAAGACAACATGACAGGACAGAGCCAAGCTTTTCTAATGTTTCCCCTTCACCTTCTCAAAAGTGCTTGCATCCTAAAGAAGAAGATGAAGGTATGGTATATTCATTGCTTGATGATTCAATGACCACTCTAAAGAGAAAGGTCACACGACAAAACAGCTTGTGCGTTATAATTTTTTTTAAAAAAGAAACACTATAAAATTGAAATAAACTGGCAAAACAGTTGTGGTGCTTTAACATTAGGTGACAAGAACAAACTTGAAATGTCAGAGCTGGTTTGGAATGTCACTCAGATGCTTTATGCAGTTATCACTGTACATCTAACAAATGCAAACTAAATGAAAATGCCCTATTCCAGCTCCAGTTTTCAGTTGGTGACCATGAGAACACAGAAGGACATGGATTGTGCAAATAAGAGATTCATTTTCAGAGACACACAATATGGCTAACTTTATCATAAAATGTGGAAATCAGCTTTCATATGTCCCACTATTGACATTTAATAGATTACAGATACACAGATTGTAAGAATTTCCATTTATGATTTTTCAGATCTTTTTGTTGTTGTATTTAAAATAGTAGGACTGAAACTATGACATGAAGAAGATCCTTGATTTAGTACTTAATTTTTCATGTTATTCACCTCAATGTAAATGCACAGCAGAACACAGTTAAAATGAATAAAGTTATAATAGATTTTTCCTGTTCTAAATGTAACAAGCAGATGGTCATTTTTATCCATGATCACATGTATGACCGGTTCTTTAATTAGTGTAAATGTAGTTCATAATTCATGCACAGATGCATATTATACTGGTGTTGTCAAATGTCCAAATATAAACAGGTACAGCAGAGATAGCATACTTAATATAGTTTGCTACTGTTTTCTAAACTTAACTTGTACTATTAAATGAATTTCTCTCACCAAGAAGAAAACTCAGCCCTGTCCATGTAAAAATCAAGGGAATACTTTTAAAGACTAGTTTCCAAAGAAAACAAGACTTATCTGATCTTGTTGCTGGTATTTCCGTCTGTGCCTGTATCCTCCTGGCTCTCCCTCCCAGTCCCAGCAGCTTTGGAACCTGCTGACCAATAGTTTCTGCTACATGTGTCAAATACAAATGACTCCAGGAATGTCGTACATTCCTACAGGTTTTAAGGAAATACAAATGGGGGCAGAAGCCATACCGACTGTTCCTGCTGAGGGGATGAATACACCATGGATTCAACTCTCATTAGACTCCCAAGGATCTGAATGGGAGATGGTTGCTGTGAATACCCCAATGGTGGGAAGAGCTTCAGTCAATACTGATGCTCTATTATGCATTAGAGAGGCCAGCACAAGTAAGAAAATTGGTTTCATTAGTTTTGCTGCTCGTGTAACAAATTGTCAGCTCTGGGACTGAGTATATTTTCCACTTCATGTATGACATACTTTTTTCTTTTCCTCCATTAAAACTAGAAAGACAAGATTCTCAGATAATTTAGATTACCAGCAGGAACTTCTTATTGAAAATCTGGATCTTGATCTTTTCTCTGGAAGGGTTCGAGTTCACATCTGTGTTCCTTAAATACCTTAAAGGATTATGTAGTTGTAGGAACCCTTACCTCAGACAGGGTATTATGTTCTTTGAGGGCAGAAACAAAGCAGACTTTTGTTCCTGTGGCCTTGAATAAAAGCAAGATGAGTCTCATCCCAACTGTATATCATACAATGAGGCAGGGAAGGCTGATCATCACTTTCCTGAGGCATGGACCACTTGAGGACAGTAGAGGAGGAATCCAGAGAGCAGGAAATACCTGCATGGCAACTGCTTGTTAACCAGACTGTCAGAAGAGCTGGACGTGGTCTCTGTACCTCAGTGCTCCTGACTGATCCAATGGTGGGAATAAAACAACAACAAAAAATAACGTAAACCTAGCATGTAATTTATCTTTCCTCTGATTCTACTCATTTTGTGGTTTGTTTGTTTGGAAAGCCCTCTGATGATATATGTCTTAATTAAAGCTTGTGGAAGTCAGGCTTGTATGATCTTGATGCTAGAGGAGAAAACTGGAGCCCAGTAATTGTTAATACGAATAGAGTGTATGACTAGCAAAAAGCATAGAATTATCAAGTTCAGTATGAGCTCAATACATTAATTGTATATAGCATGGGTTTATGTTCAAAATACTATTGGGAAATTTATTTTATTATTATTTTTATCAAAAAAAACCCTTTTTTTTTTTTTTGAGAAGAGAGGAAGAAAGCATTCGGTTTTTAATCTGACAAGTTGTGATGACCACAGCTGGAAGCGAAAAAGGTCAAAAATTTCCAAGGATCTATCCTAAGTGTACAATCATGCAATTATCGTAGAATCATAGAATGGTTTGGGTTGCAAGGGACCTTTAAAGATCATCTAGTGCAACCCCCAACTTGTTTTCACTAGTTCTTTGATTGAAATTGTCATTCTCGGTTCCCTGTATCCGCTATCGCTTCCCTTCCCACATAGCATTTTGGGATGTTTACAAATGCGTAAACATTGCCAGAGCAGAAGCATGGAAACATTTTTAAATCATAACAACTGGCTTCCAGCTGATTTGCAAGGAGGGGTGCCTTCCTACATATTTATCCTTGTTCATCCTGTAATTATGGCAAACTGACTATAGGAGCTTTAAAAAGCACCAGAAAGAACTCTTTGCATGTGTAGCAAATAATTTCCAGGCTTTAAAGGGAGTAGGTTTAATGATCTTGATTGGAATTTGAACTTTGATATGGTAGTTTACAATGAAAAACTCAGAAATATAGTGAATTTCAGTAGTTTTATGAGTTGAGTAATTGCCGTTATTTGAACTAGGCTTGACTAGATACAGTTTTTAAAACAGGTACTTTGTTTTTTCTACATTTTCCCTTCTGTATCTGCATTTCAGTATAGATTCTGTTTTATTTTTAAATCAACGGTACACTCTGGGGAAACAGAAAAGACATCATGTTTTTAAAAATTTGCACCAAATTGAAATTATGCGGCAGTGGTTCAGCAAGAAGTCACAGAACATTGGATCTGCTTTTAAAAATTTGATTTTAGAAATAGATGTGCTAGGATCCTGAAGGCAAATCTCAGTGGACTGATTGATCTCAGTCCATTGGATGCTACAGTCTGAGCTGCGGATGAGAAAAGACTGGTGGTAGTGATTGCCAGGGACATCTTCTCGAGGTGATTTTTTTTCTTTCTTCCTATGCTGGCAACAGTAAACAGAAAAGCTAACATAATTTAATAGTTTGAGTGTCCATGGGTATGTTCTCTCTGGTTTATTATGGAATTTCATGCCTGTCAGTACCATCAAGAAACTGTTCCAGGAATTTATCACACCCTTTGCAGATGGCCATGCTGTGAATATGGATATCTATAGGACAGATTGGAGAAATACCATTTAAAAATATGTATTTACATTAGTGCCTGTAATGAGTTCACCCATTCAAACAATGCCTCTCCTTGTTCATTTTCATCAGGTCCTCAGAGCAGGTGCTATATAAATCTTATGTTTTCCGCCACTATTAAGTCAGTCAAAACTTGCCCTTGAAAGATCAGAAAACTAAGCACTAAATCAGTCAGCCCTAACAGCCATGGCAGCCAGAAGCAGTCCTGAAAAGGTATGTGTAACCTTCCACACGCAAGCCCAACAGCACTTTGAGTGTTAGATTTGCAAGTTCAGGGTTTGATTATAGCCTGGGCTGCTCTTATAAGAACCAGTTGCAGATGCAGCCTGACTGGTGCCCTCACACTCGTGTGTGGTGAGAAGGGTCCAACTTTCCCTTCTAATTCAGCTTTTCTATGCTCATCTAAGTCTCAGCTGCCTCAGGACTTGGATATTGTACTTTGCTTGAGTGGGACTTGGGATCTCAAACGGCTGCCGGAGGCATAGCTTTGTGCTTGCAGGTCATTTACCAGGTGGGGAAAATGCAATGCCAGACTTTCCAGTTTTTGTGTCAGTCCCAATCTGTTTCTGGCTTGTACTGTTTCTCATGCTTCACAGTTAAATCATTCATTTCTTGGTGATTTGAGAGGTTCCTGCTCTCTCCCAGTGATACCAGCTCAGTTGTGATTGACTGAAGTGTGCAAGGCTTTTGAATATAAAGAAGTGCAAACTGCTGATAGGATGTTATCACTGACTACTCCTCATCTTCCCTCATTGTTTGAACATTAGACTGATATATTGGCGTTGCAATTTATAAAGCTCAGGTTTTCCTTGGTAGATTTCTGAGTTTGGACACGAGGGAGCTAGAAAATCAAGGTGAGCTCAAACAGTATCTTACAGCATATCCGGGATTCTTGCTAGGACAATCTGTGCAGTTGTAAAACTTGTGATAGAAATCAGAATAAAAAAGAAATAGTATACCTCTGCATTATGAGTCCTGTAAAATCACTTTTTGGCCAATAATCTTACCATGCTCTGGGGAAATCACTGTGGATCTATTTTCCTTTAGCAACAAGTGATAGGCTAACATTTTTACTACTACCTGACAAAACTCTTTTTGTTACAAATGTTAAAACTTGAGACATGAAAGCAACCTTTTCAGTACCCCATAAGCAGTGTTTCATGAAATGTATGTGTTCTATTCCATTTCTTTATAATAAAAGCATTTCCCAAATAAAAATGATGTGCAAAGAAGCAATGCACTGATTTCTGCAGTGTTGTTTTGAGTAACGATATCCCGCAATTCCTTGGTGGCTGAGGCTTTGCTTCAGTCTTTTGTAAGGGAGTTTTATGCTCCAAGTTTGAGAATGACAACAAGACTGCTAGACTCCCAGGAAAAAGAGCTCAAAGCAGTCACTCCTTTGTGTGTTAGCATTGCTTGGAGGAAGCTTTAGGCATGTCAGTAAAGCAAGCAGAATTGAATTATGCTGCCCTAAAGATTAGGGACCTGAATCACAAGAAGTGACTAGTAGTAGAAGCAAGGGGCAGATGAACTCGAAGGGTCCTGAAACAGATCTTGATGCAGCAGGGGAGGAGGCAGGAATGAGGAGGGTCAGCGCACTGATGTGGTTTCCCTGCAAGTGGTCTCCCTGCATACCCCAACATGATGATCAGCAGCATCCAGCAATTATTCTTTAACATAGGTTATGAATGGCCACTCCTTTGCATTGAGTCTAAAGGGGACCCAAAATACACGAGCATTATGGTCCTGGTCCCAAAGACCCTAAAATGTAAATAGACTTTACTAATATTATTGCTCAACCATGAAGCACAGCTGAATGTAAGAATTCTAATTCTCCAGGACACAGACTCAAAATGTTGGAAAAAAGTTCATGCTTTGTCACTTTAGTATTTTAATTCTACAAGTGACATGAAAACAGTTCTCACTCCTTATAACATAACATAACTTGCAGCGTAAGCAATCAAATACTTCTTAATATAAAATGTGACAAAAAAATATGATGCTGAAATTACACTGTAAATTTTGAACATTATCGTGATCTTCATTTTCCTCCAAAGGTATTCGGATTTTTGTTTTGCCTTATTGCTACTTTACAGAGGAAAATCAAACTAAAAATCACATACATTTCTTCCAGTCCCAATTTTTATAAGTGTTTTGGCTAAGGGAAAGAGAGGTCAGAGTCAAAGAAAAAAAGTTCATTTACTCCTTACTTTCTGTACATGCATATGTATAGGAATTTTTACTTAAACAGCGGAAAGGCTATGCTGTACTTCATGTGCCCTTCCTCTTTCTCAAGCTCTTAGACTTGCAACAATGCGTGAGAGGCAGCATGATGTCATAATCACAGAACAATTTTCTTCCTACTGGAAAGAAACACATTGTTCCCCTTCAGTGAAAGAAAATTGAAGCTTTCAATGTTACAAATAAAAAAAATACATTTAAGTTGCTATTTATCCTTAATTACTGTAGATCTCTGAGAAGCAAGCGAGAGATGTTGCATTTGAAAAGCAAATATCTTTCCTTAGTCTTTGTTCTATTAAAACTTTGGTTTCAGTTTTGTTCCTTTCCAGCATCTGCACAAGAGTTGTGTTTGCTTGTGTGCATGTGTGTAGATTTTTTTGTGATCCAGGCAGCACCAACATAGCACCTGGGGCTGTTTCAGATAACAGGATTGACTGGTCCCTGAATGTTTGTGGTCAGGTATTTGTCATACCTGAAGTACCTAAGTAACTACCTACCATCAGCATTCAGAGCCAGTGGAGTGGGAGAGGGAAGGTGTATGCAGGGGGGAAATCACTCAGAAGTAAGACAAGATAAAAGGAACATGCTGAGAAGAAAAGACAGTTGTTTCCTAATTGAGCTGGGGAGGAAAATGAAACGGCCTGTGGCATGCTCCCTCTGATCCATCCTTCCTTTGCATGGAGCGATGGTGCTGTACCTGGTAAGCTGTCAGCCCTGTGATAATATGTAAGAACAGTCACAGATGTCTTGCATTGCAGATGGTTAAAAAATACTATCATCCTCCTTTGCAACATTTGCTATGCAAGCACAAGTGCTCAATATGCTCATATGCTATGAACTTTCAGTCTGAGAAGGTTAGTTCCTTCCTCAACCCAGGACAGCTTTTGCACAGTCAGTATATGAGGTGTGAGGGGTTGCATCTCTCCTTCTCATGGGGTAGGTGAATGTTATGAGGAAAATTGAGAGCTTAGCTGTTGACACAGTGATGTTGTTTTGACTGTAAGTTACTTAACCTGAGGCTAACTCTATGGTTTCCTAATGGCTGTGTGAACTGGTGGTCCAAGTGGGGGTGAGCCAGCTGATAGTGAAACACAGTGGGTCTCCATGCTGTTCGATGTAGTCCTTGCTAGAGCAAGTACCTTTTCATCCAGCGTGGGCTTGCAGGATGTTGTTATCATTCCTTGGCAAAGCACAGCTTGAGCACCTCCAGTTTATGACATTGTAGCTGTACTGTATTGTATTCTTACGATATGCTCTCCTTGGGCATAAATTTGTTGTTGGCCGCTGAGAGGCTTTCTGCTGCTGTGAAAATCAGTGTTCTGCCTCCAGCATGAGGCAAGCTGCCTCGACTACAAACTGCACCTCTGAGGAAAGGTTAGATTTCTTTTCTAGATGGTGCTCAAGGAGTTATCCAGGATTTTTAGGTGGATGAATGATCTAGAACCTACTGATTTGACTTGCTTGACTTTAAAAAGAGATTGGAGAGCTGTGTGCAACCTCCTTATTACTAAGTTAGTGTAACTATTCATTCTCTGTGAACCTGGTTACTTGCTTTCTGGATGTAAAGAGATATCATCAAACTGGGAATACATGTTTCTTTGTGGCTGAAATTAATTTCAGCTCCACAAACAGAGAACCTAGTGTTACTTGAACATGGCAGATGCTTCCTTACTCCTTTGTTATGGTTTTGTTATGGCTTTTCTAGGCTGTAGTGAGTGCGTGAGCAACTATTGTTGTATGGAGCAGATGAAGATTAAGGACTTGCTGCTTGTGCAGCATAAGACAGGAGGTCTTTAAACCTGAAAGACAGTATGCATGAAAATAGACTGGCTAAAAAAGTTATTTCAAAGGAGAAAATAAGGTTTATTGTCTGCAGAAATTAAAATCTTCTTGCAGTAAAGACCCAGCAGTGCTGAGCTTACTCTGAAATGCAAAACCTGCAGGAAACACTGAACAGTGGGCAGCATTAGGACCTCAGTGGAAATAGCTTTCAATCTCTATTCTTAGAGTGGCCATATTAATTAAATCCATAATACGCTTTGTAAAACCCAAAGAGAATCATGCTGTATCTTAGCCAGGACAACAGAATGACTAGTTTTACATGAAGTGTCAAATTAGCTTTAGTGTGTCTGAATTTTACCTCTGGGGAAAATGTGCTGCAATTGCAAGCTAGTAGGGCACAGGTCATCTTGTGTGTATTCATAACTACACAGGGCTGCTATTCTGACAATGTAATGTAATATGCTCATATTTTTGTACTTGCTGTGAGATACTAAGTTTACCAAATGTACAAGGACCTGCAAAATAAATACTTTACCTTGTCAAAAATTTTAGGGTTGTATAGATGCTGGGGTGCAGAATTTATGACAGCAGAATTCAGATTTAAGATAAAGAACTGGAAGTATTGAATGCAAGAGCATGTAATGTCTTGGACCACATGAATAAAAGACATATGTGATATTATTTTGTTTAAATGCAGAAAACAAAATATACCTTGATGATTGCATAGCACTGATTTATTTTCATTTCATTGTGTTCAAATTTTGCAAAATTCCCATGGAATTTAAGGGTCATTTGTTCTTTCCTTGTTTGTAGGAAGTTTTGTGTAGTTAGACAAATGGTTTGCAGAACAATCTGTCATGAGATTTGCTTCAGTTTATCACAATGTCTTTAATATGTCTGTGTTACTGAAAATAAAATAATGTCTCCAAGACAAACAACTGTACAAAATTAGCTGTTTAAATCAAGCTCATGTTTTAATCCCTTAGAACAGGTAAGAATGCAAAGCACAATCAGTCAAGCCACAGAAATATAATATGACTAAATTTCCAATTTAAAAAGACATGAAGTACTTTGAATTGTATTTTAAAGGGTCTTTGAAAAAAGCACTGGTTTGTAATTACAAGCCCTTCTCTTTTTCTCTTGGACTTATAGCTACAGCCCTTTTCTTGAAAAATGGCTAAAACATAGGAGCTCCACAATTGTCCCCACCTTACAAAAGCTATCTGTTTTTAACTGCTTCTAGCATGGTGCACCTGCAATTGCAGCACCACTCTTCGGTTTTGGGGTTTAGTTGTTTTAGGTTTTGGTGGGAAGTGAGAAGAAGAGGGAATAAACATGTTTTTTTTTAAATTATTGTCTCGAAACTAGCTTGCAGACCAGGCTTCATTAGGAAGCAAGGAGGTTGAAAAGAGCTGGCTGCAGCAAGTTACTTGTTGCCTAGTGACACTATAGACCTATAAACTCAGGCTTAACTCTGATTCTCTTAACCCTCTACTGTCCAGAAGCTGTATTTTATTACTGGACAATTCCTGTTTTGACCAGTAAAGAATCTGCATTTTTAACAAAAACAGTACTGTACCACTAGATGCCAGTAAAAATCAGAGAGAGAGGGATGGACAGCTTGCAAGTGAAATTAAAAAATAGTTAGTTCTTTAATGTAGGACTGAGGTAATTGTTTATGTCCTCTTCTAGCACAACTGAACCTGGAAATGCCATAGAAATGTAACCTGTAAAGACAAGTGTGAGTCTGGTTTTGCAAACAACATCCTGTCAATGAAACGTGAAGGGAGCATCCCCTCCTAGGCTCTGGCTTGACTCCTGATAGCTGATAGTACATGTTTCTCTCCTAGTCATATATGACAAATTGTTTTCTGTAGTTTTATTGATTGGTTGTAATGTGCCCATTGTTGATAAGGGCAAAATTCCTTTTTCTTTTGTAGAAGCTAGAAAACTTACTCAAACTGCTCCTAATTAATGACTGAGATGTCCATATGCTGACAATTGCCAGGGAAAGGTTACAAGGCAGAGGTGTTGTATCTATGCTTCATAAAGACATCAGTATTTTTATAGGATGTGCTTTCATATCAGAATAAGTTAAATAACTAGAGGTTACAGTATTTTTCCTGTTGATTTAGTTTCATTTTTTCCACTAAGATGTATTTTGAAAGACTGTAGAACATTTAGAAACATAGCGAAAAGTTCATAGCTCAACTGCTGTCTCTCCCCAAACAAGTATCTTTGAAAGTGATTTTTAGCACTACTAACTGTTGCAGCAGTTAGATGTGGAAGTTCTTTAAATTTGACATAAAAAATCACACTGTTAGTGTAAGTGAAGCCTTTCAATCAGTATTGGCAAAAGAAATGAGATTTAGAAAATCTGTCTTCTGTTGGAAGAATACATACTATATGCATACAACACCGTGCAAAATTAGGCGTCAAAGGTAGAGAAAGATACTGATTGGGATTCCCTTTTGGCAATTTGTTCCTGTTTCCTATAGAATATCTGAGTTATTCTATTATTCTTTGCTTTAAGGTAGCTGGCAATGAGGAACTCACAAGCCACATGCCCTCAGTACCTACAGTGAGGTCAACATCTGCTCTCCACCACCTTCCTCGAGCCTCCTCCTACAGGCTTCTTTGCCCTGAAGTGCTTTTTCCCCTCTTCTGAGGGACCAGAGGACTTTGCTCCCCACATGCCTCTCCACTAATCACTGTTTTCCACCATTTCTTGCTCAGCACTTAAACAGAAAGAAGGTTTCTGAGCTTGCTAACAGGATGGATGTGCATGAAATTAAAAACCTTTCCAACGCCTTCTGTGGGCCAGAGGAGCTTTCAGGTGACCAGATATATATAATCTGCATTTGGGTAGAAATAATTTGCAACTGGGTAGGAAGGATGGGGTTGCAGTTTTATTTTTTGTTTTGCTTTGTTCTGCTGAAAACTTCTTTCCCCTGTAGGATTACTCAGGAAGAGGGGGTTTCACTGGCTTTCCAAAGCACAGAGGTGAATTTCTGGTCCCTACCTTACTGCTGGAAATTGCACAGCTGAGTTACACTGGTACTGTGCCAGAGTTAAAAAGCCTCTGCTTCACCAGGCTGGCTCAGATCTGGAAGATACGCAGTGGTGTTGATTTGGTGGTATAGCTGAGATAACAAGCATAGGTTCGACATGGATAAATTTGGAAAACTTCAGCTGAGAGCAATAGGGAAGACGAATTTTTGAACACACCCCAAACCTGACTGAAATGGGTGTGAAGATCCAGAGTTTTGGCCTAGGCTCACTGAAAAGTGAAATATTTCTCAGACTAATTTTTTATATTACCGGACCCAAGGGCTCTGAGCTTTCTGTAATGTAATGTAATGTATTTCACACAGATGCAGGTCAGATAGTAACTAATGGAAATTAAACATGAAAGAATAGATAAACTGAAACTTCTGCTTCATGAATTTTATTTTCTGCTTTTGTAGCCTGTTCTTTTTTGGTAGCGGCTGCTTAGCAATTAAAATGTGATTAGCATATAATGGTAACTGTTAATGTGGAAGCACTGAAATTCTTTGTCCCAGTGATTGCTTTCTCATTAGCAGCAAGAATTATTTTGTGTTTCAACTGTTAGCCAAAGCTTAGGAGCCATGGAATGCTGAATTTTCCTTTGCAATCATGGAAACTGGTGATTTCTGTGTCTCAAGATTTGGACATACAGAAGGAGTCAAAATGCTTTTCAGTTTCTAGGCTTCTGATGGGACAAGACCATTCAACTCCATAAGGGATAATGTTCCAGTAAAGATAGTGTTTTTTTTTTTAATTCCAGAAATCCTGTGACTTTCAGACATCAGAGGGCCTAGGTTGCTAGACATCCAGAAAGTCAGTAGAGTACCATCCAAAGCACAGAGAATGGTAGAGGTTATATTTCGAAAAGAGAGATGGAAATATTAGTAGTGTTATTTGAAGCAATTTACGATTTCATTTGGAGTATTTTCTTCATAGCTGGTCATCAACAGCGATAAATTCACATTGGAAGAAGTGTAAAGAAGGCCTACAACAGGACTTAAGGATGAAGAAAATTTCTTAGGAAACAATGCTAAAAGAGTGCAGTTGGTTTAATTAATTAGAATAAATATGTCAGGGAAGGGGGAAATACCATTACCTTCTCTAAAAAGAGTAATGTGAAAACATCAGGAAGGGTGAAAAGCTGTTTAAGCTAAAGGGAAGCATCAATATAAATTGATTCCAAACGCATTTAGCCTGGAAACTGAAAGAAAGCTTCCAGGCATCAGCAGAAGCAAAGTTCTGAAATGGCCTTTCAAGAGAAAGTAGTGTGGACGTGGAAGAGATCTGTATGGTGCTTCCTCAGTGTATAAAAAAGATGATATGTTGTGTTTGTTTACTAAAGCAGAAGCCAGTGATGGGTTACACAAGAAAGTCCCTTCAACTTCCACTTTCTTCTGAATAATCTTTAAAGAACTGTTGTGTGAACTGAATGAAAGTGAAGTAAGGTGACCAAAGGTATTTCAGGTTAAATAACACATTTTCTTTATTTTAAGTGCAAGAGAGAACATGGTAAATGTTCAAGAAATAAATTACTAGTTAGAGTAATGGAAAGAGTTGGAAACTCGATACATGCAGATTATATCATTATTTAATAAGTAAACTCTACAGTTATTGCAAATTTAAGATGTCACTTAAATGTTTCCATCTTGAGGTGGCTTTCTGAAGGACTTACTGGCATGGATTATAGCTTTCTGTGTTAAAAAAAAAACAGGTTATTAATCAGGTAACTTCAATATTTAACTATGATTTTCCAATTAGGTATTTTGCTTTTTGTCATGATTATTTTCCCCCTTTCCTCGACAACAAGAAACATTCATTTGAAATGGTAACTATTTTTTATGTCCTAAAAAAACTACAATTTAAAGTTTCTTCTCTCATCCTGTAGTAAGATACCTGTTGGATATATATCCGAATCTACACTGGGTGTCATCCCAAGTTTTCCCGTCACAATATTTAAATAAATTACTACAAGTATCTTAGATTTTAAAATGAAATAGCCTTTTGAAACGCAAATTCCCATTTAAAAGTGGGCCATTTGGAAAGGTTCAGAACACCTTTTTTAAGGAGAATGAAGAAGTAAAGATTAATCCATGTCAAGCTTTCAAAGTTTGTTTTACAAATTAGTTTATTCCAGTGAAATACCATTTTCATTGCACAGTTGCTAACTGGCTCTATCTGTATCAGTGAATAACTCATTCCTCAAATAGTTCTGCCTTTTTTATTGTCTGGACCATCTGCTGTGCTGTGAGCAGCTACTATTTTGAGCCTTTTCCCTTTAAGTAGAAGTTTGAAATTAAATTAAGCCTTTGTAAAAGCTGAAATTATTGCCAAAGCATGTTCATAAGTGTTGATGTGCTTTTGTGTTTTTTTTTTAAAGCCTTTTCAGAAATTTCAGGCAGTAATGATAGCACATCCCTTCTAATGATAGCAGCATGAAGGACATCCTGAACTGTCTCTGAGGATGCATTTTAATAAGTTGGTTACAAATCATTTGTCAAAAAAACGTTAGCTGAAAATAATAAAACAAATCTTGAAAGTGTGTTGTGGTGAAAACCTATCAAGGAGTCCAGTTATTCATGGCATCATCACCATAATAAATAAAAAGCAGAGAAATTACGGTTCGGGCAGCAATTGTCATGCATATCTCATGGCACCTGGGCATTTGCAGGCCTGTATGCCTTCCCACACAGCTAGTAAATCATCTTTCATGAAGATCTTTGATGGATGTAGTGAATGACACGTGAAGAACATATGGAGTCCAGTGCCAGCTCTCTGGATGATCTGCCACTAGTAATACTGCTAATATCACAGCTTGTAAAGGGGTGTTTACGTTGCCCAGTTCAGTGATGTATGGGGATGCGTGAGCTTGTCCAGATACTGGAAGTGTTATAGCCTTCTGAGCCTGGCACTTGGCCAGGACTAATTTACCATCCTTCTTTTGCTCAGTACTCTTTCCAACATCTTGATGAGTTCAGGTACATGGCAGAATACTGAGCAGTGCAGACACACTCGTACTAAGCAGAAAATCTTTTTCACCAGATGTAGAGACCAGGTAAAGATATGTTTCATAGGTGCAGCAACAGATTGACCACAATGGGTCGATATAGGCAGAAGAGGGAATAAAGTAAAAGAAATGACAAAACTCAAGCTTCTGAGTCAGATAAATTTCAGGTTTGATACATTGTATTTTAGGTCAAAACTATAAGCTAGTAACTAGATTCAGCTGTGATAAAGTAGCATCATTGTCTAACTCGCACTAGTGTAACTAGACACATTTTCTTGTTTCAAACCCATTTGACTGAACTGGGGTTGTTCCAGTAACACCAGTGACTCTGGTTGACAACTGGGATTTAAGGTCCCTCATACCCTCATTTTCTCTTACATCTGAGTGTAGCATAAAACACGATCTTTACTTTTCAGGTTTTGTTCCCTAATTCAGCTGTAGGACTTAAAAGTCTTCTTGATTTTCTCTACTGCTAGCTGTGTAGTCTATCTGTGGGGTGTTTCAAATACAGGATAACAGCCTCTGCTCTTCCCCTTTCCTTTGCACTTTCCAGTTGCACCTAGAGGCAAAGTGGAAAAACCTGCACAGGTGTTCTGAGAAATGACTGGTAGATCTGATAGTGTATGTGAAATAGCATGGAGGTTTTGGTATAACTGTTGTAACAGTTTTTGTCTGAGAGGATATATCTGGATATGAATTTGAAAGTCAAATTAGTATTTGCTTTTCATTTTTAGTTAATATTCCGTGTTAAAGATGGTGTGGCATAAGCAGTTGATCCTAGCCTGAAACTGAGGAAAATGTACTAGTTTGCCTGCTTACCCTTGGAAATGCGTACTGGTGTAGCTATGCAGCACTTGTAACCAGAAGAAATGCTCACTGTAAATCACACTCATAGCTAATGTCCAACCCAGGGGTAAAATGATGTCAGCAGAATTGTTTTAATGAAAAGTGCTTTTTTTTCTGAAAGAGTTTTATTTTACTACAAGTTCCCTTCAGATTTCTTCAGTACATATATATGTGTTGATTGTCTTCTATTTGATGCGTTAATCTAAAACTCAGAGAAATACTGCCTGTAAATAGAGTATATCCAGCAGTTCTTCCATTACTTGAAAGCTCGAAGATTAAAACTGTGAATTACCTAAACAATATCAACTAATGCTTCTTTTAGCTGTCTATGAGCGCTGAAACATAGTGTTAATTTATCCCTCACTACTTGAAAACTTAATGCATTGTGTCTTGGTTTATTTGCCCCATTTGTGAAATTGTCATTGAATGTTTTGCAAATAAACTTCTCTGTCATTGTGATTTCAATAACTTAGTGGTGCACAAAAATATCACGTAATTTTATCTTTCTTGATATATAAGCCAAAAAAAAAAAATCCCAAGTGGGCAAAATATACTAACTAATGTGCTACTCAGTAAGTCTATTTTTAATATACATATCAGTATGTTAAACTACTTCAGTATTTGTCAGCAACACAGGGGACATTAGTGCATTAAATCCACTAAGTGCCAGGGTGTGGTTTTTTTGCTAGTATCTCAGCTCTGTTAGGGCTGTTGTCTTGCTACTCACAATTAATACTGTTGTTCTGGGTACTGTTGTTCCACCTACACCTGTACGTAGCAATATGCACTTGTTTCTTCCAAAAGCCTTCATCTCTTAGCACTTTGTCTGCTTCAAAGCTTAGGAGGGGTGGTGCATGTCAGTACTTGAACATGTAGCTGTTGAAGAAAATCAACGCTTCTGCTGTACGTAGAACTGTTGGGTTTATAGATGACTCTCAAATAAATACTTGTGTTTCTGGACCTACACTCCACCTGAATGATGAAACCTCTGAGAAAGCAGTACTTGCTAAGACCACAGCTAAAAATCATTTTGGCTGATGTTGTGGGACTCTAATTGGAGGGATTAACTAGTCATCCAATAGCTTTGCATTTTGTGATAGTCACTAAGTTTTTGATTTTACATCAGTTCCAGCTACTACAATTTATTCAAATGCTTCAATATTTAATTTTAAAGGTACGCTGGCAGAAGAAGCACTTCTTCCAGGTGATAGCTTGAAAATCATGATAGAATTCATTG
This sequence comes from Platalea leucorodia, assembly GCF_965183815.1. Classification (NCBI taxonomy): domain Eukaryota; kingdom Metazoa; phylum Chordata; class Aves; order Pelecaniformes; family Threskiornithidae; genus Platalea; species Platalea leucorodia. Next base: position 98,006,777 of record NC_138824.1, read on the forward strand.
GCATTGTTAATGTTATATATAGTGTAAGATACTAGTAATGATTACTGGGTTCTGGCAAGTTATATTTTGTCCCATCTAAATGCATCATACTTTAGCAAGCAGTTTAGGTCTCAAAATCAGGTTATTAGGTATTTTCTGTGCATAATTTTGATTGTGAGACAAATGCTATAGATATGGATTTGGGGGCTGTACAGCAGAAAGAGGGAGCTCTTATTCTCTGTTTCTCATGTGACCTGTTAGTCTCTAGGTTTCCTTTCTGTTTGGCTGTTGTTTTTGAGAGATAATAAACAGATGATATCTAAGTAAATAGCAATGAGTGGCCCTTGACAGCTTTATTATGGCTATTATGTTATGGTACATTAAGTTTTTAATGAAATAAAATATGGCAGATTGCCAAATTATGTGATGATAATTTCAGGAAGCTGTAAACAGGTTACTCAGTAGCTTATAATTGGTGCAGGTAATTTAACATTCAGGGAACTTCCACCCACTGATAGTAATTAAGTTTGAGTTTTGGCTATGTGCGTTGATTATGAGTATTTGATCAAGAAAATATCTCTTTTTCTTTCATGTGGTATTTCACACTTAGTATTTTACTCTGCTGGGAGCATATCTTGCCTTTTTATTTCACATCATGGAATGTGTCAGTGGAAAATATTGTAACAACATGTAATCTACCTGTGAATAACCTCTCTGCGTGTGATTGGAGTTTTACTGTTGGAGAGAGCTGCGCTTCTGCTTAAAATGAAAATTTCCTTTATGGGGCTGCCTGGTGGAAAGCAGTCACCTGGAAAGGACACCTTTCAGGTCTAGTTCAGCCAAAATGAAGCCTTCATCTCTTCTAAATCTTGCATTAAGGTTGTGTGGGAGCAAATGGCCAACCCGGCAGATGTGTAAGGATACTGTCAAAATAACCAGAAAATGCAGGAACTTCCCGCCTGCTGCAGGGCCTGTGTGGAAGCCGGCTGCAAGAGGGCTGGCGGCAAGGTGACAGAACCAGAATGATCCGGAGGGAGCATCCCCAAGGACGTGGCTTCGAGGTCACTGATAGCAGGGAAACCTAGGCAGGCTTGAGGCTGGGGAATGGCACACCTGAGCTGACCATCACGGTCCAGACCACGAGCCCCAGGAATCACAGCGTCAGTATTGTTAGGCAATCCTGTGCGACCCAAGTTGGAGAAGTGGGTAACTGGGTTACTTTGGCGGAGCATCCTCTGCCTCCCAGACTTGTGTAACTTGCCGGAGTTGAAGCCCACGCCAGGAGAAACAGTGCTGCCACGTTGCCATGGCAACGGCAGGAACCTGTCAACACCTCTCTCCCTAATAGTGACAAATGGTACTTATTACATCAGCACTAATTTCATCCGATCCCTTTCAGATGAAGATACTTAGTCCTTGCTGATCAAATTGTGTCGCTGTAATTACTGAGAACAGACCTTATTAAATGACAGCGCTCCTTACTCATTGCCTCGTCTCATGCCGAAGCTTATCACTTTCCCCATTTCCCTGCTTTTGGTGGTGTGCTTGGCTGCCCTCAGGGCATGCTCCCCATCCAAAAGCGGTGACATTTTGCTTACGTCACAGACAGTGCAGGTGATGGGTAGGAGGCTGCATCCGGTTCCTGTATTTTAATATATATGAGAAAATGAGAGCCAGACCTTCAGAGCACATGAAGCAAAAGTGTTAAATGTGTGTGAAACTGCACGGTCCTTGCTACAAAAACAAAAAGCACTTGTCTATGTGTTTGTGGGAAGTAGCCTAACTTTAGGTTAGGCTAACTGCATTTATTGGAGAGCACATGCTGCAGTTATTGCACTACTTGATGCTCCAGGTTTAACAAAAGACTTTATACAAGTGCAGTGAAATAAGCACAGAAAATCACCTAGACAGGAGAAATTTAGACTGGAAATCCAGAGGATGCAAGGAACTCTCTGCCATTGACCTGCAGGCTGGTGTCATGTATATGATTTTCCTCCACCATCTCTAGGAAGCCTTTTCCAATGTTTGAGCAACCTGTCGGTAAAGAAATGCTTCATAATGTCCAGCCTAAACCTCTTCTGGCGCAGCTTTGAACCATTCCAACATGTCCTATCACTGAATACCAGGGAGAAGAGCTCAGCACCTCCCTCTCCACTTCCCCTCCTCAGGAAGCTGTAGAGAGCAAGAAAGCCGCCCCTCAGCCTCCTTTTCCCCAAACTAGATAAGCCCAAAGTCTTCAGACACTTCTCACAGGACATTCCTTCCAGCCCTTTCACCAGCTTTGCTGCCCTCCTCAGGCATTCAAGGACCTTCACATCCTTCTTAAACTGTGGGGCCCAGAACTGCACACAGTGCTCCAGGTGAGGCTGCACCAATGCTGAATACAGCAGGATAATCACCTCTTTTGACCAACTGGTTATGCTGTGTTCGATGCATCCCAGGATGTGGTTTGCCCTCTTAGCTGCCAGGGCATGCTGCTGACTCCTATGGAGCCTGCTGTCGACAAGCACCCCCAGATCCCTTTCTACAGGGTTGCCCTCCAGCCACTTCTCTCCCAATTTATACTTCTGCCCAGCATTACTCCTTCCTAGGTGCAGAATCCAGCATTTTGACTTGTTATATTTCATCCCATTAATCATTGCCCAATGCTCCAATCTATCTAGATCCTTCTGCAAAGCCTCTTATTCCTCAAGAGAGTCAACAGCACGTCCCAGTTTGGCATCATCGGCAAACTTGCTCATGGTGCATTCAACTCCTGCATCCAGATCACTGATAAATATATTGAACAGAACTGTCCCTAGAATTGAACCCCAAGGAACACCAGTGGTGACCAGTCATCAGCCAGATGTAGCCCCATTCACTACAACCCTCCGAGCTCTGCCCTTCAGCCAGTTCACCAGGTGCACTGTGAACGCGCTCATCCCACAGCTGGACAACTTGTCCAGAAAGGTGCTGTGAGGGATGGTATCAAAAGCCTTACTAAAATCCAGAACCTACATTCTACATCCACCTACATCCACTAGGTGGGTGACCTTATCATAGGACATCAAATCAGTTAAACAGGATTTTGCCTTTGTGAACCCATGTTGACTGTGTCTGATGATTGCATTATTCTTTAAATGCCATGAGGCTGATGTAAATGGAGTAAGGGAGAGAACTTGATTTTTTCAAATGTCTGGAAGATAGAAGCAGCTGTGTTTTGTATTAGGTCAATACTTGCAGAATTTTTATGTAGCTCATTTTCATTCATGGTAAGAAAATTCTCTTCTAAGTAAGTGTACAAATATTTCAGATTGCCGAATACCATGCACAGATTCCATGCCTACCACGCAATTTTTTTTTATCTTCATTTAATTGCTGGAACATAACAGTGGTATTTCAAGGCAATGACATTTGGTTGGTCCTCTGGGAAAATGCAGCCACAAATCATCTCAACACAAGAGTAGGTCAAATGGTAATAATCAAGTCATACTCATAACTCATTGGAAATAGACTATTCTGAAATTGCTACCTGATATAGAACTAATGCCTCATTAATCAGAAATACATCAACCTAGGAACACTAGTTATGTCAGCTAGAATTATGAATGAAATTACAAGGAATGCCATGTACAGTGTTACCTTTACGTAGATGCAGTCTTGTGTAGCCTCATACATGCTTAGAGGACTTGTTTTCATCATGGAAATGTGGTATGAACCTAAAAGTATGCAAAAAATGTGTTGTGCGAGAAAGTAAGCTATGCAGCTTTACACACTCAGATACTATAAATAGCCTAATAAAGCAACCCTCTTTAGGGTATCTTACAACACATTGAATGACTTAATTTCAAACGAGTGAATCCCAAAGTCCTCCCTGTGGTAGAACTCACACTGGAGAAAAGGGGGAGCTTAGCTAGAGCTGAAAAGGCCTCAGGACTATATTTTTATATATATATATATATATATATATATATATGCACGTGCACACACACACACACGCACACACACAAACTAATATATATTTGCCTAAACTGGTGTGCATGTAGTCCAGAGCTTGCTTTTTCTGTGCTTTGGGCAGCATGCAACTGAGCTCTTGTACATAAGCCAGCTACCTAATGTGTTTACACATGCTCAGTCTAATTTAAAATACTTAACCATTCAGCAAAACTTCATCTCCAGGTTCAGCAAAATTACGCAGCTACTAGTTCAAAGAGAGTGGAAGTCCAGATATCTTAGGATATAGGTAATACTTGCTTTTATGTGCAATGGATTAGGCAGATGGACTGCAGGAATGCTAGTTCTGAAATCATTTAGCTGGTTGGTGTTTCAGACCCAGCTCTGAAATATACTTCTTATGTCCCTTAAATATGAAACATGCAACATATACATGTGTATTTCAAGCCAGAACGTTGCAGTTTTGTCAAGGCCTTAGACAAATAAAAAAAAAAAGTCCATGCCCCCCCCACCCCACCCCCCCGCCAAACCCTTGCTGTCCCAGTTTCCTTTTAGATATTTTGGTGACTAAAATGAAAGTAGAGCAAAGTTGCCTTGATTGACTCTCTAGTTATATTACCTGTGCAAGATCCCTAATTTTTCACCTGTGAAGTTCTCTAAACTTCTGAATTTCATTGTGTACATGTCCAGAGTTACCTTCCATTTCACAGCAGTGGACAGTCTGGTTCCTATATTTCTCCTGACTCTCTCAGGATCTTCAGTTGAAGTCTAAGCTTTTAGACTTGGTTCAGGCATTTGAACCCTTTGCCAAAACATAAAAACCAGAGCCACTTTCACACAACTGCACAGCTGTGGAGAAGGGCTACTCTTGTCCTTAGGGAATCCTCAGGGTCGCCATGTTTTCCCTTAGAAGACCATATACATACACAGCATGATGCTTTTGCATTGCTGCATCTGGGCTGCTGTGAAAATTTTTCCCAGTTACCTTGCTTCTTAGGCAGCTCTGGGCTGAACAGTACTTTCTCCATGTATTAGTGGACTCTGCTATATGACTTTTTCATGGATTTAGGTTTTATGCATCTCACACATCTTAAATTCTTCTGACTTTTCCTTGTAATGCCAAAGTCGGGCTTAGAAAGAACGATTTTTCTTAAGATGGTAAAGTTTTGAAAGGTAAATGACTGATTAGGTTTAATGAAATGCTTCAGTAGTGTTTTTATACAGACTTCTCATCTGCATTGCACAGGCACACATAAGATAGCTCTTCCGGTCTGTGGCTTACACAGGGACTAGTTTATTGCAGTTTATTGCTGAAATTTAGCTACCTATATTGTGTTGGCTTTTGAAAACACTCTCAGGTTATGTCTAAACTGTGTGATGACAAGAGTGTTTCTGAGCTCCTGTGTCCAGATGCATGCTCTGGTGGCACTGACTCCAAATCAAGGTGATACCCAAGTGCCTGTAATTGTCACTGTCCACTTGCCCCTAGTGGTCTTTCCTTGGAAAAGAAGCTCAGTTAGGACCTTGAAGTGTAAAAAAGCATGCCTTTATTGCATATTCTCAGCATAGCTTGAGGTGCCCTGTGGTATAAATCCTTCTGTATAAAAGAAAATTTCATTTTAATAACATTTCAGAACTGTACTAGTAGTTTGAAGACTCACTGTGGAGGAAAATATCTGGCATGCAACAAAATGGTAGAAAAGATGTAAAGTTTAGAACTACTGTAACCTAAATACTATAGCCTTTGGTTTTAAAACCACAGGAAGATCATTCCAGCTGTTAAGCACTGAAATAGCAAATTCTTTTATTTCCCCATAAATTCTTATATGGATGGAAATATGACGTTGCTATGAACATGTAATATTAAAACAATATAAATACTAGCTTGATGCTTTTGCAAAATGTAATCAAGTAACTAATTTATTTTTAGTCTCAATAGTGAAATTGATTGTCTAGTTGTGCCATGTTAATACTTCAGTCTTCCTACCAGTGCAATGGCTTCAGAAATATTTGAACCAAAAATTAAGCCTTCTCTAATTAAAACATTAAACTTCTGAAATTCCCACAGTATCACATTTCTTATCTATTCCTGCTTAACTATTTGCCATGCTTAGACTGTGGATTTTTTCTGAGATTTTTAGTCTCTGGATGCAAGTTAATTTACTTGAAATATGGTAGTATTTTTGGTAGAAGGAGCTAAAAGCAAGTCATTCTACATTTCTTTGATGCTGCTTTTCAGGATACAGCCTTTAAACCAGTTGTCCTACTTGGCAGCCCTTTGATGACACAAAAATAAGTGATTTTTGGGTAGCAGTTCTAAAAAATGTGGTCCTTGTCTGTTTTAATTGTAGCAATGGTTAGTTTATTTATGAACCTATATCGTCTTGGTACCTAATAACTGAAAAAATTATAGAGGACTGTAAAAATTCAGAAGACCTGCTGTTTTTCCTCTTCTCTTTCCCTTTGGTAGCATATGTCAATTTAATATGTGCTTCATGCACATTCTCTTTATGAGCAGCATTTCTGAGGAAAAGGCATTATGTTTGGCAAATATTTATTTTGTAAAATATATGTAGCTTAGTATATGTTGTAGAAAAAGGGAAGCACTGAGAGTAGACTAAAAAAATGAAAAACCACATAAGAAAACATTCTGAATATGCTGTCTATTATTGAATGGACAAGATGGCTGATATATATGGTTTTGTGCCCTTTATATATATTGCAATATATAATGAATTTTATGTCATTTCATATGTATTCTAATACTGATGGAAAGTCAAAATGTTAAAAGTAGTATTTTATGCCACAGGCATGATTAAAGATGTTCTATTGTTGGGGAACTAGAATTATTAATATTGCAACACCTTTAACACTACTTCACAAAAGAAATTACTGATTAAGCATTTGTTAAAGGTCCTCAGCCCTTGTCATTTTTTGCTGCATAACCCTCAGGATAATCTTCAGAGCATAGGATCCTTTTGTTTCAGGCTCTGCATTGCCTGTTTTGTGCTCCATGACACTGTCCAGCTGTGATAACTGCTCACACAAAGGGATGTGTTTAAATAAGCGAGTTCTTAAACACTAAATTTCAGTATTCCATATTCATACTGCCTTATGCCAACGTCTAATTCAGGTATTCTGACTACTAGCATGTAAGTTAGGTACTGACAATAAGAAGCTGAAGAAAGTTTCCAGCACATGGCTGGTGAAACATGGCTCTCTGTGCAGTCAGCTGAAGAAAAGTAGGTCTTCTGCTTGATTTAGACACTTGCAACACACTGCCCAAATATGACACTATGTCCCAATGTCAGAATAGCAGCATTGAACTGCACTCCCTGCAGTTAATGTCCACAGTCCTTCCAAATGATCCCCAAAACAATTCATGCTTGTTTGAAATACTGCATTTTAGAAAAATGTCTGTGCTGTAGAACAGAATGGAAGACACCCCGCTGTTGGGTTTCTCAGATAGATACATTCCTTTGTGCAAGGAAAAGTTTACATGCAGAAGCAATGATTATTCTCAGTAGAAAAGGTATTCAGTAAAGAAGGGAAGATTCTGGTGAAAACAGATGCAAAACGCCTCAGTAACAGGGAAAAATATCTCTGACTTTCAGCTTTGTATTTGAGTGAAATTATTTCCAACTGTGCTGTTAAAAGCTAAGGGTGTGTCTCACAGGCACCTTTGACCACGCTAGAAGAAGATTCTGCTGGTACCCCGGAACTAGAGCGCAGCCAGCCCAAGCAAAGCCATGCCTGAAAGTGAAGGCAAAGAGATTGCGCTATAAACGACCCACTGTGCCCACAGGTACATAGGATGTGGTCTGTGGCAAAGTGTAAACTAACAAGTAGAGAGGAGAAGAATAAAAGAAGAATTTTAAATTGAGAGACAAATATAGAAGATACCCACTGATCAATATTTTTACCATGACTTAGAGATATGTGCTACTTAGATATCTGATTTGCTTAAAATCAGAGTGGAATAAATCTTAAATACCTACTTAGGATTACTGAAGCGTACAGCTTGGAAAAGTATCCTTAAAAAAAATACAATTAAGAATAATTATGCCACAAAATTAAGATCTAGATAAGTTTTCAGCCCTCTAAAGCTCAAATAAAGTTGCCTAGTTTAAATCTAATTCTACATCATTTTCAAGCCTGGTAAAAATCTTTTTGAAAAAGAAAGGAGAAGAGAAACCTTTTTATCTTTAAAGGGGAAAAATCATGAATAATTTCAAGTAAAGAGTCAATTCTAGGACTGTGGGATTTTGTTAATGCATTGTGAGCAGAAAAAAACAGTGAAATTGGATAAATAAATGATTTGTTATAAATTATTTGCAGGGAATGGTGCATCTTCTAGTTACCTGTCTCTCTTGCTGTCTTGCATTTATTATGATTTCTTCTGCTGTTGTTGCTACAGGACCTCTTCATTTTGTGAGGATTTGTTCTGGTTTCTCAATCAGGTGAAAATAAATAATCTTGGCATCTTATGTTCCAATTATAGAATGAAAAACCACATGAAAGACATTGCTGACACAAATAAATGAAAAGTTGGTCATTAGCTCAATTGTACAATAGGAGGAGATGGTAACATGGCTGAGAGCTGAATTTCTATAAGAATATTCATGATATGTTCTGTTTCCTATATTTTTAGTCAAGAGGAAACTAAGCAGGTGGGGGTTGTTCAGCTCCCTCCTCCCCCACTTTGTGAATGTGTCTGTCAGTTCATGCTGGAGAGTCATCCAGTGGTATTTACAAGCCTGGGTAGCCACGTCAGGCACCTAAATCCATACCTCCATGACTTTAGAAGCGATAGGCTTAAACAGTTTCCATGGTAATTGTAATACTCCACCCTTCAAAGTCATGTATTCGTATGTCAGCATCTACATAGCAGCACACAGGTCAGGGTTTCCCAAGGATCATCTTTTTGAATGTGGACCATGAGTACAGAAGGATTGCTCATTGTTCATGTTTGATACAGGATGAAGAAGAAATATAAGCTCTAACAAGCTGATAAATGTGTGTGCGCCTGAAATATATATAAATTGTGTGATTAAATGAAATATGCTTTTTGAAGAATAGCATGTGCTGATCCGCCCTGAAGGTGTGCTGACAATGGCCATTTTGATTCCAAAGAACCGTGAGAGGGACAACCATGAATGTGGTATTTCATTACCACTCTTGAAGAGAGGGGACCACGTACAGACAACCTGTTCTTCTCTATTCCTTTTTTTTTTTCCTAGCAGACTCAAAATGGCTTGTGCTGAGAATTCTCAGCATGTAGACATTGCCTCATAGAATAGCCTAGGTTGGAAAGGACCTCAAAAGATCATCTGGTCCAACCTTTTGTGGGAAAGGGAGCCTAGTGGAGATTATCTGTCCAATCCATTCTTGAAAACCTCCAGTGACAGGGACTCTACCAAGTCCCTGGTGAGACTGTTCCAGTGAGTAACTAGCTTGATAGATAAGAAACCAGAAAACACATTTTATGTTTGGTGGCCAGTCCTGACTACCTCAGCTCAATACTTGTTGATATTCCTGTGTGAGCTGTTTGTGTTTGCAATTTTGTGTATTCTTGGAGTGAAGGCTGGGCTGGAAGGAGAGTCAACATCTAGGTGCAATTACCATTCCATGCAGAAAATCATACATGTGCTGAGTTTGATTTCCCAGAATCAATGTGTGGCAAATATAAAGTGTTTACAACTTCTCTACAAAATATTTCATACTGCCCTGGATGAATGTTGTTTGGGATTCATCTCATCCACTCCTGGTCACACAGAAGTGCAAAAGTAGTCACAAAGTTCTCCATAAAGGAGGATGTTTGGTAGATACTGGTAGCACAGTTTGATTCCAGTCTAATTGTTTTCCAAGCAACTGCCAGTAAATCTCTTTTGCACATACTAGCAGAACAAGTACATTTGAAATACATAATGGATAGATGTACATAGAAAAGAGATGTACGTGTGAGCGTATCTTTGAAAAAGTTTCCTTAAATAAGCATAGTTTCTGAAAATTTAACAAATTCTGATTTGTCTTGGAGATTTAACACCATAAATGCTATTCAGAAGTGTAATGAATCACCACATAAACACAGAAGCACTGGTATGGTAGATTTACATGCACTTGGGAAAAAAAAAGACACATTTTTCGATCAGACTAATGGCTTGGAAGTAGCTTCAGGAAGAGTGCTGGTAATCGCATTTGACGGTCGGAATTGATGGCTGATGGCTTGTAAAGGGCAATGCACTGGAGTGATTTCAGGGAGCTTTTAATAATGCTTAGCAAATGATCAGGCTGCACAGTCAATTGCTTTGTAGATGCCAATATTCTTTTCCTCCTCCCAGTAAGTTCAAAGCATAGAAAAAAAAAAATCAGATGAAAGCACAGAATTGCATACTTAATCAAGATAATCACAGTATCGAGAAGAAAAACAAACAAAAATTCAGATTTAAGGAATAAGCTTGTTATAGACAAGGAAAAATTGTAATTTTCACTTGAGATTTGGATGCTACTTAATGATTCTTCTAGGATCCATTTTCTGTTTATGGTTACATTGTGGTAAGTCTTAAAACCTGCTAAATTCTAATTCATGACCAATATTAAGAAAGACAGTGTTACCCAGCAGAAGGGTGCTGAGGAGCAGACTCCAGTTTCTGCTTCCTGTCTGTGGATGCAAAGTTTGCAAGATTTTTTGTGTCCTTCTCCTCTAGAGGCAAGCAGTAGAGCTCGTAGAGGGCCATAACCCCTTAAAAGTAGGATCCACACTGTCTCTATTACCTTTCATGAGATCTGTGAAGAGCTTTTTCTCCTTTCCCATTCAGTCACTTTCTGACCAAAACTTATAGGAGTAGCTGAAAAACCAAACCAAACTAGGTCAGTGACTTCTGCAGAAGATCCAAAGTCAAGAATATTTAAAATATTAATGATTTCTGAATGCCTCCACTTCAAGATGACTTGTAATACAAAAAACAAGATTTTTAGAAGTCATAATGCTCAACAGGAGATCAACTTAATTGTACGCATTATGATTATTTCATAGCATGATTTGCACTCACAGTCTCAGTTTTAACTTTCTAAGTTCCCTGTTGCCAAGAGCAGCATTAGAGAGACTTGCAGGTATTGTATTACCTGTAGGGAATGGTTTGGGGAACAGTACTGTAAGGGTCTCAGCACAAAGGAGCTATGGTATTACATACAACCTGTAAGAACATTTTCATTTCTGATGTATAGAAGGTAAAGAATTTTCCAAGTAGCAGTGATTAGCAAATTGGAGCATTGCCATTGAATGAGGTAGATTACTCACTCACCTGTGAACTGTTGAGACCATTTTCTTTCTTTAAAAATCAGTAGGAGATGACTTAGCTTTGTGAGTTGTTATTGTCCCCAACTTAGTTAGGTGACGGACTGCTGGGACATTACATATTAATTTTAACTAGCACCTCATTGGATATAAATCTTTTTACAGTCATCCATTTTGCATAGTTTACAGCTTTGTTCTGCTGATTCTGAGACTGGAAGAGTATCTTCTTGCAGAGGAAAGGCCCCTAGTAGGTTGTCTTTTTCTCAAAAGCTAAATAGAGAGGGTCCACTGTAGATTTCAGTTTTCAGGGAATTACTGGGAATATTTTTTTAGGTGCGAGACAAAAACAACAAATGTTGTTGAGGTTCACATTTACATGTTAGTCATGAGATGCATTGACTTGTGCTTCATCTCATGTTCACCTGCATTTACAGCAGATGCAGTGACATTAGTTATTACTAATCAATAAGTGTTAATAGAAGGGTTGTGAATAGACTGGAAATATGTTTTAACTTTCTCTGGTGGTAAAGCTGATTTTTTAAAAATAATATGGTTTTGTTTTCAATTAATTTTATTTCTTAATAGCCTGAAGCGTAGGGTCTTATGGTCATGAGCAAGATATTGTGGCCATTCACTTCAGTCAGTGGTTTGGGTACTCTTTTCTGGTATGATGTTTTATACAGAGAGAACTTTAATGAAGATGAGAGAAGGAAGAACACTTAGAGTTTTCTTGCTGACCAAACTTGTACAAATAACCATTCACCAGATTATTCCCTGTTACCCTAAAGGCAGATCTTCAGCTAGTTTAAGTTGTTCTTACACCATTGTACCCCTAAGACCTACACTACATTACACCATGTTACTACTGCCTCCTGGGAATGTAGCTGCTTCCCTACTTGCCCAAAATTTCCCTTCCACCCCGTGATACAAAATAAATAGTAAATTCTTGTTTCACTTTCCACATTTCTTAATTGTCCCTTACAACAGCAAACCCACCACATCAGTGTATGTTCATTTTATGTGACTTAGATCTTCAAAGTTGGGAAATTCATATTAGCTTATTGGTGGTTTTGCTGATGTTGTTAGTGGTAGATATAAAAATAGTAATATTACACTCCAAATTTCTATTTTCGTAACAGTTTGAAGGGCAAATTGTTTTATTTGTCTATTGATTACATTTCTTAAAGGACAATCCTGCATCTTAGTCTCCTTTACATATGCATGACTTGTGATTAATATGCTTTATTCCAACTTCTCCTTAAAGGTGTTCGAAAATCAAGACAACTGCACTAAGAACAGTGAGCCTAATACCTGTCCAGTGGAAATATTCTGGTGGCTATTTTTTTCAGTGACACTGTGACAAAAATAGCCACAGTATCCAAGCTGTAAATTGGAAAAGAGAACAAAGGTTTTCACAGTGTACAGGCTCCTTTGGTGGCTTGACAGACCCTGTAGTTTTGCAAAGTATGATGTAGCGCATGAATAGAGATATACATTATAATCCTCCTTGTACATACACCTCACAGTATAATCTTCATGTAAAGATCTTATAGTTATTTGCAAGAAGTACCAGATGGTTTAATTTTCTGTTTTCAGGGTGCATCACTGTTAACTTACTACAAATAAATGTAAGAACTATGTCAAATTAGACATTCAATTTTTCTGCTAGAAAGTGAAGCTCCTCAACCAAGTTCCAAAAGGGTTTTGTCCTTGTAATTCCTTGCACAGAACTGGAAAGGGGGAAAAAAACCTCACAAGAAAAAGAAAATTGATCTTTTGCTTTATTCCTAGCTGTGAAACCTTCCATTGTCAGAAACTCAGTTGAAATGGGGACATAAAAGCAAAAACTAACTGTGGCTTCCACTAGAATTTAGGAAAAGAATGACATGGGTCATCAAGTTTAGTTCCACGAACATAAATGCATAATATTGAAGAGTTCACAGAACATCTATTCTTAATCTCCCCCAAAAAACACAAACCAAAAAACACTCCCTAAAATGATCTTAAAATTTTTGGTATACAGAATATAAAACTACCCTCCCCGCCCCCCCTAAAAAAAACCCAACCCAAAACAGTATGACACAATGAAGAGGAGGGATGAAAAAGTGATGTCCTACAACCCTCCAGTGGCAGGATAGCGCTCTCATAAAAAACTTCCAAGTAACGTAGAGAAAAGTAAAAAGCCCAGAGGACCTTACCAATCTAGTTGGTATCATAATTCTTCATTGTTCCCAAATTACAAGACTATCTTCTTTAATCCTGAGCATGGAAACAACAGATGCCAACTAAGCACTTTAGGTTTTTCTAAGCCTTTCCCTTAAGAATGTTGTTTTCTGCCCATCACCTTGCTGCAAAGGGAAGCAACCTACTCTGTGCTCAGAAGACAACAGATACATCAAAGAAGAGTCTGGGGGCAGAAATCTTCCTGAACCCTACAATTAATGATCAGAAGATCAGAATCATAGGATCAACAAAATATGATACAACATGTGCTGAGAAACATTTACAAACACCATTTTTTTTTTCTTGAATTTAATGCCCGAAGTTTTGCTTCACGAGCTTCCTGAACTCCCAGATCATGTTACACAGTCATTTCCATTTCTGTCTCACGTTCCGTCTTGAAACAAGTAGATTGTCCTACTGCTCTGTTTGGGAGGCTCTCCATCTTCTTCCAATCTTCTTCTAATCTTCTCCAAATGTCTAGACTAAGTTTTATTAATGGATAATTCAAAGCCATTAAATCTTATTCCAGTAATGCTCTTTAAATAGAATAATTCTTCTCTCTTTCCCTGGTGTATACACCCAAACATATTTATTTTGTTATTTACTGTAATATTATTGTTAACACATTTATTACTACCTTTATTTTAGTAGCATAAATAAACCAACTATTTAAAGTCCCCTCTAAAAGAATAGGTTCTCTTTTTCCCTAAGCACTTAGATAGCTGATTTTTATTTGAGATGTCCTTTGTGAACAAAATCAACTTGGATTACAGATGATATCCTAAATGAGCACTTGCCTGCATCTTATTCAATGGTACTACTGCTTCCCTGTGTCTACCAGAACTCCTTACTTGTTTAATCTTAGAATCCTATTAGGTTCTTTCATGGCTATGTCTCACTGGTAACTCACAGTTGTCCTATCATCCATCAATAAATCCATATTCCTCTCTTTCTCTGTCCCTTTAAATTGATGGACCTCTACCTCATTAAAAAAAAAAATGGTCATTGTATAGTTAGTTACCTGCTCCACTTTCTCTTTGTTTTCCTGAATAATGCTCTCGTCCTCCTCAAATTGAACAGAAAAATAATGCTGCTCTTCAAACCAAGGGGAAGGAACACAGACAAGGTGGAGGAGGGTGCGTTCATGTAGCGTATTCTCCTGTCAACCTTTGTAAGTGGATTTGAGAAAGATAGTAGCACATTTATGCCTCCACTTTGGGATTATGACATTTCTGTAAAGCGGATACTATGGGCACAGGATTGCAGTGTGCATACCTGGCATTGTTAATGAGAACTGATCCTGCTTCCAACTTCCCTAGATTTAACAGAAATTACTTCAAGTGCAAAGAGTGCAGTTGAATGCCCACATGTTCAGTTCTTAATTTCAGTCTAACTTTAATCTCCGGAAGCATAGAAAAATCCTGGGCTGGAAACCGTATTCCAAAATGTTTGAATTCTCAGGTTCATTGCACAATAACAAGGACCAAAAATAAATGAGTGAGTTCATAGTTTCAAAATAAAGCTTTCCCACACCCAGGGCCAATGCTAGGAATTAATATTCACAGCAAACATCAATGATTTTTTTGAGAAAAGAAATTAAGCACGAAGTATTTTTTATTGTGTTTTTGCACACATTCTTAAAGAGACATCAGTGATCACTTCTCCACAAAAATGTGAAGTGGACCAGTGTGAAAAAATGAGCAAAATATGGCTTTGTTAAATATGTTAACATGAAAGTTACTTTTAACTTGAAAAAGAGAAGAAAATTTATGCTTTCGTAATTATGGAAGAATGAGTTGTAGGAAATCATAAGTACTTCTACTAATTTTCTAACACAGATTAGGTCCTAATCCAGACTGAAACTGGGAATTAAAGAAATTAGAAGGAAGACTATGAAGAAGATCTAAAATTAACATACATTTCTCACTCCCACCCCTCCAAGTCTCAGAATAAATTTGGTTGATGGTTGGTTCACATTATGCTTGGATCAGGCTATCATCAACTGTTGAGACCAATTCTTGTTCTGTGCGATCAAGTTTGCCGCTTCACGCATTTTTTATATTTGTTCTGCTCATTTCTTGAAAGGTGTTGCTTCTTTCAAGCCCCTGCCTCTTTATTTTAGCATAGGTCGTTGTGATATTCTTGTTTGAATGCAATACATTCCATTTGGTCAGGAACCCCAAAGTAATGACAAAGTTAGAGAAATGGTTGCTCATGCATTCTAGGAATTTCTTTACTCAGAGGCTTTTTAGCACAGAAGGGGACAGACACGTCCAGCAATGTGCAGAGAGGTAATTCCATTATAAAATTTTGATTAATTCAAATTAGAAATCAAAGGCAAGTGACTCTAAATTATTAGCTGGCTTCACATGCAGAAGCAAACACCTCCAAAGAAAGCCCCCCATAATGGTGTGCTCCCCAGGTGCCTTCCAGGCACATGAATAAAGGGGCCGGGCTGCTCAGAGGGAGATGATGGGACTGGAGTTTCAGTAGTTGTTCACTCTAATTCTGCCACAGCAAAGTGTCTAATTCCTATACGTCTCAAATTCTCATAGGAAAGACAAATGTTATATTTTTTTTCTAAACAATCTTTTAAACTGTTTTGACCTTCCATGTTTCTGCCTGGAATTTACCATAGAGTTCCTATACCCACTTTGTAATTTCTGCATGAACTGTGGTATTTTTTGTGAATACCCTATTGCTTAAATTTTCCTTCTTCTGTCTATTCTCAATCAATTTAGTTTTCACCTTCTGATAGGCTATGCTCTTATGTCTTGACCCGCTAATTTAAAAGTCTTCCCTCTCATCCTTCAGGCTGTTGTCATGTCTCTTTATAAGCATCTTTTTCATAACCTAAAGTCTTTGGCTCTTAAGGCTACCACTGTAAATCTGGGCTTCCAGCTCTTGAATCATTCTTGCAGCTCTTCCCTGAATCCTGCCAAATTTTCAACATGATTTCAGTGAAGTGAGATTTACTTTTTTCATATTTCTTTTTTCCCATTTGCTTTGATAGAAAATGTTTTCATAAACAGAGCAGAGAAAGCTGCACCACTATGAAATCTTCAGATCTATTTTTCTGAACTAAAATTTTAATTGTTCACCACCTCTCTCTGGCAGGTAGTGGGACTTCACTGAATTCCACTCCCCAGCTTCTTGTGTGTGAATGATTTTTCTGTTGTTAACTTTGGTTCATATATTATACATTTCATCTATAATTTATCATAAAGAGGGACTTTGTATTATTTATCACCTGCATGAGGACATGCATGTGCACACATGCATATATGGGATACTTTCTTACACAAAACTAAAGATTAATGTATAAATATTTAACTGAGGTTATAGTCTAAGCAAATATTGCTCCTAAAAGTTTCAGAAAATACTTTTTTCAGCAACTCTAATATGTACCACAGGCTTCAGTCTGGTAAGAAATAGGTGATGCCTCTCCACAGAATATTATTTTAAATGTGAGGAAGAATTAAGGTAATTTAAAATTTTATCATCTCATTAAAGGTATGTTCTACTTCCATGTATTCCAATTTCTTCTTCAAAACTTATTGTCTTTTAAGAGCTAATATTGGCCTTAAACATAAGTCATATTTTAAAAAGAGACAGGATTTTTTTATAATTAAGCACTGGAGACTATTTCAATTCTATACACTATGTGCTATGGTGCAGTGTTAAGCTGGGACTAGAATACAGTGAGCCAACCAGGACTGTCCTGAACAATCATATTATCTTTCATTTAAGCAGTGTCTGTTGTTCAGAAGACAAGCTATCAAACAAGCTTTAAAATATGTGCTCCTCAGTCAGTCAGACTTCCCATACACAGCAAAACTCTGTGAGAATTTTGTTTGAACAAGGGGAAAGAGAAGCCTGGGTCTTAGAGAAAATATTTGTTATTCATCACTGAAAAAATCTCAGTTTCCCAAGATACAGTGTAGCAAGCGTTTACCAGTTAACTATAGCAAATACTCCTTCAAAACACAAAATCAGCATTTAACTTCACATTCTTAGACCTTGGGCAGGCTAAAATAGTGATCTTTCCTTCTCATATTAAAAGATCTATATGAACTTTAGCAACCAGAAATTATTAGGTACCTGCTACTTTTGTCACCCAAGTAGGGTGAATGGTGGTTAAACAAAGGTTTATTGTGCCACTGATACTTGAGGGTTGCTGATGCAGAAGAAGCAGCATCTGAGCTAAAAGACAATGCTATGTTAAAGTCATGCATTTTAATGTATGTGGTCCCTAGAAGAAATAAGTGCAGATTATGTTTGAAATGGAGTCAATCACATAGCTTGCCTCTGAATGTTCAGGTGTTTGCAGCTTCTGTTTAAACGGGAAATTATTCTAGGAAAAGTTAGCTAAAAAGTATCTCAGAAATTAAGTGAGAAAGGGTAGCTTTTCATTCAACTTTTTTTTTTTTTTTTTTTTTTTTTTTTAAAGTAGGAAGAAATTAATTAGTGAATAGCTGTTACCTTTGGCAATGTCACTTTCTTTCCCCATCCCTGATTTTTTTTGCTGGCTGCATCTGTATAGTAGGATGTAAAAGTACTTTTTATAGAGACCAGGCAGGCTTGCAGTACAGAGTCCTAGCCACCCAAGTGAAATTGGGTCTCTGCTTTGGCACCTATCATCTTATGGGTATATGCCACAGAAGAAGAGCTAGCCATGTAACAGAAAAAACGTGTAAAAGAGTTTCAGCTTTAATATCTCATTTTGAAAGATTAGGTCAAAGCAAGTCCATGTAACAGGTTGGTCACACAATCTGATCACATCCAACCATTTACAATTAATTATTCAAGTCTTTCTTTGTGCTCTTGTCAATTTGGACAGAAGAGCTGTCAGATGTTGAGTCTCTATTGAAGACCAGCCTTAGATCGTTATTATTGAACTGCTCCTTACTAGACTCTGGGGCCAATGCTACTGTCAGAAAGAAAAAGAAATTAAACACAGTATATTGACTCGTGGATCTTTTGGCTATTTTTTTTTTTCCTCCTATCTTCTGTGTTCTTTGCTCTGCAATGTGCTGTGCTTTGTACAATGCTGCCTTTGCTCTAGAACAAACGTAAAGTCACAAGGCTCAGTTTACAGGGATTGCATATATGTTCCACCTTTTTAAGGAAAATGCTCTAGGGAGGGAGATACTGTGTCTTGACTGTGGACATGGTGTAGAATACAAATCCTAGGGTCAGTGATACAAACTCTTAGGGCTCTCCCTAAGAGAATTGGAGTGAAGAAAAATTAGCTTTCTCCTGGGAGATAAAGACTGTGAACTATGAAAGCAATAATGTTGACCCAAATAACAGTTACTCAATAGACTGATCCAATGCAGATTTTGCTTAGAATAAATGCCACAGAGCTGTCAGATTTTTCTGCTACATTAATTTTCTTTTTATAAGATTCATTTATGGCTGTTCACATCCCTAAGCCATTGGCTGTATAAAAGAGTATACCCAGATTAAAGCTGAATAACAAGAAAAGAGAAGAAAAATAGTTTTAGTGCAGAGCTTTTTCTTCATTACTTTTTTGCTGCCTGGTTTTGAAAAAATAGGGATAATTATTTTTAAATGTTCTTATCTAAGTGACACTAGCATTTTTTGGATGCTCATGTAAAATGTCCAGTCCCCAAAACTGCACTGTGTTTTCTCAGGAAAAAGAAGTATATTGAAGCAAATTGGGTGAATATCTTTACATTAGATGAAAAAAGAGTACTTTTAGACCTTATGCATTTAAAACAATGTGTACAGAGAGTCACATCTCTTTTCAGGCAACTGTCATGCACAAGTAAGAACAACAGACCAATGGCACATGACTTTAAATCCCTCTTAAGCCATGTTCTGATGGCTTAAATGAGACACACATATATGGTTCACAGGTTTCATAATGCTCCTCTACTTAAAGGTGTATTTTATCCCCATGTGCTAATCCTTTAAAGACAAATTCCACGCTCGCAGATGGCCGTTGTTGCTCTACATCTGCAGTTGTCATGGATGTGTCTGACTTACGCTGTGTACAGTACAACAGTTGTACTACTTTGATCATTGGCGCAAAGCATGCACTTTAGATTCTGCATATCTTGGATGGACTGAACATGCTATACATGTATAGGTGTTTCTGTCAGGTCAATCCTGTTTAGGTAACTTTATGATGCTTGCATTTTCTGGGAATGCGAGAAATGTCAATTATATAGATATTCATGTAAAAATGTTATTAGCATGGTCAAGGCCATCTGTGCTAATGTCATATGATGCTGACAAGCAAGGTCACTCTGTGACTCAACATGTTCTTTAGTGGCCTGTGGAGATAAAGAAAGAGACAATGACTGCTCAGGAGGACTGCTTAGGGTCCAGGCAATGCTGGCCTCTGTCTGCTTTGACATTTTTATTTTGTTGGTTTTTTTTTTTTTTTTTAATCTAATGCTATGCTCCTTCAAAAATAAGTTTTAGAAGTGGAAAAAATGCTTTGTGTAACTTTCAGCCTAAAGTCTAATATTTAGAATAAGAGTTTGCAGTATTTTATTCTAAACCACCTCTGTTTTCTTAACATTCATCGTTTAAATCATACAAGAAAATACATTATAGTGGCTCTCGTTGCTTAATAAATGGTGTCATGCAGCCCTAAAACAGAGCTGTAAGGGTTAACAAAATAGATGCTTTTCATCATTTGTAGAACTAATAGTATCTTTAAGTACAGGAAAAACTCAGGAAAAGCAGAAGAATGTGTAATATAGGCTTGCCTGAATCATTAGTCTGACAAAAGGCTATATTTTCAAAATAATTTATTCTGAGGTCTTCATACTGAATGAACAACAGTGCATACAAAACAGGTACAGTGTGCTTGTGAACACTCTGACAACTGAAATAGTAGAATAGTAGTAACATTTAGCTCATACACAGAGCTTTACATATTCAAAATGTGTCCTTGTTGTGTACCTACGCAAAGGGTTGAATAGTACCTGGCAGGTCTTCAGGCACAGCATGTAAAATGAAGAGTAAGAAAGGATGCTTTTATGCTCAAAGCCCAGGACTGGAATACAGGATTCCCAAATCAGCCACAAACATGCAAGATAAGGTTAGGCAAACCGGTTAGCTTTACTGTGCCTCAATTTCCCAATCAAATTAAAAATAGGCAAATGATGAAAATTATCTGAGAAATGTATTTGCGTATATTTGCATAACATTCCTGGTATCTGGGCAGGCTTCCAAGCCATGATTCTCTGAGCAGTTCAGAGAAAGCAATAAAAAAACCTAAAATACTTACATTTATTCTAAAGGAATGATGCTTATCGTGCTTATAATGATATTTTTTTCGTGCTGCCAGTCTAAGGAAATTAATAGTACAGAATCAAAGTAAACTTTATGAGAAGGTCTGGAACTACACATCCTTCCTAGTTTTATCTCACAAATATCTTTGGAATTAAGTTGGATTGAAATATCTCATAATCTTGAGTTGATGCTCAGCATAAATCATGCTGTGAATTTAATCCATGCTGAAAAGTTGTATTTACCAAATGCTTTTTCTTGTTAAAAAGTTAGTTTGCCAAAGATGTCAGCATAGAGCCTAACTTGACAAAGCACAGAAAATAAACAGCGTGATAACCTTATCTGCTTACATTATAACTCGCATTCAAAGTTTTTGTGATTATTGAAATGTTGTAAGAATTATAAAACTTTGTAACCCACAAAAAGTGAGGTCTGCATGCATGCTATGCTAAATCCTCGCATGCTGGTGCAGTACAGTCTGCAATCAGATTCTCAGGAATTGCTCACAGTTATTTCAATTTAAAATCAGTGTCTGTTTTTTTTTTTTTTCTTCCAGCAAAGTTGATTATACATGTGACTTATCTGGTATAATACTTAGTTGCTATTTTTCTAATATTCCTTTATGGGGTAGTTTCACTGGATCAGGGTCCGTAGGAGTTCTTTTGTTTCATTATACAGTACAGTACAGTCCTTACATACTTCTGCTCTTACTACTGTCATCCTGATGCTCTATCTCTTTTGTTAAAAACACTGCTTCATCAATTGTTCTGATGCTATGCTGTATAGGAACCCAATGAAGGTTCTGTATGTTTCTATACTGAGAAAAATGTGCATCGAGTCCTAAAAGATGGGACTAGTTTGTCAGGAGACTATTTTTAAAAAATGGTACATGTATGAGTGGTAGTCAGAGCTGAAAGAAGTTAAAAACACAAAATTGCTCTGTGCCTTATCTGTGTTGTGTGGAAGGGTAAACCAGTGACAGAAGTAGGTTCCCATCATATTCCATAGCTGGGTATGTTCAGAGTGGAAATCAGTGTGTACAAGAGAGGGTGAGTTTCTAGAGGAAAAGTAGTATGCAGCTGATGGTAGGGGCAATTTAAAAAAATATTTTGATTTTTCAAGAGCTGTTGAAAAGTGACTCCATAGACTTAATACTATTGTCTTGTTCAAAAAAATAGATTGCTTTTTTCTTCCTTTTAAAAATTATTCACTGAACACTGGACTCTGTCCTCAGGGGACTGGCCAAGAGTCTCCAGTGGAAATTATTTAATTTAGCTCTAATTCCCAGAGGAGCTACCTCCTCCCACAGTGAGTATTTTGAATATTTTTTATCCAAACAACATAGGTTTACTTTTTCAAATTGAGCGAAGAAGAGAATAACTCCTTCCCAAGTCATTACCCAAAACCCAAATTAACCTGTTTAGGTTTCCTTAATTTTACATTCTCAAAACAAGTCATTAGGTGAAAACACTACACTAGAATGTACCATAAGAGGCTTTGTCTGTTAGTTACTGCATATACCTTAAATAAAAATTCTGAATACTCAGGTATCTTGTGAATCTCTGAATAGTTTTTTTTCATGAAGGGAAGTGGGTACTGTTCTAAATTTCTCATAAAACTGTTCCTTCAGGTTGAGGTGCTTCATTACCTTCACAGTTACCTGCAGAATAAATGTGGTTAAACATGTGGGGCCACAGAGCTGCAGCTGCTCTAATTAATGTAGCATAATATAGATTATTTGCAGTTAGTCAAAATAATTCTGCTGCTGGTGGCCCTTGTAATTCTGTGTATGCGAGGCTGTGATTTATTCTGATCATGTTGTCTATAACAGTACGTATTCTGCATAAACAATGACTTCCAAGCTATAAACTATTAAGGTGCACATTTGATGATGGTGACATAAACCAACTGCTGTTCAGGCCAGAGGTGATGGAGGTTCTTTCTCCCTTTATTTAACAAGCTTGTGTTTAAATTTACATGCAGATAGAAGGAGAGATGGGTTATGTTCCTTGATGTCGTAAAGAGTAAAGCGTAAGTTTATCTGTGCTAAGCCACTGGTCAGCTGCAGGCTATTTATTTACTTGGGATGTACCAGCAAAAGCCTGAGAGAAGAAATTTTAATCCTCTAGACAGCTCCATATATCATGGCCAAAGCTGAATCCTCTTTAATCAGAGCCCCTAAAACTAGCTAGTGATTTGAAATTATCTGCTTTCTTTCTAGCTGAAATAATGAAAGCAGCTTCTACAGCAAAGTGTGCAAGGACCCAAATCATCTAAAACTACAGTATTAAAGACTATGGCAGTTTTATTTAATATCCTGGAGGACTGACAGTTAACAACAGCAGGTAGAGAACTGTAGCTGCTCATGCCTAATATATTCATAAAAGATTAAGAGGGTGAACAATTAAATATAAACATTATGTGCTCAGTCACATTTATACTATCCAGTCATAAAGTAGTAACAATTAACATAACCTAGTCTGTGTACACACAAATACAGCTCCTGCAACTATTTAAGCTTAAAAAAACCAAACGTTTTTTCCTCCTTTACAAAACTTGAATACAGCATACATAATATAAGTGGAATTGGTATGGACAATTGGCATGAAATACATTTTTGCAGTCTCAGAAACATGGAGGAGGCAATAAAATGTGTTCTGATTTGTGTAATTTGTCTAACAATCTGGTTTTTAGAATGGCCATTATCCTAGTATCCCAACTTATTCAGAAAATGATAGCACTACACATATAATAGAACTAATACTCATATGTCTTTCCTTATTCTGTGATTACAGAAACACAAGTGAACTCATGTTACAGTTGAATTTAAAGCAGCTAAAACCATGAATACAGATACCACCAGTTTTCAGGACCTGTTTGATTTTTGAGCATTGTGTTTGGGCCTCATCTTGTCTGAATGCGAACCTAACACGGTATCACAACTCTTGTTCCTATGATAATGTTGTAATTGACTCAGCAGATAATATCTCTCAGCTCAATTTATAAAGCCAAAACTGGAGCTTCATTTCCCTCCCTTTCCCCCTTCCCTTTCTGTCTTTCTCCTTTTTGTTTTGTTTTTTGGTTTTTTTTTCTTTCTTTCTCTTGTCTTTTTTCTTTCTTTTTTCTTTCTCTTTTTTTCTTTTTTTTTTTTCTTTCTCCCTTTCTCTCTCATTTTAATTTTATTCACCTTATAGTTCTATATGCAACAAATAAGCAGGTTTGTTGTCTTAGCGTAGTAATATTGCATGCAAAACATTAAGGGAAATCTGGAACCTGTAGCTATGGCAAAATCTCAAGTGATAAGAGACAGTAAACCATTTTGGAATGGAGAACTAAACATCACGGTATCTAGATTTCACTAAATCCATTTTCTTTGGAGAGATGCAGAAAGACATGGTTGGTCCCTAATATTCCTTAGAGGTATAGGTGCCAAAATAATAGTAATTCTATGTTAACTGTTTTCCTCTTTAAGCCTTTCTGCTTTCAAGGATCAAGTAGAAAATATTTTAACAACCTTGCTCCTTTCCTCTCCTGGTGTTTTATAGAGAGATGGTCATGATGACTGAATTGGACCTCCCACACTTTGAGCAGTTCTGACTTCTACTGGCTGAGGGGCAGGGTGACTGATCAGTAACAGATTCACTTGTGTCCCTTGCTTCAAACTGAGCTGCCACCAAAATAGATGTTTGCTGAGGAGGGACCTGACTGAGGTAGAGAAGGTGAGGCGTTGAAGAGTGATGATGTAAGAAAAAAAAGTCTTCATCTTCAGCTATCAGGGCTACATAAATTTTGCAAAGTTAAGAATCCATCTATGTTACAACTGGAACCATGTCAGGCCATAGGATTGGAAATGTTTATAAACGTCCTTAATGCTTTGCAGACAGATAACCTCAGTTATTTTTTCTTGAACTCAAAACGGATTATGTGCCTACATAAAATAGAAAAATATCTCATGTGAGGCTGCTGGCTTGTTTTATAAATTCTCAAATTCAATTTTGGGAAAACAAACAAACAAAAACAGAGGGAAAAGGGAAAACTCTGGCTGCTCTGGAACTGAAGAAAACTTCAGACCTGGAAGCTCAGTCTTATGATAGACATACATCTCCATCAGCTTTGAGGAGCCTAGAACAATAGCTCAAATATGGCAGCAGCCTCCTTTGCCTCAGACAACTTCTTACAGCTTTTATGCTTATTTCTTTCCTTGCATCAGGAAAAAAATGGGAAGATCAAAGACCTTACTTTCTCATGAGTAGCATCGTACTATGGTGACACTTGAGAAGTTTTGCCACTGAATTTTTCTCCCAGAAATTGAGTCATGCTCATGGTGGCCTTTCATGGTATGTAAATACCTATGTGGTTCTTCAACAGCTGTGCCTGAAGGGTGGAGGTGGTAACAAAAGGGAGGGCTAATTTCATTGTAATTGATTAAAGAAGTTAATTGCCTTTGGACTGTAGAGTAGTGCTGTGGCTTCACTCCAGCTCCTGTTCTGGAAGTCAGCTGCAGGTTGTGTCCCAGATAGGTAGAGGGTCAGTGGGCAACACACTCCGAAGGTGCAATTTATAGACCCCAGAGCTGAGGGAATATGAGGAGCTAAAAAAATCAGTTTTATCCTCTGTAAGGTCTGCTAGCAGGGCCAGTGAGCTTGGCTACATCCCCAGAGGGGAGGCTGTGCTGCTCAGAGGAGTGTAGTCATGTTTTGACCATCTGCACCACCTACTGTGAGCAACACCCCAGGTGTCTCACGTAGGTTGAGTACATTATCTGAGTGGTGCTTGGAAAAGTGAAATCTTTGCCTCCCTCTTTACCTACATGCCTCTCATTCCTTATCTAATCTTTGGTTTGTGTATCAAAAGCATTTGCAGGACTGTGACTTCAGGGCACAGTTTAAGCATGGCTGCTTCTAGCACATTTTCCATGCCCAGAGCAGCAGATTGTTTTGCTTTGAGAATGATGTTGTAGCAGTGCTATAAAACTGAGTTATAGGTTACTCTGTCTCTGTGGAGAGGTTTCTCCCCTTGCATGCACAGGTCATGCTAGAAACGTGCTTAGCAGAAGCAGTTCAATCCAGCAGAGGTGACAAGTATAGCTGATAAAAGTTTATTTGTTCTATATTATCATTTGGCACATGATTAGAACAGCCATCTGTTCTCTTAACGTCTATCAACCCAATTTAGACTGCAATAACATAATGCCGTTAGATGTGTTTCCAACAAAGTGAAAATCAAATATGATTTTTTAAACCATCTTGAGGATAACATTACCCCTATTTAAAGACTAACAGCATACTGGGGGAAAAAAGCATGATAAAAGAATAATTAATGTTACAGTTTTAAAATATTCTCATTTTCATGAAAGATTATTATGCACTAATTCGACAGGAAAGTGTTCACATTTTCTTATGAATTATACATGAGAACAATTTCACATAGGAAACCTAAACAGAATTATTTTATCTTATTACTCAGACCTGTAAAATTTTATTTTAATCTCTGATATTATAGAGTCTAATGGAAAGCATTAAAAACCTTACATAAGAGCAATTTCATAATTGTTAATGTGACCTCTTCTCACGTAGAGAAATGAACACACGATTTGCTAATGCAGTTCAACTTTAATGAAGCCACTAGGTTATTTAGGGGACTAATCAGCAGATAGTAAAATGAGGGCTCTGTTTCTAAAATGTCATGGGATTTGGGACCCTTAGTTCAGGTTGGTCAAGCTTAGGCACAACTCAGTTTCCTCCTGCTCTTGCCCGTTTGTTCTCTTCAGGGTTTTACTACTTTGAAATAGGTATCTTCAAGACAAGTGGTTTGGTAATCTCTCAGATGAAAACATAAAGTTTCAATTAATGAATGAAATTTAAGGAAACACTTGTCAATAAAGTATTCCAACTGTTCAAACGTTGGTGTAATGGCAAATGATGATATGGCTTGGTGAGTTGTGTAGGGAGATTGGATTTTGTGATAAAAAGGTCTGATTTGAACATGTAGGTTTTCATAAAGCCAATTCTAGTGTCAAGACAGACAGACAATAAGTTATATCTACAGAATGGGGAAAATCTGTTCTCTAAGTCCCTGACTCTGAAAAGGAGATCGCAATTTTCAATGAATAACTGAAGCTAGTTAGCATTGATAAGAGGACTACTGTAATTCCTTGATGTGTAAGTGGAAGAAAAACTTGTATAGGAGAGTGCTGACATTTTGCATTCACTATTGCCAGAACCATTACTGAACTTACGTGCATGATCCAAACTTGAAAAAGAAGTTCAAAAAGTTGTTAAGGTGTTGGGCAAAAACTACAGGAATATTTCAAGATATGAATAATTCACAGTAAATGATTTAGGAAGTTCAATCTGTATAACTAATTAAGGAGAAAGATGGTTTAAGAGGTAATTTCCTCATGTTCTGTAAGTACTTAAATAGGCAGAAGATTTCTGACTGCAGAGGAAATCTTTAATGAAGGCACAGTAAGATCCAATGGCTGGGGTCAAAGCCAGATGGACCGCAAACAATACACTAACTTTCAAAAGTGAGAATAATTAACCATTGGAATAATTTACCCAGGGGTATCACATGCTCTCCACTTACAAGAAATCTTTAATCATTACTAAAGTCTTTTTAAAAAAGCTATAGCTTAACTTCCAGATACGGACTTGATGCAGGAGCTAACGGGTGAAGCATGTAAGGTGAGAATAAATGACTCTAATGGTCTTTCTAGTCCTTGGATCTATGTATTTTTTTTTCAGTCTCGCAGTGAGGCAAAGTTATGTATTAATGACAGATGGGATGTCGGAGGAAGAATTATGGGTTCCATTCCCTGTTTTTCCACTGACTTGTGTACATCAATCCATGTATCTTAGTAAGCTTCACTGTAAAACATCTAAATTTTAAATAGTAATATGTTACTATGCGTGCCCACCTCACCAAGGCAAAAGGTAAGGGTTCCTTTGAACTCTTTGAATGAAATACATACTACAGATATTGGGCCAGGTTTTGAAAGGCACCAAGCATTGGAAGCCAAAAGAGATGTAAGCTTTCAATGTCTGAAAATCAGATGCTGAAATTATTATAATCAAGTTTTCAAGGCATTAATACAAACACTGCTGAGGAGGAATAATAAATGGGAATTATGAGCTATATTTTGACAGCATTATTTTTAATTGTTGTGAAGGAGGCTTCTCTGCCTTCCTCCCTTGAAACCTGCTAACAGCCAAATAAACAAAAAGCTTCAGTTTATCTGAAAGGACGTTCTATTAAAAAAAAATCCTTATTTGGCATATTAAGTAGGTGAGTCAAAAAAATTAGACTTTGTTACAGCAAAGCAAGAGCGATTAAATTAAATGCGCCTCAAGAAGAAAGCACTCCCCTAGATCAACAGAGCAATAAGAGCTTGTCGATCCCCATCCTGGTGCATTTCTAAACACTTTTTGAAGTACAGAAGGCAGAACACTCAACACTTTGGCTTTGTCACAGCTGACAGCCTGTCGGTTTTAATGAAAATGCTCTCCGTTTAGAAGATGACAGAAATTACATGCATTTCCCCTTTTATTTTTCTGTCATCTTCTCTGTCTCGCATTTTTACAGTAAAAGGAGGAGTTGGTTATTAAAGCATTACATAAGTATGCAAAGTATATTAAGAAGAAGAGAGAAAAAGGAAAAGCTTTAGCCCTGCAATTACACACAATGTGTGTTGGTGACAAATGTATACTGTGGGATAACATCTGATGTGTGGCAATAACTATTTACTTTTAGTTATCTTTAAAGAGGGTGAGGCAAAAATCTCTAGATAATGCTTTAAGTGAAGGTTTTATTATACGATTGCCTGAATAATTTCCAACAAGAAGATGATCTAAGCAGTGTTAGATAGCTCAAGTATGTTCATAACTTCTCTAGAAAATATAGCAAGATAACACTGAAGAATTTCTTGGCTCTGCACAGCTTTCAAAAACCTCTTTTATTAAGTGGCAGGCTTTTAATAAGTGTACCCACTCTTATTGACCCAGATGTATAACTGCATCTGAGGAAACTTGATTCCTGGACTGAGGAGGGAAGGCTTCACTTGCAAATATAAGTCACTACTATGAGATCTGGAAGTAGCCCACAAATCCATACATATCCTTCAACCTGGTGGTAGCCACTCTGCCTGTTTCCACAGTTTCAATTCCAGCACAAGTATTAGCGGCAATAACGTGTACAAGGTAGAAATACTGAGGAAGTGAGCTTTCAGCAGTTTTAGGGAAGCTCTGAATTTGATCTTCTAACTTAATTTCTGTGACAGTTGCTTCATGCTTATCCTAAGAAGAGAGACAAATTTAATTATTAATGATGGCCTGTATAGACTATATCTCAAAATTATGCAGAGGATCTTAAAATGGTGAGAGCTTTAGAAAAGCATAGAGAAAGGAATTAATTTTTAAATTTTGGACACATTTGTATGATCTTAAATTTGTGCATACTAGTAGTCTCCAACAGTATGACTCTTTGTAGAAATGGAATTATACATATTTAGCAAAGGTGAAACTGGAGCCCAGAAAAGGAAAGCTACATGAAGCCACTGTACAAGGATCACATTTCTGCCTCTCAGCTGTTTAGGTTCCACTTGCTTGACACAAGATTTACTGGAGGGACCAAAATGGTCACAACCATCCCATTAGCGCCTTTTTATGTGTTCCTGGTCCTGTGATGTGATAGCAGCTGAGCAGCGTCTCCACCAACATCTACCCCTGCATAGTTTGGTAACAGAGTTACATCCCAGCTTGAAAAGTCTGATCCAAGTCTTGATCAGTCTGCAGAGGGCATGTCTGCATGGTATATGCAGCACCGGTTCAGCAGCCTGGCAGCCCTGCTAGCCAAGTGGCATTGCTGCGGGCAAGCACACATCTGAACTGGCTGTGCTGTCTGAAATACAAAGCTGGTTAATGCTCACACAGCTGGAAACAGAAGCAAGAAGAGATTGTCTTTGCTGCATACCCATCATTAACCCCAAGTAAAGTCCTTAAATGTGATTCACATTTCCTGAAGCTGTCATTTTATGCTTCCTACAGACTAAGGGAAACAACTGTGCTTTAATTACCTGTAGCCCTTATAACATATTTCTTGGCAAAGGTAGTTTTGCTTTATGAATATTTCAGTAGTGCAGAATCTGCACGTGACACAGAAGTCAAACAGCCTATGGTTTTCACAGCAAACTTCTAAATATCCTTCTAACCCAGAGTTAGGGGTAAAGGTAAACCTTGTTAAAGGGTACAGATGTTGACTACCTATGTGATGAGGAGATAGGGTGGAATGGAACAAGTGTTTATGTCTGAGTAATTGGGGACTGCGATAGGAAAAGGAAGAAATACTCAGCATAGGACCTGACATTGTATCTAGGAGTTACAATGTGAGGCTCAACACCCCACCTCCCCCACTCCCCCCAAAAAAAGGAGTATTCTCTGACCAACAGGAAGTACTTCCGTGTGAATCATTATGAGCCTGCCTCCCTAAAAGGCAGTATGATTCCCCTTGCTGTGGCTTTGGAGCTGGGCTGTATGACTGACAGCAGGTAAAGAATAATCCTGTGATTGTTAAGGGGGTTCACTAGGTGATTGCCTGCACACTTGCAGACTATGCTTTCTGGTTGCTAGTAGGTAGCTGTTAGCTGCATGGTATTTGTAGAAAACCTCGTTAGCATGTTTGGTCAAGCCAAGCTATTTTGTGACTAGCAAATAAATAACTTATTAGTAATTGAGAAGCTAGGCAAAACATATTTTATTGGTTTAACTTATTCTTACTAACTGTCTATATAACTTCCTCCATACATTGCAACTAACGTATTAAAATATAAGGTGCAAGATAGCTTTGCTTTTTTCATGTAACCTTTTCAATGCCATATTTCAGACACCTGGCTGTGAAACTGAAATATTACCTATTCAGGTGCTTTTCCTACTACACTCAAGAGTACATTTGTTTATAAGTAACTTGTGTTGAAACACAAGCATTCTGTATGCAAGCAATTGAATTTTCAGAGGCATATGAAGTCAATATGGCCTCTGTATAAGGAGGAACCTCCCTAGCCTGTAAACCCTCTAGGCTGGAATATAATGTTGCTCATGGCTGAGGAGAGTGCTCTTGCCATCCAGCCCTCCTTCCTCTTTCTCACCTTCGCTTGCCCAGCTCTTCTGCTTCAGTAGCAGGCAAGTAGCTTAACATCTTCTATGCCTTCATTCTGGGGATTTATTTTGTTAATATACTTCTTAGTAATGGCACATGTTATTTGAACAAACAAGGTACTTCAGAAGGATATGTGCAGTGTGGTTTGTGCTTTTCCAAAGTTGTGACCTAACTGCTTCCATGCTTGTGCCTTGACTTTCAGGAGAACAGGGTCAGGCAAGACAAGTCACCAGTGTGGTTATTCTATAATTCAATATGCATAGAAGGATGAGAGAGGTGGGATGATGTTGCTTTATTTGATATGCTCTGCTTTAACGGTCAGTCCTATCCTGCGGCATTAAATGGTTGTTAAATTTTTTTTTTTCCATTTCTTTTAGATCATGGTTTAAAGGAGATTGCCCTCTGTAATGATACCATTTCCTTTCTGTCTTTTCTCTGCTGGATTTCTTTCCCGCTGATGCATTTGTGAGCAAGCACCCTGACTACACTTAATTATTAAAAAGTCATTGCTCAAATAGAGCTCTTAAGAAAAGGAAATATTTCCTACTGCATATTACCAAATATTAGTTCATAATGGGTTTCATCTTTGTGTATTCTCTCCCCTAATTCGGGAGCCAGGTATATTTTATAATACATAGATACAAGTACGTATATTGTAAGAGCTACTACCTACTAGAGGAAAAGATAGCAGACATAAAAAAGAAAAGATACTAACATTTTCTGCAATTTAAAAGTTTTAGAAAAGCATGCATAGCTTAGACTGCAGTATTTTTTAAACGTAAAAAGTGGCTAGGTGAGGCCCAACTTTGCAATGCATTCTAACCACATTACTTCCATTTATTGTAATAAGGGAAAACCTTTAGAGCAGACATGTACCATGTAGATGTTAACTTTTTTGTGTCCTTGCTTTTAGAACATGCATTTACAACAGAACAGAGACATCTGTGCAGGTGTCAAATGATCAAAGCTGCATATATGTACATATGTACCGTGACATTTTCCACATATTCTAGAGTTAATAATAAAAAAATATTTGAAGATAATCTCAACTATATTATTTTCAATTTGAATGAACACTGGGAGAAATGTTGATCATGAACATGTCAGTCTTGTTCAGTTTTAGGGGTCAGTCACTTTGCTGGACCTAATTTTCTTCCTGAAATAAACTTTTTTTGTGCAGAATCAAAACAAAACAAAAAACAAACAGCAAAACAAAAATTAGAGTATTAAATAACACATCCTGTGCTGTTTATTTAAGCCCTTCTTTTAGACACAGAGTCTGTCTATCTGCTTACAGTGTGCTTCTCTAATCACAGACTGCAATATTATTAAAAAAAAAGTCTACAGCAGATCGGATAATGTAATAACTCATCTTCTGCCAGTAGCTTGGCTGTGGAAGTACTGAGCTGCAAGTTGTTCAGCCCGTCTTGCTGAGACCTGTAGAGCACTAACCCACAGGAAACATGGACAGGGTGGGGTGGGACTGTTCCTGACACTTGTGCTCTCTAGCTTGCAGCTAGCGCAGGTGTGTACAACTTCACTGGGGTCAGCGGTGTAGGCAACATCAACAAGGCTGGTTTTGCTGTCTTTGCTTTCCCATCACACCTGAAGCAGGCTGTGGCGCAGGGCTGTGCAGTACATGGCTTTTATGGCTGGAATCCTTTAGCAAATATGTCCCATATTCTTCGGGTAAAAACTTCCTCCTTTTGTGAGTTTCTCTTGCTTTCACTGATCCCTTTAGTATTACTTTTTATGATCTTTTTTCTTAATTTTCTGGTGTACCTGGACAACAAATGGCATTTTGACTAATATTGTTCTATTATGCATGCCACCCCAGACCATCTTTCTAACACGTACAGCTGTGCTGGTGAATTGCCATCATATCACTCTACAATATTGAATTAAGCTGGATTAAATTCTTCATTGGTTCTTTACCTTGTATTTTATTTCAGATGCCTCTTGGATATTGTTTGTTGATTGTGATATAGACCATGGCACATTTCTTTCCTTCATTCCTCATGTTTTCCTTACAGATGCCTACCTTTTTTATAAGATGCACACATGAATTAATACCTTTATATATATGCATTTGCAGTGGGTACTTAGTAAATTTATAATTGGCAGCTTCTAGACTCTAGCAAAAAGACCTTCAGGACCCTACAGCCTGTGTCATCCATCCCCCACTGTGAGCAAGCAGAACGCAGTAATGATCTGCAGATATTTTAAACACTGCAAATTCTTGTGTCTTTCAGGACCTAGATTTCTCATCACATCCACGGGAGCCTTGTATATTTTAGATGTACAGAATGAGGATGGACTGTACAACTACCGATGTATCACAAGGCACAGATACACTGGAGAAACACGACAAAGCAACAGTGCAAGACTTTTCGTATCAGGTGCTCCTTTATATATAATGTTAAATTAAGTATTGTATATGCCTCTCTTCAGTGTGCTAAACTGGCAAGGCAAGTTCTTGTGCCTGTATGGACTAACAACCAAATTGTCCATCAAATGGAAGGTAGAAGTGGTCAGCTGTGAGCTGCTGCTGCAAAATAAAATGCCCCATTTAAAAATCCTTTTTTCTGTTTTTCACTTCCTGTTAGATATTTCCAGAGAGCCTGTAGCGTGCACTGGCATGTGGTACAGTGATTTTTAGTAGGTTTAGAGTACTTTATAAAAGGGCTGTGGATGGGATTCATACCATTAAAAGTAGACATGCGCAGGGAAAGTGTCTAGTCACCTTAACTTCCCTTTGTAACCAAAGGAGAGGAATGCTTTTAAGGGTAGTGTATCTGACCTACTTCAGCTGCCCACTTTGGGGTGAGATGAATTGCCCCATGGTGCCTATTTCTCTCTGTTAACTGTAGCAGGAGCTCAGGACATTTAGCTCAGCTGTAGATATTTCCACTGCAGGAGTCTCAGGTTAGCTGAGGTACGTTTCAGCCTTCCTTTTCACTCGTCACACTCCTTCCCTGGGGAAAACAGTGTGTTCCCCTGCTTCCAGGAGCAATTTCCAGCTAGAAGGGGTACGTGACCTGTCCCAGGCCACCCAGGGTGCTGCAGGCAGACAGGAGTGTTAGCTGTTGGCTGTCCGTGGGCAGAGTTAAGAGTCCCAGAGCAAATGGCCTTGTGCAGGAGATAGATAGGAAAATGAGAAGGTAGATGGGGTATTTTAACTTTTCCTTGTAATTATAAATCATCTCCTGATTGTTGTGTGTGTGATGGACTGCTGGGCTCCCCACACACACCCACCAAACACTTAGTTCTGTCAGTACGACGCTGCTCCAATCCCACCTTCTCCCCATTTTGTCTCAGTGAGAGGAGGTGCCAGTTGTGAGTAAGGTGAGAAGGAGAAGACCCCAGGCCTGGGTTTGGAACTTGCTCTCAAACATCTCTGTATAGGATTAGCTCGTCACCATCTCCCCTTCCTCTCCCTCATTTACTGGGTGCTTGTAACTGCACCTTATGTTTGCATGTGAGCGAATCTGCCATTGTATTCCCGCATCCACAGAGTTAGCTAAGACTGTATCCCAGACTCTCTCTTCTTTCTGCCTGTATCCTTGCCTTACAGAAGACATGCCCACCATCCCACTGAAAGCCCCACAGAGCTTTTTCTCCTTTTCACTGTTACTATGTTGCCTTAAAGATCCTAAACCTAAAGATCAGTCAGGGTATAGTGACCTTCACAGTCTAACAGCCAGTAGGGTCATTCTCCTTTTGACCTTGTCCTCTTATCTTTTGGTCTTTTTATCAGAAAAAAAAATCTAGGGATTCAGTCTCAGCTCTCCACCCACTGTGTGAGAGCCCTAAGGGAGACAGAGGTGGGCACAAGGTTTTGCATTACTTCCTGCCCTCCTCCAAAATGGTCATTGCTGAAGGATTCTGGAGCCCTCTGAACACAACAATCAGTACTTAAATATACTAATGATAAAAAATAATGTGATTGCTCAGGTTAGAATCACTTACCAGTCAGATCCAGGAGTTTCTTCCTGCGATATGTGTCCCCTGTAGTCAAAACTCTTGTCTCTGCTTTTCCCAGACAGATGAAGAAGTAGTTTTCCTGCACAATAAGCTGTCTGCTTTGGTCTTATAAGGATAGGCAGGGTCCTATTCTTCTAGCTGGCTCCATAATATGGTCTGCTTCCGTATGAAATCATGCTAAGGCTGAGCCAGTGGTAACATAAATAAAATCAGGCTTGTATCTTGGTTACCACAGGAAAATTTCTAGTTATTTCACTGAACAAAAGGGGAAAAATGAAAGCTCTATCTTGTTTGTAATTCAGGACAAGCACCCTAAAAGATGTGCTCTCTCTGAAGTTCCCTTTTCTATTCTTCTCCACAGAGCAAATCGAAATAGGAAATTTTACCCGTACTCAATAGCTGACTTTTTTAATTCAATGGGGTTAATTATTCTCTGTTAGAGCTATAGTGGACTCTGATTTCCAGTTCTGTTAATCTACTGAACAAGTGCAGCAGCAATTATGGGCAGAGTTTGTCCCTCATTATTTCTCTAACAGGTTTTCTTTTTTGTTTACTGGAATTTATATTTTAAAATAGTGAGTCCTTTAACAACTGAGATCAGAGAATCCATGAACATAGTTGTGAAAGGTCTTCTTGCATAAGACCTATATTTTTGCCTGCCTTTTACATCCACAAATATTCCTTGCTGATTTGGGGATGACATAGTTTGTGGTGGATATTGATCATAGTCTCTTGGCCACACTTTCAATACAAGTTAAGCTTTGTTATTGTTTGAAAGAGTGAGAAAGGTAACGTGCATATAATAACAAATACACATGTGAACAATTAGTATGCCTATGACCAAAGAAAAGTTCCAAGTTTCATTTGGAGTAAGAACATCTCCTTAAAATCATGTGGCCTTTCTAAATAAAATTAAAACCAAGGCCATTAACATGTTACAGAATATTCCTCTAATGCCCATTATAGTGATTATAGTGTGCTTTTCCAAAAATAATTTTGTTCAGCCATGAATCCCAGCTCCCAAAATCTTTACTGTTTTTTAACCCCCACCCTCCAAAAAATCCTTATGATTTTGAAAACATAATGAGTTTCTCGCTCTGTCCTTCAAAGAAGATCCAAAGTAGAATACTTCAGAACAGTATTTTGCCTCAGTTTTTCCACTGTTGTCCTTGCTAGAAGTAATTTGCAGCTAAACATTAAAGCATAATAAAATAATCATTCAAAAGAGCCCATACCACATATTGGAAATGGGTTATGTTACTTTGTTATCTGCCTCATTCCAGGTGATTGCAAATGAACCCTGGCATTTCTTTTGTGCTTTTTTTCTTTTCCTTTTTTTTTTTTTTCCCCTTAACTAGCATATATGCAATGTAGGGGCTCTAAATAGGAATCTGTTCCAGGGACATCGCAAAGAGATGTTTTTACCATCCGTTTAAATATATAAGTACAGAGTGCAAGAAAGCAGGTCACTGGAATCATATTTTGTGTATCCCTGAATATATTTTAAATATCTCCTCTATAAGAACCAGCTCAAATCTTCTCAAGTACGTAGGCAAATCCCAGTTTACCTGTTCTGCGGATGGGACTCCAGGCTGCCAAGGCTCAGTTTAAGAAGGGAAAAAGTGAAGCGAAGTGAACCTGGAATAGAAGACCCAGGGAGAGGTGTGTTATTCTTGAAGGGTGAGAAATGGTAGCTGCAGAAGGGGGCTGTGCCTCCTGTGGCATCTGTCTTCTGAAGTTAAAAGCATATGGAGAAGGTATGAAACTACTGTGAGTTTTGAGTAGGAACACACGGACAATACCTTTAAAAGTCAGTTCTACTTTTTTATTATTTTATTTTTACTTTCAATTGAAGAAATTGTTTTTGTGTAGATGTAACCTTCCTAAGAGCCAGAGCTGTAATTTCTTGCATACTTACGTTTTTACTGAGTTAGTTCCTCAGGCTGCACAAAAGAATCTATGCACTGAAAACATAAATGCCTGATGACCCAAAAGGCAAGAAAGGAGCTGGCTAATCAAATAGTCAAATTGACATTGGCCATCCCAATAGCATCCTGGCAGATTGTGCTTTCACTAAGCCAGACATAAACAGCATGGCAAGCTCAAAAATATAACCCATCTTGATGCCAAATATGGACCTTGAGGGTACTGATGCATGCAAAATTATTTGTTTAACTACTGGCTCACACGTTTCTAATGAGACAGACAGTAAGTTGCTGTAAACTGAATGTGGTTTTGCCTTCAGTGGCTCAACTTTTTGCTGGCACCTACAGAGCAGAAAAACCTCTGCAGTCGTCTTTCATTTAACTTGGCATTTGGGGTTTTATCTAGATATTCACATAAAATTTACTTAGCCTATTTGTTTACTATCAGAATTTTAGTTTCTGGATTGATAGTATAACTTGCACAGTGCCTCTAGCTATTTGGTCTCAAGTGTACCCTCCCAGATGTGGCTGCAGTTCATGAAGGTCTGTCTAAACTGATTTTAAACTAACTAGCTCAGGTACTGATTACACTATTGCATGAGTAGCTTGAATTCAGCATGAACTGCTCCTTTAATTTCTCCAGGAACCTGCT
Source organism: Platalea leucorodia (assembly GCF_965183815.1). NCBI lineage: Eukaryota > Metazoa > Chordata > Aves > Pelecaniformes > Threskiornithidae > Platalea > Platalea leucorodia. Next base: position 98,044,191 of record NC_138824.1, read on the forward strand.
GCAGCTACCCTGCGAGCAGTACTTGAGCTAGCTAAGTCAAAGACCACTTGAAAATGTCAAAATTGTTGCTATCACACCTACACCCAGGCAACTATGATGTAGATATACCCAAAAAGAGATCGGTGTGTCAGGTTAGGAGTAAAAGGAGGTGATCAGCATGCGGAGTTTCTTTGTGAGACAGAAGTCTTAGCAAAGTGGATGCATGTGATGAGAAAATACATAGATGAATATTTGTTGATTTATTGTTCAGTATTTATGTTGCAATAGCTCTAGGATGGGCTTCCATCATGCTGCACAAAACTGTAAATCATATCAGCTTCTTCCTCCAAAAGTTTTCAAACTTAAAAAGCCGAAATCACAAGAGTACTATTTCTCATGGCGTACATGCACCTCTGGTGAAGGCATTCTGCCAAACTTTTGTGAGATATATAAATATATGCCAAGTGCTACACAAGTGTGTTGATCTGAGAGTTGCTTTTCTCAGGAAGTTGAGGACAGAAAGTTTGAGTATTAAGTTGTATGTTGGTCTTGTCATGTTAAGTTCTTTTTCTAGAGAAGAAGAAAAGGCTCCTCTGTCAGTTAGACTGCAGATAGAAATGCCTGTGTCTTTGCCCATTTCTGTCCTGACAAGGGAATAAATCGCTCCTTTAATTCAAAGCCTTTAGACCACCGAGAAGCATGGAGAATGTGTTAGCTTCATTCTAGTTGAATAGTGCAGGGATAACAGTAACAACTGTTAAGACAACACATTTCTGGCTCTCCATTCCTCTGATAGGGGACATAAAGGATGACCAGAGAAATGGTTGCCACCTGGAAAAAATCCAGTGAGAGGATTTCCAAGTAGTCATGAGATGCTTCAGTAGCACATGCTGCTGGATCCCAGCCACCACTACGGAGATATTACAGACTGATGGCAGGGTCACAGTAGCAAACTGTAGTACATAAAACACTGGGGTAGTGAGTCAAAAAATTCAGGAGAAAAAATATTGGCATATTGCTTAGTGAATGAAAGAATTTTAATGCTCCCATTGAAAACTGCTGTTTGTTCTTTCAGATCCAGCGAATTCAGCTCCGTCTATTCTAGATGGGTTTGACCACCGTAAAGCCATGGCAGGACAGCGAGTGGAGCTGCCTTGCAAAGCATCAGGGCACCCCGCACCAAAGTATCGTTGGCTGAAGGACAATGTTCCCTGGGAGCCTGACAGCAGGTTTCGGCAGACAGTTACAGGTCTGCTGATCGAGAACACGCGTCCCTCGGACTCAGGCAACTACATCTGTGAGGTGTGGAACAACTATGGGACTGCCGAGGTGATAGGGCGACTGTATGTAAAACGTAAGTCCTGGACTGAGTTAAGCTCTCAGGTGACTTCTTGCCTGGGTGTTTGCATCAGGGAAGATGTTGCCGTATCTTCCTGTACCTTCCGGTTTGTTACTTTACCTTAGCAATGCTCAAACTTCTCCAAGTTGTGGAACAACAGAAAGTAGGCTCTGTAGAGGTGAGTTCGTTGGACAATTAAACGATCAGAAGTGCAAATAGATGCAATTTATAATGTAGCTATATAATTTATCACATGGAGGATATGTAATTTAGAAGCTTGAATTGGATGCTTAAAAAGAAATTGCAAATGTTCTCATGAATAAAGCTGCCAAACTCTCATTGCCATGACTCATGCTGTTCAGTAATATTGAATACTCATACCTCCCCTCAGTTGAGTATTCATGTGTGAATATTCTGAATGTTTCACAAATTCTACAAAGATAATTATTACTCAGAAGCACTGCACTGGAAAAGTGTTATTCTTCTATTGTTAAAAAAAATTATTTCCTGGAACAGAAATAATGCTTTGTGAACTAACATTTCCACCTATACAGCATGACTAGCAAATTGAAAAGGGAGAAGTCTGTGAACAGTTCAGGCCATGAAAATGTCTTCAGAAATAATTACATATAATGTATTTGGGCAAAATAAAACTGAGATCAAAGATCAGTAATTTGTGAATTATAACAGAGGAGCTTTCTTTTAAACGTGTTCATAAAAATTAGTTGAATTCAGTCTGTGTTGTATGATACAGAGTCAAAACTTCCAGAGACCTGATGCAATGGTATCACTAGTGTTACTGAAAGTATCCCCAAGCACTGGTGATACTTTTTACTTATGGACTCAGTGATCAAACAGCCAGTAGTTATCTTGTGGATCAGGTTGGCAGGAAGCAACAGCTGGGCAAAGGAGTTTTACCCTCCTCTGCAATGGAGGATGTGGTTCAATTTCTTGCATCATCATGGCTCTGAGATGTTGGTGGTGCACTTGAGTGTGTCTATTTTGTTTAATGGGTCATTGGCAGTTTTGAGCCTTTGTGGTCTTTTGGATAGGTAAATTGAGATGTTCAGTAACTTGTAACATGCATATAAGCACAGATTAACTGTTGCTCTGGACCATTGTAGAGGAAAGGTCTGTTTGTTACATACATGTCTGTGATCCAGAATGACTGGGGCCACTGACCTGTGTGGTTTTTTTCCAGGCCTCTGTTCCCAATGAGCCACTAAAAATTTATTCTATACGTGTTTATAAAACGTTCTGTAAAGTGAATGAGTTAGTTGAGGACATTTTTATATACAAGCATGTGTATAAATGTGTGCGTATGCATGTATGCAAGCTGGTAAAAAAAATAAATAGGTTGGTATGTATTTTGTATCAGAGATGGTATTGCTGTTTATAGTAGTCCCTTACCTTTATTAGGAAATCAAATCAAAATATGCAAAGCATGAGATGAGATCTGCATTCCGTAATCCTAGTAACTATTAGGTGGCAGGATAGATTGTTATCCTCACATTTATGTTTATGACTTTTTTCCAATACTGTTCATCTTTTTTTTTTTTTTTTTACAATATAAAACTTGCATTACCTATCTCCTACTATTTTTTAAGGCTGATTTGAAAATACTGTAGTCTTCCCCATGTTGAAGCAGAAAATTTAGTGAGCCCACTCACAGAAACACTTAAATGTGGACAGATCCTACAGATGTCTATGCATGCACCTATATTAACATTTTAGTGCGGATCTTCTACTCTTAAAAGCTAATCTTTTGGTTATTGACATTTACTGCGCTTATTCACATCAGGGAGTGGTTTTGAAATATGTGAACCTGGTTCCTTTTGCATGAAATTAAACCAGAAGATGGGTTTCAGGCACCTAATTCATTGGTTCAAATGTGCACACTGAACTAATCTGAAGTAATGTCCTACCCTCCCAAAACATGTGTGGTGTCATTGTTAGGCCCTCAGCACCAGCTCAGTAGATCTGTTCCTACTGTTCATTTAGGCACGGTCTAGAGGATTATATCACATGTTAAGTAGGTTATGCCTATAGATCTATGTTTTGTGTCATGGATGTTGGTGGCCAAAATGCTTGTTTAGAGCAAACACAGTCGTGTTTTTTGTTTGTGGGTTTTTTTTTTTTTAGAAGGGTATGGTTTTTATTGTCCTCCCTAATTGAGAATTAATTTGTTACTTGCACATAAATGCACGTGCATACTTAATGTTCTCTATTTCCCTCTCCCTTATTTTGATTTAAATCTTCAGAACCACTAAAAGCCACGATTAGCCCGCGGAAAGTAAAAAGCAGTGTTGGTAGTCAAGTGTCCTTGTCCTGCAGTGTGACGGGAACTGAGGACCAGGAGCTCTCCTGGTATCGTAATGGTGAAGTCATCAACCCTGGTAACAACGTCCGGATCACTGGCATCAACCGGGAGAACCTTATTATGGATGGCATGGCCAAGAGTGATGGTGGGGCTTACCAGTGCTTTGTGCGCAAGGACAAGATGTCTGCTCAAGACTATGTTCAGGTGGTACTAGAAGGTCAGTCACTACCTGTTTAGCTATTCTGGTGTCCATAATGTATATGTCATCTTTGTGTCATTGTTGTAAAGTGAGGGATAGTGAACCCCAGACAGGAGAAGAGGGTACTCAGGAACTGTCAGTTCCTGGGTTTATTGTGCCCCACTCTGAGCAAAAACTAATGGAATGAAAGAATTGATTTGAAAACCAAAATCCCTCCTGAGCAGTCCTTTCCGTCTCTTTTTTTTTTTTTTTCTTGGGAGGGTGGGTGGTGGTGGTGGTGCTGATTTTTGACATTAGCTTTCAGCAGGCTGTGAGAGAAGAGGTCTCTATTCAACTCCAAATATCTCCTTCTGGGCATGTCTTTTCTGGTTGGGTGTATTGGCTGAAAGCTTGGACATCATCTTAACTAACTGACACAATGTTCCACATGATAATCAAGTGAGGAAAGTAATCAATTTGTACAGAGCCAGTTCACTAATGAGGCTGTAGTGCAGTCGTGGCATGGACACTATTTTTAGAGTCTTTATAGAAAAAGAAGAGATTACCTGCTTGGACAGAGTTACCTCGGCAACCATCTCCCGTGACTAAGAAAGCCTAAAAAGCATATTGATAATCTATCATGATGTCGAGAGAGTGCAGGTTATCAGAGAGCAACAGCAGGAAAGATTTCAAAGACACTCAGGTCTCACTGGGAAAATAATGTCTGCTTTCATCTCCAAAAAAAGCCTGTCACTTGAATTAAAAAAAAGAGGAGGCGTGGCAGCAGAGGTACATAGTGTGCTCACTCACATTTTATTGGTCCTGTGTCAACTTTCTTTCAGGATAAAAAAAGCATTTTTTCATTGCTGTTGTTTTCTTTTCTGAGGGATGACAGTATCTAACACACAGCAAAGGAAAGGAAGAAAGTCAGAGATGAAAATAAATAAATAAATTAGAACTCTGTCACATAACCAATGGGACAGAAATGAAAGGGAGAGGGGGGAAGAGGAGAAAATTATGAAATCGAATCAAATGCTCCTCCAGGGATGCTGAGGTCTTACAGCAGCCTGAGAGTGGCAGTGCCTTATGTTTTTGACTATGGGGCAAGCAAGGGAATTATGCAGCCCTGTTTTTAATTCTGCTATGACTTAGCATGTTTTGTGGGAAGTCTTGCATACATCATACCAGTTCCCTCAGTTTCCTGGGTAAGGTTGCACTGAAATTGCAATGTAAGAATTGTCGTTTCTAGGGGAGTCACCATAGTTTAAGCCTCCCAAACATATGGGTAACACGTAGCAGAGTGTACATGAAGAGGCTGTATATAGTGTGCACAAACAAATAGTGCATCACACAGATCCTGAGACTTGTCAGTCCTGTCCTGACACCCTCTGTACTGTGCAACACTGAAAGGAGTTGTCCTTAAAGAGCTTCATGTACAAGGTGAGTTTTCAAGTGTCTTTGGCCCCTCTCTAGGTAATGAGGTGCCTTTTCCTACTGTTTCTTGCAGGCACAAATGCTGTAGGAACACTACAGGTTACTTAGCCACTTGGCTCTTTAAAACCAGACAGTAGCCTACAGCACTGTTGTCCGAACATGGGACTGGATTTGCTTCCTGTGTTCTGCATACTGCCCTTGGTGTGTGGTCTTTTGCTCTCAATTGCACTGAAATTCCTTCTAGATACAACTTTGAAAGTATGATTTTCAAAGGAGAACAAACATGCATTGCATGATCTCAGAAAACACTTCCTAACTAATAGCAGATTGTTGGCACTCCTAAATGTTACCCAGCCGAACTCTCTGGATAGGTGGTTTTTAAATCCTGGTTCCTACTTACAATCTCAAAGTTTCTGTCTCCATCCATTCTCTTTATTCACTTGCCTGGTAGAGGCTGAGTAAATTGTGACACAGATCACAAGAGAAAGCATTTGAATGCTCTAATTTCAGAGGAATATTTATCTGTAGCATAAAATGACAACAGAAAGAAATTGGCATCACTGCTGTTACTGGCAATCTGTATTCAGAAAAGCTTAATTTAATACTTTTCTAAATGGGGTATTGTGGGTCAGGACTAAACTGCATTGGCACAGCTGTGTGAAATTAGCCTATGCAAGTTATGCCTGGCTCTTGCCAACAGGATTCATCCTTAGCTTTCCAAGGAGCTGAAATCTATCAGGAACAGAAAAATTCTGAATGTGTTGAGGTTTTGCTGAGCGTCTTCTGTGATGAACTGTGTATGGCTTTAACACTTTTCTGCAAGAACCTGTCAGTTCATATGGCTGTGCAGAGCCCTGGTCCATCTATTCAAGTGCTTTTTCTTCAGCAGAGTCAGTACCAGCTTTCTTAGAAGATGAAAAAGAAACCTGCAGTAAGCAAAGGATCATTTAAGTACTCTACTACCAAAATTTGTTTCCTTCTCTCAATAATTACATTTACATCCTGGAACACAATTGTTTGCATCGCTTCTAAAAAAGATCTTGGCTCATGTGATAGTCTCCAGGATAGAGGGATCAAGTTTTACACCATGTAAGTACTGTTCTCCTGCTTTTCTTTCCCTTGGCAGATGGAACTCCCAAAATAATTTCTGCCTTCAGTGAGAAAGTGGTGAGTCCGGGAGAGCCAGTCTCCCTTATGTGCAACGTGAAGGGGACTCCTCTGCCTACAATCACTTGGACACTGGATGAAGATCCCATTGTGAAGGATGGCAGTCATCGTATCAGCCAGATTATCACCTCCGAAGGCAACGTGGTCAGTTACCTGAATATCTCTAACACTCAGGTCCGAGATGGTGGAGTTTATCGCTGTACTGCCAACAACTCTGCTGGAGTCGTCCTGTACCAGGCTCGAATAAACGTAAGAGGTGCTTGTCAAATCAGCTCCTCAAAAAAACACACATAACTCATTGTAGTGGAGAAGAAGATTGTTGCATGTGATGAAATGAGTCTTGGAATGCCAAAACCAACTTACTGTTTTTCCTCTCCTTTTCTTCCCCCCTCTCTTTTCCCACCTTGCCTCTCCAGCCCCACCTAGAAAGTGTATGGTATGGTTAAATGTTGGAAGAACCCTTTGGCTTGTGTTCTATAGTCTATTTTTCCTATACTCATCTCTATTGGTTCAGAGTTTCTTTACTTTAGTCCTGCTGTGCATGTTTTTTTTTTTTCTTTTCCTTTACTCCTTTACTTGTCCATCATTCACTGTAATTATTCATATATAGAGTACTTTAGCTTGCATTTCTAGCTCTACATGGCATAATACCCATCCTCATGGTATTATACTTTATATACATAAAAAAAAAAAAAAGGCTAACTTTGTCAGTGTTCTCTTGTGTAACAGGATTCTAGCTTTGTATCAGTTTTAGTATTTCACATTAATTAAATCATCCTCAGCCTTTTAATTTGTAATGCAGCAAAGATTTTATCAGGCAAGTGTTGGATAATGCAAACACATACCCTCACATAATTAGTATGTATGCTGCAGGGTGAGGAAAAACTAGAGCATATAAAGATTAGGGAAACTGCTTAAGTAGCTCTTAAAAGCAAAAACTGTCAAATGCTAAGAAGTGTGTCAGCCGCATCTGTAAATGTCGTTAACATTTGTATATTCAGAAAAATTATATGCATGTTTCCTCAAGCAAATGTCCCTTTAAATTGTTTTCAAGAGTTTCTTTTTACCTTTCTAGGGCCAGCAAGCATTCGACCAATGAAGAACATCACAGCAATAGCTGGACGGGACACCTACATCCACTGTCGTGTGATAGGCTACCCATATTACTCCATCAAGTGGTACAAGAACTCTAACCTGCTACCATTTAACCATCGCCAAGTGGCATTTGAGAACAACGGGACGCTGAAGCTTTCAGATGTGCAGAAGGAAGTAGACGAGGGCGAATACACGTGCAATGTCCTCGTTCAACCCCAGCTGTCCACCAGTCAGAGTGTGCATGTGACAGTAAAAGGTGAGGTCGACTCGGAAAACTAGAGCCAAGCTAATGGCTGTGTCTTTTATAGAAACACAGAATTGCATACATAGGATTGTGCTGGCAGTTAGATAATGAGCACTTAAGAAGGTTAATCCAGATTTGTGTTTATTTTTAATGATGACATAAATGCTAATCAGTCACTGTGTCTTGTTCTCTTGACTTTTAACCTCCTTCATTCAACTTGCAAAGTATTGCTTTCTAAGTGGAAGCCTTGCAGAAGCAAGCTTTCTATGAGCAGTTTTCACTACAACTAAGGCAGTAGATTAATGTTTTGTCACCTGAGTTTTACTGGTGACTGTTTCTCTGCTGGATGACAAAGTTCACATTTTCATTAGCCAGTGACTTTCCAGCTTTTAAAAAATAAGATGAGAATTTTAATGTATGTGTTTCTGCCAATAAGCAGAGACAGGAACTGAAAGCATTAACCTTTCTTCCCTCTTATTAGTGTGCTTTTCTGGGTGTTCTTGATGCTTAGAAAGGTAGCACTGTAAATAAATGTGACTTAAAAATCTAACAGGATGCTTAATCTATTCAAATAGTCTCAACCAAGGATGTTCAGACGGACCTGAAAGACTTTGGCAATAGATGAGAATAGGAATTTTTTAGCATTGTGTTCTGACTGTTCTGATATTGGCAATGTTAAGACCTATTCACAAGGACACAAAAGACAGAAAACCTGATTGCAGTAGCACCTAGTTTTGAGCACTGGTGCCACTAAATAGTGCACTTCATGTGAACCTGTAGGAAGAATGGGGTGTAATTTCACTGTTCCTGAAGTCCTTAGAAACCTTTCCTAGGCACTTTTTTTTTTTTTTTTTTTTTTTTGGGGGGGGGGGGGGGGGAGGCAGGGGGGGAAGGAAGGTAGGTTGATTTCCATATCTGTTCTCAGATATGATACAGAGAACACTAAGGGAAAATGAGTTTGTTACAGACATCTGATCTTTTAACTCCTTTCTGTTCTGTTTGTTTAGCCCTTTCTTGTTTTCAGTCTGGAGTGATGTAATTGCTAATTATTTCAAGAGGTTAGAGGATTAACTTTAAGCCACTAGCAATTTGGACTCTGAAAGGCATGACATCTCATACACCTGAGCCCATCAGGGGCACTGGTCACACCCTGTGACAGAAAAGCTAATGTCACTATTTCTTTTCATGTACGTGGTATGTTGCTTGACATTACAGTAATATCCCGGATCTATTGATGCAGTTTAGGAACTGAATGCCAAATTAGTAGTTGCGTTGCTGCTGCGCTAACAGTTCACCATGGTAAATCTGATGGGCAGTGCTGCCTCTTAAATGATACTGTTCTTCAAATGAGTATCAAAATGAATGTAGCCAGACAAAAAAATATCCAGCAGTCTATCCTTACAGCTTGGGAATTTAGATCATGCTAGCTGGTACCTCAGGTGCAATACTGGTTTGGGTTTTTTTTTTTCCATTAAGTTACAATTTCAAACTTGACAATTCCTCCCCCGGAAAGCAGATTGCCAGCTCTATCAATTTTGATTGAACTGTAGCTTTTATCAGTGATTTGACTTCCTTGAAGGTGTTCTACTGTATTTCTGGATATTCAGCTGCCAGGGTCATTGGCTGGTCAGAAATCTCAAACAGTGACTGCATGTACTCTCAATAACTTACTTAAACATGTGGGATATTTGAAGAGCGCCAGTGGGCTGAGCTGCCCTGCACCTGTGATACGGCCTCATCCTGCATGTGCTCCATAAGGCAGATGCATTGGAGCAGTGCAAGTTGCAGTGTGAAAAGTGATCCTTGGCACATGCAAAGCAGATGTGTCAGTGTGGCTCATACCTATTGATCTGGAGTTGCCAAAGTTGGCTACAGAGTGCCCTAGGTACTTCAGCATGCCCTGGCCTTGACAAGATTTTTTTATTTAAAAAAAGGTTAATATCCTGTCCTCCTAAGCTAAGCCCAAAATGTCAAAGGTGAGCTTTATATGTCAGACCTGAACAATTATCAAGGTTCTGCTGTTGTAGCTGGAGGTCAGCATTGCCACAGTGTCTTTTTAGATGGCTATGTATTGTTTTCTTCTGTAACTACATAGTGATTTTATCTATCTAACATATTAGCAGAGAGTCAAAAGTGGCCTGTTGCTTCAAAATATTAATGCTTTTGCTGTCTTTTCATTTTATAGATTCCAAAGTTAATGTGATGAGTTTTCAGGCACTTGCGTGTGATTCTGAGAAATATGAGATATGGCCCAGCTTGCATACTAGAGGCTTAAAGTACTCTGAAATATGACATTATAAGGGGGGTTAATATCAGCGCCTAAATGTCCTTATTTATAGTTCAGCTTCTTATACCATCAGTGTTCTTATTTATTCTCCAGAGAAACACAGGGAGAATTATAGCCCATCTTCAACATCATGGGTCCTTTGGCTTGTTCTCATTTCTGCTACAAGCTTCCTGGGTGACCTCAAACCAGTCATCTGAAGGGTGATTCAGAATAGATGATACTTAATGAGCTGTTACTTGGTATTTTGTTTCCTTTGTGTTCTGTTCTGAAGACATAATTATCAATTTCCTCATGAGCTTTTCCGAGATGATAATCTCTGTGGTATCAAAGTGTTTTAGAAACAATGCATTCATTTTCAAACCCCACCTGGATGATCAGGACCGCTTTGGCAAATGGCAACTGAGGCACAGACTGAACTTAAAAGTATGCACAAATTTTTGCATGTTCAATTTCAGAATCCTACAGCTTGATTTTTCCAGTTCACCTGCTGTTATATAGCATTTATATGTTCAAAGCTCTGCTCCCATTGAAATGAAGTTGTTTCTGAGAGTTCCTTTTCCTTTGTCAGATCAGTTACATCACCCAGCTTAGCAACCCCCTGGGAAAGACAGATTTAAGTCATTTAATTAGCATTATCTGAGAGATCTGTGGCAAAGGTGAATATAGAATTTGGCTCTACAGGGCAGCATTTATCTGCATTATGCATACAACTGGCGTTTCTTGTCTGCAGTCCTCAATGCCATTTACTGCCCACTTTCCAAACTCTCCAGTACATGAAGCATCCTCATTCTGTCTTGAATGAGGATTTGCTAAAAGCAGCATCCAAATAAAGATATGCAACAGCATGAGCATATAATTAAATACAAGAGGGCTGCCCATTCTGTAGAGTATTTTGAGATTTACAAACATCCAAATGAAAGCAAAATCTTGAGGACGTTCTTTGGAAGTCACTGTAAGATCTCAGGCAGGAGAACAGAAAGTTACTTGACAATAACTTCAAAATTAAATCCTGGCTGCCAGAGAACCCAAGAGTGGGGCTTATAGAGCCTTGCTGTGCAGCCTCCCACCTGGCAGGCTGTCAGGAAGCCAAAAGCTTGGGACCTGGGCACTTATGTGCTATCCAACCTTAGGCCAGCTACTTCTTTGCATTGCTGATCAGAAGAATCAATTAGACACTACATGAAATTAGCTGTCCCATTTTTTAGGAATAACTGGTGCCCTTGTCTGCATAACTACCTACTCCAGAGCTCTGCAGACTCCAAATAACCCTGTCCCACAGAGATGTGGCATGCCACCCCCCCACCATCCTTTGCCTGCTCCTTGTCTCTGTCCCAAAATCTGGATCTTGGAAGCTAGCAGCCCCATAAGCTGTTTTCTGGGAGCTGAGTGGATAAGCTGGCAGGAAAATATGCAGGTCTCTGCTTGGCAGACATAGCTCTGTTGGAACCGTGTCTGAGTCCTAATGGAGCTTTTTGGAAATCAAGCCATCCTGGCATTATTTTTTTATATTTAGACAAACAAATTGGCCAGTTCTGAGTTCTGACAAAAAGCCATGAAAACTACCCACCCTGTAATGCATACCTAACAGGGGGTAGAATACAACTGTACTTACATACTTAATTTCGGGTATTTTATACCTGTTGACCACTTGCCTTGGCAACTGTAATAATACCCTTTCAATGTGTTTTGCTTTGGCCTGTGTTAAATGCAATTTTCTTTTTAGCTTTTTTGTAAAGTAAACTGAACCCCCTTTCCTCCTGCTCCTGCAAAGTGGAAACAGTAGTTACTGACATCCTCAGAAGTAATCATTGAGATTAGCCTTGCTAAGGATACTGCATAGGTGCTTGCCAAGAACAGAATTATTCTTAGCAGCACCAGTTTCTTACTCTGTATTTGGCCCAGCTCTAGTGGATTGCCAGTGGGGTTCATATACATCTGCCAATGGCAGAGGACTGTTGCAGTCAGTCATCCTAAGGAGAAGAATATTCTGTAGAAGATGTAGAGTTTTGCGTTCATTCCTCCTAAGTATGACTTGTCCTCCTCAGTTTTCTCCAGCTCATCCTTGCCCAAGTCCTGGCTCTTCTGCTCTGGGTTCCAAAACCAGTTTGTCCTCCATGTCTTTCCCATCTCAGTCCTCATTTCCTCGGCGCCTTGTTCTCATGACTCAAAACTAGTCTTCCCTTTGAGAGCTCCCAACCTTCCTCCCAGCCTCCAGATACAATCTTCTCTTTCTTCCAGTCTTCTCTTCCCCCTCTCCACTGGGTTTCAGTCTGTCTCCCCTTCACATGGATCTTCATTCACTGTCAATGTTGTACCTCACCCCACTGCTTCCTTGTCCCAGTCTCACATCCCCAGCTAGTTTCCCAACTCCACTTTACCAACCCGCATTACCTCTGCAATCCCACCGCAAGCCTACTCCCAACATCTGACTTGTCCCCACTGCCCCTAAATCCATTACTATAATTGGATTTTGTTGTCCTGGACACTGCTTTGAGTTTCTGCTTCATTGCTTGCTGCTGCTATCTACATGCTCAGCAATGCAGGCTGGTTCCCCACTCTGGTCCCTTGGCCCCCACATCTCCTTTCTTTCTCTTTTCATTGAAATAACTTTTTTCATGCTTCCTGGGCCCAGCATTGGCAGCTGTATGAGCACTAGAGAGACAAATCTCTCCGCTTTGATTTCTGACATCCCACCAAACTGCACCTGCCCCATGTGGCTGGAACTGACTCAGTCACTGAAGGTAGTGCTAGGATGTGTTCACTGCTCCTCAAAGCCTGGGAGCTCTTAGCTGTTAGTCGCTGGAAAAATGTCTTCTAAGGATGTGATAACTGTGGGGGTTTTCTCTGTTTAATTACTTGATTTTGCTCAGACTGCAAAAGTTGAGAACCCTTGTGATGACTTTTCATAGGGACAGCAAGAATATCTGATGCTAGTGCCATCACCTGCTGAACTTGAAATCCATGCTGCTGATCATGGGGCAGGTGGGACTTCTCAGATTGTCACAGTGCCTTTTTTTTTTTTTTTTTTTTTTTGCTTTTTGCTTTTGTGGTAGGATCAATATACACTGCATCCCTGTTTTTCCACCCTTCCAGCTTATTCTTGGAAATGGCCAAACAGTTGTAGCTGAAACTTTCCAGCTGAAATGACTCAGCCTGAGGCGGACACCTGGCCTGGAAAAATACTATCCAAACAAAAGTCAGACTGCAAGCAAACGAATATAGTCTTACAATGAGAAGTGTTAGCAAACAAAGAAAGAGGTTATATTACCCACCCCATCTGTAAGTTTCATGTTTCCGTTGAAAAACAACCCTTCAAGTGGCAAGATGGTTAAATAATAATAATAGCATCTCTTCTATAGCACTTTAGTAGATCTCAAAGCATTTTAAAAACAGGAGTCATTATCTCAATTTTTTTTTTTATTATGTAATTTATAGTAATAGTTTTCTGAGCTACAGTATAAGCCATCAGTAGTAAGTGATGATTTTCTTTTCATCAGTCTCATGGGACACGCTTCTCATGTAAACAGCCTGCTGCTATTCACACTTCTCTGACAGAAATTAATTGAAAAAGAAGCCTCTGAGAGGGAAGGGTGCAGCATCATTAAAATAGAAAGTGTGGTGTTCAAAAGGCCTGTTTCTGGTCTTGCAGAGCTTATATATCTCATTCATTTAGAAGGCTTCTCATCACGTTATGCCAAAGTGATAGCACTTCACCTGTTCTGAACCATGTAAAAGAATTGTACCAGCCTGTTTCTTTTTAGAAAATAAGCAAACCAAACAGGGGCTATATCTAAATAACTTCGTTGCAACTATTTGAATAGATTCTCCTCATCTTTCCTGGGAAGTATCTAGCTTTTTCCAATATATAAAATGTTACTGGTGGATTTGCATTGCAGATCACTTCAGGGAGGGCTGGTTTAGATAGTGAAAAATATGCAGGCACAAAAGGGAAAAAAACATCAGGGGAAATCTTTCAAGGGTTCTTGAGACCATGGTGCATGCTGTCATCAAACAATCTGCTGATCTGTTTATGCTTCGGTTTGTGGTGTGGATTATGGCAAGTGCAAGTTGAGTTTCATGCAGTTATCTAAGACGTAACTTCTTATCTGTCCTACTGACTGAACATTGACAATAATTTGAGTCAAAAAAAAACTTCTGGTCTTGACATCCTTCAGATACTTCTTTCATTATATCACTTTCTGCCCTTCTTTCACTCTCCTATCCAGTACCTTTTTTGAATCCATCCAAGCTTGTTGCAACTTACTCAGGAAGAAATATTCAGATCTCTCCAAGCCACTGGAGCTGTCACATGCAGGAATCATGCAAGGGCCATGCAGTGAGAATGGATGAGAATGTCCAGTTGTGCAAAAGATCCTGCAAAAATCCATGTAACAGTCATTCTCAGGTCACGTAATGGGCATAGGGACTTGTTATGGGGAGCAAGCAGTGGCAGTACTCTGATTTAAGGGAACATGCACTTTGATAGTGATACCTCCCATATGAGAACCCCAGCATCTAACCCATAGAAGCACCTGAAGAAAAGACTAAGAGAGTCTGGTATTCAATATGTGAGACTTGACAAGTCTGTGTAAATTTTTTGCCATTCAACAACTCAAGGTTAGCCTTGCATTAAAATAGCTGACTTATATTATTTAAAAGCTCACAAGTGTCATGTGGATGCTCTAGTTAAATGTCTTATTTTATAGCATTACACTTCTAATATACTATACTCCTAATGACTTCACTTCTGACACTGCAGAAAATGGTCACCCAAAAATGTATGTTAAAGTTGTTTCATTACTATCCTAGTTTTCACGATAAGGAATTAATATGTAAAAATATAAAACTCTTCATTAAATCTGAAATAAAACTCACTGGTTTTCTGCACAGCCTTATATCTTTCAAACACAATTTAAGTTGGTGTATGGATGTATTTATTTATGAATTATGTGAACAATATAAAATGAACCTTAATACTTGAGTAAGAGCCTCAGCTAGAGGAGTTCAGGACTATCTGTATATTATGCTTAGGTTTATCAAAAGCTAGCCCTCTTCTCTGTCTTACAATGCAGATTTATTTACTTTGGGTTTAGAAGGTGGCAAGTTCTTGCTCTTTTTTATACGTATTTTATCAATTATATTTTAAATACTTATATATTAGTTAAAATTGCTCTTAAAATTTTAAGCACTTTACTGCATCAAGTTAGTGTGAGCTATTAGCAGTGTGTGTGTAAGTACACATAGTACGTATATATAGAAAGTGAGACTGTGGGTGCACATGATAGTGCAGGTCTGGAGTATGCTGGCCTAATTTCAAATCAATGTGTATAATACATAGCATGCAAAAAAAAAGACAGTATCAACCCCGTGGAAACAGAAGGGTGATATAAAATCAGCTGCTTATATACAGTCCTGGGATAAAGGTGAAAGGGAAGCTAGTGTGAAATCAAACTACTCACAGGAATGATTTTTCAGAGGCAGAGATCATTCCATTAAAGTCCTCTCATCTAAATCTGGAACCTTTGGCTCTAGTGATTTAGTTGGTTTCAACTTTTCACAGTGTTACTTGAGGACAAAGATCACTTTAGATCATGTAGGGGCTAAACAAGGGCAATAGTTCTGGACCAGGTTCCAAAAGCATAATAAAAATAACTAGTAAGTGTCTCCAGATACCTAGCCTACAAGTGAGGCTTTTTATCAGGCAGCACTTTAACAATAAAGGTAACTGCCTGTTGTGTTAATACACTCTTGCAGCTGCTATCTTATCTTCAAATCAAGAACGTTTTCTCTTTTAAAAAATAAACAGCAAATGCATCCCCTTGGGCAGGGAGCTGAGCTTCCCACCATCCTAGGTTTGCAGGGTGCTTCATATGATAAGGGCATGCATTTTTCCCTCACAATGGAGGCTGAAAGGAGGTGGTTTGATAGATGGATGAGACATGACATAAAAGCACACTTGGTTTCTACACAACGTTTTACATCCTCTCTTACTTTGGAGGAGCTCTCAGAACAACATCAGGGAGCCTGTGAGCTACCAGTGTTGCGTTGCAGGAAAGGGGAGTGGGGACTAAGATGAAGGATGAAGCCTCTCTCATCAGCTCCCCCTAGAAAAACACACCACAGCATTTGCTCTGCCACACTCAGCGACAGCTCCCGATAAATACCACAGCTTGTTGTGGTAAGATTTTGAAGATGTTTGAATGCAGGCTTAATTTTGGTAACTAATGAACATACAAGTAGAGGGAAATGTGCAATAACAGAGGCATTACAGGGATTAGTTTGGTTCCTTTTTTTTTTTTTTTCCCCCAATGCATACACTTAGAAAGGCCCAAAGAATATAATGGCATTCCCTCTTTTCAAGACAGGTAGCAACAAGGGAGTAGGGTATGAGGCTTGGCTCAATAAATGTTGTAGTTTGATGAATGACATGCCCTAATGATAAGGCTCAGTACATACAAGAAAGAAGCAGAAGAATCCACTGCTTCAGCGACTGTATGCAATTGCTCAGACCATCATCCACAAGGGATGGAGCTGTTTAGGAGAAACAATCGATGGCTGAGAAAACTTGAAAATTACTAGGCTGTGGCTAGGGTTTGTGCAGAGACAAGACAGTTTTGGCTTTTGCACTCCCAGTGCATGAAGTCTAGGGTCACACAGCTGCCGTAAGAGGCTATGCAGTTTTGTGGTTATTACTTTGCATCAATCAGTGGACCTGTGTTGTGAGTATACATTGCAAAAGGTATTTTATATTGTAGGCACGGCTCCTGCAACAGTGTTGTTGCAAGAAAATCCATTAGGGAACCATTTCTAATGATAAAGCAGAGGACGACTTTCATTTTACTATGCAGAGCCACAGGAGAGGAACACCATGTTCACAAGGCTGCTGCAGGAGACAGGCTATCTGCAGAATACTCTGTTTTAGTGAATCATCTCAGCAGTTTCTTCCAACATAACTCCCATGGAACGGAGGGCAAGAAATTAAGGATGTTCCTCTGCTAATGGAGAGCAGCATGGAAGCCCTCCTTGCCCTCCTTTACAGTAATCTCCCAGAGGTACAGAAGACCTTGCTAGGGCACAAAAACATAATTTAAATCTTCCCGCATTAGCACTAATGAGGCTGGCCCATGCTCCTCTTCTTAAATAGACACTTAATTCAAGCACTCATCAATAAAGAATTCCCAAGATATTGTGCTTCATTGCATGAAGCTGAGATTTTCACTCTTTGCCTGTTGCAGGTAGAGGAAGAAATATCCCTTCCACGTACACAAGCACACATACACATACAGCCCTCTCTCCATGCAGTTTACATATAACATCTTATATATAAAACAGCATAATTTAACAAAAAAATCAAATACAAGCTCTGAAGTATGGTCAAACTAAAGCTACCTCTAGGGAGGGAAAATACTTCAAGGTGTGTTGAAGTATTTTAAACACATTTTAAATCTGTCTGTCGTACTGTAACTTTTCTCTCTCAGAGTTAAAGTAGTATACATCCCTCTTTTGTTTTGTTTTTGTGTTTTGGTTTGTTTTTTGGTTTTTTTTTTTTTTGTGCTGTTTGACAATGATACAGCTTTAGTTTACAAAAAAATAACCCACATGCTGGATAATCAAGCTTGATATTTTCTTCTGTCAGGAATATACATCAACTTTTTACTGCAGAGATAGATGTAGTTAGAGAAACAGAGAGATGGCAACATTTGTATTTCAGAATTTGCCTGACTTCAGGTATGCTTTATTCTATGTTTTTAATAAGTGATTTTTTGTGGTTTTTTCCTTCTTCAAACTATAAGGAAGAAAATTTATCTGCAATGTTAGGTTGCTAGGAACTGCCTTTATCAGCCCAAACTGGTAAATACTGTAGCTGAAAAACATTCTTCAATACTTCAAAGTTATCACTAGACTATTTACTTTTTTTTTTTAGTACTGATTTTAAATTACACATTGGTTTTTAAAATAAGCTCCTTGTCAGGACTGCAAGATGCTGCAGGTTGAATATACATTATAATTTATGAAGCAGAAATAAATGTTGGTTTCCTCTGTATCTTAAAAACCTGAGCAGAGGGAAAATGTGCTGTCTATAAATATTTTAGCCAATTTCTGAAATGCTCTGCAGGCTGCTACTTAAATTTTAGAGCTGGTAAATGCAGCCTTGCAAATCAGTGTTTTCTGAAAAATACTTCAATGTGACCTAATGATCTTGCTCCCTGTTTTCTTCATCAGGGAGATGGAGAGTGAAGATGCACATAATAATCCTTTAGCAATATGTTGTCTGACTTTTGATATCATTTTGTCCATGAAAGATTGGTTCAAATTTGTTACACACTCAGCAGAAAATACAGAGGCAATTTGCCATCCTGTTGTGAATTTTAGCTTATTTTTCAGCAATGATGCCTGAGACTAAGAGAAGGGTTTGAGCAGAAATGTGTTAGCCAACACAGTAAGGGAGGAACTTGGCATTTAGCAGATATTTGCACTCATCAAGGGGAAAGGTTATGTCAAAACCTTTTGACAGTCTCATTCTAAAAATTTCTCATTCCCACTTATATTATAAACTGCTTGTCAATAAATGCTAAGAGAAATTTGGCCTTTTTCTGCTGATGTACCAAGAACCTGAAATCTCTCATGTGAATGTGCTAGCTGCGCTAAGGTAATTAGAAGAGGCAGGCAGACATTTTGCCTCACTTTGTGACACTGGGTCCCCAAGAGAAAAAGCAGTTAATTTCCAGTGCCCAAAGTTCAAATAAACACAGTAATTTATACTGAGTTTCTTTTTTCTGTATGCTTGATCTACCAGATTTTCAAAATGCAACAGGACAGGTTTTAGCAATTTGAGAGACGGCAGTCAGGAAAAGACATTACGATGTGTGAGAAAATTTGATTGCAGCGGCACTTCTCACAACCGCAGACAGCAAGCTGCTCTTTGAAGAAGTCAGGGAAAGCCTGTAAGGATGAGTTGTGGTACCCTGTGCCTGATGTTACCTCTCTGTGGCAGCTGCGCACGGTCATAACTTCTCCTCATCAAACGGCATCACGGCTATGCCAGAAACAGTGGAGTTAGTATCTGATTTGTGCAGCATGATATGCATATACACAAGCATTTGAACATGCCTTTGAACGACACCTTTGCCCTTTGGGGGTTCGGTATCACTTCCTTAATGATAAACTTTCTTACTCCTGATGGAAGAGCAGCCAACATGTGCAATGATCAAAAGAAATGCATTGAACTACCATAGTAATGGTCACAAATACTTATCCCTGCATCCCAGAAACAGGACACTGGCAAATATGCTGCTGGGGAAGTCAATGGGCTGGTATACATTGCAACCACTTTGAAGAGGTTTTTTGCTTCTTTCCTGCTTCAATTCTGGGGAAAACACAGCCTTAGATTTGCTAAAGGGAGAAAGGACAAAAGAAATACAATTAGATAAAGCCATCAGCTCCATTTTCTTCTGAAGCTAGCAAATATACAGCAGTATAAGTGTTCTGCTTTGAGTATTGTTCAATCTTTCCTGTTAAAAATGTTCAAATGTACTAGAGAGTATATACAAGTAATCTCTCAGGCAAGAATAGGAAAATGCACTCCTATGTCTAAGGTACATAACCTCTAGGAGCCTTCTCTTTTGATAGATGAGTATTTGAGTACTGCTTGCAAAGTTGGTTTTATAGTCTTTTCTGGAGTGATTGATAGAAACCTATCTTAGATCAATGCCCTGGCTGTTAGAGTGCTCCCCTGAGAAGGGGAGAAGATGGCAGTTCCTTCATCTGGATAGGTATTTGATTCACAATTTACCAAATTGTTAGTAAATGTTCCAATGACAACCCGGAGAAAGTGAGGCACCCCCGTTAATTCCTGCTTTGTTTATTGAATCCAAGCCACTGTTTCCTGTGTTTTTATTAAAAATACCTGAAAACAAAATGTTTTCTAAGAAGTGGAATTCTTCTCTATGATAGAAAATAAGAGCATTTCTTTCATGGTTTTTGGTTCAGCTATAGAATAATAAGTAAAAAAAAGAAAAGAAAGAAAAAAAGATTTTCCAAGCAAAATATGCTTAGCAGGAATTAAATGCCAGCTTGAGAGTTTATGCCTTGTACTGGCCCTCTGTTTAGAAATCAGTTTTAGCTTAATTTGCTGTCCTACAAGTACTGTATATGCCTTTCACTTCATACCTCTACCCAATCTTATTGAGAATTGTGACTTGACACACTAAGAATTAAATGCCAGGAGTAGTTAGAGAAGCTTACACTTCCTTTCATCACGTCCCAGAGGCAAAGCTGGAGCCTCTTCCAGGTTTATTCTGTGACCCTGAGCAAGGCTCTCGCACGAGATCCTGAAAGCTGCCGAGCCCTTCCTGGACTGTCCAGGCAATCCCGCTGCTGAAAGTCCTGGTCAGTCACGAGATGGCAGTGTGATTTCTTGAAGAGGTGCTCAATACTCTTGCAGGAATCTGCCAGTGGTGTCTGGTGTCTCTAGAAGCCAGGGATTTCACTGCTTGTGATCTCTGCTTATGCATTGGGTAGTCAAGAAAAAAGAAGGTATTTGCAAAAGGTGTGATTTTTTTTTTAGCTAAACAATGCTCTATGGCTGTCGAAGGTGTTGATTTTACATGTTCAGTACAGCACATCTGTTCCATTATGTTATTCTCAGTAATGAAACTGTAACTGCAATAGCTCCTCTTTCCTCTTCTGTTTCAGTTCCGCCTTTTATTCAGCCTTTTGAGTTCCCACGGTTCTCCATCGGGCAGCGAGTCTTCATTCCCTGCGTGGTGGTCTCTGGTGATTTGCCCATTACAATCACCTGGCAGAAGGATGGCAGGCCGATCCCAGCTAGCCTCGGGGTGACAATTGACAACATCGACTTCACCAGCTCCTTAAGGATTTCTAATCTTTCGCTGATGCACAATGGGAATTATACCTGTATAGCTAGAAATGATGCAGCAGCTGTGGAGCACCAAAGCCAATTAATTGTGAGAGGTAAGTAGATGTAATTAGTTTGAAGGGCACCAATTAAGCAGAATTCATCAGTATTTTGTAATGGCATCTGTTTGATGGGAAGTACAAAAAAGAGGAAAATATGGTAATCCCTCTCTTCATAACACAGAGCACACAGAGCAATGAAGTACAGAAACGAATATGAGATTTTCTATCTAAAAGTCTTGAAATTAATCAACAACACTGGAGTGCACAGGGTGGATGGGGGAGCCACAGGACTGACTTCCTGGAAAATTTTGTGAGGTACAAGCTCATTCATTGGGATCAAGCATTTGAAATGGTATCAAATTCCTCTCTGTTATTGTTTTAGTCTGATTATCTCCATTTTTGATTTAGATCCACCTCTCACATAACATTATGTCAATAAAAAAGCAAAGCATTGATGTTGACTTCACAGGGAAAAGACTCTTCCCTGTTACCATGTTGTTCTTTTTCTTATTTGTGTTTATTACACAATTAGCATGATTCATTTGCTTATGCTTACTTCACAACATTTTGCCTTGAAATAGAGGTGAATATAGTTTCAGTAATGAAACATTTTATGTGGAAAAGACCTTTTAGAGAGATACCTTGCCTTCAATAGCTTTTACTTTTCAAGTCACACCTTAGCCAAGTTCCCTAGAGGTTATGCCTTGTGATCCATTTTCAAACTTACTGTGCAAAACTTCAACAAAAGTAAATTGCTTCCTTTTTTTTTTTTGTGAAAGTTTTTCAAAGTGTTTTAGATTTTCATTTTTTAAAAATAAGACAGTTATACTCTTCCCTCTCCACCATCTCCCACTTGCTGTCAAGCCATTAGACTCCACAGAGAAAGAGGTTACATACTGTAATACTGCAAGTGACCCTGGTTATTTCTCCCTATTGCAGATCACTACATCTTATATCCCTGTCTGTAAGTTTACCAAGACAAGTCTTAAAACCACTGAGGGTTTTTTGCCATCTTTTTGACACTTCTTTTCCTCCCTCAAAAACTCATTTGAAGCAAAACTTTCCGAACAGCTCTTTCTTTTAAGTCAAATCTTCCTACTGTCCTAGGACTACCCTTAATGGATTATTCCCTAGTTTTCCACTAATAGAATGTGTATGCTTATTTTCTTAATGCTAGTATTACCAAAACTCAGCAGCAAATAGGTCCATTGCTTTTTCACTAGTTTTGGTATGAATATTACTTTAATGATTTAAAAAAATTCACTGCTTTTAATCTTGTATTATTCAGTAAAGATTACTTTACCGATCTATCCAGTAATTCCTAAATTAAGTGTCTTAATTAACTACATGCATTTAATTATTCTTTTTCTAAGCTGTTCTGTTAGTTTTTAACCCTATCCATCATTATAATAGTAAAAGACTTTCCTCACCTTCTCTTTTCCTGAAGAAGGGAAAGTTGACAACCTCCCATCACAACGGACAGTCCACTGGCTATGTCTGCCCTCCGCAGAAATGCTGCATCTAAAACCAGTTGAGATCGTACCTGATTTGCAGTTATACTCAGTCCTTGAAGTAATGAGAATGAATCAACTCTGTACAGGTTCCTATAGGTATTTCATCAAAACAGGGATGGTAGGATGACCTCCAGAAAAAAAAAGAAAAAAAAAAAAGTTGACATAGGTAGTACTACTGAAAACTGTCTCTCTGCAAACACTGTCTATCCTTTTTTCAGCACTGAGATCTATGAGGCTGTAACAGCTCAAGTGAGCCCATGTGTAGTGATTTCTGCTCTGTGCCCCACTGATCCAGGCAAGCCCTGCCTTCTCCTAATGGCATCCCTGCTCTCCCTGCCTTGCCTGGACTGCCGCATCCCTGCCTTCTACTGTTGGTGGGAAATTCCTCTTCTGGCAAGCACCTGGCTGGCCTGACCTCTGTTCCTTGGACATGTCTGCCTCTTGCTGCCTTGTTTGGCATTAATTTGTTTTCTCTCCTTGTCTGGGGGAGGAGTGCTGGGGAGTCTGCTCTTGCACCCCTTTCATGCCGCTGACACAAACACCTCCATTTTCCCCTTGCGTGCTGCTGCTCTAACTGCACCTCCTGATGAGGCCTCTGCCCCAGCAATGAGATGACAGCTATTGGGCGTGTGTACCGAAAGGGCATCCTTATAAACCCATGGGCATGATAGAGGGTAGCTTTTCACTTTGTTTTACTCAGAGGCTTGGAGCCTCTGGAGTCCTAGTCCTGCAACTTTTTGGGAGGTTACGAGACCTACTTCATTCTTCCCCTCCTGCTTATCTTTCTGCCCAGCTAGTGCTCTGCAGCAGCCTCCTTTAAGCCTCTCTCCTCTCTTCTATTCTCTCTCTATGTCAATTTAAATGGTAATATCTTAATCAGTTTTGCATATGCATCTGGGATAATAGTTCTCACTCAGAGGGACAGGGGAAAATTAATATGATGTTTGACCTGAATTTTCTGCAAAAACGCTGAACTGACCTCTTTCCCTTATATTGAACTGCTTCAACTGTCTCATTCCACATAGGTCAGAAAACAGCCAGCCATCAGAGGGTTGGTCACTGCTCATCTGCGTCCAACCTGACCTATACACATTTAAGTAGAGACTTGCGTTCTTGCTGTCCGTTTCTTCTTCAGGCTTGCTGTTCCCTCCTCATCTTTTTGTTCATAGGTGCTATATAACTGAAACATAATATTTTTCTAAATCAACTAAGCATTTTTTCTCCAAATAAAGGAAGAAGAAATGGTGCTTAAACTCCTCTTGTTTCTAATCCACATTGTGTGATGGTTTCTCAGTGGTGTGCTTTGAACTTAAATGTTGGCTTTCCTAAATGTCAGGGGATGTGTTCAGGGAATAGCTTATTTATTGGAAGCGTGTGCATTTTGATATGAGAGTAGACAGGTAATGGGAGAGGAAAGCAAAGGGAAATACCACTGTTCCCCACAAAGTTCCTTTTTCCTTATCTATACTTTCATTGTATTTGTTTTAAAAGTAGACTTAAAAACAATGAAGGCTATCATGTTTCCAAAATAAGTGGGAGTCCATATCATTTTACAGTACATGGGTAGACTTAGAAGTAGAGTCTAAATTCCTAAGATGAATGAAGAAACACAGGCCAACTGCTTGTTGCTACATTTGAACTACTAGTGAGTACACAAACTTCTGCCAAATCCATACAGCCACATAAATTCTTCAGCTTTACAACTTGAGATTTTTTCCCTCAATATTTTCTCTGTCAGATAGCATGTATCTGCTATTTTTTAGCATTCATATTTTTCTGTTAAGTTTTAAGTTTGCTAAATTTCCTATATTCTTCCTACAAATATTATTTTTCATATCTAAGCTGCACTGCCATTTTGCCAGGAGTATTAAATGGCAAAAGAAAAACAAGTACTGATCTCTTAAAATCAGTGGGCACCTTATGGTAAATCTTCACTGCTGTTCCCATTATTTTGTGCTCTATAAAAGCAACCAAGTGGCAATAAGGAGTCCTAAAAATAGCTGGCCAGCAAGGCTGGATTTTCCCTGCCTTAAATATCAGAGGAAGATGACCAGCTTCCACAGAGCTTCCTTGCAGAGCATCACATAGGAGATGGAAGGCACCTGCTGAGAGAAAGAAAGTGAGAGGAGAAAGCTTTTGAGCAGCTGTGCAGCCCTGGGTAAGAAGATCTTAGGGCAATCTCGGTTCTCTCTGCCACAGGTTTCTTGGTGAGGACATGGAAATGAGACAATCACATGCTCTGGGCAGAGATCTGTCAGTGCTGCTCTCTACAATTTATTAGCCAATTTCAGACAACTCAGAAGAGGGGAAAATGCCTCCAGTGAAGCTGAAAGCCTAAAAACTTAATGAAAAGAGGTGATTGATTGATTAGAAACACCTTTACTGAGTGTAATACTGACCACTAGAGAATCTACTCAGATGAGCCCTTCTGCAAACACAAGAAATGTCCCAGTTGGAGTCAGTACTCAACCACGAGATATAAATCCACAGAAAAACAGCTTTATTAGTCCTAATGTTTATGGAATATCTTTTAAAAGCTCATTAATTAGCCACTGGGAGAAGGCTTCCATCTTCACTGCATCTAGGGTCTCCAGGTAGGCAGTCCAGGTGAGTGAAAACAGGGCTTTCCTTCCCAAAATCTTGTGCTCTGCCAGATCCCAGCCTGCAGTTCCTCTAGAAATGCAGCAAAAATTTGCAAGCTGGAAGGGTTTCTCAAAAACTCATAAAGCATTATTATTTTGTTTATCTTATTTCTCATCGCACTCTTGGTTTGCTAGGCATGCTATTAAGAAAAAGGAAAGAATAGGATCCTGTCATGAAAGCCATCCACAGAAATTTGGAAAATATCTTCTCTGTCAACTACGTATATCATGGTGTGGAATTAATTAAGGCTTTACTCATGAGGGCTGTCTTCTAAAGAGTGATTAAAAATCTATATACACTTTACCATGTGCTATTCATTTCTGTAGGGTTTCCTAAAATGGTAATTATGAAATAAAAAGCAGTGAAAAAGATTTTAATTGCTAACCAAAAAGAAAAAGCTCATGTGTGTGTTATGAGTTCAAAATTTTTCAGATACTACCAGAAAAGAGAATTCAAAGACAGCAGTGGGTGCATAAATCATGATTTTAAAATTCCTGTTAGTGAACACATCATATGTTAAAATTGAGATAAGGTCTTTAAATACCTAATAACCCCCCTTAATGCATTTAGTGCATTAAGTGTAAATGTGTTTTCATTTTGTGCTTGCAAGGAATGTTGAATATCGTTAGATAGTTAGGCACCCAATGAGGAGTCCCTGAGCCTTGAATCTTCCAGATAGGCAGTGAGTATCTGTCTGCTTTGTGATGTTTTTGGTGGTGCTGGTGTGAAGCAGCAAATGCAGTTTGTGATAGAAAAGCAGGGGGAGAAGATTTATGGTCATAGCTTGTGTCAAAACTCATTTACTTTCTTTGCTGGTGTTTACACTGCGGCTTTGAAGATTACTCTTGAATGATTCACTTCCTATTTAATGTTCTCATTAGACAAACCTGATCAACACAAACCACTAGGTACTGTCTCATTTTGCAAAAGTACATCTTTTTGCTTGAACTGCATAGCAAATGGTTTCACTAAACCAGCTAAATCGACCCCTTAGGTCCAATGACCAAATTTAATAACTGTTCATCTTTGCTAAAGTACAGTGTTTAATGATCTCATTCATTAATACATCAACGGTTGCTTTGGCTGATTACATTTCTTCCATCATTTTGACAGTATGATCTAAATGTAAAGTACAAATATTCCATGTAAAAATGAAACATTGTATTCTGGGCCAATGTCATAGATGATTTCTTAACTCACCCCAGTAGCCCACTGGAGGAGCTCCTGTTAGGAGCCTTCAGAATTGCTGCTCTCCAGTGTGATGTATTAATTGCTGTACTTGGGAGGCAGAAGCACTTGCATAGATTTGAAGTCCAGGAAGGACTGTGCAAGTTTGTTATCTGGTCCCTGCATAAAGCACAGTCAGAAAGGATTCTTGGATTTACTTAAAGCAAAATTAAATCAGGGAATGTTAGCATGCATTCATAAATTGATTTTATTTAGTAGCTTGTAAAGTCCATCATTGCGAGCAGCGATGACACAGGTAAGCAGTATCTTCTTAGGGTACCAACTCATATTTTATCATCTTATCAGGATTGTTTCACACAAGGAACTAATAAAAGCATTTTCCTTCCCTTAAAATGGCACTATGACATTCATGTTATCTTCAACATCCTATTCGGATTGCTCTCATCCTTTGTTTTCCCTTTGTGAAAGCCTGAGAGTGCTAGTCATAATATTGACTGAAAACACCTTTTTTAGGTCCTTTGAGTTCAGCCATTAAATAGTTTGCATCTGTCAACTTATTGCTTTTACACTAAACAATTCAACAGCTCATTTCTCATCACAGATCCGTGGGCTGCATTTAATGAGAGAACCTAACAGAAACTCATTGTTAAAGCAATTTTAAATGCCCTCCTTTACGGGCTCAAGAGACTACACTGCTGAAACAAGGGTGATGATAACAGTAGAACTGTTCAATCATATTCGTGAGCTATTTCAGAGCGTTTCACTTCTAAAGGGGCAGAGGAGGCCCACACCTTTACAACTAGAGAGAGAGGAGGAGAAGTAACTGCTTTCTTTTCTCCATTAACTCTAATTAAGCATTTCAGACAAAATAACTTGGTTAAATTCTTACTAAGCAAATTTTCTTTAAGGGCTAATGAATTCCTGAAAGATAATGAAAAAGTGAATGTAGCTTTATAATCTAAAGCTAAGTGTCAAAATCTAGATAAAGTAATTAACTGCATTGTCTTCCAAAATATGGTAGCACATAGCACTGAACAAGTCATTCATTTGAAATAAAATTGAGAAGGAAACTATCAATGAGGAAGAAAAATGTAAAGGTCTCATCTGTTTACTTTTTAATTATTTCTATAAGAAGAAAAATCCTGTGGTTTTACCTAGACAGCAATACAGAAACGATTGAAAGGTCGTTGAATGAGTAGTTTTGTTTTGCTGTAGCATCTTTTCTGATTGCTATTGGCAATCTTAAGACTAAGTGTCAAGTGTTCATGTCTTCAAAATCAGAGCAGCAGTTGGCATTTTTATAAGCAGTCCTAAAGGAAGGCCAAAGCTTTACTGAATATAGAAATTGCTTCTATTACTGGGTGTGGGCAGAGTTTTTGCCAAGTAAGGTTGAAACACGCTTTGTTTACGGAGCAGTACAAGGAAACCATACAATTGCTAGCCATACACCTGGTTCTGGAGCTTACACAGCAAAATTTAATTTCCACAGTTACCATTCTGGTATCATTCTGTATTAAAAGTAATGATTAAAAATGATAATAACAAGAATATCTGAGCAAAAACTTATGTTTTATATATATACCCAAAATACAGTGAAATCATTATCATAAAAAGCCCTGTTCAGAGCTTGTCAGCCTTAAAGGCACAACACGTCAAGACTATCTACATGAGTTTATTAAAGATGTGGAATGATGCATTTCCATAAAAATGCTCAAACAACATTTACACTTGGCATCCATCCATTTTTCTCTATATACACCAAAAAGTATTAAACAAAAATTTTATTTTAACAGATAACTTCAATGCAAATAGTATTTTAAACGCTGATTGCATTTATTCCATGCTAGGCAATCTTGCTTAACTTTTCCAGAACTTACTTTATATGCCTACCTATTTAATATAACAAATTATTTCCTGAAAAATTAGCACTTCTTGCCAGTGTCATCCATAGCAAATGAAGAGTATAAAGAAAATGCTTTTCAAAGTGAAGGGAAATAAAACAAAGAAGTTACAAAAAATTTTTATTGTAAGAGAGATTTTAAAAGACATTATACTCTTCACACTTTTCAGTGGTAGAGGAAGACAGTAATTATCAGTCACTCCATTGCATCATTTGTAATCATTCACCTGTAAGGCTGATACAACTGATGTGTTTTTGTGTTTTGGTGGTGGGTTTTTTTTTTTGGTCTGCCCTCTTTATGGATAAGAAGCTTGTAATTGATTTTTCAGAAGTTGTGAATACACATTTACTTACAGTTACCGAGGTGAAACAAGCTGATGCCACAGTGTTGAGTTGTATAAAATCAAACCGATTTGTGCAACTAATTGTACTTTTCACCTGCTTTGGAAAATAAGTACTTGGGAATCCTTTTGTGTTTGGTGATAAAAATGAACACAGAACAGTGAGAAAAGAGCTACTGAAGCAAATGTCTTTGTGAGTAGATAATTAGAACAGGATGGGTGATTGCCTAGGGCTGCTATTGCTGGGATTTCATGTTTGATGCTTACCTATCATGAATTAACATAGTATATGATTTACTTTTGTCAGTGTGGCAGCCATTTGAAAAGCTGAAATGTTTGACAGCAGTAAATATATCTCCTAGTACAAAGATGTCTCTTGCCTCTATTGCTGTTAGTTCCTTCTGTTTCTTCTAGCCATGTTCCAAACAGAAGTGGAGCTTCTTTGTACATATTTAGGCAATAAACAGCTTTGCATTATAGCTATAGGATTCAATGAGCAAGAGGTCCAGTTAAAGGCATAGTTTGCTCTGGAGAAGATTGTTCTCAACTTTTAAAAAGCAGTTGTAGCTAAGAAGGTGGAAAGAGAAACCTGGAGAGGAGTCTGGGTTATGGAGGCACAGGGAGGAAGGCTTAAGCCATTGTGAGGTGGGTTCTGTGCACCTGGAGAGGGTATCTCTACATACCTCCATCTTTTAGCAGTCTTGTCCATACCAATACTAGCAGCTCAAGTTTTTCATTAAGGAAAACTTGAAACTCTCTGGTATAATGGGAAGTGCTATTTGAATAAACTATGAGAGTGTATATACTGAAAAAACTTTAAATATATTATATCATTGGTGCTTCTGCTGTGCTTCTGTGGTACAGTTTTTCTGATGTATAAGTAGTACTGTATTCATGGCCATTACAAGCTGTTTTGAGTCCCATGGCAAGTAGTCACTGTACTGATGATCCTCTTCTGTGATGCCTTACATTTCCTCATGCTACAGCCCTCTCCCATACTTCCTTTCTTAGTTTCTGGCACTTCTGGAGAGGCAGGTGGTGGGGCCTGATGGGGGTTTGGGAAGATGGGTCAGGTCAGAGTGAGGAGGGATGGCTGGGCCCTCTGTTCTCCCTCCTCCAACTTTCAGGCAAACTCAGCACTGGCTGGACCTGTGGAGCTGTGAACCCATGGGGTTGTGTGTGCGTGCCCATGTGCATACGTTGTGGTGGGGCGAGGGAAGCAAGCAGCTATTAGGGTTTGTCCTTTACTGCATTAGATTTGTCCTTTACTGCATTAGATCAACAGTGTGTTGCTGTACTCAATTTGAGAGGGGAAAAAAAAAAATATCACAGGCTCAATCACCTTACTACATTTTCTCTGTAGCACTGTAAGAAATGACAAAAAGAATAACATGAGGGATAAAGGCACAAATAATTTACTTTTTTTTTGAGGTACTTACTTCTTCATGCTCTGAACCAAAGAACAGGAGGTCAATGAAAATCTGTGACTTTAACTGACTTTAATACTACCATTAAGCACCTTAATTTTAAATAACTTTTGTGGCTCTTTCACCATTCTTCACAGTTTTCAGCTTTTCTTTCAAACTTTTGTCAAATCTGCAGGTTTTATTGAGTCATTGACATTCCTTATCAGGCCTTCATAGTAAACTGTAGGTCTAGCATTGTCACAAGTTGTTTTCTTCACCGTGTATCTGTATTTGGAACATGTAGAGCTCTCCTTGAGATGATCATCTCTTATTTTATTTATGTATAAATATATACATACTTGCCTATGTCTGGAAGACTCATTGCAGTGGTTTTATACTTCCTTAGAATAAGTCTAATAATATGTATATATTGATGTACATGCATCTCTTCCAGTAAGGCTTTTCCTCTTCAATTTAGTGCAAGCAAATTGTGTTGAACCTTTCTATGACTGTTTGGAAAGAAAAGTCCTATCAGAATTCATGGTTCAAACACCCTCATTTTAATGTGAGGTGATTTGATTGGTATTAAAAGCTGTTATTTTTTAAAGTTATTTACACTACATAATTTAATTCTTTTTCAAACTAGTTTACTAGTTCACTGTTATAAAAAACAAACACAGAAAACTTCAGTTGTTCTTAGACACCTGTCAAATCTCTCCTTTTGTTAGAAAGCATTTATTTTCTGACCATGACAGTTTGATTTATCTATTACTCTATTTTATAACCTCTCCTATGGAGAGATTCTTATTAACTGATTTTTGTATCCTACCAAGACCAGTGCATTTGTTGTGCCTGGCAAGAAATACATTGAGATTGTGCACAGTAAGTAAATAATAATATAAAACCAACTTTACTATGTTACTGGATTGTCAAAAAGCTGGTTTTAATTTTTGCTTTCCACTATGAAATGTTATGCCTCCTTGTTTGACTGGTCTGCCATTTTTAGCTACCTGGTAAGTTGCACAAATTCTCATGGCTCCTTTTGCTTCCTCCTGCAGTGCCCCCTAGGTTTGTGGTTCAGCCCAGCGACCAGGATGGAATCTATGGAAAAGCTGTAATTCTCAACTGTTCTGCAGAGGGTTATCCTGTTCCTACCATTGTCTGGAAGTACTCAAAAGGTAGGACTCCTCCTGTGATCACTGGGGACAGATTAATTCTGGTTTAGTAACAGCTTACTCACCTATAAGTTACTGGTTTAACCTTCATATTGTCAGAGACTGGCAGGGTGCAATAAGGGAAGTATCAGTCATGTTTATACTGTTCTTCTATCATTTCTCTAAGCACGTAGTGCTGGCCATTGTCACAGACATAAGGCTGAGCTAGATGGGCTTCTGGTCTGCCTTAGAGATGTCCTGCAGCTGTGAATATGTGCCTGTGTTAGCTATGGCCTCAGCGGGCAAGTGATGAAATGGACAGCTGAGAGAAAAGAGATACTGCTTTAGTTGAAACAACCTCAGAACAAGGTTCACCACAGCATTTGGCTGATTTTTTTCCCCCTTCAAAATCCATGATAACATGGCCAATCATATCTTTTCAGCAAAGAAATAAGGTCAGGTAGCATTAGCGTAAGCAGTAATTCTGTATGCGCTTTACATAATGCTTTAACATTTTCTTCTCGTGTAAGAGAGCATTAAAACTGGCCCCACTTGACCCTCAGTAACCAAAGAAAATTGACTGCTTTTTAATTAAAATGTGCTGCCTGCTAGATTGCATCTTCTGGCCAGTTGTCTTCTGGCTGATTTTAGCAAGAAAACAAACTCTCCAAACTCTATATCCAATCTACATGAATTAACTCTTTAAAAAGCAAAACTAGGTGCTGTTGAGAAGAAATCCTTATTTAATGCTCCATGTAATTTTTGGTTTCCTTAGGATCTAAGTCCAAATAATATTTGAAGAAAAAGGGTGGGAGAAATGTTCATATTAAAGACTATTTTTTCTTTTTTTGATAAATTCTGGTTTGTAGCAAGAAGAGTGGGTTTTTACTTATGAATATAGGTCACAAAGAAGTAATTCTGTTTTGTTGTGTTTGTGTGCTGAAGGAGGAGGCCAAGCCAAGCTAGCTGTGTTGTAATTAATGGTGAATTGATAAGCAGCCCATCTTAATAAAGGAGAAAGGGATAGTGTTCGATTTTAGTGACACTCTACCATCAAGTGACTGTTTTTAAGATTTTCCATTAACGGATCTGAAGTTTTTAAGTCAAAGAAGGTTTTAGTAGATACGTGATGTAGGCAAAGCCATCAAACTGTGGTTTCATTTTCTGGCCAAAATAACTCTACGTGAAAAAGTTAATATTTTTACAAAAGCCTGTATTTTGCTAATGGATGACTGCAATTTCATTACCTAGTCTAACTAAGGTGCTGTATAGATCTATAGGATATATGCTACATCTTCCTTTAAAGAGATACATCATATAATTGGTTTGCGAGCAAGGTTTGTGCCAAATTCTGAAATAATTACTGAGGTGAGGCCAGCAGGAGTAAAGCAATCGGATCATAGCTCATCTGTAGGTACCACAACAGAGTAGAAAGGGCATCTGTACGCCTGCAAGCAAGTTAGTGTCACTGGCTTTTCATGTCAGTGAAAAATGGAAAAAGAGGGTTCATTTTTTTGTACATCGGGATAGACAGGTAATGGAAATGGACTTGCTGTCTCTAAAGAATAATGACAGTGATCAATACGGACACCACATAATCAGCAAGAATCTGTTGTTTTAAGTCCTTCAGACTTAAAGAGGCAATGAACTCACACTGAAACACAGGAGGCTCCGTCTGAGTACAAGGAAACAGTTTTTTACTGTGAAGGTGACTAGCACAGGTTGCCCCAGAGAGGCTGTGAAGTCTCATCCTTGGAGATATTCAAAAACCATCTGGACATGGTCCTGGGCAACCAGCTTTAGGTGGCCCTGCTGGAGCAAAAGCTTAGGACCACATGACCTCCAGAGGTCCCTTCCAACCTCAACCAGTCTGTGATTCTGTGATTCATGAGCATGTAGTCCTCTTGCAGATTCACCCATGCAGTCGTGTGTGATAAGCTGCTGTCACTGCTCAGGAAGGACTTTGGCTGTAATAGCAGCAGCAGAGCACGTGAAGAGTAAGAAGCCTTTGCAAACTGTTATGCAATATTTTGCCCAGTTTTAGCTCTCCTCAGAACTATCAGCCCTTTCCCTTATGTGAACACCAAATTGTCCCCAGAATTTTTCATGTGAAGAAATACAGGAAGTGAGTGCTTGTATCTGTCTACTTGGGCAATCGGTTGCAGACAGGGAGAGTTAGTGAAGCATAAATGTACCTTCTAACTAAATGACAGGAAAAATGGCTTATTAAAGAAAAAAAAATAGACAAAGGGGGAAGTGGGATATGCATGTGACTAAAATAGTTGAAAAATCAACAATGGCAACTGATTTTTGTGAAAATATTATCCCTTTATCATTTCTAAGTTCACAGGATTGGCCACCAGACCTTCAGCGTAACTGTAGCTCCCCAAAGCAAACTCTTCTAGGACTAGAAGGATTTTTTATATGCATGTCTGGTCTTTTTTAATATTCTAGATGTTGTATTCATAGATTGTTATAGCTTGCTATTTTATACTAAATCGTTCCCCATAGTATTTATTCATTGTATTTCCTCCTGGGCTGACTCAGCCAACTGCGTATAGTAATTAATGCTGACAGATATTAACTTCGTGTACAGAAGTGGTATAAGAGAATTCCGTTGAAGAAGACTACCTTATGATTTCCCTGAAAAATCCTGTCTCCTGCTGCCAAAGTAGGTTGTAAAACCCTTTGTTACAAGAACCATATCTTAATATACACTTAGACAGTCCCTAATGCTGGAAGAACCTGAATTTGTGGTGGGCCTCTGGACAGTACGGCATGCTGAGAGTGTGGCAATATTCTGTTCCCTATTTCCTAAATCACCCAGTATCTTATTTCCAAGGAAAAGTAGGTTCTTTCTTAAAACCGAAGTTGATAGAGAAATCTTTGACTTCCTGTCTTTTTACGGACTTTCCATTTTTACATTACCACCAAACATGGCAACTCATGCCTGATTAGTGGTCTGAGCTTTTTGTTTCTTACTTTCTTTGTATTTTTTTTTTTTTTTAACAGTCTGAACAAATACTGGCTACAAACATGGCAGAACAGAGATTTTATGTGTCATCAGTCAGTCAAGCTGTAGGAGGAAACAAGCAACACAGTCACTGATGTGGTTTTCCACGTTACCCAGAGTTTCGTAAACAAGGTGCTAGGGGTCCCTTGAGTATGCCATGTTTACTACAACAGACATCCCTCTTAGTCATAAGAAATTCATTTGGTGTATGCATTAGGGATGCATACTTGTATGACTGTTCAGCTGTAATTGTCAATAATTTATCAGCCTCTAAATGTACAACAAATGTGCCTTTTTACCCATGAGCGGTCTGAAAATCTCCTTCATTTTCTCTCTCCCCCTTTCTGCTTCTTCCACTCCTGCTTCATGCTCCTTTTGCCCTTTTACCTTTAACATGGGCAAATTATTGCTACTATTGCATTCCAAAAGTCTTTCTTCTTTCCATTTAATGAATCCAGTTTTAGCAAAGAACCATTTCATTTCTTCTGACAATGTCAGAATCCGTTTGTATTTTAATTGAATTGAGCCTCTAAGAACAGGAAGCTATAGTTTCTGCCTTATTTAAAAAAAACAAAACTGAGATGCTTTCCTTCCTAACTAACCTATTTCCGCGGGTGTCCTGCTTTAGGTGCCGGGGTTCCTCAGTTCCAGCCAATTGCATTGAACGGTCGCATCCAGCTTCTCACAAATGGCTCCTTGCTGATTAAACATGTGCTGGAAGAAGACAGTGGATACTACCTCTGCAAGGTCAGCAATGATGTGGGAGCAGACGTCAGCAAGTCCATGTACCTCACTGTTAAAAGTAAGAACTAAAACGCTTCTCTGTGATCCAGATGTTACCACTGAGTGAAAAAGCCTTGCCTACTGCATCCTTAGTTTGGAGGGAGGGGAGAGGTTGGTTTTGTTGGTTTTAATCTAATGTTGGTATGTGGTGTGGTAGCACCTGGAAGTTAGTATGCTTAATAATAAACATTGTTTAGTAGAGGAAGAAAAGGGGACTTAAAAATTAAAAGGATTAACATGTCATTTCAAAAATCTGTATCATACCTATGAGCTACAGCTGAGTAATGAAGGGGAAGTAAGAAAATTCTTTGGTCAAGGGTAAAAAAAACAATAACAAAGGAGAAATACCCACAGCAACTGTTACAAATCTCAGAAGTTGAAGAAAATATGGATTAAGAAGTCCCTTAGTCAATTTTCAAGGTACTATAGATAGATAATACAGGTACAATTACAGCAGATACCAGGAGATGCTATAACATACTATAAAATATTATAGATAAAACCACAGTAGTCATTTTGACTTAGCCACTGGCAAGTAACTTTCAGAGCATGCATCTAATTCTGTTGAATCTGGAGTGTGTACGCAACCTCAACCTGTCTCTACTTTCTAGGCACAAGAGACAAAAGCAATCCAGTTTTTAGGTGTATGTTAGTTATAACTCCTTCAAGCATCAACGTAGCTGAGAATATAGAGGAAATAATATGGGGGGAAAAAAAAAAAAGCTGTAGAGACAATATCATTTCTCACTAGAGAAAAAAGAGACTATTGACACTTCAGCATGCCAAGTGTTCCTGGATGACCTATTAGACCAGTATTGAAGGAGGTCACCAAGCCATGCACTTTCATGTTTGTAGGATTTTTGAAGATTGACTGAGTGCTTTGAAGTTCTGAGGTGTCAATTATCTTGAAAAAGGTTTGCCCTTGAAAGTAAAAAGATTTTTTTTTTCTCTTTTTTTTTTTTTTTTTTTTTTTTTTCCCCTGAAAGGAAGGAAAATCCAACTTATTCTCCATTGGAGACCTATACTTCAGACCACTAATGTTTAGGTTTAGGGATGGTGTGTGTTTGTTGTAATGTCAGAGAATGAATAACTAAGTCCTTTAAAGGAAGAGTGTCAACTTTGTTAGATTTACAAGCCCCAGTATCTCAGATGTCCTCTCCACTCTGATTTACTGTAGTGGCTTCATCTTCTGAAAAATAACGTGATATCCCAACCTCTCTAGCAAGTATATTAATTGCATAATTTTTCTGTGGATCAGTAGAAGTTCCAGCTTCTGTGGCTTCCATAACTGGCCATTTTTGGGCCAACCTTCAACTGTAGTAGCAATGCACTCCTGTAAGATGCTACAGAAAAACATCTTTCCTCTGGTTGGCAGCTATGCACACTGCCTGTCTGATCACTGCATGCAGTTTCATGTGTGATAAAAGAGCATCCCTTATCAAATAAGAGCAGGAGCTTCCCTGGAGAGTCAGTTGCTGTTTGAATCTAATGAAATCCCCTCTGGCTCTGAGATAGCAGGCAAGCACGTCTGTACACTCTCACACTTCCACACTAACACACGTACTGCTCCCAGCACAGCTGTTAGAGCAAATGCCGTTAGCGTGTTGGTGCATGCGTAGAAGAGGCACAGCTTTAGCTTTAATCAAGCACACATTAAGGGCAAGCTGCTTTGGGGAAGTGTGCCATGGTGGGCTTCAGATATAGCTGGATCACCTGTTTGGTAGTGTGGTTATGGCACTTAATACTTGCAGCTGGTCAGGTGGAGTGACTCCAAAGTGAGGGCCTGGACCCGTATTCATTCTCTCTGGTACTGTATCTTGTCATTTGTTGTTTTGTTTTTCTCTCTGGCTATTCTGGCTCCTTTTCCCTCTCCCCTACAAGCCTGTTTCTAGACCTTAGTCCTCAGGTATATCCCTACTACTAGATAAAAACCTTGGGCTTCCTTCATGAAATTCACAGTGTTCTTAATTAGTTGATCCTGCTCCACAAGGTTACCCTAAATGCCTTCTTTACTCAGAGGCAGAAGGTGAGACCTGGTCCAGGCAGTTGTTTCTGGGTGGCAAAGTTGGTAAGAAACAGTCTTCCGAAACATAAACAAAGATTAGCATCAACACATCTTGTTGTGGCTTCCTTGTGACAAATTGGCTTCCCACCTTCCTTCAGTCTATATGTGGGTTATCAGTGAGAAGTAGCTCAAATCACCTGATAAAAAAGTGGCTTAGATGGATTTAGTCACTGATTGTGAACTAGACTGCTTCTCAGAAAGAAAGACACGGCAACAGTCCCTTTACAGGTGCCTCCTTCACTTCTTAACTGTCCCTTGTACCACAGATACCTCATGTATGCAGATGGTAACCACTGATAGGATCAATGTGAACTTAAAAAAAAAACCAACAAAACTCTTATGTACAGGTGATTCTTCTCCTGCATATTTGATAAAAGTTTCCACTTACTCTGT
The DNA here is from genome assembly GCF_965183815.1 of Platalea leucorodia. Taxonomy (NCBI): domain Eukaryota; kingdom Metazoa; phylum Chordata; class Aves; order Pelecaniformes; family Threskiornithidae; genus Platalea; species Platalea leucorodia. The sequence goes on from NC_138824.1 coordinate 98,081,554, forward strand.
TAGTAACATTGCTGGATGAGGTTTTGCCTTTCATAGATCCTGTGACAAATCTCTTAAATGAGACTGGATGCTTTACTCTTCCAGAATTTTCGGTGCCACCTGTATGTAAACAGAAAAGCTATTGACCTTTGATGTCAAAAGAGGGTGGACAAATTTTTGTTTTGGTAGTTCAGGAGTGGACAGAATAAACATTGACTTAATATACTCCATGACTTGCTACCTCTAAAATTGACAGACTTTTTCTTAGTGAAAAGCCAGCTCAAGCTATAAACCAACTTGGCTTGCTTAACAAGACTCCTAATGGTAAAAAGGAAATGGTAGGAATTCCGGATACACATTTATTTAGTGCCTCAGTGTTTGTTGTGAGACACCTTCACATCAGAGAAGCTAATCCAGCTTCTTCGTTGAAGGTAGATTGTATGAAGAGGGAGTGCAAAGAAAAAAGATGAGAGGAAAAGAAAGAAGCTTCAGGAATGCTAACAGAAATGTGAAAAGAAAGAGCTGCCAGAGTCAATGCTGAATCAGGAACCACAGGGCTAGAATGGCAGCTGTGAAAGCATAGAATCTTCACTTAGCAGCTATTATCTTTCTCCCTCCCTTTTCAATAAATAGACATAAAAATCATGATCAGTGATTTTTTTTCTTCTGAACGAAGGATAAGTAGTTCTCAGATTCCTTATTCACCAAGACATACAATATTAGAAAATTATGAGAGATCTGGAATAAGGAATCTAGTGCTGTCTTGAGAAATGACTCCTGGTGCTTGGGATGAGAAGACTTCTAAAGAATTTCTATAAAAGATAATGAGCCTTTAACATGAAGGGAGGAACTAAAATTATTTAAAGGTTGCCTGGAAGTCACAGGGGAAGAGATGTCTACTTAAAATGGACTGCCTGCCTGCCTTCATTTGAATAAACGTCACACTTCCTAATTCCACTTTAGGGGCTATATATAACATGATAGAATGATATTGTGAAAAAATTCCCTCCGGAAAAGCAAACTTTCATTAAGTTATGTATGTTCCTATGTAAATAATCTGTTGGAGGCAGTCATGTTAGCTCTGCCCCTTCCTAAATCCATCACTTATTTTCGTGTCAGTGTGCAGACTGAGAAGTTTTAATCTGGTCACCAAAACATTTCCAACAAATCCTGTTCACCAAGAAAACAGAATTGCTTCATTCACTTTCCTCTCAAATATGCTTCTTAACTATTTGCATTATATGTGTTTAATACATAAACCTAAAGCTGTCAGTCAGACCCACACTTCCTTCCATCAGGAACATACTAATCCCAGCTAATACTTTTAACACTAAGTTTCACCACTTAAACATTTTTTTAAAAAACTTCTAAAATTATCTATGGCAAGTGCTGATGGAACAACAGAAAAAGAGGCTGTTTGGGAAAGGGAGCCCGGCCACAGTGTAAAAGTGAGTCTAGTGCCCTGTTTCTGCAGCTACCCTGGGTCTTGGCTGTGGTAATTCACCACCCTATGCCTCCGCTGCCTCTGCCTCCTTTAGTGCCACTTGTCCACATTGACTATGACCTCTTCCAGGCAAGACTTGTTTTTTTTCCATCTTCAGACAACTCGTGGAACAATCTGGCCCCGATCACGTAACTACCTACTACTGCAAAAGAAATAAAAGATAATAGTAGTTATAAACACAAACAAGCCCAAAAGGTGCCTATGAAAATGGATTCTAATCTAGTGAAGCTCTTTCCTGCACTGCTAGCTAAAAGTTATTCCACTGTATGGCTGAGGCACTGTAGCATTTGTTTATTAAAATGGATAGAGGTCTATGCCTGGCTTCCTCCATGAAACTTTATCTGGGCAGGATAAAGGCACACTTCCCATGTGGCCAGTCAGATGAGTTTGCTTTGCTGCAACACCTGCAGTAAAGCCAGCAAGCTGTGATGGAGCACTCGCTGGGCTTTGCTCACTAGGGTGCCTCTAAATGCTCATTTTAGTCTTTAGGAAAATAATTCCTTGTTGAGAATATAGGAATGTCGAGAATGTCCAATGGCTACTTTTCCTTGTGTATGAAAAGAATAGCATTTATACATAGAGACTATCCTTTTGTTTATGTCCAGTTTCTCATTAAAAATTCATATATCCCACAAGATGCCAGTAAGGGTGGCATTGCCTGTTCTGCATTTGCAAAGATAGGTTATCCATGCTATGTTGTAAAGGAAGATAAAAATCACCATCTCTAACACCTTCAAAAAATGCTGATAGGAAGAACAGCAATGATACTACATCAAATTCACCTGAGCCTCGTTATTTTGATATTTCTGAATCTGTCCTTGTGCCATTTTTCACAGTCCCATGGTCTGTAAATAGTGTTTTCTGTGGCAAAACAAAACAAAGTCCCCTGGTCTGATTGTGTACTCTGTTTTACTCTTCTCTTCTCCTGACGTTCCGCTGTCTTTAAACAAAGGGCTTTTTCAATTATTTACTTCTTCATACTATTTTGCAGTTATCTCGGGTAGAGTGCATTTTTGTCCAATGGACAAATTTGGCCAAAATTGGTAAAAATCTCTGGCTGGATTACTTGTATATCTACTCAGAAAGTAAAGTGAAAGAAAACCAAAAATAATTTTGGTGAAATGATATTACTCTTGTATCCCAAAGTGTCTTTCTCATGAGCTGGCGAGGTGCCCTTGCCTACCTTTGCCCTTACCCTCATGACAGGCAGCTCTTTCTTTTACCACCTATTTCTTGGCAAACAAAGGCAAAAGCTGTGTTAAATATGAGGATGTGAATGAACTACAGTACAGCTCAGTTTAAATTCCAAGTCAGTGGTGATGAATTGTAACACACTCTATCTGTTTTAATTGCTTATTTATTTTCATTAAATGCAGAGTCTAAAAGATGCTGTAAGAAAGCTATGGTAAATCTTGGAAACATGAAAATTCTCCCTAGACACAAGTACTTTCTCTTGTTAGTAAAACAGCCCATTTTTTTCCTAATGAGGTCCTCCCACTATGAGAAATGAACAGGGTCTGAATGCTGTTTTCTGCCTCTTCAGACCGTTGGCACAGCTTTGATTTAGGGACTTGCACTTTAATCACCCATCATGTGTCATTACCCCGACAGGTGGCAGCAGCCGCAAGATACAAGCTCCAATAAATTGCACTGAAAATCACTGAAGCGATCCTTTGTTGATTTTCCTTTACAGCTATTCAATGGCAGATCAGCTGTCATAACAACACAGTGCCTGTGGCAACAGGGTGAAATTAAACGTGAACTATGTTCAAGGTAGCTGGTAGAAAGCTGGAATATCCCTTTTCTTCTGTGCATTCAAATGCTTTCCACTTCTCTCAGTAATGCCAAGCCTGTGGCAATTGGCTAAAACGAATGCTTTCTCTTGTAAGATAATTGCCAGATGTACTGCAGTACAAATACCCAAGTGCTTTTGCATGCAAATCTTTGCAATACTCTCATTTAAGGAAAAGAGGGGAGGTAAGGACTTACCTCTTTTTTTAAAAAAAAATATTTTTCTGATTGGGTGCAAGGAGAAAAAGACTACAGCAGCCCTTTTTCTTTTCTTCAAGGCTGGCTGCACAGCAATGTTTCTATCAGGAGGGTGAAACAGATTTCTCTCCAGCTAGCTAGCTAGCTAGAAAGTGCAGATAGGTTCTGCTGCATCCTTTTCATTTGTATCAACAGTATCGTATTTATGGGTTTTTTTTTCAGACTAGTTGTCTCTCTCAGCTTTATGTTGCCCAAATAGCAACATTCAAAGGGAAGCATGGGTGAGGTTTCTTTTCAGTTTTCTTTCTATTGAAATTTTCACAGTGGATACAGAATATCGAGGCTTTCCTGAAAAATAACCAGTTTAACAAAGTCGTCCTGATCTCATCTTCTGAATACCTTCACATCTTCACTTTTCTAGAAAGCCTTGTAAGAGAGAGGATTCACAAGGTACCTACTCAAGCTGTTGTTTTATTTTCTCCCTTTACTGAACATATCAGTAATACTTAAACACAGCCAAACCACAGATATTTTAACAGTGTGTCCTCCTTTCTCAATCTTAATACCTCTTGTGTCCTGTTAAATTTCTAGTTTATTCAAAGAAGGTTTTACATGGCTCTCACATTGCCATGTCCAGGTTTGGCTAGCTGTGGTCAGTAGAATTCTGAGCAACAGAGATCATTTCAGATCAAGGATTACAGCTCCTATGTCTCTGAACACTGCTGAAAGAAGATTTGAAAATAAAGTACCCTCTGCTCTCCTCCTCCAGCTGAGATGCTGTTGTTGCAGTTATTGATACAAGCTAGATAGATAATTCATTCATAATAACCTTCATAGAGAAAGCATGCCCAAAAATTTGGTGTACTGTATTTCACACAATACTGCAAACCCTACTGTGCTATAATAAAATAAATAGTAACCCTGAAAGGCTCTTATCTGGGAGAAAATATTCGGGAAATTATTCTTACTGATAATTTGGAAAGTTGTTTTCTTGAAAGAGGATTTAAAACATAACTCTTCAGATTTAGGCTTGCCTTCACAGGAAATGTGAATGCATACCCTTCTGGAACACAGTATGTCTTAATCAGGTTTTAAGGAAAATATATGCCAGTAAGCAAGGACACCTGACAGCCTGAATTTCAGGATTACTCATCTTGGAGTTACTCATTACTCATCTACCAGGTTTAGTTTAGTAAACATTACTCCTACTTCACTCTGATAGGACAGGTGGAACATCCTCAAAACTCTGGTGTTCATTGTTGTCTTCCTTTCCACCTCTGGCGGCAAAGAGGTTGAGTGCCCTGCTCCTAGCTCTACCACTTTGCACCTCCTGGGCTCTGTGCCGACTCTAATCCTCATTTGGGAGAGCGGTCAGAGACTATCCAAAGGTGCAAGTTACGGCTCAACCCACAGCTGCTCAGATGGCTCCTTCGGGTGGAACAGCTTTGCAAGGCACACTCAGAGCATTGTATTCAGAAGCACAGCAGTGGAGCACTAAGTGGCTGGAGCTTGATGTGATGGCATGATGTGAGGCTGTGGTGACTTTTACCGCATGAATCTGGAACTGGGATTGAAGTGATGGGAGAGAAATGAGTAGACATGGTAATTAAATTTGAACATTTATCTCAGAAATTCTCACCAGAACACACCACGCTTAAATGAAAAAGATTATTTTAATTTTTTTCTAATGTTTTCTTAAAATAGTAAACTATGAAAATTATGAAATGGTTCTAAATCTCAAAGCCAGCTATGCAAAACTGTGTCTTAATACAAGTAGTGTTAAGACATTGTTCTGATAGGTTATTCCCTTTTTTCTTTTAATCCATGTGGTAGAGGAGTAATGACTAAACACTAACCATGCCCATGATTCAGTAGTGATGTTTACTGGTTTATCTAGAGTCAAATTGATTTCAAATGCAGCACATACAGTATAATTTTTCTTGAATATTTACCTTAAGGGTCATTTAATACTTATAGTGTATATAACTCCCTTTATTTTCATGCTTCTGTTTTGTTAAGCCAAATAATTTTCCTGAGTAATATTTTAAAATGTAGATGCTGCTGTGAATATATTAGTTTCATTTGTAGGGTGGGGGCTGTATGGAGTGTGTTTGCTGAGTTTAATGTTGGCTTCTAGTGGAGGAAGTGCATGCATGATCTATTGTCGCTTATTTTTATATCTGCAATGTCATCAAGAGTTGTGACTACATCTCACTAACAAAGATCAAATAAACTTAAATCAAGAGAGCATTGTAAAGCAATAGTGGGATGTAAATTAATTTAGCAGGTATGTGCAGTACACATGACTATTTCCACTTCAGAAAAGCTAGCCGTTATAGTACCATGTTTTTCCCCTTCTCTTTTCCTTTCCCTTTTCCTTTCCCCTCATCTCTTTTCTCTGTGTCTCATCATGCCAGCTTTAAGGTATCTCTCATTTACAAAGTAACCATGTTCCAGCAGGACAAAGCCTCAGGCTCAAAGAGGACAGTATTCTCATGTCTCACATAGTTTTCCCTTCACACCCAGTGGTGCTTCTTCCTCTTCCTTGCTGTCGCCGTTCTGCAAATCTCACATCTTTACCATGACTTCCTCTTTTCTTTTTAAAATCCTTTTCCATCCCACATTCATTCTCCTATCTCTCCACTTCACAGCTCCCCATTATTATTCTCATATGAGTTTCAGACTTGCAGAATGCTCTCCGAACAATAAAGATAGTGGACAGAATCTTAAATGACAATATTTCTTCTTACGTATCAGGGGTTCTTCTGCACTTTGAATCTTTTCAGCACAGTCTTTTTCAGCACAAGACCTATGTTTCAAAAGCTTATTCACTGTTTTTTATTACTGAATGCTGTCATATGACCTGCATTATGATCCTTTATAATTATTTGTTTATTTATTTCTTATGGCTGATTGTTTAGCTTTAATTTGATGTAAAAACCTAACTTTTGCATAAAAAAAGGAAAGAGCCATTAAAAAAAAAATTTACAATACCTTAATAAATGTGTACATTTTGATACATTTGAGTATCAAGTGACACAGACACCAAATCAGTTGCATACATTTTTCTGTATAATTCTCCTGTAGTAAAAGAAAAATGTAAAAAAGGTAGTTTATATGCAAATATTTTATGCTTTGGATAAGAAGAGTTTATTTCTTTTTAAATATAAAATCAAATGTCACTATTAGCCAAAGACAACCTTTTACAACTGCTTCCATCAGTGCAATTTTAAGCTTTTTTTAAAGCAAGCAAATTTTCCCTTCAAATATAAAGAAAGTGTCATTTTTTGAGGTACTTTCTTTTTCTCTTCAAAATAGTTTTTTAAGAATTACATGGTAGCTTTGTTCATAACCCCCTGAAAATCCTACGATGGTACTCAGTATAAAAGCTGCCTATAGATTCTGTGATAATAAGCATAAAAACAAAAATTAAATTTACATCTGGGAAGCATACAGAAGAACAGAAAATGCAAGGTAGGGAGAAGAGCTGTCTACAAGCTGAAGACACTGTATACTGGAGAAATCAAGGCATTGCTTCCTATACCCCTTTCTGCCGTGCATGTCAGGTATAATCAGAAGGAAGGATTTGCAAATGCAGATTTTCTTTCGCAGTCTAGATGTATTTGCTTTGTGGGAAACTGGTTTCCTTCACCTTGGATTGTGTTCCTAACTATTAAGATTCAACCTCTGCATCAGCATGTGAACTCCCATCCACATTGTTCATTCAGATATTTTCTTGGTATGTGATTCTTGAACATATCTTAATCTGCCGCTTTTATGTTTCCTAGGAAAAAAAGGAAGTGTCCACTTATGGCCACAACAATTGATTTCTGAGTGTCCTTATGGTATAGATAACTAAAGAAGCATGGCTCCATTTTTAGATAAATCTTATTAGGATCCTGCAGGGTTAAGGAATGAATCGATTTGGTCTGTCAAACCAGGAGCTAATGAAAGAATGAGCTCTTACTGTTGGCCTAATTACTTATGATTAATCTAACCCAATGCAATTTTTTTTTTAACTGTCTCCATCAGGCCACAGAATAATTAGTCTTCACTTTTTGTTTTCTTTTCCATACCGAGTTAGAATACTTGATCATGTAGGAACTGTGTTGTCTGGGCAGTAGGTACATCTTTGTGACATTCATTTTACCTTCTCTATCATTGTTATTCAGTACTTAGCTTCCATCTGGCAAATTCCTGGTAGCCTCTGGGAAAGCAATGTCATGTAACTGTATGAATGTAGGTGAACACACAAGCTACTCCAGAAAGGAGAAATTATTCTTCAGGGAGGGAATAAATGCTATAGTTCCAACTACAGTTCTTCACTTGTGAAATGGTATTTTCCATTAAAATTGTTATCTTGTTTAGAAATGTGCAAACCCTCCTGCTGACTTTGCAAAAGAGTAAGCAACAGTATCCATTAAGAATTTAGATGTTTATGAAAGTTGGCCTCTGTCTGCATTTATCAAAACATTAGAACAGAGCCATCTGTGCAGGTACACGTAGGTCCATCTGATTACTATTATGAAATTGTTTTAGCTGTGGTAGCTGTGAGTCTTCACCCTGACATATTCCCTCGTGCAAGCTGATGTGTTCTCAGGAGATCGAGGAAGTGACCCACCGTGGGCAGGTATTGGCAAAGACATTCTTGTTTAAACTCACTGCTTTTACAGTTGAAACTTCTTCTGCTGAATGCTTCTATACTTACTTTTGCAAAATATCATGTGATGCCATTATGCTGTAAAACTCCAGTGAAATCTCTTTCTCTGTTTGATCTATGTAAGTTAATGGCCTCAGCTACCAATATCTGTGTGTGCACATGTGCATGAACATGTGGACACTCACATAAATGTGTTGTTTGATGCTCATCTAAGAGAAAGAATGCAAAAAGGAACAAAACCCATCCAGATGTGGTCAGACAGTATAGGGTTTTCCTGAATGTACTTATGCTGTTTACTTAGCTGTCATGAAGCTTTCAGAGAGACACATGAAATGATTTATCTTTGGCTGCTCAGATGGAGGTGACTGATTTCAAATCTTTGCAGCAAAAAACAGTTACACATCTAGTTTTTTAGCAGAAAAAAAATGTAGAGCCATGATGGGAATTCTGCCTTCGTTAAACACAATTCTTCTTGTCTGTGTTAAATTCCTGTTAAATTTTTTGCATTAAATTTAATCCCTAAAGATATATTCTCCAAAAAATGCATCCTAAATATTATGTTCTGAAAGCCGTTTCTTCATTCCTAAAGCAGAACCCTGATTTATAAAAATAGTGTGCATACAATTGTCTTTTATGTAATCAGTGGCATGCTGAAGGATGCTTAGCAAAGCAGATGGCTATTTAGGCACTTAAACATATGTTGCTAGGAGTTGGTTTGGGTTTGGGGTTTTGTTGTTGTTTTAAAATTTGGCTTAAACTTTTAAGAAAAAGTATGTGCATGTATATAATGTGCCATACTCTGTAAGTATATGTAATCAAGCTCTAGCAAATGTTGTAAGTGTTTGGAAATGAGTAGTAAAACACCAGTTGATGTCAGTAGTCTGACTTTCAGTCAGCACTGCAAGTTCTCTCAGTTCCGTTTCCTTATTCTGAACTTGTCTTGTATTAGTTAAAATAAACTCCTAAATCATATCATCAATGACCTAACAAGAACATTTTTCTACTAATAGACATGTCATATTGAGAGATAAGTACCTGAGAAACAATCCTGTCATATTGAGAGATAAGTACCTGAGAAACAATCCTGTTCTCTTATTTCCATCTGTTTCCTCACAAAGGGCAAAGGTTTTCAAGGGATCTAATGTCTTTTCTGAAAGTTAGCTGGTATAAACTTCTGACCACAAAACGAGAGAGAGAGACAGAAAACAGAATACTTCAACAGAGCCATTACATAAGTACATTTTGTTGCAACTCTTCAGAGCAGTAGAAAGACCATCTGTTAGAGGGTTATTTTTCCTGACTTTTAATTACTAGTCATTGATTTTGGTAATTGCACACATGTACATACACAATACTGCAGCAGGATTTCACTTCTGTGGTCTTGTCTCAAAACTGGCTTTTAAAATGAGTGCCTATTACTGTAAGTGCTCCATAAGAAAGCAGTGCTCTGCTATTTTTGTCTTACTTTGCAATGCAGCATAACTTGCATTTACAACTGGTACAAGTTGGCTCTTTGCCATGCACTTGGAGCCACAAACTCATACTTTCAGCAAGGAAAATATCCTGCTATCAGATTTTTAAGTGGTGACTTGCCAAGCTGAAATAAGGAAGAACAGACTTTTCGTAAGTGTTGCATATTGTTGTTGAAAATCCAATTACCACTTACTAAATGCCCATCTCTAAGATTTAAATAATAGTTAAGTGAAGTTCCTAGCTTTTAAGGAAAATGGGCATGCACCTAAATGGTGCGGAAGACCGTTGCAGGCGTGCATAGCAACCCTGGGTGCCTTCAGGAATTTTCCTAACTCCATGTAGCCTCTGTGTCTGTTCCCAGACCTATTTCAGGGAACTCACTGGTGGAGAGACAGATGTGAATGAGGACTTCAGAGTTTTGATTGCTTATAGTGATCCTCGCTTTTCTGGATCTACTTTGTTTCAGCATTCCCAGCAGAATAACTCATTGCACAGAGGCATTAACACTATCCCTTTTTGGTCTTGGACCCTTCAGTGTGAAACTAGTAGACCTCCCAAAACACTTAAAGAGGTGTTCAAAAACTGAGAAAGGAGAGAACAACCTGGCCAGAAGGAGTAAGTCTGGCACTATCTACTGTTTAGCTTGGCTAGGATGACTAGGGCTTCTGCTTTGGCTGTGATCTGTTTTTAACCATTGCTATCTAGTTATTTCACCTGTTAAGGTACAGCAGCAGAATAAACCAGCCTCCCTTCTGGAAGAAGGGGCTCAAATGTACAATCCAGTGAGCATGGATGAGCCAGTGGCTTGGCATCTGCTGAGCTGTGGTAGATGTCCATGTGTCTGCCTGGCATGCGGTATATGCAATGTAATTACTCAACAATTAAGGAGGTTGAATTCCCTCCCATTTTCTGTGGGGTAGGCATGTGGATCTGGGCAGTTACCATGGCTTTGCTGATACACAGTGAATTCTTTGGATGTTACAATTAAACTGTGTGTTTATGTGCTTATATACAATATGTATCTATGTGCTTATATACCAATATGTATCCATGCTGTCTTCTGCAGCAGTAAGTTCCTTAGGAACTTCCCAGTAAGTTCCTTAGATCTTGTCCATATTCAAGATTATTTCTGCTTTTGCTGATTATTCTAGCATATTCTAATAGTAACATTACTTAGCTGTATTACTATGAATCTCTCACATGGACATGTTTTCTGGAGCAAGAGTTGAGCAGTTTAATTAAAATTACTTTCAAAAATGGGACACATGAACAGACAGATGAAACCCAAAGCATAAACCTGAAACAAATTTCACTTCAGCTCCTGCGTTTGAATGAGTAAGCTCTGTGTGTGAAATGTAGGAGCTTGAAAGGACTAGGGATTTAACTTAAGGCCATCCAGGGATACTTTTGCCTGGAACACACAGGAGTTAGAGTACTTTTAGAGGATACATCATGTACCTCCATCTTGCTTATACCAAGACAGCTTGACTTACCAGTACATTAACCTGTTTCTCATCCAGTGTGATGTAAGCTAAGCCAGGGAACTGTACATATATGCTGAAATGCGAGTGACCTCAAGGAGTTATAGTTTTACACCAGAGTAACTTGCTTTCATGCCCAGAAAATGGAAAAGGGAGAGTCATACTATATGAAGTGTTATAAACCATCTAACCGGTTCAAGTGTGTGTGTGTGTGTGTGTGTGTGTGTGTGTCTGTGCTCTTTTTTTCGTCTCCCCATAAAGCTAGTGGGGGAGTTTCCCCAAGTACCATTGGATACCTAGGCAGACATATTTGTCATTGTTGAGATAATGATCTGGAGGGGGTTGCTTCTTTAATTCTTGTACTCCAAAGAAGCTTAAGATATGGACTCTGTATCCATTCAGTTTGCATCATTGTATGTTTCAGCAAGATAGTAAGTGAGAGTGAGGACTTTTCAGAGCCTTTGTACAAGTCATGTAATGGTTTTTAAGTCTGGCATGCTCTGTGTGTACCATGTGATGTTTACCCAGAAAAAATTGCCTGTTTGCTTTAAATTGGATTTACTCATACAGCTCCTTTAAAGATCTTTTATTATTTTATTATCTTATTTTTTTTCTTTTCTTTCCTTTTCTTTCTTAATACACTGGAAATCCACTTTTCTGTCCCCGTGGAGGTCAGGGGAGAAAAAAAATCCACATTTGTAAATCCACAGAGGACTTTGTATGGAAAAGGCCAACATGATTAGTCAAAGTATGAGAGTGAACAAATTTTTAACTGTGTGTTTCTCTTGTAGTCATATATATGCAGGCATTCTCTCTGCGTATATACATATATATGCATGCACATACACAAATATAAATAATGAATACAAAAGTAACTTCATAGCACCACTTGACATATTGTTTCCATTGAATATTTTCAGGAGAAATATGTTTATTATTTATGCAATATAATCATATAATCCGTACACTCACTCTATAGAAACAATATGTAAGAGGCAATAGAAAAGTCAGAGATTGACCTTGTGTAGTTATGAAGCAGTTGGACAGGAGACGTATGCTTGGGTCTCCCAAACTGCTCTCCTCCAGTGCCACAAGAGAGAAAGAACCAACAGAAGGCAGTGGTATCTCTCAAAAAAACAGTCTGTTGATTTTGTTTTGCGGGAACATATCCCACCACCCCATTTCTGGAAAAGCTTAGCTAGTGCTTCATGCATCTTTGAACCTCATTCAAAATTTGTGCTTTGGGGGCTGCTGGGAGGATCAGGTCTGCTCACAGTTCCCTGTCTCCCTCCTGTCCTGTTTTAATCTATCTGGAGGACTCAGGCTGATACAGCCTTCATTGGTTGTAGCTTCTGCAAGCAGTCTATTTTCAAATGTGTTCACAGGGATCCAGTCTCGTTCTAATCTCTTTAGACACATCATAGGCAGATTTCCTGAGGACTATGTCTGTGACAGGTTGGGAATTTCATTCACTCTCAGCTATTTTTTTGTGGCTGTTTCTGAATGCAAATATCTCCATGAAAGCATTTTGTGTGCCCAAACACAGCCTTCTGAAAAATTCGAATAAAACAAAAAAAGTCTCTGTGGGATTTTGCTATCCCTAAGGGAGAGGAGTGAAAACAAATTTTGGGGGTCTAAATATATCTCTTTTCAGGAAGCTATAAGCAGTGAAAAGCAGAATTGAGTTTACAGTGAAAGCACAACAGACATTAAACTAAAACCATGGTATGACTAACATCAGGACATCGAACCGTCAAATATATTGGCAAAAATATGATGACAAAAATAGACGATATTTTACCTGGTCAAGAGGATGCCCATTATAACAGCGAGGGGTAGAAACTATTAAACTTATATAAGAAAGCTTCATGTGTCTGAACTGCCTTTAAGACAGTTTGCTTTCTATATGGCACACAGACAAGGATGTAAGAAGTGTGTTTTTCTGTCTTACGGCTTATAGAAGAAAAGGGGGGGGTGGCATTAACTGCAGTGGGTTTGCTGCCTACATGTCTTCAGTTTCATTATCTTAGCTACGTAGACTGATGTACTGTAATTGTTTCCTGGCTACCGTTGGTAGAAGATAGGGTGACAAAGGGTTTTGGAGCACTGCTAGGTTCCTGTTTCTCTCATTGATCTCTATGAGAACAATCATTATGATAATGATTCTAATCCAAGCTTCTGTAATATAACTGAGAAATAAATGCTTCTCAGTTAATATGCCTCAATTAATGGGTCACCCAGTGTAGCTGCAGCAGGTTGCAAGTAAGTAGCTTTCAGGATCTGAGCCCAAATGATTATAGGTTTTCTTTCCCTTTTTAGATGAAATGGATTCATAAGCCTTACTCAAATGAATCTCTCTTGTAGTCATTAATTATAGTATACACATGTTAATGACATCATTATCAGGAGATAACATAATGTCCCAACGACCACGTGTTACAGTTGTTTCCTGTGCAAACAATTGTGCTTGATAACACAGCCTGTCACAAAATGTCAAAAGAAACCACATGGTGTCTTGAAATGATTGTGAAATTATCATGTGTCACAGCTATGCATGTCATAAACAATACCATCATGACTGAATTTTTCATTAGCTTCTTGGGTGAGGGATACTGAAGAGAACAAACAATTTTGAACATCTCAAGTACAGCACATAATGTAGCACTGAATTGTTTAAAGCATACCCTGTGAATGAATTAAAATGCATTAGTCATGAATTGAGGATATGCATAGTATTAGGCAATATTAAGGACCTTGTGAGATTTTTGTTTTTGTTTTTATTACATATAAACAGAAAAGAATTAATTTTTTTAATATTTAGTTCTAATTTAGCACCTCCCTTTTAGCTTGCATGAGGACCAGATAGTAAGATTGTAGGAGAGCTGCCAGCATAACTCTTGCTTTAGCAAATGAAGCTTTGGTCAAGCTAAAGTCAGTGACAAAGCTCCTTTGGCCTTCTACAGCACCAGAATTTCACGCACATGGCCTTTCGAGCTCTAAAAGTATGAGTGATCTCACTTACACGCCTGTAACGAGTTGGTGATGCAGCAACAATTTCAAGCCCATGGTCTGCACGTGGGTTTTGCTGTTGACAGTCACAGGAACAGAGCTGCTCCCATTATCTGAGGCAGCGGGGCCAGCCGGTGTCCCACAGCACTTACCTGCTAAACCTTTCCTGGCTTTGCCTTTGCACAGCCCAGTTCAGTACGGAAGACTGAACTCCTTCTTTTTGTTACCTATGGATTTATGGATTTTGGCTCTTACCATCTTTTAAAGTTTTCCTTCTGAACTATGAAAGTGACAATTTATTGAGCTATATATTTTTGATTTTCCTGTTTTTCTGAACTGAGAAATGTGATTATTCTCCTTCTGGAAGTAAGCTGTGCATAATTGCCAAGAGCTATGGGTTCTCCAGGCACAGAAAGGTTGAACGGTTTTCCCCAGGCTGCACAGGATGCTTGTTACAGGGCTGCCAGGAACTCTCCTTCCCTAAAGCTGCCTCCTCTGTAGGGTTATGTGGGACCTGCTGGTAAACAGCTCCCTAGAAGAGCTGTCAGTATCATCATTCCAGAGCTGTGCTTTTTTTAGTCCACAAGACTGTGTTTTTAGATGCTCCGATGATAACAAATAATACTGCTTTAGTCACGCGGTAATTAGCCACCAGTAACAAGGCAGACGAAGGGTGCTACCCAAACTTTATTTCTCCATCATCTTTCCCTAACCATTGAATTTCACAAAGTATGTGCTCCTGATGCTGATGCGACTTTATATGAAAAATACGTATGAGCCAACCAGCCTCCCTGAAGCAAGTCCAAGATAGCTGACATGCAAATATTTTAGAAAATTTAAAATTGAAAGACTAGTCTCTAAAGCAACACCTTAGTTTACAGTTTTGTACTCCATAGTTCTAGGTCATCCAAAAAGAGAAAGAGGAAACCATCTTAGAGGCTGCTCTTGAATTATGTCTTTCCTTACCAGTAATAATGACATGGGAATTCTTGACAGATGATCTGTTTTTACACTTCCTGAAAGGTTTCAATAAGATTAAGATAATGATTCAGATTCCTTTCTGTTTTCACCTGCTTTGGAGTACCAAATCTTCCAATGTTCCCTACAAAACTAATTATTCAGGTTTATTGTCTTGCAGTTACCAGCTAGCTCAGCCCTGATACATGCAATAAATCACCAGTGACCCTTTTTTCACCTCTTTGCCTCAAAGTCCCATTCTCTGCAAAGGATACCATCTAATTAAAAAACACAACAGGGGCCTGCTCAGGCAGGAGTGTAAACTTAGGGAGGGGGAAAAACTGTGTAACATTATAGGGATTTATTCTGACAAAATGTGAGGCAAGGAACATGAGCTCGGGAGAGAGGTGTAAGAGACTAGTCAGATTTATGAGAGACTGGCAGAGCTGGCAAAAGAAACCAGAAGAGTTACTGGAGCTGCCAGCAACTTTGCAAGCTTTCAGAAGGAAAATCAAAGTATTATTGTTTTTTAGCAGCAGTATTAAAAATGTATTTAACTGACACAGGGCTGAGAAGGCTTTTCCTTTCTTCGGTGCTGCAGATATGATTGCATTTATATTTTTTTTTCACAGTTCACTAGCATTCAGCTTCTTAATGATCTGTTCATTGTGCAACTAGTTCTGGACACTCTGTCTCTTGGTTGATGCTGCTCATACAGAACAACTGAGTCAAGTATACAGCATAAATATAGGAACATTTCAGGAACCACACAACTTAAAGAAGTTTCCAAGTTATCCTTGGAAAACCTTTGTTAAATATGAGTTTGGATCTTTTCTAGATATGTAACTGCCTCAAAGGACAGCAAACATATGCCACATAATATCTGTAGAAATAATTAACTGTCTAGATAGTCACAGCATATTTTTAGGAAGATTTTAATTGCATTCAGCAATTTTACAAAGCAACTTGAACACCTAGAAATAAAGGAAGGAACATAACATCTGTCAAAGAAGGTGGGAAGTAACCCTCTAGGAAACCTTAATTCTACCACAGAAAATAGCGTAAAACGAAAGTATCCTATGTGGCATTCAGCAAGCCTAGCCAAAAGACCAGTCGTCTTTCTTGCTTCATTTCATTTAATATTTTCTAACCAAGTGCATGATCAAAAATAAGGCAGAAATAGAGCTAACATCATTCACTAACTGCATAACCCTGAGCACTGTGTATCCACTGTACTAAAGGAGACCTTATCATTGGGCCGGGGCCAACCACATGAGATTCAACAAGGCTAAGTGTTGGGTCCTGCACTTGGGTCACAACAACCCCATGCAACACTACAGGCTTGGGGAGGAGTGGCTGGAGAGCTGCCTGGCAGAAAAGGACCTGGGGGTGTTGGTTGACAGCCGCATGAACATGAGCCAGCAGTGTGCTCAGGTGGGCAAGAGGGCCAATGGCATCCTGGCTTGTATCAGAAATAGTGTGGCCAGCAGGACCAGGGAGGTGATAGTGCCCCTGTACTTGGCACTGGTGAGGCCCCACCTCAAGTACTGTGTTCAATTTTGGGCCCCTCACTACAAGAAGGACATCGAGGTGCTGGAGCGTGTCCAGAGGAGGGCAACACAGCTGGTGAAGGGTCTGGAGCAGAGGTCTTATGAGGAGCGGCTGAGGGAGCTGGGGTTGTTTAGTTTGGAGAAGAGGAAGCTGAGGGGAGACCTTATTGCTCTCTACAACTACCTGAAAGGAGGTTGTAGCGAGGTGGGGGTCGGTCTCTTCTCCCAAGTAACAAGCGATAGGATGAGAGGAAATGGCCTCAAGGTGCGCCAGGGGAAGTTTAGGTTGGATATTGGGAAAAACTTCTTCACCAAAAGGGCAGTCAGGCACTGGAACAGGCTGCCCAGGGAAGTGGTTGAGTCTCCATCCCTGGAGGTATTTAAAAGACGGGTAGACGTGGTGCTTGAGGACATGGTTTAGTAGTGGACTTGGCAGTGCTAGGTTAATGGTTGGACTCAATGATCTTAAGGGTCTTTTCCAACCTTAACGATTCTATGATTCTGTGATTATCTTGTGGGAAAACAATGTGTAATTAAAGAATGTATCATCAAACATGTTCATAACAAAATAGGAGACTTTGGAAGTTTCAGTTATTTTGTTTACTGAAATTTTGAGTGCTTGAATTTACCATTTAAAATAAGTTTCTTTCTTAATTCATGTAAGATTAATCCAGAGAGGATATCTTACAGTTGTGTATATACTTCAATTCTTGCATATTTTTAAAGTCTGCCACCAGTAGAGCCTGAATACTTAGTCTTCAAAATAGACT
The DNA here is from genome assembly GCF_965183815.1 of Platalea leucorodia. Lineage (NCBI taxonomy): Eukaryota > Metazoa > Chordata > Aves > Pelecaniformes > Threskiornithidae > Platalea > Platalea leucorodia. The sequence goes on from NC_138824.1 coordinate 98,098,926, forward strand.
GCTGTCATTCAAGTAGCAGGATTCAATACTAATGGAAGGTGGAACAAACTCTTTGAGCCAATTGCTGGATCTGGAGACTTGGACAAAGCAGCCTAGTTGAATAGTCCCCCATTTTCTTCCCTAGGAATTGAGGGAAAAAAAACCTGTTGTCCACAAAATGTCCTGAAGGTGTCCAGTATGATCAATGACCCACTTACTAGAGAGAAAAGAAAATAAATTGGGGTGGAGAAGCAATCTGCTTTTATCACCCTTTTCCTTGCGTAAGTAGTCAAGATGATGTGGGAATCTGGTGGTTTTGTCCCAGTGTAGAGTTGTAGTTGCAGCTGCTTTGACAGTGGCAGCATCTACCGTTTTAGAACATTCATATTCAGTTATTAGTTTGGCTTCATGCTAATATTGTTATAATTTTAATTTATCTTACTAGTAAGGAAAGTGAAAAAGTCATGTGATTTTTCAGCACTTTTCACTGTGAGTTCTCAGAGAAATAATATGGGACAAAGGTGTAGCATTTTTTAACAACAAGAAATTTATGCCAAAATTCAAATAACACCAGATTTTCCATTAGTTAACAGAAAGCAGAAGTGCAAGAGCTTCTCAAGATAAAATCTCAGGATGTTTTTTACAGGATCTTAGGTAATATGATAAATCTTTCATTACAAGCCACTACCAAAAAAAAAAAAAAAGCTGGATTCGAGTAGTTATTTGCAGAGGAGAAGTAGCATGGGTATACAACACTAGATTGTGTCCTGCGCATCAATCATGCAGTCCGTTTTTGGTAAGAAACCTAGAAGCATTCATCCATGGGGAAATTCATCAAAGAAAAAGCTGACTAGAAATTAGTGATGACTTCACTTCACATAAGAGATTTTTTCCTCTGATTCATTAATATCATAACCTTGAGCATTGTATTTTACTTGGTAAAACTATTCTTTCAGTTCCTCATGGAATGAATTAAAGAGGCAGGAATGTATTCCCAGGTGAACACCAGGAAATCCATGTCCCTTAGAGTGAATTTACCTTCATGAATTTGAGTGATTGTACTAGATTTTTTTGGTTGAAAAAAGATTCTGTTTTGAGAATTTACCTAAATTTTCATAATTTTTTTCCTTTTTCTGTCAGAATTTGCATTTTGAAGATTTTTGTAAGCATGTTAGTCTGATTTTTGGACACGTTCAAGACTGTAATATACATTTTTTCTTCTCCTGCTTTCGGTGTTTTATATCACCTCTAACTAGGAGATCTCATTTGGCAAAAGCTCCTGGAGTAAGTGAAGCAATAGTACCAAGTTTTAAAACAAACTGTACTGTTTCTGTGCTTATATCATAGTCTTTCTAAGATAAGTAGCTCTAACTATTGCTTGATAGAAGGGTTCTACAATTAAAAAAAAAGATTTATCTAATTGGTTAAGCCATTAGTCATGTGTCTAATTAGTCAGGTCACGCAAGGAATTGAAGAGCCTGTGAAGATGATAATAGAAAGCAGTGTCTTTTGCCTCTTGGACAGTATTTGAAATCTGTCTGGATTTATGGTGAATGAAGTAACATTACTGACTAAAAAGTGTTTGGTGTTCTGAATCCAGTTTCATTAACAGAGACAGATTAACAAGAAGGGAAGCTTGCACAGCAGCTGATGGCTCTTGCATTTGTTTATGAATAAAATAAACAGAAGAGTTCCATGCCATAGGGAAATGGTAATTATGAATGATGGCTTGCTGAAAATTATGATTTCATTTCTCTATATAATTTCCAATGTTTTTGTGGACAGAAAAATAAAATGTTAGATATTTGCACAGACAACAATTGAAAATAAATGTCTAGAAATATTCAGAAGGTTCCATCCATTGGGTCCCCACCAGTAGATTTCACACATAAATTATTGCCCAGGAACTAGGCTCTGAGGGACTAGACCAGCCATGGCTGACTATAAATCCTCCCAGATGTCTCAGGAAGATGGTAGTAAAAGCTGAACCAGGAGCAGTGGAGCTCAGAGCTTGATCCCACCCATGGTGTCAAACCACAGGCACACTCAGGGTCCTCAGCTTCATCACAGTGGGCTGGGAAATCCTGACACCCCTATTTCAGCCAGAGTTTTCACCATTTTCAGATTATCTGTTGTGGAACCAAGGAGATGTAGGGCATCCTACTTTCACAGCTGGGAATGTGAAAGCCCTGATCTCTCCTCTCCAAGCCTGAGCCATCCACCCAGTCTTCTGGGCAGCACTGCACTATAACCAAGGACCAACAAACCCTTTCTTTCTGTGTAGTCATGAAAAGTGAGAGGGTGTCCGAAGAAATAGTGGTTAGATGTGATGCAGAGAAACGAATTTCAAAGCCTTGCTTGGCCATTCTTATATCTTGATGTCCTTACAGCCAAGTTGTAAGCTATAGTGGGATGAATATTTCTCAGTCTGTTATAGGAAATATTTCATTTTGCAAATAAAATCATATATTAACTGAAGTAATTGAAGATGACGAACTAATAGTTTTAGTTTGTCTTGTCTTACTTTGTGTTGTTGACCTTACCCAAGCCTGTATCTACAGTGAAATGTTTGTCATGCTAGAAAAACAGAAAACGGGGAGGAAGAGGCTGAGGCAATTAGATGCAAGGTTGTGTCCTCAAATAGGCAGTGATCATTGACTATATTGCTTACTCTGAGCGTTTGTAGTCTCTTTTTCTCATCTTTTGACCAGTAATTGAATGCTGAGCTAATAAACCGTTTTCATAAAATCCTTTTGTCAAAGAGACTACATTCTCATAAAAAGTTTGGGGTCAAAGAAATTAGCTGTTCTCTGACAAAAAAATGACAGTCCAAAGTCCCAACAGGAATGGTTCTGAAAAGCTTCATACCAACTTACAAGAAACTCTCAAATGAATCATAGAAAAACCAAGACCACCCTACTAAAAGCTGAAGATAAAACCTGACCTTCCTGTGTATGTGACTAATAAGGTTGTTATATACTGCATAAACCCACAATATTCCATTGTAAGTGATTATTCCTTTTATAATGGAATATAATTTAAAAAAAAATAAAAACAAAACCCAGAATCACCGGATCAGCACTTCAAATTCCTCGATTTCCTAAAGCCAAACTCTTTGTATGAAGATAATTTAATAATTTAGGTAGCAAGTTTAGATATAAGTACAGATTGTATGTGTGTGTGTGTGTGTGTGTTTTCAGGATGTGATTTAAAAAGAAACATTTGACAATCTGCTTAAAAAAAAAAATCAAACAAGTATTTTCATATTGCCCCTGTAACTAGCTGCTTCATTTATCATATTCAACATCCATTGTATACAGTATATCAAACCATTCTTAGAAGCATGACTTCCATCTTACTTTGCTGATGGTTACATTGTCACCACTGCCATTTTGGCCTCTGCTTTTGGGTGTTCATTCTGTATGTGGAAGAGGGAATTGGAGTTCCTATTCATTTGAAACGCAATTTAAAGGAAAAAAATGAACCAAGTCCTTTGAACTCCTTATAACACTCATGCTGTGGAGAGGTACTGTGGAGGAAAGAGACCTGCAGCCATGTGCCATGTGCTTTGTTCCTGAGATGAATGGCTATAATTTACTCCTGCCTGAAACACTAGTATTTACGATGCCTTTCCTTGGCCAAGGGGTAAAAACGGTCTCCAGAGAAATAGAAAAAAATTTTTAAGAGTGTATTGAAAAGACAAATCCACAGGACAGCTGAAGGTCAAGGGAAGAAGACGATGAGGGTTGCTTTGTCTTCTTTTCCAGGTAATGAAATAATTCTCCTTATTTGACTCCACGGAAAACTTTTTTTTGCTCTCTTATTCACTTACACACACATGCATGTGCACACAAGCAAGCACAAACACACACACGCCTTGACCCCAGTTATATAGGAGGACCCCAGTTATATAGCAGGACACTGTCAACATCAGGAACAGTAGTATAAAATTTGGCTTTAAAACTCCTTTTCAGCTGTTCTGCAGCTTACAGCTAGATGAGCATATTGGCTGCTTTGAATAAGCCAAAATAACCATAACCCTTTTTCAGATTAGGGTCCGCTTTCTCTGGCCTTAGGCATTTGGGTACTGGAGTCAAATTGTCAGCCAGTGCTTTTGTCTGGAAGCTTTATTAATTGTTCAGTGTAATAGTCCCAAAATACTCAGTGGAAAGGCCTAGTCTTTAGTTTGATAAAACCCTGCAACGACATGACAGTAATGAATGTAAAAGGCACAAAAAAAAATCCCCGCGGGGGTCCTAATTTTAGACTTAATCAAGGTAAATGTGAATTTTCCTTTCTGATTTTCTGCTGTAAGAGCCACTGCTTATTTATGGGTAAACGTAACTCACAGAAGTATTATACTGAATATCTTTACTTTATACATATTGTGTTTATCTAAGCCCTCTTTGCTTTTCTTTACTAGTATTTCCCTCCTTCCATATTAAAAAAAAATAAGTACACAAGTTACCTATCGTTTTTTCCTAGACTGTGCAGCCTTTAAGATGGTTCCCCATTCTTCTAGAAATGTTCTCCTTTTACTGTCCAACTCGAGAGACCTGTTTTCCCTGGAGAAGCTGCTTGCATGCTGACCAGCCAAAATAAAAAATAGACCTCATAGTGGAAAACAGAAGATAGAATAGATTAGGAATAAAGTTTGTTGTTTTTCAGCAGCAAGCAGAGCTAATACTCCACAGATGGTCAGACCATTCCCAAACCATCCCCAAATGGTCTCTCTGACAAGGAGCAAATATTAGACTTTTGACTGGTGAAAACCGGATTGATGTCCATTAAAATAAATGTCTTCAGAGCTTTCTTTTAGGATCTTATTCTCCCCAGCTGAATCTCCTTTCCTGTCTTTCCTGAGATAGTAGCATTTATTGACATCCTGAATCTCCTCAGTTAAGAGAATGTAGAGTTTAAGATTAGATCCTTAGCACCGGGTTCACCTGACTTTAAGTTAGACTTCTAAAGGTTGGTTGTAAAAGTCTAGGCAGCTCGCCCTGAGCTCCCTTTATCATCAATACGAAGCCATTAATCATCTTTAAGGCAAGATGAATGGCCCTCTGGAAGGTCTTGTTTCTCCCCAAGGACTGCTACAGAAGAAGGCCTTGTTTGACTAGCTGAAGGCTTGGATCACTAATTTTTACCACATGAAGTTAGGTTGAGATGAATGCCGCTGACTTGTTCTGTGAACGTGCCCTACCTCCATGCACAGGTGAATGCTTTTGTGTATACATACAATGCAATAATGCCTTTCTGTTAGTATTAATATACAGAATATATATATATATTTATATTGTTTGTGTTAATGTACTTGTATAGAGAATGCCTACATAAATATATAGAGAGTTGTATCTTGCTGATTTTAATACACTTGAGTTCTGTTCCCATCATCAGAGTATCAGATGCTCTTGGTCTATTTGCAACTATCTAGACAATAAAAATATAATTCACTCTGAAAGGCTAGACGAGACTAGTTCTACCAGAGCTCTCTTATACATCAGCAGATAGTATTTCATGGCTTTTTAGCTCAGAACTGAGCGGTTATAGACTCAAGTCACTGTGCTTAAAAGTATACTTACTTGCATGAATGAGCAGCGAATGAAAACTATTAATGTCCCAGCATGCACTGCTCACCAATACTCATTTTTGTTGTAGCCAGAGTTTCTTAGTGTGTTTCTGCTTCATTTAAACCCGTCAATACCTCAATTAGTGCTTGCTTCTCTTCCCCTGGGAGGGACATTTACACATGTCACTTCACAGCCTCCAAAATCTAAAAGACCCATGGGAATTGCTGGGTCATAAAATATATCCTGATTAAAGCTTGTGTTTTCCAAGAAAATGAGCACTCTCCCATGTGATTCTAGGCTCTGGTTTTTACTGATTTGCATTCAGTAAGTCACAAAAAATTAGAGCACTGTACTTTACAATTACGACAGCAGTAACCCTCTCATTTAACGTTAAAACTTGATGCCATCTTGATGGCAGGCTGAACTCAATTTAAGATCAAAGCATTGGAGAAGTTATCTAAAATTATATATTGCTAGTTTTAACTGTTTAACATTTTTGCTCTTTCCAGCCTGACTTTCATACAGGGTGATGAAAGATCATAATTGATTTGGAATAGAGAGTGGCCCAAGAAATTTATACTTAATGAATACATGTTTCTAATACTAATTTTTAGGCATCCATAGTTTTCAACAATGGCAATGATGATAACACTATCATTGTCCATTAATTTCTTCTGAAGGAAGATGGTCTTTGTCTAAGTCTTCATAAATCACAATTATATACATGCAAATGTAATTTTTAATAGATTTTTAATTACTTATTTTTGTTTTGACAATTTTCCAAGCTTTAATGAAACTGATTTTTCAGTGCCTCATGTGGGTTACCATAGTTTGTCACAAATTTCCACAGGCTTTTACTATAACTGACTGCAGGGAACAAAGCTGTCAGCTTATCATTTTCCATTTTCTTTCTCTTGGTTATTAGGAAGTGCAGTTAGACAAAATGGGAATTGAAGCTGCATGGCAAAGCGAAAGAAAGTCACATTCGTTTCAGAACCATGTCAAAGTCAAAGGAAAGACCGAGAAATATAAGCAGCTGCTGGTCTCATGTGTATCATTTGAAGACAGCAGTTTACACTGTACAAACATAAAACTAATGCAAGAAAAGACCTCAGGAAGAGGAAAGAATTGCCTTTGCGATTTGAGAGAAAAGACCTTTTTTATTTTATTAATGTTTCTTTTGGTTAAAATTCATAGTTGTCATGCAAAATAAATCAACTTCTTTTCCTATAATGTGACCTGAAACTGTTTCTGAGTGAATAAGATATGAACCCTAAATGTTCACAGCCTTTACCCTGACATATTCAATCAGATCATGAGGCACTGGTGAAGCTGCCAAGTACTTGTCATTCTTATTAAAGCTTAGCATCAAACAAGGCCTGTTCTGTCTTGGAAACACATGTTTGAATAGTACTTATAATCAAAGTAACTTCATTTATATCAGTGGAATAGCTAGGTGAAATGGTATTTTAGGGTGTACAGAATCCTTATTCATTCCCACTCAGTGATTTATTTCTTTTTAGAATTTTTTTCAAAGATTACTCTGTATGTATGTCCTAATATCCTAATAATGCAGTTTTTACATACCACTGAGTCTCTTGTTTTGATATGGGATTTGTAATGCAAACTTAGGTAGATAGGACATGGACTGGTCATGGCTGTGGTTAATTTCTCTCTATTATTTATATATCATATTTCTCATGGATGTCACTCTTCACTAAATAGAAACATAAATATGCAGCTTCTGCTGTGCACAGTCTCTTTTTCCATGGCAGTACTGTTCTTCATACCATTCTGTCACAAAATTATTTTGCTAATATAACTGCTTATGAAGCTCTTGCCTATTGTCGAAAACCCCATTCATCTAACAGTTATTAATGGACATGCACAAAAAGCTACTAGCCCTCTTTTTAGGGCAGGTTGGGAGTAGAAGGTAATCTGATTTGTTTTGCTTTGTTTTAAAAATATTTTCACAAATACATTTATCAATAATTTTTCTGAATATATTTCATATGCACTGTAGACTTCTGAAACTAAAGCTGAGTAAATAATTCAGTCTGTTATATAAATTCATCAAATTTTTACTTCTCTCCTCAGATTTCTCAGGTTTACATGTTTGAAGTTATTTTTCCTAGTCTGGAACCTCGGCGGCAATTAATTTCAAAATATTTGCTTTTTGAATTTGAAATTCGTGCCATATTGATTAGTTACATAATTCACTCGGTATTGTTTCTGTTGGAGAGTTGCATTGCTTATACAATGAATTCTTTACTAATTCCAAGGAATGTATTAAAATATCACATTCAAAATTCACTTTCATGAAATATTTAAATATTTTAAATTGAGTTTTAAAAATATTAATCCTAAAAGAACATGTCTCTGAGGAGGTTCACGGCAGATGAACATGAGCAGGTCACAAACATGAAGTTAATTTTCAAAATTAGTGAATATTGGTAGAAAATAGTTGTAATTAATTATATGTCCATTATTTTTGTGAAAATAACTTGTATTTGTAAAAATAGGATGCTTATTTTTGTGTTAAAAATATTCCTTTCACTCTTTGAGACATGCAGTTTGTTTTCTAGTCTAGGGCATCTGTTGAGGATGAGGACCAAGAGCATTATTTTCACCTGCTGGAGCAGTCACAGTTTTACCAAGAAGCTGTGTGCTTAAATTGAAGTATTTGAGCAGTCCTATTGATTTAAGATTCTCTGCTAGATTCAGGACACCATTTGAATTCTGGAGAGATGCTGCTCAAGTAAGCAAAAATGTCATTTATCAGAAAGGGAAAACTGAAGTTAAGAGAAGAATTTTAGCAACGCACTCACTGACTCCTGGAAGTCTACTAAATTTGAAAATAAATTGAAAAATAGAAATCAACTAATTATAGTGTGAGAACTAGTCTCCCTTAAATATAAGTAAAGTATTTGCATGGGCTTTCTTTGCTTGAGCAAAAGTGGATTGAGGAAGAGGGAATTTGTTTTGGGGATAGAAAAATCTCATTTGTCATGGACAGAAGAGTATTCTCACTGTGCCTGACCAGCATGAGAGGACATGCTGAATTTGGCTTAAATGTTAAATTGGAATTTTAATTCATTTTTTCAATATATATTAATTTCAACTTTAATGCAGTTTTCTCTTATCACATGTCCTATCTGCATTCACGATGTTATTTTTACACAAGGTTGTTTAATCTACATCGAACAGTCCTCTGTTCTAGAATCTGTACAAGAAAAACAGGTGACGTTCATCTTCCCTCATTACAGCACTTGTGTGCACATCTCTGCAACTGAGCAAGGCATTGCAAGCTCCTGAACAATCAGTGTGAAGAATAGGCTTTTGAGGGCACAGTTCATCTGGTTAGATGAACAGAACTCTGTAAGTATCTTTCCATTGAGGAAGTCTGCAATGCCTAGCTTGGCATAGATGCTTGCAAGATGAATCCCACTATGGTGACAGACATTTCCCCAAACTGTCCAGTTCGAGCATGCTCCAGTGAAGAGAGCTTCAGACCAAGAGAAGTGGAGACATGGTGAGACATGTTGATATACCAGGAGTCACATCATTGACAGAGTCCAGGATGTCTGTTACTGAGCACACTCTCAAATTCTCACTGTGTTCAGTTATCTCCAGATCATTATATCATTAGATTCGTTTATCTGCTGCATCTTTTCCATCCTCTTTCTCAAGTGCAACTTGAATCTGCATTCATGTTTGGCTATGATCAGCAATCTAACTTTCAATACATCTTGAAATACATTGTACAGTGTCGCATGGCATCTCCCCATCAATTGTGGTGTTGGCTGTGTTGTATTCCTCTCTTCTCGCCACAGCCAGGTTGCTAGAAAAATACCGTTTGGAGACTACAGATAGCGATAGTTCTTAAACATACTGAGAACTTCAGTCAGTCTTAGAATCATTTAAGGATGCTACAAGGATATTTAGTATTTAATTACAAATTAAAAGATAGAGAGCCTTTTCATTTGCTTTCTTCCCACATGGCTATTTCCATCTATGAGCTAAAAGAGAGAAAAAAATAGTTATTTCCCTCCCCCATAATTTTTAAAACGAATGTGAATTTCGGTTTTCTAGTAATTCATGAAGGTTTATTCTAAAAGGATTCAAAAGTTTCTGTTACTTTGCTCAAGCTTCATCTAACTTACTATGACCTCCTTATTCTGTATAATGAGACTAATCTTTGTCAAGGTAATTAAATGTTTTCATTTTGATTTGCATTCAGTTCCTAATGAAACACTCAGCAGTAGCAGAGAAAAGAAAGTCAGATTAAGTAATTTTTACAGAATTTCAGGAAAGGTCCAGGTTCAGTTTTCTGCAAGAGTGGGACAAAATGTTCTTATTTTGTCTGAGGCAGTTCCATGATTCTTAAGAGTAACCTCGACTACTGAATTTTGCACTTTGATTTTTAATGATGCAGTTGTTAATACTATAAAGTATGAGATTCCTCCTTACTGGGTTGCCATGAAGAAAGGGAAAAACAATGGGTTGACCTGGGGAAAGGAATAGACAAATCAGCTTTCCAAATGAAAGACCAACTTTAAACAGAGAAATCTCCTAGATTATCGCTGGCAGTGGTATGCATACCTTGAAAATGGAAATAGCCATAATCTATGAACTGTATCTTCTGTTTTGTCCAATTTTGACCAATAGACCTTTAACAATGCCCTGCACCACATGGCACACTTCAGAGAAAGAGGTGGAGAACCTCAGAGAAGAGACAATTGGATTAATTTGTCCCATAGGGAAGCCTACTCCAAAATCCTGGAACATGACGCTATTCATTCCTTGAACATGCACAGCCACATGCCCTTCCCTTCCAAAATTCTCTAATATAAATCCATATCATTATATGTATGTGTATATAAGGTATATTTTAAGAGATATCAAGGATACACACAATTAATATGGCATCTGAATTATCTTGATATATTTCTAAATGCCTTCACTTTTTTTTAAGACATCCTGAGAGAATATCTCATGCATATATAGTACAGATTTAGTTTGCTTATTTACAGTTTTCTAGATTATTTTGTCAGTAAAGGGCCATATTTATCTCAGTTGTTTGCATCAGTAATTTGATTAAAGATAGTTGAAGGATGAAGAAATACATTGCCTAAAATATCCTTGGGAATGTGGCTTTGTTACCAGAAATCTTTTGACACAGAGGAAGATACAAAGAAGAGCTTATGGTTTAGGATCATTGGAGATGAATTGTGAAAAGTAAAAAATCAGCTTTGGAGGAAGGGGAAATATTTAGCTGTGAGGCATTGCTATGGCAATAAGGAATCCATGTGGAAGATTACGTGAGAGGAAGGGAAGGATAAGCAGGGATAAAGCTGTGTCTGAGGAATAAAGTCATCTTTCTTTACATGTTTTTATGCTGCTTTTATTAAGAAAGTTTGTTGGAAAAAATTTTGGGCTTCATAAGCTAGCCTCTGTTTTTTAAAAAGCAAGAAAGATAGTTGCAGTGTTTGGTTTGGCACTCTTGGTAGACAACTGTTTAGGAGAGCTGAAAGTGAGGAAGGAATCTCTGAGACAGGCTTCTCAAGGTCCGTGGGATTTCAACCCAAATCCAAATGTCCTGTTTTCTGTGGGTGCACACTGTGTGCTCCTACCCATGAAGCAGGAGGAGGGTAGACCTGCCAGTGCAAGGTGCATCTGCTCCAAACGCTGAGCCCTCCAGCCCGGGGGCACAGGCACCCCGGGAGCTCAGGTACCTTGTGGGGAGGCACACACCACCCCTCAGCTCCCAGGTGGGCTAAGAGCATGCTCCTTCTGTCACCAGAGAAACTCAAATTAGGAGATACTGATGGGAAGGAGGACTGCAGCTATAGAGAAAATCACTTAGGTGACTTGGGATGTTGGCATGATTTAATTAGAGATGGGAAATGAGATTGGAGGAGAAGAATGTTGCTGTAGGGGTTAGGGAACATGTGAGAATGTAAGAAGGTTGCAGCAGGAAGAGGAGAGGGAGAGGTGAAGGGGATTGGAGCGTGTTGCATTGAGGGGAAAAGAGGGAGATGTGGAGAGGTACAGCAAATGAAGAAGGAAGGGACATGCAGGAGGCTTGGGAGATTATGGAAGGAAGAAAGGTGGTGGCACAAGATAATGATGGTAATATGGACTCCTTAATAGCCTGCCACTCATTTGTATTTGGTCTCTTATTGATGAATAAAATGCATGAAAGGATATATTAGTCTATTTCAGGTGTTGCAGATGAGGGCAGATATGTTCAAGTGCACATACCTGCACATACAAGGCCCACAGGCCTGCAGCTGTGTAGGCCTAGTACGCTAGCTTCCGTGTTTGGCAGCAACAAGCAGATGGCCACAAAAAGTGACCTTCTGAAAGTAACCTCCTTGCAGGTACTAGTACTTGGACAGACGCCAGAAAAAACTGAAGCTATTTTCATTCTCTGGAAGACAGAATCAGACTCATCCTAATTTTCTATTCTGATTATTCATCATTTCTTTTCTTTGAATGCTTCTCTTTGACAAAACTAATCGGTACCTAATATCCAAACAGTTAAACAAGACGTACTTCATCACTAATGCATATCAGTGCCTAAAGAGCCTCATGTTTCACACAAGACCTTTCTAAGAGTTCTTCCTGTAATTAGATCCCATTTGTAACTCGAACGCACAGCTCCACAGCCCTGTTAATTTTCAAACTGGCTTGTTTTGGTTCAGGAAGCCTTCGAACAGAAAGGGCTGCGTCCTGACATATTGTCATCTCCAAGCATCAACAGCTCTGGCATGTGAAAAGGTCATGCCACCAAGCATTAACATTTAACATCATATTAACATCATATTAACATCAGAATAGCAATTATAGTAATTCATTTAAATAAGGATTTTTTTTTTTTTTTGCTGACCAGTAGCAATAGATGCAATCTATGCAGGAGGAAAGATCGGGAAGGCCTCAAATCAGGTCCTGTGCCAATGTCATCTTAAAATAGAGACCCAGAGAAGTTCAGATGGAATGAGTGAGTTGTTCTGATAAGAAGAGGCAAGTGTTCATGCATAAGAACAAGGAGAGTGGAGCTATTGCAGGAGGCAGCCCTGGAGTGCAAGAGCTTAGAGAAGGGACTCTTTACTGTCACCTCACATGCTTTGAAAGGAGTGGACAGATTCATTCAGAAGAGAGCAGTTCTGTGTGCTGTCCAGGGCTTTCCAGCTTCTCCCAAGCAGGGAAAGGGACAGAACTGAAAGACAGGCTTATGGGCTTTGATTATTCCTACTCACAAATGCCCAGACATTATTCATTGGTGGACAAATCATACGGGAAGGAAAGGACAAGCTACTGAGGACACCAAAGAGACCATCATTTTTCAAAAATGCCATGTTTTGAGGGGTTTGCTGTAAAACACTCAGGACTTTTTCTTCCTATTTCCAGAAAATTTTTATTCCAAAATGTGAAAATACTTGGGGTTTAAGCCTATTCTTGCTAGCAAGAGAGTACTTTTTTCAACATTAAAATTTTTTAAAGTCCTAAATGATTAATGAAGTTGGCAATTTTGTCCAAACTGTTCTGCAAATACCTTCTGAATGCAATAAAAACTCAAATGTAGCTAGGTTTATTGTCAGTTTAATTATACTTCCAGTTCAGTACAGTTTAACTATGTGCTCAACACATACATGTAAGTTCTTTGGTGCAGAGCCTTTCTTTTAATTTTGTGCAGCTCCTTGTTTAATTGAGCTCTCATTTTGATAGGTCATTACTGTCATACAACATGGTGGAGCATATATCTGTCAGCAAACAAAACAGTAGCTCATAAGAAGGAATAAGAATTTTTTATCAGTTCTTTAATGGCCCCATATCTGAATGCTTATTACTTACAGTACCTTTATGTACTGGGAATATTTTAATTATGTTACAAGTTGTCCTGTGAGCAGCAAAACAAATGGAGCCAGGCTTCCTTTGGATTTGCATCTTCTTGTCTCTACAGCCCCGCTGTCCAGTCCCAGTTCCTCTCTGCTAAGTTCCCTTTGAGGCCCATCTTCAATCTTAAGAAAATTCTCTTACACAGGGATGAAAGTAAAATAATTTCTCACATTTTTGGCCATCTGGTCAAATATGGACAAACTGAATGAGACCCAGATTGAAGAGCAAAGCCTGTATCATCAGACTAGTCAGCTCACTGAAGAATGATCTTTTTTTGTTTTGTCTGTTTTTAGTTCCAGCTATGATAACTTCCTATCCAAATACTACCTTGGCAACGCAAGGTCAAAAGAAGGAGATGAGCTGCACAGCACATGGGGAGAAACCCATCATAGTCCGCTGGGAAAAAGAAGACCGAATCATTAACCCTGAAATGTCCCGTTACCTTGTTTCCACCAAGGAAGTTGGAGATGAAGTGATCTCTACTCTGCAGGTAAGAAAACAAAGTGACCCACGACTCATCTACATGTGTGAGAGTGTTGCTTGATTTAGTTTTGATAGGGATGCACAGCTACCTCTGCCCTACAAGGTCAGAGCCCCATCACTCACTCTACACATGGCACAGCCCCGGAGAGCTGACAGCAAGAGGAGGTAGGGGAAACCTCTGCATCCCACCCCCCAGAAGAATTAGTCTCCATCTTCCCATGCTCCAGAGGCAACAAGAGAGTGAGCCTGGCTCGCAGCTCACCTGTCCTTTCTGTCTCTGGAGCAATGTGGGTCATGCCTTAGCCTGCCCTTCCTAGGGTGGCAGAGCTCAGTTTTCACTACACTGCTGATAAGTGCTGAGTGAATATCTGACCCCTAGCTCTGATGTGTGCCAGGCTTACCTTCACCAAAATTATTAAGCTGCTTTGAGATAAAAATGCTGTCTTTTTAAAGTACTTTTTCTCCCTCCCTTTCACTTTGTGGGACTTGTGAGACCATTTTACAAAGTCAGGTTAGTCATCGGATTCAAAGTGAGATGGAAGGAAAAGGCACATGTAGATACGTCAGTAGTATATCTACTGCTGCCAGTAGTATTTGGCACTTATTGTACATAGTAGCAGGAGTCACCAAGCCACCTAGCAAAAGGTCATAGTCTGCATCTTCACTTCTGCTTCTGTGACAGGCAGCTGTCTGGTGGTGTGGGAACCATGCATCTCGACTTGCCTGACAAATGAGTATGTGGGACTCTGCTAACTCTTAAGTGGCTGACCTGGGTTAGATTGAGGGGCTACATGAGTGGCACTGCTGTTTTGGGAACTTAAGTTTCCCCAAGATGCCATGAAAGCACAGGAAACTACTACTGTTCTGGGGTCACCTACAATGGGTGGGGCTATGACGTTGCCCGCAATATACCAGGATACAGCTTTTTCCACTGAGATTTAAAATTTAATAAATTTTAATAAAAAGGGAGCTTTGTCATTGGTTTCTGTGAGGAAGAATAAGTTCTATGTGTGACTTTGTTCATATTAGTATATTTGTGTTATGAATAATATCTAATTATAGGGTAGACCCCTAGACCTCTCTGCCCTCATTCGTCTTACTGACTTTAATGAGATAATGCCTGGATGCACAACAATATTTCTTTTTGGAAGGCTGGAGACCTGCTTGGAGAATTCTCTTCTGAAGCAGTTGTGTACGGTAGTGGCATTCTACATCCATATGTATGTTACATACAAAACCTTTGACTTCTGAGAGATAAAATGCCCCAAAAATAGAAAATGTCAGGATTAAGGTTGTCTCTGAAGCTTTTAACTCAGTGCTTTTGTATGTGTGCATGATGATGTGATCTTTAGTTGTATACTCAGCTTTTATTTTTTCTGCAGGACCCCTGCCTCAGTCAGGCATGACTTGGATTTTCTCTGGAGTTGAATTAGGGTTGAGTAATGAAAGACACTGTGTGATGCAAGGCTGATCATTGAAACCAAACTTTTCACAGGTGGCCAATAATTGTGTGTTCTTTGTTTTCTAGGTACTTGCCTTGAGCCCTTGGGGTCTGATTTGCAGAAGTACTAAGCCCTCATAGCTGCAGCTTAACTCAATGGAAGCTGTTATGAACACATGAAATGCTATTTATTGCTAAGGACTCTGAGGGGGGAAAAGAAGGCCCTAGATGTATCAAATTGGGCTCAGAAAAATTTTGTTTTCCTATCTTAAAGCTCAGCCACACGTGCAACTTAACACAGCTTGACAAGTTACCACATCTCAGATGATAACTCTCCAATATCCTTGTAGAGAGTGGGAAATTAATCCATTTATCTTAACCAGTGGTGAATGAGAGTTGTGCTCATATTACCTTGGCTTTGCTGAGGAATAAAGAGCACGTGGAGTTACCATGGCTCAGCTAATATGTGGCAACTTGTCAAGCAGCCACAAACATTATCATATGTCTGGTTCCTTAATTCCCCATACGAAATGGTGGTAATACTCTTCATGATGTCAGGGTTTATGAAAATAAATTCACTCATGTTTCTGAAATGGGTATTGCGTAGGTGAATGCCACAGAAAAGGCTATAAGAAAATGAATAAGTCTGTCTTCAGGGCACAGTTTGTACTGTGTGCAGTAAATAAAGTGTGGAGCAGCACACTGAACGATGAGAAGAAAATGGTATTTGGAATATCTGCTCATTTAAAAAAATCCTCTCCCTGTTGTACGTTGAATGAAGCAGTGGTCCTGTAGAAAAATATCGTTATGATCATGTACGTAAAGATTATGTATAACTTTCTATGTTATTAAATAACAAATTGAAAAGAAAGACCACCCAAAATTTTATTGTGGGGCACCATGCTGAATACTACAGGGTTCACCACCAGTGTTTGAACCTTTATTTCCTCCACACAGACTTCAGCCACTTGAGTTATTTTCAGAAATAACTGGAAAAATTCGGAGGCAGCAGGAGGCACCATTTTGTATGGAAAATTTCAGCCAACTGTTAAATACTTGGCAAACTTATGAGTAACTGTAAACAAGACTCCTAATGAGAAGCTACAGGAATAGGTGGTGCTCCAACTCCTGACTACACATGTAGAGCTGATAGCCTGCTTCCTCAGCCCAGGTGTTGCTAGTTTTGATAAGTCTCAGTATTTTGGATGCTTTACTATGCATATGTATGTATGTGTATAACATGCAATATCTATTTATTGCTGTCAAGTAAAACAGTTTGTACAATTTTTCTTGCACCATACAGAAAAGCTGTTGGTTTATTTTCTCTGCATGCTGTTCAATCAATCACTTCTTTTCAAACTACCTATAGATTTTGCCAACTGTGCGTGAAGATTCTGGCTTCTTTTCCTGTCATGCCATCAATTCTTATGGGGAGGATCGTGGAATAATTCAGCTCACTGTGCAAGGTAGGAAGAGGACAACATAAGGAAAAAAACACAGCTATTGTAGTACAGTAAGTGTATGCCATCCTCAGAAATCTGTTGGGGGAGGGAGGCTCTGATTCCTAATTAAATGCATTCCTCATTGTCAAATAAATGAGGAACCGCATTAAGATGCTCAGTCTTTCATTTTCCAGCATCACAGATTAAATCAAAATAAAGGATAAGCTCAAGTCTTTCTAGATCTGTACAAATTAATAAGGAGAATTTTTCTTAAATACACTAGCTGGCAATCTACTAAAGATACTTAAAACTGTCATCTTCAGTAGCAACAGTGGATATGAGGGGGTTACTTTTTGGGGGGAGAGGGTTGCATTTGTTTTTAAAGAACAAATGTGCTTAAAACCCAAGTCTGAAATAAAGCAAAAATGATCTGACTTCATCTCTAGAGAAATGTTAAACCTACTGTGGATCTTTAAACAAAATATTTCAAGTTTAATCAGTCAAAATAAATTGTAATCAGTTTGCACAATGCAAACTCTAGGAACCTATGTTGCTTGAGGCTGGGGTTCCCCTCCTGCAGGGTTTCACTTAGGCAGACAGCAGCAAGTCCTGGAGTGGCTGAGGTGACAATATTTGAGACGCAGAGCACAGGCAGGACTCAGCCACTGGCCACTGCTTATTTCTGTGCAATGCTTGTTCTTGTGCTGGTATGCCTTTGAGCATGCACACAACAAATTTCTAGGACTTGCAAATTTCTTTCTCCCCACTCTTGATTTCAAGTAACAGCAGATTTCAGTGAATGCCTAAGGCAGCCCTGTCGAAAAACTCAGGTGGAGTTTGAGGACAGGTTCTCAGTTACACTGCTGTGACAATTTAAAGGGGCATTAGCATTAGCATGAGTATAAATGCTATTTATTTACATCCTTAACTCTAGAGGCAGAAAGAGGCTTTAGTGTAATTTTATACTGTTATCAAATTATTCTGTTATTAAATGAAGACTTTTAAACATACTCAAAGAGATAGAAATTTTGCTCCCTCCCCCCCACCAAATTTAGCACTTTTAAGTTTAGTATTCATATTCATATGAATTGTCTAAAAACTGTAGAAATATCAGTGAAACGTGGTGTTCAAGGCAAAAATCTTTTCTGGCATGAGTAGTCCAATCTGGAGTGCTTTTAAGGAAATGCAATTCTATGTTGCATATGAGAAGGTTAAACAGAAGTCAGTATTCAAGATTACATCAGTGACTCCTAGTTGAAAAATGACTTTTCCTCCCTCTGTTGAGTATTCTTCAGCAGGTGATTAACTGGCTTAGGGTACTAATGAGTGACCGGAGAAAATGCCATGAGAGCTTACCACCAGTAAGCTATGCCAGTGCCACGCTCATTAATGTTATCTTGTTACGAATACAGGCTTTCTTCAGACTAAAACTCTGTGTGTGTGTTTACTCAGAGCCCCCCGACCCTCCTGAAATAGAAATCCGAGAGGTGAGAGCACGCAGTATAGCCCTCAGATGGACCATGGGATTTGATGGAAACAGCCCTATCACCGGCTACGATATCGAGTGCAAGAACAAGTCGGGTAAGAAATAATCTTCCTCTGAAGTAATCGCCATCACTAGTCATTCATCACTGACTTTGTATCGTAAAAGAAAATTCATAAATTGAAACTACCTGATGGAATTTTTTACCATGGTTTATTTAATCTTCCACAGTAAGATTTATCTTCATTTGTTGTCTTTTTTTTTTTTTTGAGGTAAGGACATTAAATGTAGCAATTGCTGGTTTTCCCTTTTACCAGAGGTACCTACACATAAAGGGAACAAATTTTGTGGTAAAACAAGCCATTCTAGATGATAGCTGGTATGATGTTTTTGCTAGCTGATTCTTGGTCCCTGTTCTTATCTTTTCTCCATTTGGATTTTTTTCTTTTAATTTTCTATTTTTCCCTGCCTTTACAAATTATCTTTTCCTGTAGTGTCGATTTTTAGAAGTTATTTTCTATCAATATATGAGTACATGGCATCTTCCCTGGAAAGTTAGCAGTGAAAAAGGGTAAGTTATGAGAATTTCTAGACAAAGACATCTGTGTTGTAGTTTGCTGAAGCACCGTGCATAGTTTTCGGTAACATACTGGAAATACTTGGAAGGATAAGATCAGTGGCACATATTGGCAGGCCAGTGCAAGAAGATACCTTTCTGCTAGGTCACCATGTAGTCACATCAGTTAACATCTAACAACAAGAATGAGGTGAATAGTTAAAAAAAAAAAAAAAAAATGCAACACCCTAAGTCAGGAAAGTATTCCTGTTCCTGTACGTATTAAGCCCCCAAAATATTCACTGTCTATTGAAATCTATAAAACATTCAAGGTGTGTCAGAACTATGTTTGTGATGTAAGATCACACTTAAAATTAGGCACATTGTTAAGCACTGCCCCCGAGTCGTGATTTGAGAAGGGACTAAAAAGGAAAGTGCAATGGAACAATGTTTTCATATTTCAAGTATGATTAAAAAGACACTGAGAAATTATATTCTAGTATTTCATGTTGGAGTTTGTTGCACTATTTGTAAGGAGATGTAGTCCACTAATAGGAATGCTCTATGTGTTCTTATCAGTGAAACATTCTGTTTATCAAAGCAACTATAGTACATTTATAGTCTTCTCCCTTTAATTCTCGGGTGTAAAAATGTACTCGTTCATAAAATTCTAAAATTTAACAAGTTTTTTTTTTTTAAATTATTCTACTACCCATCTTTGCTATTCTTCATTTGTCTACATTGTTCCTTTGTGCTTTACTTACCTAGGCAAAAATGTCGTGATGCTTTCATTACTAGATAAAATATTTTCAAGAGTGTTAAATCATCAGTCACCATTTTTGCATTGGCTTTGTAAATGAAATTGACAATGTACAGATGAGCATGGTACCTGAAAGATTACAAGTGAAGATTCCCCACTGAGGCTGTGGTCAGGAATCAGCGTTGGAGACGTAGACTAGGCAAGGATGTGTTCAAGGGACATGTATACCTAAAAGTTTCTGGGCTTTGTTTTCTTTTTGATTCTTTTCCTTTCTTTCCAACCACCCACCTGCTTGAGAACAGTTTTTGAAAGTCATTCTTGCCTGATAGGCTCCTTTCTCACCCTAAAACATCACTTGTGTTTCTGAATCATGTAACTCAGTATAATCCCTAGGAATCTTGGAAGATTGAGCTGCTTTCCTTTGATGGAAGCAGTGGTGGAAAAGGACGTCAGAGCTCTAAAACATCTTCGTTAGATTTAGTTCAGTGTTTTCAAGTGATAATGCACAACACAGAAGAAGATTAAATGGTAATCACTGTGAAGTTGCATTGCAAAATTATGTCTCTGTAATATGGCATGATAAATCAATAGCAAGACAGCAAATGAAGTGCCATCAGATTGGATGAAAATATCAAGACACAACATAGTGATAAAGGTTAAAATATTGAAAGAAAGAAAAAAGAGTGGGTGGCAGAATTGGTGTTGGAGAAAATATTTCTTTGTCTGTATATGAAGACAAGTACTGGAGGTCATGTCCTAAAAAGCAGATTATCTTCATCTCACTGCAAATAACAGAAACGTCATTTTTTAGAATCTGAGGCTGAATGTTTGGAGAAACTAGGATCAGGTTTTTGAATTCTTGCACAGGATTTTTTTCATTATTAAATCATCAAGAAGATGAAACACCAAAGATGGTTACTGAAGAACTTGCACAGGGTAGTTGGGGGAAGCTAGAACAAAGAAGAGGGAATTAAGAAAACTTCTCACAGTTTCCAGATATTAAAGGGACGGAAGAAAACTTAGGTAAAACATTCACAATCCAGATGGTAAGCTCAGGGAACATCCTGGCAAGGCCAAAGTAAAACTGTGAACTGCACACTTGTGTTTAGTGAGAATTTGCCACCTCTGTTGCTTACCCTGAGGGCGCAGAAATGGGTTTACAGCAGGATGCATCATCGAGGCTTCTCAAGAAGGAAAACTGCAGAACTTTTCAGTTTCAGAGAATGTGCAGATGACCACATGTCATACATGGACTTCACTATACGGTGCTACATGGACTTCACTATACGGTGCTGCCCTCATGTATCCTATCTACCCTTGCCGTGCCATCAGACAAAAAAGACACATTAGTTACGCTCTAGAAGGAACATGGGGTTGCCCGTCACATGGGTAGGTGGCATCTGTACAGAAATGTACCTGTGGCACTCAGACCTGTCCCTTCATTGAACCCAGTGATGTGTAGCTATCAGACTTTTCCTTCGGAGGTGTACAAAAAGGTTTGAAGATAGGAACAGGTATGTGGGTCCTTCTTTGTGCCTCACTCCTCATATTTTTTATGTCATTAGAGAAAGCTGAGGGGCAAACTGAACATCAGTTCCGCTTAAGCCCTGATGTGGAGGGAAAGGACTGTGGTTTGCGCTTTGCTCACGTGTGAACTGAGCATCCCTCAGGATGCAGATGCCTTCGCAGAGCTGGGGGGGAGTTCCCCCCAAACCCGCCAAGGGAGCAGCGGGGCGGGCAGGCGGGGGCGGCGGCCGGCTGCAGTACCGGCAGCGGCCACGGGGTGGCAGCGCCGGCCCGGGCCTGGGAGCGGGCCGCCGCTCTACTTCCCCGACAGGAGACTGGCCGAGCAAACGGGCCCCGGTTCTCTTCTGCTGAGGAATCCCAGAGCTTCAGCCTTTATTTTAGGAACGGGTGGAAAACTGGTGGTTTTCGTAAAGTCATACATTTTTCATAGGTCATTGTGTCCGCGTGCATTTTATATAACACTGAGAAATGCCTGGGTGTAACATTTTATGAGTGGAATACAGAAGACGTTAAAAATTCCACTCTTTCTTTTAACTTTTTGTTTGTTTGTTTTGCTAGCCCATTGCTGCTTGTTTTCTGTACTTTTTCAGTCTTTCTAGGTAAGTAGATTTTAGAGCACTCTGCAACAATAAAAACTAGAAGAGACAATAGTCAATACCTTGCTCAGTTGCTTACCACGTGGATGCGAGGAAATACTTTTAGGTTTTTCCAGAAGAAAACAAAATTAACTTTTTTTTTCTTCTTAACACTTAAATTTTTCAAAACTGAAAACAGTTTTGGCGAGAAATTAATTTCTCTCTGGACTAACTCAGTTTGGAGAGATTGCTTTTTTTGCTTTATCTTACTCTTCAAGAAGGAGATACGTGTATCAAAATATACTCTTGAAGTCCATGCATTAGTCATAAATAAACACAGGAAACCTACATTTAGAAGTACAGAAGACACTGAGTTTTCATCTCATTCTCCATGGTATGTCATTGCTTAATCTACTAAGAGTTAGAAGAATTATTTGTTTATTTTGTTTCAGCAGTTAATATGTACTACAGAGTCCCGCCACTCAGAGATCAGTATTTCAAACAACCAAGTAAAAACTTAAGCAATTTGATAATATAGAGACTATATTAAAATAAATTATTATCCTCATCAGGTCAAATTTAACACATTTTCCATACCAAGTGGGTCTTTTTTAAAATTTCTTTCCTGTTGGCGTGGTACACTGGAACAGAGAGAGTCTCATTCTGTGCTTGTATAACGTTTACACAATGGAGTGTAACTGCTGGTTAAAATTCTGCAAAGTTTAAGAAATTCTGTAAAGTTTAAGAAAGCAAATTGTGGCAGCGCTGCCTGCAGGTAACTCCTTTAGAGCTTCTGAAAGTATCCGACAGAGGAAGCTGTGACAAACTCAGTTACCAAGGAAAAATATATTCAAGTGAATTTGGCTATCACTTAAATGTCTGATTCCGAAATGTTTTCTGGGTAAACTAAGGCACACAGACAAGCAAACAGACTCTCTAACAAGCCAAGCTGCAGATGTCATTATGACAACTTGTGCATCTTTTAGCAAGCTCATATAAAAGAATTTACACAGCATGTGCAAAAATTT
Organism: Platalea leucorodia; assembly: GCF_965183815.1. Classification (NCBI taxonomy): domain Eukaryota; kingdom Metazoa; phylum Chordata; class Aves; order Pelecaniformes; family Threskiornithidae; genus Platalea; species Platalea leucorodia. The sequence continues at coordinate 98,121,672 of NC_138824.1, forward strand.
TCTATCTGAGTGAGCTTTCTATTTTTAAGCTAGTCATTTTTATCTGCCATTCTTTCTGCGATCCAACCAACAGTGACCCGTACTGTAAAACGCTCCTGTAGAGCCTCCAGTGACATCCCCCATAGGATGCTGCAGAGGTTAAAGGAGGAACATCGCCTGCAGTAAGAAAGAAATGAAGGATGGCAACTCATAAAAGACATCAAGATGCTTTAAACGGATAGATTCTATTATTTTGTTTGCAGCAATTGAATGCTTGGATGACAAGGAGGGGTTACTGTGTTTAGCCAATTTCCATCCTTTTTCCTATAATATGTCTGGAGAATTTATTAAAAACATAACAGGCAGATTAATAGTAAGCATGAATAATAACAATGTGCTCCTCCTTTTACAGATACATGGAAACAGCTAAGAGCGTTCTACATTCCCCTTGTATTAAATTTCTCCCGTAGCCTAACACAAGTCATGGAAATAGCATCAGTCCTGGAGGGTGCTGAGCCCCACGTCTAAGCCAGCAAAGTACTCCAAGCTCACTGTTCACCTATGGTCTGAGCTCCTGGAGTTTGGGTTCAAACTTTCTTCCTGATCTCTGCTAGTCTAATAGCCTCCCATTCCTGTTTATTAACTCTCTTTCTCCCCTTTTTGGAGCACAACTAACCTTATCTCTGAGCAAGGATTTCTGTGGGGCAGCAGCTCCCGTCTTTTTTCACAGTTGTTCCAGTATAGCAGTGGTAAAAAAACAATATGTATACACATACACACACAAAACTGGGGAATCTTTGCTACTTTCACCACCCCCCCTCAAAAAAAGGCAAAGGAGTAGCTATTTCCTCGGGTTTGCTGGTGACCCGGGGGCTGAGATCCCATTATTCACAGCACCACACTTGGAGCAGTTGAGAGTGCTATCAAGGAAGGCGATCACTCGATTTGCTTGTAGCAGCAGGCATTATCTGGGTTAATTCAGCAATGGCAGTATCCTGCTCTGTGAGAAGGTTTAACTGCATGCTTGTGTTAGCAACATTAACGTCATCTTTTATTTGTCTGTTTTATTTTAATCTCTTATTAAATAGACTCTTGGGATTCCGTTCAGAGAACCAAAGATGTTTCCCCTCAGCTAAACCAAGCCACTATCATTGACCTCCACCCTTCCTCAACTTACAACATTCGCATGTATGCCAAGAATCGCATCGGCAAGAGTGAGGCCAGCAACGAGCTCACCATCACTACTGATGAAGCAGGTACACTCTGGTTTTGTAGCATCTAAATTGTTCTGGGAATTATTGCTCCTTGACATGAGGAATCTTTACTTGAAATGCTGCTTATGTTGCTGCAGCTGCATCGAAAGAAATATTGAATTCTTCCCATGAAACCTTGTGACTTATGCAACTTCATCGTGCAGGCCCGTAATTAAAGCCGTTCAGTGGCATCTAGTGGTCAAAGAAGATACTGTGCTCCAAATTTTCAGCCTGGGGTACTGGAAATGGCACACCTATATCTACAGTTAGGCAACTCAATCAACAACATCCTATTTTTAGCAGTGGTTCCTCCCCTGTGGGTCTTGTGGCTTTCCTTAGATCCCCAGGTATTAGTATAGGTAACTAATTTAAGCTTACCCCCATTTGAGAACATTGATCTACATGTATCATATCTTCCTTTGGTATTCCATCTGCTACCCCACCTGCCATTTAGTTTTCTGATTACTGTATAAGTCAGTTGGCTGTCATCAGTTAGTGTCACCCCCCTGTTCTTTGTTGCCATGCTTTCTTCTACATCGCTACAGGTTTCTGTACCAGGAGGGCTATGCGAGCATTTTCACTTTGATGGCTGGAGCCTCTCTTTTGTGCACTCGAACTGCTGCCTTCCAGTGCAGTCTTATTTTCATTTCTCAGGGTTAGCAGAAGTGGCAGATGGATAAGGACAGCACAGCCTTGTGCATGCTACCACGTCCCAAGGCCTACATGTTACGTGTGACAGTGGAAAAGACTTAGGGGTGAAAAGCGGAGGGCTACAGCTCTCTGTTTCAGCAATTAGGAATGAAAATGCTGAATGGCCATTAATACTTCTGCCAGGTATACGTTCCAATTATATGCAATGTACAAAGGTGTACAGTTGAGAGTAACCCAAGCAGCTTCAACACCCCTAGCCATGAAACTGGGTGGAGTTACTCTGAAAAGTCTTGACCAGACAGGAGCTTGCTCATTTGTATTTGAAAACACATTTTTATCTTGCTAATTTTATTTTTCCTGTTGTCTTATGCTAAGTCAGCAATGCTTCCTTCTTTGGGGATTTTGAGAGGAAAACTGTAGTGCAAGTGTCTGGGTGACAGTGTCCTGGCAGTGAAAACCCTACTTCTTTTTCAAGATTCATGTTGGTCTAGGCTTTAAACACTAGGTGACCTATTTTCAGTTCAGTTGAGTAATTCCCACTCATTTTCTCTGTGGGTGAATTTGCTACAGTGAAAATATACCCCTTGTCAGGAGAACATGTTTTTGGTTCTGAGGGACTTTTTGAATAAGAACAGAACACAAGGGCTCACAGTGCAAAGCTGAGTAAGCAGGACACAACATGAGCTGCATTTCTTTTTTTCACCAGGTGTCTTTTTTCATCCTAGTGGAAGGAAAGGAGTGAAGAGTATTCACACTTTTACAAGCCTTCAGTGAACAACTTTACTAACAGTGAATAGTTTGTTTGCAAAATATTTATCATTTGATCAGGGTTTTTCTCTTCCTTTGTTCAGTGAAAATGTGAAATGACTAGAGAAAACAGACTATCCATTCTTCCAGCCAGCATCATCTGTATCCCCAAAATGCCCACCCTTCCATGTGCGTATATATCAAAGTAGAGGGATGGGTTTTGGATCTACTCTGTCTCCTTCTCTCTTATTCACCCATGCTCGGAATATTTCATACTTGCTGAGTTTTTCCTGACTGATAATTAAGTCACGGTCAGCAGCTGGCCTTGAAATAAAAAAAAACACAGCTTCCCCATGAACAGGGTGGAACCTTAACATCACGTTTTATTCAGTTCTTTGTAACCAAGTTTCAGAATAATTGATCCTTTTGTTGCTGTCTTTTAAGGAGCCGTCTATTTGGAGAAAAACACCAGCAGTGTGGAAGTGTATTCAAAAGTCACTGATCTACCTAGGGAACAATTGGAAGAGAGGAGGTCAGGCTTAGGCAAACTATGTGATGTTTGTCTCCTGGGTTTTGATTTCAGGTCATGTGCCATGTACAGGAGCATCAGTTTTTGATCACTGTTTACTTCTATTCTCTGCTTTTACAATAGGAAATGGAGAACAGTATGGGTGCAGGGAATGAGAGAGAAGGTAATGAGAAGGGAGCAGAATAAAAATCCAAGAAAGTCAATATAAAAATCAAGCAACTCAAAGCATGCTATTGGCAAGGGGACACAGATTGTGTATCACGTATTACAGTGACCTGAGTCACCCAGCACTAGCTATTAGAAAGCAAACTGTTAAGAGTCTCTGTGGCAAAAGGATAGTCAAGAATGGCATGATTTCAAAGCTTACAGGCCACATTTTTCCCTCCATACAACCACAGTTAGCTCCTGTGTTGGAAAATAGACGGCAAGTACACACTTGCACTAACACTTGTCAGAAAAACAAAAGCATTATGGCTGTTAATACTGAAATCAATAGAGGAAGCTGGGATATCTGGCTTTTCTTTCTATCTTCGTCACAAACTCTATATGACATTAAGTATGTAAAATAAATGACTTGTTATTTAACATTTCACCATGGTATGCTGGGAACAGTTAACTACTTGGGTCTGTAAAAACATTTGGGGTCTTTCAAGGAAAAGTCAAGATTTTAAGGAGCACATTTTAAAACCCATTTTTAGGATCAAATGCTTTGTCCAAATTCCACTACATTATAATGTACCCAGAGAAATGGCATTCATGTTTGTCAGCAGGGGGATGGTATCAAGGACAGGATTAAAAAAATTCAGAGACCTCATTTTTGCCAGTGAACTTTTTTCTCTTCTACTTCCTGTACGTTAATTCAAGGGGAATGGAAATAAAGTTCTTTCAACCTCTGGAAGTTTCCCATATGTAGGACAGTCAAGAATGGTACAGAATAGGGCTTACCTAATAACTTAAACATGCTATAGGCTGTATTCTAGGTCTCTCTGCTTTCATCAGTTAAAGCAAAATGTTCTGGTTCCTTTCACCTCAGCTGTCATTTACTGCTGCTCCACCTCTAACAGCCCCATCTCACCTGTTTTATTGCTTTATTTCTTTTGTCACGCTATTAAACTTAATTTAATACCTTTTACTGAGCCCGTATTCTGCATCAAGGGAACCCTCCACAGCAGCTCGAGATGACTCCCTTCTTTTCTTCAGATCTTTTACAATGATTTACCTCGCTGAGCATGCAATTTGCTTCACACCTCTCCATTCAATCCCAGCCAATTCTTGACCTGCTTTGTAGCTGCTCAACTGACAAGTAGGTTCCCCAAGACTCAGGACCTTCTTTTTTCATTCGCCTTTAAAGCATCATGCACATCCTTGGCAGCCTATGAATAAATGAAACTCCTCCTGACTCAGGCAGGAGCTGCAGCATGCTTTTTGCATCTAGCAGTTACTTTTTGCCTGATTTCCAGGCTGGGATACTTACACTGGGGAGGGGGAGAAGGTAAAGTGTGCAGGTTTTTGTGTATAAAATATTTGATATTTGACTGAATGTGCTCAGTCTCTATTGAACAAAGGGGATCCCACTGGAAAGTTTGTGACATGATGAAGGCCAGCTGAGGAGCTCCTGTCTCACCTGCTTTCAAATGCATTCTGCTGCCTTTCTGTCACTGACAGGGTTCTAACTGCTGAAAATATGTCTTGCCTATTTACAAAACAGAAACAGCATTGTGAGTGTATCACTAAACAAGAAGAGTCACTGTTATTCACTCTTATTTGATTTGCCAGGTTACTAAGTTTTGGCATGTATTGTATTTCACTGTTGGCCAGAGATGACACCTGAATAAGGAAGATGCTAGGCTCTGGTTTTGTTTGATGAAGTAGTATCTTCAGTTTTCCGTACGACATTGACTCAGTCCAAATCTTTGTCATGCTGGTGTATTAAGTTGGTGACATACCATGTGAAGTGCTGAATTCTATGTGTCATGAAGGCCAGTTTTGATCCATCTTTCTTCTCTCTTTGCAGCTCCTGATGGTCCACCTCAGGATGTCCAACTTGAGCCTATATCTTCACAAAGCATTAGGGTCACCTGGAAGGTAAATACACACAGCCAAGAATATAGACTCTGACAGTATTTTGGTGCATTCAAAGAGGTTCCATTGATCAGAGTATTATAACAACTGTGGATCAGTTATTTTAATTTGGGAGAAATCTTGCAGATACCTTTGCCAACAAAACTTATATTGGCCATTAGGATTGGTGCATTATGCAAAGAAAGAACCTTCCATTGGAGAGTAATAGCAGCAGCTGCTTGCCTGTACTGGTGACAGTAACATTTCCTACTTCCTTCCGATTTCAGAGATAAGGATATGTACTTGGAAAATGAGCACTCACAGAATTTCACTGTGGTTTGGGCCAAAATTCCCCCAAACCATTGGAACCAATGGGAGTTTTTTCCCATTGCAATGGACTTTGGGACAGAGCCTTACTGAAGGCATGTCTGCACAGAGAGACCAATATAGTGTCTCAGTATAGTCCATGAGGATTGATGAATCAGAGCAACTGATTTAAAAATATCAGCTACTGATATTATTTAAAAATCTGGCATGTCTTGTGACTCAATTCATTTTTTTATATTTTTTGCCCAGTGTTTTGACAACCACAGAATATTTTAAATGCTTTTGGTATGATATCAGAGGTACTTAACCCATGTTTTAAATGGTTTTGTGCTATATACTGCTTGTACATTGTAGCAGACAGAATAAAGCTGTCTAATTACAGTGGTGTAATTTCAATATGAATGGCAGTTTCCAAATTGTATTGATAATTCCATATATTTAAGGTTCTGAAATACGTAGTAGTAAGTGTTGGAGTAGGATGGTGGCATAATAGTCATTAATTTCTATAGTGATGTTAATTACTCCTGCAAATGTGGATAATGTGTATTTTGCACCATGATGTGGACCATCCAGAAAGTCAGGATAGTAACAGTGAGCTGCTGCTTATTAACCATATGAATAACTGTGGGCTGCTTATTTATTTTTTTTATTTATTTATACAATAAATAACCAGCATGATACTGTGTTAGTTTTGAGTCGGTTCCTGAAAAGACAGGTTTCTATAGTGCACGATCTCCATACAGTGCAGGTGGACATATAACTACTGAGATGTCCAACTAGTACAGAGGGACTTCAGCTGTCAAGATTTTTTTTAGTAGTTCAATGGTGGTTTAAAAATGGTGGATTAAAAATTCTGTTTTGATGTGACATTTCAGTATTAAGCTTCAAAAGCAGTAGTCTTTATCAGACCTCTTATGCACAGGTCACAAATACAGTGCTGATTCTTGGACCTTGTCCACATCTTAAACTTGTATCAGTGTTGGCTTTCATCAAATGGTTTCCAAAAACCAAAGGCTTGTGGTCACTAGCCACAAGCTAGTGCATCAGGTAATGATGGTTGAAGTGAAACACAACAATGTATTTATAAAAGACATACATGAAGCATGGATTTAAACGCAGCGCACAGTCAGGAGAGCAAAGGAAGTAGCTATTGAAGCAATGCAGAGTGTACAGCGATTCTCAACAACTGACATAAAAGCTGGGTTGTTTCTTTTTAAAGCACTCAAGAAGTGTGACTGCCATCAAATCTAGTCAACTATAACCTCCAAGCTTCTATGCATGAACTTGTTTTTATGGATGTATGGGTAGGCAGATTGAAAGGCTTTGCTTGCTTTTTTAAAGCTCACTTTGGGGGATATTTTCAAAAGCAACAAGAGAAGATAGGCACCATTGGTTCACTGCTGGAGTTTATAGCTGCCATTTGCAATTCTGAAGATTTGTCATTAAATTTTATAGATGCAGATGTGTGCAGGCAGCTACAGGAAAAAAAAAATTCCACACCTACATTTCAATAACATTATCGAAAATATAGTTCAATATGTACTTCCAAGCCACTTCAGGTGCAACTTAGTGTCCTGATCTCTAGGTACTGTCTGGGGAGTAGAAGCATATCAGAAAAGTAGCTGGAGTTGTATTCTCAAGATCATGTTTGGAATTTGATTTCTGAATACTTGTCAAATAATGATCAATATCTAATCTAACAAAATAATCACAGAAATGAGCTATGTATTGAGCTCCATTGCCCTGGCAAGTCCCGTGATCCGAGTGTAGAGGTGGTTTTTCACAACTGAAGTGAGCTTAAGGTGTGAGCTACTTGTGACCTTGGAAATGTGTGTTTGTGCCCATGCAACATATATCCAGACCAGGAAAGGTGGGTCCATGCTCCCAGAACTGTGCACCCTGGTGAACCTGGTGTCACGCACTGAGTAGATGTTGACTAGACATTTGGAGTTTGCTGTGAACTGCCCTGCTAGACTGCACACCCAATCTCCAATGAATACCCAGTCTCCTGTGAACCTTCAAGATATTATTTCCATAGACCCAGTCTCTGTTAAATCTGTTAAATCTTTTAATTTATTGACCAGCAGTATCTGACATGGTCAAGCAGCACGGGAGGCACTGTGGCAGCGAGATGCTCCTGGTAGCGTGTCCTCTAGCAAAGCGCTAGGAAGGCGCTGCGGGCTCTAGCCAGATCTAGCCTATGGCCTCATCATGCCACAAGACCCCATGAGGTGCTGTTTTGCAAGGAGCAGAAACACTGGAGGTCTGCCTATGAAAGGATGGACAGCAAAAGGCACCATTGGCACTTCACTGAAATTCTGCTCAGTGTGATCTTTGTGCTGTCAAGCCCCTGTGTGCTCAGCTTGAAAACTCTGTGCCTTGATTTGCAGTCATTCCTTTATCTGCTGCTAGGTTAGCTCATCTGATGGGTGCTAAGTTTCTCTGTAGTGCTGGACGTAGTTGAAACCTAATTGTTTTCCTTGACCTCGAAGCTCCATTGCAGGCAAAGGTGAAGTCACTGAGCTGCCTTCCTCAAAGGTTGGTGCTTGCATAGTCCCACCTTTACTGGAAGAATTAGTTCCTGAATGACAATTTGTAACAGCTGATTGAGAAGTTCCCCCTAATTAAGAAGTCCCAAACCAGGAGTGCACCCTTTATTTCCCTTGAATTATTGCAGTTTTCTCCTGTCCAGAGAAGTTTCAGTCCATTGCTCAGCAAGGTACTTTAAGATGGTCCCACAGACATACTATAGTTCGGTTCCATGCTGAATCCTGACTTTTGGGTAGGTTCCTGCTATGCACTGCTGTGCAGAAGGCACTCATTGCATTGTACAATACAAAGTACTTAAGAATAAAGAAATACCCCATGAGATCAATCCTATATTGTCATGGAGGTAAAAAAGGAAGAAAATAAACCCAGTAATAACCTGATCATTTTTATTTTGGGAGCATGTGGAGCTTTTGCCATGGTGACATTATACAAAAGGGATTGTGTTGAGAACCATAGTTTTATTTAAAGTTGGCAAACCTCATTTAAATACAGACAGTGTCAATAACAGCAAAAGGAGCAGAGAACAACACATCAATTATCTTTCATCTTGTATTAAGTTCTATTTCTGCAGCTTGCTACAGTCATTAATCTTTCTTTAATGTTTCTCTTAGCCCACTTTTAGAAAATCCTAGTTAAGCAAAGTTTTATAGGTCTGTGATCTATTTAATCCCATTTCTATGTGTCCACATAGAACACTGGGTTTCAGATCGAATTTTTAAATAATACTCAGCATTTTTGGTAGTTTAAAGTGGTGCAGAGAGAATGGGAATGAAACAGGAATTCTCATTTACAAAAGAGCATGAAAATATTCATTATTTTTTCTTGTAGTACTTTACAAGGTAAATGAACCTGTTAAATTTAGGCATGGGAAATATTCCTTCTCCTCTTTATGCATATACACATGCACACAACTATAAAATGCCATACTTTACAAAAGTCATAGATACCCTAAATTACAAATATTGGATTTTATGAGGTAAGCAGTAAGATCATGGACTGAAACTTACTTTTTCATAATGTTCTATGACTACTGACAGGATTAACAATATTTTGCCCCATGAACAGTTAGTCATGCACAAATGTTGCTTCACTGAATTTTCTACCTAAAAAAAATGTGTCTATACACAAGAAGGTGTATATATCAAATATGATTTATTTGTGTAAAAAGTCAATCCAAAATGAAGCATTTAGATAGTACTAACAAGGAACATTTGAAGTTTTGTGGAGCAGAACATTTCAATGCTTTGTTCTGAAGTGACTTTGAGCTTATTATATGTTGTATAATGTTTCAAAGTGAGAAAAAAAAAAAGTAAAATGTTGATATTTTATTTAAAGAAAATATTCCCTTGCCCTTAAAACAATTATAAAGATGTTTCATGAAAACTGCAAAATTTGCCACTTTATTCCAATTCAAAATGAGAAAGTATATAATTGCAGAATTCTCAGTGAAGAGGCTATTCTGGCTATAGTCCTGCTCTGAGAACATTTCAATGCATAGTAAATGTATGATTCAGTTTTATCATTATGTTCCATCTATTTTAGAGTATGATATATGTGTTCCAATATATGTGCTATATGCTTCTGTAACCTATTATGTACAAAGTGAATGGTCACTTTTTCTTGCTATACAGTGCATGCCTTATGATATATGTATGTGTGTATGATACATGATATATACACATGCCATATGATATAAGTAGTGTACGTACATACAGCATCTTAATGTGTGCTGTATGTGGCAGTAGGCAGTGTATGCTGCTCACAAAACAATAAATGCACTACATTATGTGGTGTATGTTTTATGCATGTTGCTTGTGATTTCGATGTGCAATATGTGTTTGTGGCAACAACTTTTGTTCAAAAGCCGCCCGCGGTAACTCATGGATATGTTCCAGTTGCAGCCTTTAATTAGAGAGGCTTTAGATCTTGAGATGGGCAACAGTGTGCATGTTAATGTTTGAGACAAGAAATCTCCACGCAGACTGTTGAGGATTTGACAAGCTGTGATGGAATCCAACACTGATGGAGAGAACTGATGTCCTGGCATGATTAAATTGGTGCCTCCACACTCATACACCTTTAGAAAAGAGACAGTGACCTGCAGCGTTGTCTGAAAGCAGTCCTCCCTGTAATAACACTTGTTTGAGTTGTCTGCTGCTTTGTCCAAACTGTTTGTCCTTTAGTCAATTTGAAATGTTTAGATTATGTTAGTTCAGTCTTTTTGCCCCTTCTCATGAACACTGACAATGCTTATAACAATGTATGAGCTGTGCAAAACGCTATGGCTAGTAACAGAATTTGAAATCCTTCAACTAATGAAAGAATTCACCCTGAAATACTTAATTATTTAAATGTGGTAAAGTTATTTTCTTCTCAGAAGGAATAAAACAGCTTTATCTTATGAAGATATCTGAATCTCAAACAAAAAAAAAAATCTGACCTTAGTTTCCATCCCACAGTCCAGCTTAAAAAACCCCATCTTTTGCAATCATTTAAAGATCATGAAACCATGCAGTTGTTCAGAATAGGTAATAAACTTGCAAAAAAAGTGTCTTGATAATAAAAGACGTACGTGTTTCTAAAGAAGTTGGGTTTTTTTTGACAACGAAACGCAGAAATACTCAAACAGGAAACAATTATACTCTTAGATTCCAAAAAAAAAGTTCTAATCCCTGCAGTGTGCCTTACAAGACACTCAAGACCTGAATCTCCTAATTCAGTCACCTACATGGACGTGCACCACACTTGCAGAGAGCTTATTGGTGTCAGAGGAGCTGAAGTACTACAGTGGAAATTATATCCTTGCTTCAAGTTTTGTTTCTGTTTCTGAAGGCAAAAGGGAGCAAAAAAATAAAGCATCTGAAGAGATAATTCAATCAGTCAGATCCATCCAGTGATACAGTTTAAAAACATAGAGGGTGATGGTTTTTGCAGAGCAATGATTTGTTGGTAGTAGATGAAAGGCAAATCCCATGCTGGTTTTATTAGCTCCAGTGAGACTTTAGTCCAGTGGACTATAAACTCACTGAAACAGACAGGTCCTGTGGCAGAAAAGAGTATTCTTGTTGAGAATGTGTTCCTCAATAGATTTAATGGGATGTAGTAACAACAGAATTTGCTGCCTCTGCTGGATTAACTCATTGCCGATAAACTGCGTCACAAAGACCTTTATTATGGGTCAGTGGAACGAATGAGCTCGTGGGCATCTGGTGGGAATTTGAAAGAGGTTTGGAGAATTTGAAAGGGCTTTTTGTCCATGGATTATAAACTGTGCCTTAAAGTGTTTGTACTAATTATACCTCACATACGTAGAAAATCAGACAGGAACGTTATCACATATTGAAATTAGTCCAGTACTATTTAAATGGAATTTTAATAAGTATTTCTGTCAATAATAGGCTTTTTCCCTGCGTTGCCAATCCTTTTTTACTCTAGACTACATTTTATATTGCAGAGTACAGAAATTATTTCCACTAGTCAGGTACAGAGAATCTTGCACTGTGACTGGGAAATACAGTATATAATTATGGCCAACCATTTTGTACCGTCCATATTCTTGAATGCCAGATATTGTACACCTTGTTTTAGTAGCTATTCAGTATGCAAATCCCTGCTTTCCGATTCATTATTGCCTTCAGCACTCATTATCTAATCATCTTTCCACACTACACACTGAATGAACAGAAGCATATTTCAAAGCACAGCATAAAATTTTCCTAATGCATCTAGCTGAATAAACTTATGTGACTGCCTTCAACAGATCAGTAAATGCCTTACTAAACATTTAGCGAGTGAATGGTAGGGGCTTCTGGCAAAAACACAATTAGTAGTGAATGGTAGGCCTGTAATGCAAATATACCCTTATCAACTCAACCTTGATTGATTCACCTGATAAGAGAACAAAGCATTATAAATTCAAATTATAACTCAAGAATATCTCCTTATCAGATTTTTCTGTGTATGAACCATTTAAAGGTCTTTTTCTAGCACAGGAATGCACAAATTAGAACAAACTGCACCTGAAATTTATATATCATGGTAAAAAGTTACTATTTTTGAATTGTTACCTAGAAATAGACTTGCATTCAGTAGGAAAAAAATGTTGACTTTGTGTATATTTCAAAAATTTTAAGGGGAACAACTTGACTTTGGAGACATGTACTTAATGTGTAATCTTTCATTTTCTGTTTAGGCTCCAAAGAAGCACTTGCAAAATGGAATTATTCGTGGATACCAGATAGGTTATCGGGAGTACAGTGCAGGGGGCAATTTCCAGTTCAACATCATCAGTATTGATACCACTGGGGACAGTGAAGTTTATACGCTGAATAACCTGAAAAAATTCACCCAGTATGGCATGGTAGTCCAGGCTTGTAACCGGGCTGGAATAGGACCTTCTTCTCAGGAAATCATCACCACTACTCTTGAGGATGGTAGGTCCTAGGCAAACAGCTATCATGGGACATATTATTATTTCTTTATTTCTTTTTACCTTGTTACATTTATTGCTTGATTAGTGATTATTATAGTGGGGGTAATAGAAGACCAGACTTTACAGGTGTTAGATACAGTAGACAGCTGGATGGACAGAGACTGGCCAATGAACATGTGCAATTTGCATTGAAAGAGATGCAGAATCATCCAGGTAAATAAATATAACTCTACTAATGTGATATATCCTGCTGTGAATGACATTGACTAAGACCATAGCTTTCATTAAGAAGCCTGTTGCTCTGGTGTTTACGTATTTGCAAATTTGCTGATCTCATGATAGCTTCATAGTGATCTCACCATAGTTTTGAGATGCTAAGAAGTGAAACTCTGAAAGGTGAAGTGATATTGTTAATTTTGTTGGCTTTCTTTTGTTTTCAAATGAAGTTGCTGTGAAACCTAGAGCTTTTGTACTGCACAACGCTTTATCTTGTCAGCATAGAGGTGTGTTTTTTTCAAGGATGTCCGAGCTAATGAGAGAAAAAATCATTGTTATTTCAGACAAAGTTCAATCTGTCTAATCCAAGGAACAATTCAGAGTTTGTTTTTTTTTTCAAACTGCATAAAAAGTATTTCTCAAACAATGAGAGGGAGTCCTCTAGTGGAAAAAGAGAATGATTCTGTATCCATAAAGAGGCCCAATCTTTTAGAGGAGCATAAAAGCAAATAATAATCCTAAAGGATAGTGTAGGTCATATTTTTCAGCTACTATAAATTGACACCAGTGTACTGAAGTCAGTGCCAGCTACAAATCTGACTTTTTACATGGGGGAAATGGAGTAGCACACATCTAAAATTCTCAACAGCTACAGATTTTGAGGCATACGCTTCATGGAAGACTGGTGTTTCCCATTTACTCTAAATGTTTCTAGGCCTAGACAGATTACTGCAAGACCTCGGAAGGCAGTATACTCACATGTGCATATATTTTGTATTATAATAAATAGTATTTTTTTTCTTCAGATTCCAGCATGCTTACTTTTCCTGGCAACGTTTTTTTTGGTCATAACTCAATTTTGGGTCCCTCTCAGAATTAAAGATGTCATGACCTTTAAAAGCAATGCCAAATACTAATACTGCTGTATTGCTTTGACACTACATGGCCAACAGAAAATGCCTTAGATTTGGCTGACTTTTTCCAATTTTTCTAAATGTCAGTGAAAATATTTTATGAACATTTGTTCCAATATTTTTTAAAGTGCCCGCTTTCCCCCACCACCAATTTTAAAGGGACATTAGAACTGTCCAGAAAGATGGCAATTTGGCTGCAAACTTTAAAAAATGTATTTAAATTGCTTACAGAATATTCTGCATATTTCAGCAGTAGGACACATTTCTCTTTCAAAAGAAACAACAAAAAACCTGTTAAAAGACTAGTCAGCAAGTGGGGAAGCAGTACATCAAAAGTCATTCCAGGGAAATCAGCTGCACTTACAGAAACATGTGGATTGTAGCAAGAATAAAGGTTTTGCATTGTTAACAGTGTGTAACTTCTAATTAAATAACATGTGGTGGGATAGCAATGGAAATTGAAAGGGTAGCTGAAGGATAAACATTGAGTTGTATTCATTGAGTTAAAAATGGTGAATATCTTATTCCAGTGCCCAGTTGCCCTCCAGGGAACGTGCAAGCCACTGCCACATCACCAGAAACCATCTCTATTTCTTGGTCAACATTGGCAAAAGAAACCCTGAATGGGATTCTGCAAGGATTCAGGGTTATCTACTGGGCCAATCTCTTGGATGGAGGTGAGAGAAATCAAGCAATTACCAAGTAACAAGGCATATGTGGCCTTTACATCATTTACTCTTTGCTGTGAAGGCATTGTACTTCCTTTTCTCTTTGGTTTAGAGAAAGCTTCATCTACCTGTGAATGAAGCCATTTTTTGTAGAGCTTTAACAGACTAGCAGGCATTGCAAAGCTGCCTGGATGGGTCCTTGGGGAAGGCTTCCACCATGGGTTTGCAACACTCCATAGGTCTGCCATAGCACCCAAAATGACCTGGGCAAATTTCATCTCAGTTTCAAAGTCCAGCGGGTTTCTTTTATAAAGAATGATGATATGAACCTAGAACATACCTGCTCAATCCTGTATTCTGTTTTAGTTTGGTTGGTTATCTGCTTGCTTAGCTAGTTGCCTACTTGAGAGGTTATTGCTTATTTTTTGACAGGATGCATTTCATCTCCATAGCTGAGGGCAAAAGAAGGAAACATTTTTGGAAAAGGCTTGTTATTTTCATGCCAGCCTCTTCTGTTGTGCTTATGTTTTGTACTCCTAGCATAATTCCTGAGGAAATAAACTCCTGAGCAGAGAATGAGTGAAATGATCAAAGGAGAAACGAGATACTTTACTAAACTGCAATTTATCACATGATGATGATTCTATGTATGGCCCTTTCTTGTAAATTAAATATTAGTAGGTTTGAGATGCATATGCCTTTATTCCTGTTTGCCCTGCTGAATTTTCATGGCTCTAGGGCAATGAGCTGTCTCCCTTCTTTTGCTTTCATCCATCAGGATCATAGTTCAGTCTAGTATGCAACTGTCATGCAAATCCTGGCCTCTGTTAGTGTGGCAAGGGGAACTCAGAGTGGAAATGTAACCCAAAGGCCCATTGTTACTGATGGTAATGTTAGAGTCAAAAATATTTGGAAACAAACCACCAATTCCTTTGTGCATTTAAAAATAAAGATTAAAAATATATGAGAAGCAAACATAAAAATGTAGACATGATGGACATAAAATTAAATGTTTTCAGTGCTGCCTGTAGTCTTTGGTTCAGATCCTATGTGACTATTATCAGTGCACGTCTACGCTCCTATGTGATGTCCTACAACACGATGAAAAAAGATGATGTTCATGCAGTACTCAAAACTGGATTTTCTTCATTTGTTCAGCTTTATTTTCTGCCTTAAATATGTTTAAAGCTTTTTTGCCATATGGTTTGTACTTCTTAGCTTGCTGCAAAAAAGATTCATATGAAGTGCATCATCTTTCTGCAAGTAAATCTGATTTTACTGTTTTTAAACCTATTGTTAGCTGGTATTACTGCCATCAAGTGCTTTGCAGCAGCACTTGCTACATATTTTAAAATAAAGGGGCCTTTTTTTTGGATTTCCTCATGAGAAATGATCTTTCTCAAAACCAGAAAATCTTTATGAAGATAACTGACTTTCTCATTTTTGCTTTAGGGAATGTTTTGCAATAATCTCTTCTTGTTACCTATTCTTTATGAAAAATCTTATGACTTGTAGAGATTTCCAATTCTCTTCCCTGTATTTAAAAAAATTGCAAAAAAAGTTTGAAAATGAAAACTGGGTCTGCTTTGAATGGTAAGAAGTCAAGACACAAAGGAATTTATTTTAATTTATTATAATTCATTGCTATTTTATAATAATGAGGCATTACTTCTCTGCTACACTCCCTAATCCCCAGGATTTCCACAGTAGGTATCAATAGCTGGGAGAAGGCTGAACTTGGCAATAACTCAATTTCCTTTTTATTTGATAGAGCTAGGAGAGATAAAGAATGTCACTACTACACAGCCATCACTAGAGCTTGATGGCCTGGAAAAATACACCAACTACAGCATTCAGGTGTTGGCTTTTACACGAGCTGGAGACGGAGTGAGAAGTGAACAAATTTTCACCCGCACTAAAGAAGATGGTAAGGAGTAAAACATTTTTCATTCCTACTTCCACAAAATGTTTGCATGTCTCAGGCTTTCAAAATAGTGCAAATGTTGTACACAAGCATTCAGAGTGAGATTTCCATCTGGAGGTCTTGAGTTAGGAGCACGTGGAGAGGAGTACGCGCCCACAGCTTTGAAAGCAATCTGACTGAAAACAATCTGAGTTCCAAGACTCCAGTTCAGGTGAGCCAGAAGTTTGTAGATAACACTAATGATCTGAGCAAGTTTGTCTTCCCCCCCCCCCCCCCCCCCCCCCCAATACTTCAGGATCTTATTTGAGAATTTTGAGAGCATTTGAGTTAATTCTTTCAAAGTGATTGAAAATGGGGAAAGGAGGAAGACTATTCTGGGACAATCTTATGTAACTTACGTGCTTCTAAGAAGATCTTTTTCAGTAGACGTAAAAAAAAAAAATTCCTCCAAACACCTCTTACCTCAAAAGCAAAATGAAGAACAAAAATCTCTTGCCTTTGTTCATAGACCAAAGCATGGAAAATTTATGTCCTAATGCTGAAAGTTTAAGAAATTTTTACTCACACACAGACACACACAAACACACATGAGATTTCATAATGACTTTCTTGTAACTTTAACTATGGAAATCACTTCAGGTTGCCTCAGTAGGATGCCACATACTGATCTATTTCTCAAGGACTAGAATTTCAAATTCAGGCAGAGTTTTGTCCCTAACCTGTTTAATGCCTTGAAAATCCCATGAGATGTACAAATACATCTTTAGATCCCTAAACACTTTTGAAAATCTGGATCAAGAATTTTTTGGCAGAAATAAAAAGGCACACAGTCCTATCAATTACTTGAATAATGTTTGATTGGTAAATTCTCCTGTGAGTTATGCAATGTTTTTTCAAGGAAATTAGTCAATGGATTTTTCTTTATTACTTATCCAGTTTACTGGTCATTCATGAATATATGAATATATTTGTCATTTTTTTATTTGTAATGAGATTTACAAAAGTGCCAAGAGAGTAGGTTCAGTAGATGAACCGACTTGATGTATGTTTGGCATTTTTTTGCCAATTAAAAAAAAAAATACTGATAAATGTTATTAATTTTTTCCAATAAAATATCAAGGGACTCATTCTAAAATTTACATACATTGTAAGGTCACCTGGTCCCAACTGTAGTTGTATACAGGGGATGCAGTATAAATTAAAATTGGACTTCTAAAATTTTCTCTTATATTATCAAGTGAGTTGTTTGTTCCTTGTTCTATTTTCATGTGCTTAATAGTTTCCATTGCTTTGATCAAAGTTTAATTAACAGGGGAAAAAAGTAAATGAATGTCTTATAGCTAAGAAATGTGAGGAAATTTAGGCAACTAGCAAAGTTGGTTAATGTAGATCTACTTCCTGTAATTGCTAGATGTGGGTATTGCTGATATCCTCCATCAGCTTGCAATAATAGCTCTGTTTAAAACTGTCTCAAGGTACCGCACCTAGTCTGAAACTATCAAGGACAATTTGTTCAGCTATAGACTTGTGTGTCCTAAACAGTGAATGTTAGGTCATTCCGATCCCACCCTAAAGTCCTTCAGCAACTACTTTGGAGCACCTAAGTCCTGCGGCTTAAGCCACCAGCAAACAGGGGGATTGTCCCACACTGCTCCAGGAGCTCAGGGAGAGGCTGGTCTCAGGGAGATATAGTTCATGTCAGAGCACCCCTGAGGACAGCAAGAATGTGCTTGCTTGTCTATGCCTTTGAGCAGCATTACAGCCTGCTGCCTTATGTCTCAAATTGGCCAGCCAGTCCAATGTCAGGGGACAATAAAAAGCATTCCTCAAGAAATCTCTGAAAAGCCAACCTTTAGAGGCAACCCCTGACTCCTGAGTCAGCACTTCATGGCACATTTGCCACAGAAGTCATAACAGCTGTTTGGGAATGCCATGCACTGGTTTCTGTTGGGTCAGAAATTTGATGGGAGCTGCAAGCTACCACAACTTGCCTGGGTGCAGATAACATCTTGTCTCTGTGTGAGGTTTCTTCAGCTTTTGGAATTGATCAGATGGCAGAAGTGGTGCCAGCAGTACCTCTTTCTCTCACTGCAGACAATAAAAACATCATGTACTGCTCCTGAAAGGTTGCTGACGCTTCACCAAGGCCATTCCCCTGCTCTAAAGAGGATCAGATACATCTCAGCCATCACTGATATTTACTAACGTTTTCTCCAAAATTTGCAGTTATGTGGACTCCATAGCCTCCCTAAGTGTCCTGTACCAGTTAAGGATCCACCATAATACAATCTCTTTTGCTGCAAAGTGGGTTGAGTACTTCTCTCTGCCCTGCTGGCCAGGGAGAGCGAAGGATAACTTGCTGCTTTATAACAGTATTTCCTGTCTGAAGGGTTACTGTGCCCATTGCTCCTTCCCCTGACACATACACCTGTCCATCTCCCGTGACCTGTCTCCAATTTGCAAACGGTTCTGAAACAGCAGAAGCCCCAATTTTTTTTTTTTCCTTAACTCACCTCTTCCTAGTTTACTTCTCCCTAATTCTTGGTGGCTCTTTTGCTCTCTCCCTTTCTGAGATCAGACAGGCCCTGAGATGTGGGAAGCACACAGATTCTGACCATGTTTCGCTGCTGTGCAAAGGCTCATCTCTCATCTTTAATCCTCCTGGCAGTTCAGCAATAATTCACCCCGAGGCAGTGTGACTAACCTTTTCAGATGTTTTCTGAT
Source organism: Platalea leucorodia (assembly GCF_965183815.1). Taxonomy (NCBI): domain Eukaryota; kingdom Metazoa; phylum Chordata; class Aves; order Pelecaniformes; family Threskiornithidae; genus Platalea; species Platalea leucorodia. The sequence goes on from NC_138824.1 coordinate 98,140,647, forward strand.
GCCTCGCAGTGGTTCCACTCATTAAATCTTTTGTCTAGAAAACTAAACTAAACTAAAAGGTGTTTCCAGAACATACAGTGATTTCATGTTTTGCTTCAGCTTCACAACTTTTTATTAAAGGCAGTAAAGGTTTAGAGTGGAATACATAAAGGGCTGCCATTAAACATAAACCAAAACCAAAGTCCCAGGTCTAAATATCCTTAAGGCTGTGGAATTTAAATGGTAAAAGAGCATTCACATAACCAAACTATATATACGTAACAGGTGCCTCATTCCTCAGAAAGAACAGACATTTCTTCTGTAGTTTTATAAGGAAAAGAGGCTCCTGTAGAGGATTATTCAGTAGGACTAATTTCAGTGAACCTAAAAGATCCTGCCCTAAAGTTAGTTTGAACACTCCCTCAGCATTGTGAAATACTAATAATTGCAACCTTAACAGAACTTAGATCTGGAAACCTTATGTCTCTGCTTCTAAACCTTCTCTGGCTAAAATAATGACACAAGATATTCCACCCTCCTCTAATATAATCTGTATATCTGAGATATTTTTAAGTGGCTAGCAAGCCCTCCGCATTGTTATTACTATGAGGCCATATCATGCCATTAATTTCTTTTTCTTTTTTCATTTCTTTTACATTAGGAGAAACTTATCTTTGTAAAATCAATGGTGAAGCGTGTTCCACTGCTGCTGTTGAAAGGCAGATCACAGCCTCCTGTGACTTCTTTGTTGGTGTTCAGCTAGGGACATCAGGCCAAAATTTTTCTAGCAGGCTTGAAATCTCCAGTGTAGCAAAATAAGAGTAACACCCAGGGAGTGAAGCAGTCAGCCTGGATGAAACGAGTCGATGTTCAATTTTTTGTAATGCTTGATACTGAATTTAGACACCAGAGGTCAGACACTGCTGCTGATCAACTTCGGAAATGGGAACAGCTCTAGCAAATAATAGGAAATGAGTTTTCCTTTTAATGTGATCATATTTATGGGTTTTGTCTAGCTTTTTTCCCCCCATTAGCCTTCAGAAAAAGAAACTGCTCTTCTTGAAGTTCCTCCTGGCAGAAACATAAGCCAAGCAGAAATGCCCAATTTTTAATAATTCTTTGCAATTTTGTCCCCTACCCTTTCCACTTTACAGTTTCTGATAAGCTGATTGTCCTCTTCACCTGGGGACTTAATTTGCCAAATCATTAAAAATTAAAGTAGTTCTTCAAATTCCTCTTCCTCGCTGCATTCAAAGTACATTTTCAAAAGCTGCTCCACTCTGTAGCAATGGGCGGTTGACAAATTACCTCTCAGTTTCGGCACTGCAAATGCGATATGAGAAAACTGTGGTCGAGACAATGAATTTGCTCCCCATATGTGCCCAACACATGGCGCAGCACCTCTGCGGGCAGCAATGCCTCTGACCTTGGGTGGAACTGGCAAGTGGAGGACACGGGCCCCAGAGCCCCCTTCCACAGAAAGCTTCCTGCAACTGGCAATTTGGCTTTCCTTTCAACGTGATCATATTTATGGGTTTTGTCTAGCTTTTTTTTCCCCATTAGCCTCAGAAAAAGAAACTGCTCTTCTTGAAATTCCTCCTGGCAGAAGCATAAGTCAAGCAGAAATGCCCAATTTTTAAGAATTCATTGTGGTTTTGTCCCCTACCCTGCTTTTTACTGAGTGTTTGGCAGAGGTTGCTTCTGTGGTTTCTGTGATGCAGGAGGATGCATGTTTCTCTCTCGTATCAGTTTCTTTTGAGAAAACACTTTCTTATGCATTGAAAGCTGTTTGTATATCACAGAAGACTTTGCTCAGTGCAGCAGTGCTGTCCTTCCAGCTCTTCTCTGCTATTGAGGTCGGCGTTCAGAGCAAGAGGAAAGCTGCAGCAAGGGAGCAGCAGGGACTAGCTGCAGGGAGGAAGGAGGAATAACACTAAACCCCTTTGCAGCCTCGTTGTAAGACTCTGCCTGAATCCAGAGAGATTTTCCTCCTCTCCTTTCTGTCTCTGGACACCAAGCTTCCTGGCAGTTGGCCTGAGAGAGATGGATGTGCAAACAGCATCTGACAAAGCTTTATATTTATTCTAAAATGAATAAGGATAAATCCAATCAAGCGCACGTTCAGTACTCTTTGGAGCAGAGCTCTGTTTGGGCTCGTTCAGCTGGTAAGGTTGGCTGTGCAGTTCATCACCTGGGTGCTATGATGGAAAATTGCCCTTAATGACCCCTTAATGTATTTTTTTCTGTTGTCAGAGATCTCCAATTTTATTTTTTTTACTAACAAAAAAATGTACAGAATAATAAATGTTCCCCTTGTGAAACTGGCAGGATTTGATAGAAATGGTGTGACTAATATGAAGCCAGTTCAGAGTGAATGAGAGGTGGACAGCGCATATGAATTTATTTTGGCTAGCATAGGTCTAAATTGTAGGTGGGATATCTACATGAACAAAGGCACTACTGGCAGCAGTCGGGAGCTTATTTTGTTTGGTTTTCCATAAATGTAACAGTCAATAAGATACTCTTGTGTGGTGCAGAATTAAAAATCTGTTATGGAGCAGGGTTCAGTTTTCTGATATATTGGTGATATTGCTCTTAAATGCACCGCGCTCTGTGCATTTGCCTCCCTGCTGTTCAGTACTGTGAAGAAAAATTGTGATAATCTCTCTGCTTATGAAAAGGGGAATGAGAAAGTTCCTGGAGCTCCTCCCCATTATCCAGCATATCTAAATGCTGTTTCCTGGACTAGTCATATCAGTATAATTGCCTTCTCTGCGTTAGCATTTCACTTGCACTGTCAAGAATACAAAGTGTTCTCCTTCACATGAAAGCAGCATGCTATTTCCGTGTCTTTCAAAGCCTTGCTAGCTGGAGAATGAGGCCATCTTTGATCTTAAATTTGCCATATCTGCTCCCAGGAAGGTTGCAAAGATGGCTAGAAGCAGTCCTCAGCTTCTCTGTGCTCAGCCCTTGTTGTCCTCCGTCTTCTTGCCATTATTTTACCCCTGGTGACTATGGAAAAAAGAAACTGGTATTGTGCACATTTAGCTTGGCTTTGCTGGGATCTGTGGGAGTCTGTGCTAAATAACGATCCATGGAGAAGTCAATAAGACAGTCCAGGTCTCCTGATACTGCTGTCTCATAATGACTGAAGGTAGTAATGCTACGGGATGCAATGGCAATGAAAGAAAATACCTTAAGTTAGCATAGCAAGACTGGGGTCTTTCCTCTCCAAGATAAGGCAGGCACTGCATTCCCCCACCACAACTTCTTCAGATACTCAAGGAACCCATGTTTAGTAACAAATGTTTCAGTTAATGCTGAACTAACTCACAATAATCTTGTTTAGGTCTAGAGGATGAGTTTGAGCAATGACTTTACCCTCTGGACAGAGGACAGTGGTGGTCTGTAAGGCATCAGATGACAGTCTGCAGAATTCTCGCTAACAAAATATAAACACTTACCCACACACAGTCATTTCCACATGCACAACCCAGCAAACAAAGACAAAAAGAGGAATAATAAATGAACATTCAGAATAATTTTGGCACCACTGCAAAAACTGTTGCCTGATTCCAACCCCTCTACAATGAGGCAGAGGGGTCTTTGGATTAGAGAAGCTTCAGAAATTTGACTATATGACTTCCTGACTTTCTTTCTAGCCCCTCTTTCTGCTGGTCTATATGCTAGACAGAAATACAGCAGTCCAGTGACAAGTAATATGTTCCACATATGTCCATTGACTGGAAAATGCTAGATGAATTTTGAGTTAATCCATCAGCAGTTGACAGCCATGACCAATTACCATCAGAAACTGTCCCTATAGATCACACCCTAATTTAACAATAAATTACTTTAACCTCATACATCTATTTGCAGTGATTTCCAGAAAACATTACTAACTGTAAAGGAATCCTCCCGTGGGTTAAGTAATTACCCTGGAGAGCTAGCTTTCACTCTTCAGCAGCAGGAGCAAATAGCATTTCTAATGAGCTGGGTATAAATAACAAGTTGAATGCTGTCAAGCATCAATATTTACTCTGCAATGGATAGAACTGCTAACTGAATTAGCCCCTTTGCAGCGAGGGGCTGGGTTTGCATGCAATTATAATCATGACATTCTCACTTGATGCCTTATTAACTTTCTCAACACACTATAAATAGAAAATGCATATTCAGAAATGGTGCACTGAATGGTGCCTATCTGTCAGTTTTCTTACATCTTCCAGTACTACCTGAACAGATATAAACTTGAAGTTATCCTTATATGCTTTTTACAACCTGAAGTAGCTAGCCGCAAAGCTAAGCAAATTTAGACCCCAGGCTGTGTGGCTTCTCTTTATAGGCAAAGTTTTTTACCACCATAATATCTACTTACTTAAATGCCGTAGAACCAAGATTAAGGATCCATCTACGAAGATCAGATTGCTGGACATGGGTTTTTCAATCTGTATTGCACAATAACTCTTTTCTGTGAAATTAAAGAAAGCTGATCAAGCACTGAAATGGTAATTTTACTGGAAATTCTAACATTTTGGTTGTTTTGCTTGAAATTAGACAAAAATATTAGATTCTTCATGAACCAAAAGTTCTGCAGAGAACAGAGTCCATCAAAATGTTTCCCTTTGTCTTTAATACCATATGTAGTAATTTCTAGTACAATATATCTATTTTAATAATTTAAAATTAATATTGTCCACATGCAGTATTAAAAATATATTTCAAATTATTTATTTTTAGGGTTTTAAAAATATTTTAAAATAATTTCCTGTTGACAAAAGAGGTGGGGTTTTTTTTTGAAACTTCAAACCAATTTATTCTCATGTTAAATGTAGCCCTTGCTATTTTGTTTAAGTACCAGCTTATGTGTAATGTGGTATTCTAGCACACAAGAATTTTTTCACATTAGTATAAGAGCGCTTCCAAAGTTGGAGAACATTGTACAGTGTAACGTGTGTTTGAAAAATAACATATGCTTATGAAATCAAAGTCTTTCTCAAAATGCAAGTGTGAGAAGAGATACAGTTAAGATTATGTACCAAGATTTTAGCATTTCCTGGCTGAAATTTTTTCCATGTGGTTTTAGAGAGGAGGGTTTTTTCCCTTTTTCTGTGACAATTTTCAATGGCTTATATAGGTAGTTGCTGTAATTAGAGAAATAGATATGTATTCACATACTTCAGTTCCAGATAGAGGTCTGAGCTGCTGAGGGCAAGGCTGGAGGGAAGGAGCCTACGTGGCAATATGTCTGCTCACACGTCATGCCACTAGCTAGACCTGGGTCACGTCAGGCAGTGCTAACTGCGTGGGACTACAGCTCATTTGCTCTCCACTTCATTAAATTCACAGCTCTACTGTGTGTGTCCATTAAACTGTTCACATGCGTATTATTTATACAGTGAATAATCATTTGGCGTAAGTTATGTCTTCAAAATTGACAATTTGTAATAATATGTTTTTTGGCAATTTTCACTGGCCACAGCCAACATGTTTTCATGCATGCAGGCTGGGGGTGATACTTCACAAAAGTTTAACCATCAGAGGCAACTTCTGCCTTGAGGCCCTCTGAAGCAGAGCCTCTTCCCTCTTAGGGTTGGGGGCACAGCCCTCCAAATCCTCTTCCCTGGTGTGGGCAGTGCGGAGGCTGCTTCCTAACACAGGGTGTCCGCCTTGGTCCACAGGGGCACAGCTACCAAAGCGGCACACTCCACTTTTCCTTTTTGCTCCTCCATTACACTAGGATGACTGCCTGCCTGCCTTGGGCCACTCTAACACATCTTGGTTTTCCAGTTCCAGGACCTCCCGCTGGTGTTAAAGCAGCTGCAGCTTCAGCCTCCACCGTCTTCGTGTCCTGGCTCCCTCCCCTCAAGCTGAACGGCATCATTCGGAAATACACTGTCTTCTGCTCACACCCCTACCCCACAGTAAGTCCCACAGGGCAACAGCAGATGGGAAGCACTGACTTGTGAGGCTGAAATTGGGTGTCTGCAGGTGCTCAGTGCTTGATGCTTTCTTTGCCACTTCCTTTCCTGCCATTTGATCTTTCCTCTAAGCAAGGGTGAAGGGAGACCCTGGGACTATGGGGTGACTGAGAGTTGTTTTTTTTTTTTTCCACCTATAAAACTTTTGCAGTACTTAAAACTTATTGAAGAGTGCTGACTAACAAATCATGTCAAAACTCACGATTGAAGTTGAGTATCTTTTAAGGCATGGGTTTTTTTAGAATTTACTCAGTGACCTTTTACAGGACTGGCTGCAAGCTATGTAGAGCCCTGTTGTGGCTGGAGGTGTGTATTTATATACCAAATTGCTGAATCTGACTTCTGTTTTCATCTAAGTTCCAACCTTTTTGGCTTGGGTATTCATGCGTGAAGGAGCATAATGACTTATGAAAGAACATATTTGCTTGTGAATAAACTTATTTGTGCCTGGAGTATTTGCCCACTCTAGGTCGACATGCTGAGAAAGTGACAAGAGAAAAATAGAACTGAATATCAGGTATCTTTCTCTCTCTCTGAATCACGAAGGAATCCAGCTATCTTTAAACACAAGGGCCAATTGCTCTTTGTAAATACCCATGTGTATTTATTTTAATATGTATTGAAAAAGTCCTTATCTAGTTTTTATCCAAGGTTTGGATTTAGTTTTTAAGCAGGACTTCCCATCAAAAGTAGCATTGCAAGTTGCAAAATATAATCTTAGTTTAATAGACAAGGAAAATATTGTTCTAGAAGTAAGAGGAGTTTGGCAGGGAAATTTCCAAAAGTGCCTCAGGCTTGTTTTCAAAGCTGGCTGAGAGAGAAGGCGGCCTGAGGGTATGTCTGAGCAGGACCCTGCGAGCAGACACGGCCTCCCCCAGCCCAATCTTCCAGCCAGTGAACTATTTCTGCAGGTACTTAGGGGCGATGGGGCAAAACACACACATCCATTGATGGCTATGCTTAAACTGATACATCCAACTATAAGCAGGGTTTATGAGTCACATCCAAAGCTAAGGGTTGGAGATCTTTGTTTCATTTATGTTTTGGGACTACTGACTCCTAACTCTGTTAATTTAATAATTATAGCCATGCAAACCAAACTATCTTGACCATACCGTTTACATGTAAACTAGCCAGAGATTTTTTTTTTCCATTATGGTTCGTGCATTTCTATAGCACACAGTGGGTTACAGAGGTCGGATTTTACAGAACTGGACCTCGCTGCTAGGGCTGTGGTCTGAGTGGGAACCAAGAGCTTCTCTGGGGGGTTGGAGAGAACACCAGGTGGTGCTGCTGGCTCTTGCTAGTTACTTACCATGCACAAAGCTGCAGTGTTTCTTCCTGAGGCTTTGCTAGCAACAATTTTTTGTATGTTTACATCACCAGGAAAATAAACAGCCTCGGCTAAAAATTTTTTTCTCTAATATGCAGTTCTCTCATACACAAAATTATTTTTTTAAGACTGCTTATTGTATGGTTACCTTTTGGAGTACCTCAGTGATGGACAATGACAAGAATAGTTACTCTTTTTGCTGGTCTTGGCCTGTACTGAATTCTACTGCTATGTGTTTATGTTGTTCATTATGGCATGATGTAAGGGTGTCACTGTATACCTTAGCCCAAGGTAGAGGCACTTGGAGGTGTTTGTGTTTTCTGTTAATTGTTAATGTGTACATGTATAGTTATCCTGTTGTTACCTGTGTGCATGAAGGGGTGTATGTGTGTGTGTACATATAAATATATATATGTACATACACATGTGTACATATATGTACAATATGTATCTATGAGGACGGTCCCTGTACCACTTCTCACTAGTGTTTTGCAGATCAGCATGAGTTGTGGCTTACAGAGCAGGTCTTCTGTATCAGTCCTGTGTGGGGAGTGGGGCAGGGATCACACCCAGTGGTCAGTTTCCAGAAGCCAGGTTGGACATCTTTAAATAAGTGCAAGACCTCAGGACACATTTAATATGGGACACACTCCCCCACCTTTCTTTCTAACAAAATGCTTTGTTATCTTTTACCCTTAAAAGGACTCTGAAATAAAAAGTTATTTTATTCAGAGCTAGCTTTGCAGTGAAACAAGTCTGCAGAGGTGCTTGAGTGTTAACACTCCTGTGCAGATACAGCCTATGTATCCCAAGGAAATTCTTGTATGATTCACTGTTGGCAGAGACAAGTAGTTGACAGAGAAAGTGGTCTTAAATTAGGGAGAGGAGGGAAATAAATAGGACCTGTGTCTTTATCATCTCTTCTGTCACCATAAGTAGCAAGCGCTCTAGTTGGAGGTATAGAGCCATAAAAACTTCCTAAACAGACTTTTTCCTTCAGTCAAAGCCCTGATTGCAAAATAACTTTGCTAAAAATCTGCCATTTAAGCAGAAAGGCAAACTGAGTTTTTAAGCATCAGTGAGGAGAAAGAGAAAAGGACAGTGGTAAAGGTAGGCTTACGGGAAGGTTATATTCTTTGCAGATTGCATTTTGCAGCAGTATGCGTATACTGAGAACAAGTCAATACAGTACACTTTAGACACTTGGGCTAACAAGGCAGTCCTTCACACAAGAACACTGCTTTGGTGTTTAAATCACCAACAGGAAAACAAATAAACTTTGCTGGTCATACTGTGCATATTTTTATTACAAAGCACAACCCTCATATGACCCTGAGATATTACAAGATGAAGATTTGCTGCCTTTTGCACAGTTCAGTTTGCTTTGCAAGGGCAGAAGCTGTTAAAACTTCTGCTGTCCTTGTACAGAAGGATGCAGACATTTCCTTTTTACACGTTTTGAGTCCTAAGGACAGTATTTGCCTGGGATGTTTCAAGCCACAAATATGATTAATGTGTGAAAAATAAAAATTATTCTCCACTGCAATCTATTCTCTAGCCAAGATAAAGAGCAAGCAAGGATCCAATGTCCTACTGCTTAATTGTTGTGCCTATATTATTGTATAGGCATTATTAGGCAGAACTTTCTCTTTTTCATTCTGAAAATATAGAAAAAAATACAGAAATATGACTTAATGTGTCCTTCATTCTTCAAATATAAGAAACAAAACATACCAGAATTTAAGTTAATTATCTTCGGTGCTAACTCACAGCCCACATTCTCACGGTTCTTGACCTCACTTGAGTTCTTGTAGGAGCTGCCTTCTCAAGACCACCTGTAATGGTCCCATGTTGGTCAGCTTCCTTCTAAGTGTGCTTATCCCCAGCATACCGGCAGGGTGTTCATCACGCTCATTCTGCCCAGGCCTCAGGGAAGCAACAGGCAGTTCTATCAGCTGCAGCACAGGCTGCCATCCCATCCTGTCAGTGTAGGTTTTCGCAGTGGTGCCATAGACGTTGCACATGTTTTGAATCCTAGTAAACAAGCTAGGGTGGTTTGGCTCCTACCTGGCCGTGGGTGGATCTGTTTTAGGTGCCTGCTCCAGCACCTGCTGCCTTGGGTTGTAGATGTGTATTGCCAGGGCTTTTACAAGGGCAAGAGAAAATGAGATTTAGGTGATTTCTGAAAAAAAAACTCCACCAACCTCTTACTGTGTTCAGGTCAGTACAGTACCTAAGGAAGAATCAATGGGATTAGATTAAATAAAATTTAGATGTCAGAAAGTGCCCAGAAAAGGTCATTGTGACACAAAGCATGCAATGGCTAACCAACCTGGGAAATTGTAATCTCAGAACAGGTGAAAAACAACACAGAAAGAAGGCAGGGGAATGAAGGTTAAGAAGCAGGATTTCCTGGCACAGGAAGGGCTGAGAAAGCATTAGAACTGGCAGGGAAAGAAGAGAGAGGTTAAGAGCTGAAGACATATAGACCAACTATATCATTTGGGTGTCAACAAACAGTATGGCAGCACTCAGTCAGAAATAAACATATTAAAATCTGTTTTGCTTTGTTGATTAGAAAAATGCAGTCGTTGTTGCTGTTGGGGTTTTGTTGGGGGTGATCCGTTGGTCAGTCATTCACTAATAGGAGCAAACATATTAAACAGGCTTATCCTGCTGTTTCCAATAAAGGAGGTCATTAAATTGTGCATCAGTCTTCTGCTTTCTCCATGGGATGCCTGGAGATTAATGGAAAGGATTCATGTAAATAGAACTGCACTATAAAAGGGTAATAAATGTACACCGCTCTCCTTGGTGATTTTCCTTTTGAGGACATTGTCGGTTGGTTCTTGTCTTTGTTCCACTCATATTAAGATGTGGAATAAGATGACCTCTCTATCGCTCTCTGATTTCCTGATAGTGAAAGCTAAAAGCAGAACTCGTTTGGGCAACTGTGCATAGAAAGCGTTCAGATGTGAAAGACATACAATATTGCCAATGGCCTAAAATGTCATAGCGGTTTTATTGGAGCCTTTCCCCATCTAACTTAGGAAACATCTTGATGGCAGTCTAATGTGTTTCTCTTTCTCAGAGAGTTGCACGTTAGCTCTGCCAGTGTTTGGTTTCAGGTGTTGAATACATATTTTGGCCAACTGGATTTCCATTTTTAAACTTCCATAGAATAATAGAATTTAGGGTGGAAGGTTCCTCTGGAGGTTGCATAGTCCAAGCCCCTTCTCAAAGCAAGTTTAATTACATCAAGTTGCTCAGGGACATGTCTAGTGAAGTCTTGAATGCTTCCATGCATGGAGATCCCACAGTCCCTCTGGGCCCCAGTTCCAATATTTGACCATGGTCCCATGGTAATTTTTTTCTCCCCCAGTTGATCAGACTTTCCCATGTCAAAACTTTTGCCACCCTGCACCTTCAAAAAGAGCTTGGGTCCATCTCCTTTGTATCATCTGATGAAGTATATGTAGAAGACAATAAAGTCTCTCCCGAGCCTTCTCATCTTAAGGCTGACAGACATAGCTGGCTCAGCATGTCCTATTATGTATGTCCTGTGCTCCAGCCTCCTGACCATTCCCTGACAGCCCTGTCCTGCACTTGCCCCAGTATGTCCATGGGGTTTTTTTGTACTGGAGATCCCAAGACTGGACAGAGTACTTAGATGCAGTTTCACAAGTGCAAAGTAGAGGGGAAGGATCACCTCCTTGGGCCTACTGGCTACACTCTTACGAGCATAGAGTTGCTAATACCAGACTTGCTTTTCTGCAGAGCTGCCTGTTGCACAGTCAGCCCTCAGGCTGTTCCAGTGTAGGGGGTTATTCTATCCCAGATGCAGGACTTCGTATTTGCTGGTTTTGAACTTCATGAGACTCCAGTCACCCCATTTCTCCAACCTGCCTAGGTCCCTGTGAACAACAGCCCTGCTCTCCAGCATATAAAGTATTAGCCCCAATTTCAGGCCATTCACAAACTTGCTGATGGTCCACTCTTGTTCTGTCTCTCAGGTCATTAATTAAGTTATTAAACAGTATCGGTCCCAGAAAATGATCCCCAAGGGATACTACTAATTATTGGCTTGCAGCTGAACTTTTCACCGCTGATCACAAGTGTGAGTCCAGCAGCACAGGTGATTTTCCATCCATTTTATTGTTCATTTATTCATCCCATATTTTACCAATCTGGTGATAATGAGACTGTGGAAGACTGGGTCAAAGGCTTTGCTAAAGCCAAGGTAAACAACATCCACCGCCCTCCCTTTGTCCACAGTGCCAGTCACCTTGTCATAGAAAGAAATCAGGTTGGTCAAGCATGATTTACCTTTGGTAAATCCATATGAACTGTTCCTTTCTCTCCTTCATGTGTTTAAAATGGCATCTAGTAGGATTTGCTCAGTAACCATCTCATATTATTGAGACTAGGTTGGCCAGGCTGTAGTTACCTAGATCCTCCTTCTTGCCCTTCTTGAAATGTGACATTTGCCTTTTTCCAGTGATCAGAAGCCTCCTCTGATTGCCATCACCTTTCAAATACAACCAAGAGTAGCCTCACAATGACAATCAATCAGCCACATCCTTCCGCACCCTCAGATGCATCCTATCTGGTACCATGGCTTTCTGTGTGTCTAATGATGTGATTCTTAAGTGCTCTGTAATTCAGTCTCCCTCTGCTGTGAGTACAGCTTCACTCCCAAATACTCTTCAAGAAGGTTCAGAGACCTGGAGGCCTGAGGGCAAACCTTACCAGTGAAAACTGAGGCAAAAAAGTCATTGAGTACCTTAGCTCTTTCCAAATTCCTTTCACTACCTACCCTGCCTCACTGAGCAATGGGCCCAAACTCTCCTTAGCCTTTGTTTTGCTGTTGATGTACTTAAAGAAACCCTTCTTGCTTTTGTCCTCCACAAAAAAATTTGTGTTTGAGTTCAATCAGGATCTACATGTTCTTCCATGCTGGTCTCCTGTCATGCTTACTTAACATTCCATACGTTGCAAAAGACCATTCTTGTGCTGTGAGGACATTATCCTTGAAGATTAGCCAGCTGTCCTGATCCCTTTTGCCCTTCAGGACAGTTTCCCGTGGGATCACTCTTCTCAGGATCTTGAACTCCAGTCGTATGGTCACACCAGCTAAAGTTGTCATAGACCTTCACATCTTCAACCAGTTTTTCCTTGTTTGTGGGCAACAGGTTCAACAGAGCATTTGCACTAGTCAGTTCATTGATCACCTCCATCAAGAAATGGTCTTCAGTACTCTCCAGAAATTTCCTAGGTTACTTGCTTCCAGTCTCATTGCCCTTCCAGCAGTTGTCAATGTGGTAAAAGTCACCCATGAGTACCAAGATGTGTGCTTGTGAGACTTTCTTCAGCTGCTTAAAGATGGCTTCATCTGCCTCCTCCTCTTGATCAGGAGGTCTGTAGCAGACACCTACTACGACACTATGAGTACTAGTCTGTCCTCTGATCCTTACTCATAAGCTCTCTACTGGTTTGTCACCTGCCCTGGGGCAGCACTCCATGCATTCAAGAAACTCCTTTACATGAAGTGCACGCCCTCCTTCATACCTTGCTACACGTCTGTCTTGAAAAGACTGCATCCCTCCATTGCAGAACATCAGTCATGAGTGCTATCATACCATGTCACCATAATCCAAATGAGGCTGTAGCTCTGCAACTACACACAGACTTCCAGTTACTGTTCTCTACGCTACATCCATTGGTGTACAGGCATTTGAGATGAATCCTAAATTGTGCTGCTCTTACAGGGGAAAAGTGAGATCCTCTTCTATAATGTTGTCTCCTAGACACATCTGGTTTGCCCCTTTGTGCCCTTGCTTCTCTGTTATGGTGGCTCTCCCCAACCACACCTTGTTTAAAGCCTTCATCACTAGATTAGCAAGCCTTTTAGCAAAGGCACTCTTGCTGCACTTTGCCAGGTATATCCCATCCCTGCCCAGTAGCTCTCATTCCTCAAGGTCCTGCATAGAAGACAAAGCCCTGCTAGACCAACCCTGCAACATCAATTGACTCACTTCTGCTCGAGCCTTCTCCCTCATCAGAAGATTTGAGGAGACACCACCTGGCCCCTCCTACTCTTCACTTTCATCTCCCGAACTCTGTTGTGACTCTTCCTATGGTTCACGTTGCCCCTGCCAGTGTTCGTGCTCACACGGAAAAGCAGCAATGGAAAATAGTCCAAGGGCTGGATGAGCCTTGGCAATATCTCTACACATCTCAAATCTTAAAGCCTACCTAGCAAAAAGCTCCCAAGATATTAGGTCAGGTTGGCAGATCGGTGCCTCCATCCCCTGAAGGAGGGAGTCTCCAATAACTATCACATGCCTTTTTCCTTTTGTGCAGACACTAGGCTCAGATGGCTCTAATGAATCTTCTGATGGGTCTTGTTCATCCTCACCAGTGCCCAGGGCATTATACATATTCTGAATTTGCAGATCTGCAAGTGGAGCAGAACTCTCTTTCCTGTTGTCAGGAGTCACAACTTTTAGCTTTCTAATATCCTGTCCGCTACCTTGCACTACCTGTTTGAGCGTAGTTCAAACACTACCTGTTCTCCTGCTGTCCTTCCTTCTTTATGTTGCGTGACTCAGGTTCTTATCACCACATGCAGTCTTGAGCACAGTTGCTGGCTCCCTCGTCAGCTGGCTTGTGAGCACTGTTATTGCCACATGCTCCTGTTGCCCACACCACCCTCACAGCAAAGGGAAGTGTGGCACAGGTGTCTGCTACTCTGGGGGAACATTTTCACTGATGCAGTGTGTTCCTGTCTAAGCCGAGCGGACTGGCTTCTCCACAGTTGACAATGATGTCCTGCATTTTGCAAAGGTATGTATATCTGTTTAGCTCTATGTGTGTGTGCAGTGTATGGTTTCTCCACCAGAAAAGCTGCATTACCCAAACTGTAATCATTACTGCTTTCTTCTGAAAAGCTGTCTGTGCTGCACAAAGTTATTGCTGGGTTCTCTTGGGCATGACGTTCGATACACATGTTGTTAATACCAAACCAAACCCATAATTGTTCAGCACATTACAGGAGGGATTGTGATTCTTAAATGTGAATTCCCTTGCCTTTGATTAAATGCTTCATATCCATCTTAGTTTTCTGAGTGCTCAGTAGTCGTATCTCTGCCAGGCTTTTAAAGCTCTTTCTGTTTGACAGCAAATCTCTTACTGTACAGTATGAAGTGAATTTCCATGGAGCAGTGATACCTCTGTGAAGCTGCTCCCCAAAGCCCCTGAACAAAACTGTGATCAACTCCACAGTAAAACTCTATTTGAGGAAGACTTCAGATTGCCTTTCTCTTTCCAGCACAAGTACCCAAAGACTGGCAAATATGACAAGAAGCTTGCAAAGCACCCAGCTACAAATTTAAAAACCTACTTTTCTGATAAGAAGAACCCATTTATTCTCTGGTATTGAACCCTGGCAATAGTTTTGAAATGTTAGTTGATCAAACTGTTGCTAGTTGTGGGATTCTGTTAAGAGGTATGATTTCTCTGTTAAACCCACCTTGACTGAGGTCCCAAATTACCAGAAGCCTGAGGACTGGAAGGAGAAGAAATTCCAGAGCAAGATGGCATTGGACCGGATAAAGGGAGTGAATATGTTCCTGCAAAGATCCCAGATGATGCTGTCATGATAAGAGTATTAGCTGGATTAGCTGGATGACAAACCAGAACACATAGCAGACCCCAGTGCTCAAACAGGGGTGATGAATGGGAGTTATCTCATAGTGCAAACCCTACAGTTAGTACCTGGTAGTGACCTGTGTCAGAAAGAATCTCTGAAAACTGTAATCTACAATTCTGGACTTCTCCAAAGGATATAGAAAGATACAAAAAGCTGAATGCCCAGCAAAGATTCATCTTGGCCTGGAAATATTTCTGTGAAACACTTGGGTTTGGAAGATGGGGGAGATGAACAGATGTGAAGCAATGGTGAAGAAAGAAACGATCTCATATTTGGCCAAAACCCAAGTCAATTTACTTGAAAATGTGATTGATATTGGAAACTGACCAACAGCTGGGACTGTTTGGGGGAGATGGTTACTGAGCTTTTTGGTATACTTATTTTTCTGGGGGAAACATACTTTTAAGCCTGTTAGACTTCTGTATTTGTTTCATTTTTTGGTTTAAACGCACTAAGATGAAAAAAAAAAATTACATGGTTTAACCTGTGGTCACGTTAAACAACAGGTGTATGATATCTGCACTAGATACTGTTCCCATGTATATTCTGTCTGCTCAGTCCTGTGATAGGATAACCAGCAGCAGCAGTAGCGGCAGTAGTGACTAGACTATTCATCCGTTTCTCACATCTGTATGCACCTTTTTCTGTCAATCTGTAGAGCACCATATTAAGGGAAAAACTATAGTCAGATTCCCCAGTGAGGGTGTATTACAGTGGCTTTTTTCTGTTCAGTAGAAAAAATGACATGAATCAGACTCTCCAGATTTCCTTCCTCTCTTTCACAAACGCATAGACTGCAGCCTCCCAACTCTGGTCACGTAGTTTTCAAAACGTCCCAATGGAAAACACTTAGGCCAAATATCTTGGTTTCTTATGAAGTCCTATATGTTTGCCATACATTTCCCAATAGAAACACATGCAGAATCTTCCAGAAAACACCTGGAGGGTATTCTTTGCAATGTATTACTGATACCCTATCAAAAGCATACACAGGAAACTCTGGGCGCTGCCCTGTGAATGAAGAGTCATCTCTGCTCTGTCTCTGTAACTTTTAGACTTAAGGTGGGATTCAGTTCACCTGACTTCAGACACCTTGATGAGAACTGCCTCCGCTGATTCTTGGGTCATCAAGGCTTTCCTTCCATTAAAGGAAAGAAGCTAGATGTCTGAGAGAAGCTGGATGAACCTTCTTCCAAAAGCTTCCCTTCTCTTTGTTTACTCTAGAGAAAGTATACGTGGTTATCTTAAACCAGATGATATGCATTTTAAACTGGATGATATGAAAGTATATACAATTATCTTAAACTAGATCTTTAAAGAACCAGAATTAGCTGACATAAATTCCCAGCATCCAGGTATTTTCCACACAATCCTTTCAGGCAGAGAAAAATCTTGTCTTGATTTTGCATAGGATCTGTCCAAATTCAAACTCAATGTGAGGTGGCTTTGCATCATACTTTCTGACCCCCAGTTCCTCTCCAGTTTAATGACTTGAATAAAAGGCATGGAAAATAGAGCAAAAGCCAGAAGTGATTTGTTGTTACACACTGTAGAAGTTTCAGTGATTAAAGGGATGCTGAAAGTCTCTTTAAAAGAGGGGAGAGGTAGCTGGCAGAAGTTGGCAAAACAGATAAAGTTACTGTTGAACAGAAGCTTATTTAGAGTCAGCACAATCTGTAAGGTTGAATTTAAAATATATGTTCATTGATTTGTGTACTACAAGCAGTATTTATCACTGTGTCTATACAGTACTTTTTACAGCATGAAGATATTTATGTTTATTAATTCTTGTTCTTTATATAGCATAGAACTAGTGTATAATTTGGGGGTTATTTTAAAAACTTATTTTAAATAGTATTTAAAATATGTCTTTTTTAATATAGCACATGTACTGTTTACAGATTTTTCATCGTTATTTCACAGCTTTGTTACCAGCTCCCAAACATAGTACATTCATTCTTTTAAATGCTTTGTCAACTTTACATTTTTTGCCTATCTTATTTTTGTCACAGAGGAGATCTCAGGAGAGATGTGACAGAGTATAAATCAATTCTGATGATGTGCTGCTTTATACGATTTTTAAAAGGTCTCCTTGCAAAGCCCTACTAAAACAAATTTGATATTGATTTTTTCATAAGACTCTGGTCTTGTCTCACTACCTAGTCTCACATACAGGTCTATCAATAAGTCCTTGGTGTCAGTTGCAGTGTATTTCAGCAGGTTTGAATTTATCCCACTCCCTTCTGTATCATACAGGGGACACAGCACTTGGGACCAGATGGTGTCATACATTTGTGAGTTGACTGAAATGCTCTGAACAAACGTGGTGATTTCTTGGGGCCACCAAAGGAGGCAGCAGAACTCCTGGCAGTGCAGAAGGTGGTCTCCTGACCTTCCTGTGGTCACCAGCCTGTGACACCACATGCTGCTTCCTTGATCATGAGCCCCAGGAGGCTGATGGACTCTCTGTGAGTTGCTGCAAAGGGGCAAGCAGGTGGTGTACCTCAATGGCTCCTAAGAAACAGACTCCTTGACTACGTGGACTATCTGGAAGTCCAGGCGGTGGGCTGTCTTCCAGGCGTAACTCCTGGAAATGGGTTCGCAAGATATTCCTGCAGGTGAGAAGGCAGGGAGCTGCCTCTGTTGTTTCCAAAATTTACATCTAGCACTTTCTAACATTTCAGTTCTGCATTTAAGGGGGGGAAAAAAAAAGAGAGAGAAAATTTTATATGGAAGCTATATTCTGTTCTGTGCACAGCTTCTGTTTACAACAGTTATCTTCAATAATGCTGAGTGAAAAACAGATGCCATGTTTCAAAACATGAGCCAAAATAACAAGACCTGAACCGAAGCTATTATATGACCAAAGTGGTATCCAGAGTCTTACTGAAAACTGTGGTCCGGGATTGGTGGTTATCTGCAGCTCTGACAGTCTGTCCATCTGTGAAAGGAAGCAAGGCAAAAGCCAGCAGTCCTGGAGAAAAGTACTAGTCCATGACCTCAGGCAGAGTTTCACTTCTTTAGGGAGTTCACTGAGAGGGCACATCAGTGGTCTGTGTACTCTGTTCAGGGATGCAGAACTTGAAGTTCATTCTCTATAAATACAATAATGTATTGATTTCATATTAACCTAATTTGTTTCCAGGTAGAAACAACTTGTCATAGCCCCCATTACTGGATAACTTGTCAGTCCAAGAGACTCTAAAACATCATTTGCAGGAGCAACAAAGACCTGAGGTAGAGCAGGGTAGACAATTTTGTGATGGTGTTGTGTGAAAAGATGGAGATCTTTGTGTTTTGACCTTGTAGAATTAAAAATTTACTTTAATTACCAATGAGACTCAGTGCTCATTGTAGGCCTCATCTGTACTGCTGATTAAACAAGGGCCAAGGAGCAGCACGTGGCCCCAAGAGTATGTGACATTGACTGACGTCTGTCTACACTGCTTAGCACTAGCCCCTCTAAAGCAGATTTGTTTTGAAGAGAGCTATTTAGAGTAGTACAAAACTGAGCTAGAGATCAAGCTAAAAAGCAGTGTGGATCATTGGGGTGGAGTGCTCAACACACTCTCTGGCTCTCTCCCATTTAGCAGTGGAGATAAGCCCAGAGGATGCATGTTTATTGAGAGAAACCTAGCTAGGCAAATATGGTTTCACTGAGGCAGCTCAGGATAGATATAAAACTGATTGCTGTTCTGTGGGAGGCTATGAAACCAGTGGTTCACTGTTGTGGGTGGGAGGGAGCAACATAGGTATCTCTCCTGAGTCTGCTTTTGTTCAGTGGTTCCATTAGTGACCTGGATAATGAAATAGCGAGAGTGCCTATTAAATTTGCAGGAGATATAAGGCTGGGAGGGATTGCAAGTACACTGGAGACAGAACTAGAATTTGGACAGATCTTGATGAACTGGGAAATAGGTCTGGAAAAAGACAAAATTTAGTATGGGTAAGTGCAAGAAAATGAGTACTATGAATAACTAACCACAAAAGTACTGGGTAGAGAGCAATTGGCTAGATTCTTCAGAAAAGGATTTTGAGGTTATTGTGTATCCCAAGATGAACATTAGCTACCTTTATAATCCTGTTGTGAAAATCCAAATGCCATACCCTGCGATTGTTGAATACAGGTTTGGAAACTGTATTCAAGAAGGCTATGGACCAATGTTAGAGAGCCTGAAGGATAACAGCAGATACTATTAGAGAAACTGTTAGAGAAAATGCGATTTCTGGGCAATCTTGAAAGCATCAGGGTTATTAAGTTGTAAAAATATAAGGGTACTGGTTGGGAAAGGAATGATAAAACTTCATGTAGGTTGAAGACTGGTGCAAAGATGAAGGTAATAATCTATTCTCCATGTTCTTAGTAGACTGGAAAAGAAGCTATGGGCTTAAACTGCAGCAGGAAACTCAAGCTAGATTTCAAGTAAGCTTTCTACTAGTAAGATTAGTTAAGCAATGCAATAGGTCTTGCAGCCTAGGGATTTGCAAAATCTCCATTTATTTTAAGGCTTCAAAATCAGGTTGGACAAACATCTGTCTGAATTTGTGCAGATATAGTCAAACCTGGTTTAAAAAAGGAGCATAGACTTGGGTGAACTCTCAAGGTCCTTCCAGCCCTGTTTTTAAATGATGTTATGGCCGTATTTTATACCTAAATTCATAGTGAAAACACACATGCCACTTTAGGTAGTATATATATGTATTTTTAATTTTCAAGATGAGGCAGCCAATATACAGGTAGCCAACTTGTATATGCTCTTACTTCACAACACACACCACAAACCTGGGATGTTTCTTGGTTTTCACTCTTGTCCTTAAAGTCTTCATATGGCTTTCTCAGTTCACCTCCAAGTTTTCTCACAAGTTGCAGAGAATGAGGAGACAGAGCTCTTCAGTGCACCTGTCTTACATCAGAAGTTGTGTAGATGCAGTTGTAGGCAAGGTGCAGGCTTGCTTTGACTGAATAATCTTCTAGTCCACACTAAATGCTACTTGTTACCTAACCTCCCTGCTTGGGAATCTCCCTGATTGCTTGGAAAACTGTTACAAACATATTTATCTTCTAAAGCACCCTTTTGAAGTTTTCCCAGGCTATGTTATAACACAACAAGCAAACAAAACAAAAAAACAGCCAGAGGGTTCAGAGTTCATAAGCATTACTTATCTAATTGCTTTCTAAAGGAGTCAGAAATGCCAGGAGATGGCATACTGCTTCAAAGCGTACAAAGCAATGTACACCAATAGAGCTGAAGTTGCATCAGAGGAAAATTATGCTCCTGCAGTGGCTGTTCCTCAGCAGCTCTTGCTGTTGCCTGGTTTGGGAAGTAGATTGACTGCACCTTGATAAAGGACTTTGATTTCATTTTATTCTTCACAGCCCTTGCTGGCTTTTTAGAGACTTGGCCCTGTCTGCGCTTCTTAGACAGTAAGCTAAAGACAGAAGAAAAATTTACCCATCATCTATAAGCAGAATAAAAAAAGCAATTAGAAAAAAATCCCTTGAGCAAGCATGTTACTGCTTTTGGGGTAAAACAGCAGTATATGTTTCACACTGGCACATGCAAAGACCAATATGTGACAAGGTGACATTCCTTTTAAATATTTCTTATTTCAATTGTTTAATCTTCTCTTTGCTGACAAAGCTCCCTTTTTTCTTCTTGTGTAATGAAAGTCTCTGGCATGTTAGTCTAATTGAAATGACAGGCAAAAGTTAAAAGTAAAATCGATTTTTTGTCACTAGAGCATCCCCAAGTGTTTAAAAGGGAATGTTAGCTAAGGAAATAGAAGGTGTATGTTCACCAGTTAGAAACCAAAATCTTTTGCTATAACAGTTTGTTTTAAGAAAATAAGAATCATTAATTTAGTGAAGATACATTTACCAAATTCAATTAATAAGTTAATTCCATGAATAATTGAATTTATATTTGGAATAGTTACAGTTGCAAATGTGTGAATGATGATGGTTCTCTGTGGGCAAAAGAAAGGGATTGAAGACAAGGCATTTTAAAAGGCATTAGAGAAGCTAATTCTGTGATTATTCCATCTATCTTTGGAAGTCCAGGGAAAGAGACCTCCTCTGTTTTGAGACAGTTTTGCCTGCTCTTCTAGCTGACCACATTGCAACCAGAGGAATTTTGGAGGGTTGTTTGTTTTTTCAGTCTTGTCTTTAACTTTGGTCCTCAGAGGAGGAGCGCTTAGTGCCAGTGCTATAGCTTCAAGGCTGAGGTTTTCCTTTTCTGCTTAGCTGCTCACCTTATCCCAAACATAAAATCTCAAACCGGATTTCTCTGAGCTGTGTTTAGCAATTGTATACAGGGTGTATGTCTGTCTGACTGTCCCAGTCTCTGTCATTGCAGAGGGGAGCAGAGCAGTGAGGCATTTCAAGCAGGAGATCTGCAGTATTAGGAGTGGCTTCCGAAGGCAGCCATATATCCCTTTCATAAACCATGGGAGTCATGGAAAAAACAGTGTAAATTTAACCGGACTGATGCTTGCTGGAATGAAAGTTTAGCAATAAGTCTGTAATGGTTAGCTGTTCCTAAATGCTGTATCCGCATCCCATGTTAATAAGTGGTTTAGAAGTAGCTTGTGCTAGATAGCTGGATTAATGAGTGGAACCTAAGTGCCAGAGACAGCCTAGCCTGTTTGACTTTCAAATTAACCCTAGGAAATGCTGCCTCATGAATATTAAAATTCATCCTTCTGGGCCATGATCAATACATTAATTTTTATGTATGACCTCACAAAGATCCAGCCTGTCAAGCCATGGGCATTTGCCCAATATTCTTGTGTAAATGTCAAGACAGATGGTTCTCAAAACCTGCTGTAATATTTCACATAATAATAGAAGTGTCTGCCTGCACTGACCTCTTCATCTCAGAAGTGGAAACCCCAGCAAATGCTTGCTAAATGGGACGAACTGATTTGGCATTTTGACAGGAGCAATGAGATTGGCTAGAAAGTATGGCAAGGTCCCTATTTGGGCTTGTGTTGAGCCTAGATAACTGTTAGCTGGAGCAAACCAGTCTCCCCAGAAAAGTTAGTCTCCATGGAGGAAACAGGATGTATTCTTGTAGAAGCAAATAGAGGCACACATTTGTGTAAAAGCCAGGGAGTTAAGTATTTTAGTTAACAAGCACATTAATTTCAGATGCTTTCAGAGCAGACAACTATACCTGAGCTAGTTATATGGACACTTCTATAGTTGGTGGGGAAACATAATTATGTCAAGGGCATGATTCATCCCACTTGCAATGTAGGTGTCTCAAATAGGCCAGAAGAACCTTGCCTTAGAAGTTACCTTTTCTTTGCATGGTCTCTGAAGGGAGTCAAGGTGACTGGCTTAGATACAGATGTCTTCACTGTAGATTTCAAAAGTGAGATGAGATGAACTCCCCTCTTCCCCTGGCTATAGGAGATGCCAGCTCAAGAACAGAGGAATACAGTGACCCATTCAGTAGCTGAAACTGGCTACCAGTTCACACTGGAGCAGTGTTTAATGATATCTCAGAAACATCCCTTATTTATTTGGAATTCACTTTGAAGGACTACATATTCCAATGCTTTCAGGTCACCCTGCCTTTTGAAATGCTAATCAGGTGAAATTGGCCTTTACCACCAGCAGATATTTGTATATCAAAGAGATTCCTTGCACACCTTCTGTCAGTCTGAATCAAGTTTAGATTACACTAAGGCATTATTTTTAATGCTGATTCCTAGTAAAATCATCTTTTCTACATCCTTAAGGTTCTAATTATTTTTAGCCTAATGTTAGTTAGCCATTACCGTGCTCAGTATTGCACAGGGAAGGGAGTCCTTATTATTCATTCTAATGGTTCATTACCCCTCTGTTTTTATGTACAAGAATCACAAAGCCCCTGTCAGGCTACGCTGAACATTGTGGTTGTGTTCAGAGGTGACGAGGTTTCCCTTCTCCACCACCAAGGAGCTGATCTTCCCATGGAGGATGTGCTGAGGTGCGCTAAGCCCACGTCCTGTGGAGGAATCGATATATTCCTCCACATCTCTCCTCACACAGGTCACTTCAAGCAGACTGCAGAACATCTCACTGATAAGCAAGTTTTGCTTAGCAGCTGCTCAGCTTCACTGCAGCCCACAGCCAAGGCACTTAAGTGACAGTACGAGAATAGACTGAACTGGCATTACTTCCAGAGCTTGTCCTTCCCTGCTAATGTGGCTAAATAGCTGAGATGACCTTCTGGTGGGAGTCTTTGAATGGAAGTAATGTTGTGATTAAACAAAACCAGACTCAGGGGAAGTTTGAACAGTCTATTACAGAACACAGTTTTGTTTCTTGATTCACTCCATTAATGAAGGAATAAGCCACCAAACCCAGGGATAAGGAAAACCAGCACAATGGTTCTAGGTGACCAAAGACATATCTCAAGTAGTAAGGTCCAGATTTCACAGCAGATGCAGGACTGAATCCTCTGTTGGGAAAGTTTTGTGTAAAACAAAATTGGTTTGTCAGAACTATTGATGGTAAAAATTTGTTGAATATGTTCGCTTAAATTGCTTATCCAACCCTGTAAAAATAAACAGACACATAAAAGTCCTACTCTGAATAAAAACAATTTATAAACAAAATATAGGCCCAAATTCACTGAATATAAATTGATTGCAACAGGTTATTTTGTCTGCTCTGTTTATTGCCATCTGCCATCTGTTTGGAGCAATTGATACTCATTCAAAGTACCCTGAAGTAACAGACTTTGTAGCGCTCGGCTTAGCAGACTTTCTCCAAATACTTTTTATTTTAGTCTGGAAACATTTGTCTCTCCCACCACAGGTAATCAGCGAGTTTGAAGCCTCTCCCGACTCATTTTCCTACAGAATCCCCAACCTGAGCCGGAATCGCCAGTACAGCGTCTGGGTGGTAGCAGTGACTGCTGCAGGAAGAGGCAACAGCAGCGAGATTATCACTGTGGAACCGCTAGCTAAAGGTATGGTGACAGTGCTTTTTAAAGCAATCCAGAACTTCACAATGCTAATTACTGTTATAATTGGCACGTGGCTTCTTTATGCCTCATTGCTTACTGAGAGTGGGATTTGTCAGGAGTAACTTCAGTTCTCTCCAAAAGTTAGGTGACAACTCTCAGCTAATTGCCCAAGCTTTTGCTGTAGTCAGCAGAGAGAGAATGGCATGCTCCTCTAGGGGGTAATTCATCCCACCTACCTTAGAAGGAAATTAATTGCTTTTTGGAGCAATTTTTATCTTCTTTTGTTGGGTACAGAAGGTTTGCAGATGATTCCCCTCCCCTTCTGAATGTGTCTCTTTTTTTTCTTGCCATACAAGGTAACTTCTTTATCATTCTCCTCCTTACTAATATCTCTTGTGTATTCCACAAGTACTATCTATCTTCTGTAAAAAATGGTCTGATTAACATATCTAAACTCTGAACAATTGTTCTCAACTTGCATTAGCTTTGAAGTTTGCTGCTTCTATTTCAGATATGAAGAAGGGATAATTTGCCTCAAATCCTACATATTTTTTTCCCGGCTGTATTAGTTGTTCTATTAAAAGATATTGCTTTCGACACTATAGCACCTTAGCTTGGAAACAGAGACCTAACGTTTTAGACAGCAAGGTGAGAAGAGTCCCATCAGTACTCAATCTCTACACGGGGTCTTCAGACTGATTTTTTTTTTCCCCCACTCAAATCGGTAACATGACAGAATGTGCCAATATGAACAGTGTATTGCACAGGTCCCTAGACTTGCAAAGGTAAATGTATATAATTGACTTTACAGTTTTACAAGCCTGCTAATTCTTCAGTCGTGGCTAATGATGTAGTTATGTAAAATAAAGTGTCTAGGGCCTTATAATGACAGATACTTTCTAAAAAAGCTTTGCAGAACTTACTTAAGCTAAATGCCACCAACATGAAAGCGCTTTCTGCATGGAAGAGCATGCACCATCACCATAGGGAAGCTTGCTGTTCCTACCTACCTAGGTGGTAGATGATAACCAGTTTGATGATGGTAGATTAACTATCAGAACTATTGTCATGGATGGCAGTGACGGTGTTTGGAGGGTACTATTTTAACACATGACATAACTTCCTAATACACAGAAGTTGCAAACAGCGTTCCTCTGGCTTGTGATGGGAACTTGCATGTCTTTTCTTTGTCCCGTCTCTAGGCTAAAGCTTTTATCATATGAGATTGATATTTTTCAACATTACTGTGAGAAACCTGTAGTAACTACTATATTACTACTGTAGATCATAATGGAAGATTTAACAGTGTAAATTTGGGGAGGGTTTACCAAAGTAGAGAGGCCTGAGTTGGAACAAGTGGGAAATGCTTGCTCCCCATACCATTGCTTACAGTTTTTTTCTGTCAGCTGAAAAGAGTCACCTTTACATTCTTCTTCTTTCTGCATTTTTTGTACAGTCTTTCAGAACTTTTCTCTTAGTAGCTACACGGTGTTAGAGTAGTGACCTGAAGGATGGCTGAAAGGCTATGAAAAGACTGAAGGATCTGAAAAGTCTGGAGCTTTGTTATTGTTGAATTTCTTGTAGGATAACTGCATACTGCATTTTGAACACTGGTGAGACCAAAGTTGAGATCTTAAAAGGTGGATGAGGACTGTAAAGGATATCTGTAAAGTAAGACCACAAAAAACACCTCAGGGAAACTGGACAAAGGTTTCAGTGTGGTCCTCCTTTTAGGCCAGCTCTTACCTGTGAGTAATGAATGTGTGGTGATAGAAAAAAAAAGGAAACAAAAATAAAAGATAAACATTGATGCTTGAATAAGAGAAAAACAATTAAACAACAATATGGTGCAATACTAATAGATTGAGGATGTAGCAAACCCAAAACTGTGCAAGGATCCCTGCACATAATACACTAGAAATTCTCTTTATCCATCTCCTATGCATTTAAAAAAGTGGGAAGTGTTCAGACAAGATGAACACAGAACAATGCAGAGTTTGCAGGTACCAAGACGCATAACTTCTAGTTATGAGGAAATGGAGTATGTGATTGCTCTCGGTTACAAACTGACCCACATGTATCTAAACTGAAGAAGCTTACCAGAAACTGGAATTAATTCTGCTCCTCCAAAGCTTATTTAATATGATCCATAACGCCAAATAAGTGAACTTAAAAATAGCTTGTATGGAAAGACAAGGGGACTTTAAGGAAAAATAATTAATTACTTCAATATAGACAAGTCAGTGTGAACAAGATTTTATTTTGAAGCACATTAGAATGCATCCAGTCAATGTCAGAGCTAGTAGTGATACTCCAATATAAAGTCTGCATTAGATGATGCTCAGGACAAGTCTCTCTTACATGCATTTAGGACTGAAAAAGTGATGAATAATCCATTTATGGAGGTTGTGAAGACACTACGAATACTGATAGGTAGCAATTTTATGAACTTTGGATGTAGTCAGGTTAAAAATTATTGTATCATGTACCAGATTTCCTGTATGAATGCGTCACTGGGCCTTTCAGAGAGCTGGGAGAAAGTGGTGATCAGTGATAAGGGCAGTGGACACACACATGAAGAAGGATGGGCAGAGTTAATAGCCTTAAAGACCTTTCTACCCCCAGTACGTCTGAAGCAAGTAACACATTACGGGGTTAGAAGCAGTTATAACCTGATTTTGCCACAAATCTCCAGTGCAAGAACATCCTACGGGCCATTATTGTGAAGTTGTTTGCCTCTTTTTTTTTTCCCCCCACTTATTTCACAATAACTATCCAAGTAATGATACCATCATGACAGTTAATGAGAGTTAACTTTGAACTGAATTATGTCAACTTAAATATAACCCCCGTAAGAACACCTTTGAGAACAATGAAAATGTCTAGATAGCAGTTTGATGTGAAATGGATAGTCCAATTTAAATGAAAGCTTAATTCAAGTTAACATTTCTTTCTTCAATGTCTCCATTTCTCAGAACAGATTGTTATTCTCTGTAATTAACTGACAACAATAAGCAAAAAACCCCAACAAACAGAATATAATCACAGTGATGAAAGTTCAGTCTCCATGTAAGCAGGTCATGCCCCCCTCCCCCCCCCCAAATTACGCTTCATTGCTGACTTGAGAGTTGTGGGTTTAGCCTATCAAATATGTCTAAAAGACAGAAAACCTTGCATGCACCTTGTTCCTCTTATTTCCTGACCATGACTGATAGAAAATGGCATTTACCGACAACATGATAATGGATCTGGACCACTGGCAAACTGATCCTCTGGGGACAACTCTCTGACTTTAACGTTGAGTTTCCCCTGTTCTTGTAGACTACCTGAGCATTGATGTTGAACAGATTTGCCTCCTAGTCTGTGTTGCTTTGTGTGTTTAATGTTTTTAAACAACATGTGGGGCTGACATGATACTACACACACCCCATTGGTCTGTTTCTTTAATGGTTCATCATACTGGAATACACAGCATATTCTTCTGTGAGAAAGTGAATGGAAGAAACTCCTGACCCAGGGTATTCACTGACAGCTCTTGTATTTGGATTAAGCTGAGCTGCAGGGATCTGTCGTAGCTCTTGTTCAGTTTCCCTGTACAGTTTGCCTTTAAAATTTGGTTGTGTCCTCTAGAGAGAAAAAAAAAAAAGTGTGTTATGGCCTCTTGCAAAGAATTTCTGCCCATTTCTTATCCTGTGACAGTAAGTGTAAGTAATAGGATTCATAATTTAAACAAACAAACATGCAGAAAACCGCATTAGCACGAGTGCACTGTTCTGTGAAGGCACCTCTTTATCTTCAATTAATGATTGGGTAATTTGCAAAAAATAGGAACAGACACAGTCCTAATCCAGTGCCATGCCATCTAATGTAAAGCTGGTGGGTAGTTGGTAAGCATTCGGGTAGCTTCAATTACAAAGAGGTAAGCCCTGCAGCTGAATTGCCTACATGCTGCATAAAGCTCCCTTGGCTCAAAAGGGAGAAGTCTGTGAGATTCCAGGTATTTTAACCTCATGAATGCCTGTTAGCATTTCAAACGTATTGCTTTCAGATTAATTTCCATGGGCATTTATTTTGTTTCTAGTTTTCTTTTGTTTGTGTACCTGTTAGCAGTCTCAGAACATTATTAGAAGTTAAGCTATAAAGAAAATTGGAGTTAAGAATTATCATGCTGTTTTACCATCTCTTTTAAAAGCACTCCATACGTGAAAGGAATAAAATAATGCATAGAAAGCTGCTGGTACTGTCACAAAAATAGTGCAGTGTGCTTTTGTAATGTGCATTTCTGAGTTATGGTCTGTGATTTTTACCACTGGCTTATGATTCTGTGAAGCTTGTATTACTTCTGCACATCACCGTAAAATGGGACACACAGGACATTGAAAACTAGGAGCTACAACATAAATGTTGTGCTTTAGAGATCTGGTATTCAACCTGTGACTTAAGGAAGAATTCACTGTTGCAATAACTATTAAAAATAAAGGGGTATCACTTTTTGTGTTTGGTAAAAGTGGTGCTGTATCTTGCTGAAGGCTTCAGCAGGATTCCTGTATTACACAGACTTTGACCTAAAGTAGCTGGCAGCATTTGAAAATAGCTGGGTATTTTGAGAAACACTGGAGAGGTGAGAAAGCCAGGGAGAAAAGAATTAATAGCTCATTTTAAATGAGTTTTCAGGCTTCCTGTTACAGAGGGAAGCCTGCATGGAACAGTAATTTGAGTTTCTAACCGCCATTGCTCAGAATGCACTGCAGCTACTAGGAGCAGTCCATATGCTTACAGATGTGTTTTGCAGATAGTCACAACTGACAACATCTCCTGCTGCTTTTTAAAGATGGCATGAGTACCATTAGGCATCTCCTGCAACAAAAACCTGGCACCACTGAAGACAAATGAGCCGTCTAACACTAACTTCAGTGGAATCAGCATTTCACACCATGTTTCTAGGTAGACTGGGCATTTTTCTGTTTCAGTTAGCTTGGTTAATTAGCCCATGGCCTGTGGCAGTATAGGCCTGTGTAAATCTTTTCTAGAAGATATGGCCTTAGGAGTGCCACGGTGGAAAACAAGGCTGTATCATTAGACTTACTGACTGACCAGTGTCTTTGCATCATTCTGGTGTACCACCTCCTCAGGGCAGCACACGCCATAGCACCCTTCTGCTGGGGCTAACCATCAGAGCTGCCAGAAGGAGGGAGCCAGGGTTCTTCAGCTGCTGTTTAGGCAGGACAGGACATGTTGATGCTTGGCTGCTAGGAAAGTAGTATTGTCCCATTACCAAACCTTGACTTTGTTCATTACCCTAAATCTTTAAAACTTCTTAAGTTTTCAGTTAAAATTTTGACCAGAGAAAAATCTCTCGAGAAGCTTCATCTTCCACAACACTTGAAGAGAACACAGGCAACACAATCCAAACTGATCATATAATCTATGAAATCTTTTTTTTTAATTAATAGCTCAAGTCCCACTGCAGCCTACTCCAGTAATTTCCCTTAACTCTTCAAGGCCTGTTCTTTTATGCATGATTTTTTTTTAATATATATTATTTGTAGAGGTTAAAAACTCATTGAGATGAAATGTCCCAGTTATATTTGATGCTGGCTCTCATTTTCATGTTTTTCTAATTGGTACAAAATGGATTATTAAATATAAGTTCTAAAAATACAGTAATTAGTGTATCTGTATTCAGTATGCGTCTTTGAAATGTGTGCTCAGAGACCAACAAGAAGTCTATTTCTGTCAAGGGTCATTCTTAAGTAATAATGTACAATTAAACTATACCACAACCCTGTACATTATACACTCAAACTACAGCAATGATTTTTTTCTTGATATATTTAGGTGATATGAGAGCTGACATAAGTTAAACTGACTTAAGAGTTTGTTCATATTTGTGGACTTCGGATAGTCTCTTTGCAATGTATTCACATGTTCATACATGGAGGTTTATTTTGCTTAATACCATAGCTGTTGTAACAGTGATGTATCAATAATTTAGCTTTTGTAAGAAAGATACCTGTCTACTGTGGACACTTCCTTCTGGAATTTTGAAGAGAAGCATCCCTTGGACATAATTTTCATCAGTAATTTCTACTATGAAATATATAAAAATCAGTAAAGATGATTTTGCTTTTTTTCTCCACAGGGACTCTTCCAGTCCTTTGTCTCATCTCTCTTCTAGTTACTTGTCTTCCAGATACTAAAACTATAAAACTCATGCATGAATAAGTCGCTGATACTATGAATTAAAAGAAATTAGTTTCCTAAAAGCACAGCTTGAAACAGATTGGCTTGGTTTTCCACATTTAACTCTGGATGTCTGTGTTTCCCTTCCAAGGACTGTATGAATGAACACCTCATTTCAGTCTTTCTTGCTCTCTCTTGCTCAGCTCCTGCCAGGATTTTGACATTCAGCGGCACAGTGACAACTCCCTGGATGAAGGACATTGTCCTCCCTTGCAAAGCCGTTGGAGACCCAGCTCCGACAGTCAAATGGATGAAGGATAGGTAACCAGCAACTAAATGTATAGCTCAAACAAAGCCCATTTGCTTAAAATCCTGATGGTTGTGATGTGGGTGATCCTGAATGACTGTGTCAAGAAGAAGAAGGACCATTTGTAGGGACCGCACACAGGCACAGTAGATGAGGAGTTCAGAAATTCCTTGAACTAAAACTAATTCGCTATGGTGACTAGAAGGTATCAAAAGGGAGGAAAAGTTATAAAGAAGGGGTAAAGGTAATCATTCAGAATGTAAAACCTAGGAGTCTTTTCTGGTTTAAGTTCAGGCACATAGAATAGTTTTAGTCTGAGAAAGCAAAATGTCTGGTGCGTTGAATCGTGCTATTAAGTGCAGCGTATATGTCTTGCACATATTTTGTTTTCTTTTATTCTGTTTTGATCTTTAGTTTCACAGTTTGACAGAGTCACTTGGAAATACACATGGACAAAAATTTTCATCCAAGCACTGCGTAAGCAGTGATACTGCAGTGCTATGAAACCATCTTGTGCATTGATACAAATAGCTACTATTTTATAAGGACGGGCTTTGTAGCCAGGAACTGCATTTTACTCTTACTTTGGCACTTTTATGAAACAGCAGATAGTTAAGGAAGGAGTGAGTTCCCATTTTCACTCAAATTGGGGCCAGGATATGTGTGTTCTTTAAGCAAATGGCAGGTGTTTCCCCAACAGAAAACATTCCTTTGCTGTCTTTATTAAAGAGGGCACACCCCTTTTTTTCTTTCCATTCTTAGTTGGCTAAAAAACAAAAAAATCCAGTTGTGATTAATTTTGATTGTAACTTCTTTAATGTATGCACTTTGTTTCCTGTGAGGTAGTAACGGGACACCCAGTCTAGTGATGATTGATGGGCGAAGAAGCATCTTTAGCAATGGCAGCTTTGTCATCCGTACTGTGAAAGCAGAAGACTCCGGATACTACAGCTGTGTGGCCAGTAACAACTGGGGATCAGATGAAATAATTTTGAATTTGCAGGTACAAGGTAAGACTATTGGATCTATCTCATAACTGTTATCACAGCTATTAACTGGTATGTACTGATAATGCATAGGTATGTCTGTTTGCAGGTATATGTAATAAAATGTTAGTATTAATGTGTATTAATACAAATTTCATTTTTCCAAATGAACAAATAAAATATTATGCACGTCATTCTGACTCAGCCATCAGCATTTTATGATATAGTAAATGTTTTGCTTTTGGTGGAATGTTTCACACACTTGCAGTTAACTCTGTACATAAGCTTTTGTAGGGTTCGTAACTGAGTGTTTGCATTCAGCTACTTTCTAGTTCTTCACACAGAAAATATCAACTTATGCCTTCTCCTCACAAATATTACATTTATCATTTAAATATTGCAAAATTCAGAAAGAGCTGAAGGCTTTTTCTATAGCTTGTGAAAAGCTATCAACAGAAATTTGCTTCTGTACTGAGACCTTGGACAAAAACTTCATTATTCAAGAGCAGAATTTTACTGATGGTGAGTATGAGGAAGCATTTAAAATGAAACATCAGTACAACTTCAACTAGCACGTATTGCCAGCTACTATTTATATGCATGTTGAAATATATATAATGTATCCATTATGGTGTTGATATGTATAAAAAAAAAGACAATATGGGAATACACATTAACAGTAATGTGGAACATTCACGCACCAAGAATTCACTACCCAGGAGATTTCCTTGCTCACTTACACTAAAGCAGATCCTAAGAGTGCTTCAATTGGCTGCAAATTGTTGTACCAGAGGGAAGCAAATAACTGAGTTGGGAATATGGGCCATGCTGTGGCCAGTCATTCTTCTGTCCCTCGATATGCAACCTATATTTCTGGTGCAAACATAAGAGAACACAGAAAGAAATTGTCTCAACTGCAATGCAGCGCTCTCTCCCTAAACCAGTCCACTAAGCCTTGAAATGCCATAGTGTATATTAACTTACCTACAATCAAACAAAGCCTAGAGATGCTCTTCTGCAATGTTTGAAGCATGACCACAACAGGAAATAGGGAGGGAAAACACTACCAAACGGAAACCCCATATTAATATTTCACTAAGTACTTTTATAATTGCATAGCCTTGCTGTTATTGAACTGCAGTAACTAAAAGCAAATCAATATTGCTTCCCTGAGGGACAGAGAAAGACTGGCATTTAATATGTGGGACCACCATCTTTTGTAGGTAGGGTGAAGCTGTGATGAAAGGTTTTACAATAAATCTTTCACAGTGTAGTGTGTGCAGTCTCTCTCCATGAATTTAGCCAAGTCAGTCAGAATAATGGAACAAATCCATCTCACATAGGGAATTTTCTGTTAGAATATAAAGTGTCTTTTTTTGTTTTCTTCAGCACTGTTTAGCCCTGTGATAGCAGTAAAATCAACTTCTCTTTGAACTAGTCTGTAGCTGTAAACCAGCAGCCTCCACTTCAATCAGCAGTCATTATTTTGCAATACGATGACTTGAATGTGAACTGCAGTGGGGAGCTTCTCCTGGAGTTTCACTCTGCAGGTAGAGCTACCCCTTAAACATAGGCAAAGCAGGCAATGACCTCTGGCAGCAGACTACTGGACATGACAGAGCATTTCTGACCTCTGGCCTGCTTTGCTTGCAGGCTGGTGTCTGTCGAGCAGTAACTACGGCAGGGAAGTAGCAGCTCCTGCCAGCAGCGGTCACTGACACCACCACCCCCTTCCCACTCTTGCAGTGGCAGTGACCAGAGGAGGTGTGACTGCCCTGGCATCTTTCCTCCCTGGCTTTCCATCCCAGCTCTGCCGCTGCTTCTTGGATCTTTTCCCACAATGGACACTGTCCATGCGTCATTCCTTGTTCTTCAGGCAGCAAAACTCAATTTATCTATGTTTCTGAGGAGCCTGGAAACCTCTAGTAACATTTGTTCAGAAAACAATCCGTAAGACAAGCCAGACACAATGCTGCTGTGCCTGACCAGAGCAGTGCAAAGGATTTGAAACGGGAACTTCCCTTTCTCCCTCTTTCAATTTCTGAACCTAGAATTGCAGATGTAAAGCACTTTGGTGAAGTGTTAGTAAATATTTACCTTTCAGGGCTCTAATTTAACTAGCTCTTTGGAGTTTCACCTGCTATTCATCTCTATTTTAGCAAACACTATATCTTCCATGTCCTTACTGGTTTTGTGGCATGGTTCTGGTTACCCTACTTGTACAAAAGGACTAGCTACATGATTCAGGCAGAATTCGAAGATGAGCTTTCCAGACTATAACTAGGATATGATCATATTGGCTCAGTAGACACCTTTTATATGATAGACTCATGATAGATTTGTCAAGGTGAAGAGAAAGCTGGCTACTTTGACACTTTCTGCCAGTGTCTCTGAAAACCCAGCCACTATACATTGGTGCAATTTGGGATCCCTTAGTCTGAGCCTAAACTGTCCCAGTTCCTGGTCCCATTTCCAGTCCCAATTCCCTGTCCCAGTTGCCAATCCCAGTTCTTCCTAGCCTGGGCAACTTGTTGGGATATAGCATGGCTCGTTCTCTGCCCTTTCATGCTGGATTTTCCTCTGAAGGAAACTGGACACTTGGCAGAGGATGGGAGATGAGACCTCTGTCTTATCCCTGCACTCTGTCAGGAGCTGGTCCTGGGAACTGTGCGGTTCTCACGTCCCACAATTTAGACAGAGCCATAATGTTTATGGGGAGCAGCAGAACCGAAGTGTTTCCAGGTTTGTTCAGCCTTTGCTGATAAAGTTGTGTCTTCTTTATACTGATAGCCTCAGTGAATAGATGGTGTCATCTAGAAGAGGTATGGATCTGCCTCTGATCACAGATCTACTTATACTACCTAGTTAATACTCACAGTTACACTTGCAGAAACTCTTGTTATGCACTTTTTTTTTTTTTACTTTTGCTCTAATAGCCTGCAAACACATGTATAAGTGGGGCATCGTTTGCAAGTGGACATCTGTTTCCTGCCACTAAAAATTCAGCTTCTCCCTAAAACAGATATGTAAAATAATGAAAAATAATGGTTGGGTAGCTCATACATCATTTAGATCTGACAGGACAGATACTCAAAATTCAGAGAAAAGCAAGGGTTAAGAACTCAAATACAAAATTGTGTAGAAATTCAAATATAAAAAATGGGAGCTTGTCTGCTCTTGTCTAAAACCAAGGATGTCAGCTAAACAGACACTTTGACAGAAATAATTTGCATTTTTTGCAACTCAAAACAGTTATTTGATAAATGACTGTTAGAAGGGATTAAGATCACGTCTAATCATTTGAATCTATTTTCTATTTTAAACTATTTCCCATCTAGTTCCACCAGACCAGCCAAGACTCACTGTATCCAAAACTACATCTTCCTCTATCACTCTTTCCTGGATACCTGGAGACAATGGTGGCAGTTCTATCCGAGGTAATATAATTCAGGTTAATTACAACTTCTTACTAAATTATCATATGTTGATAGGATTAGTATATAATTATGAATGGCTACAAAAAAAATAAAACAAAGCAATCTGTATTGCTGTCAGTGCTTAATGTGCACTATCGTCATGATAACAGCTTTCAGTAAATTGCAGTTTCTCTTTGTGGTGGTTTAATCACAGATTTAATCACTTTCTTCGAGCGTAGCCTCGGCTGTTATGACAGTTACTCTCTCTGATTTTCCAGACATGTAATCTCTAACCATTCATTTTTGAGAGTCCAGGTTCATCATCTGGTCTTTGTTGCTGATTGAAGGGTATTTAGAAATGTCTATCCCTTTCTTTTCCCTTTGAAGCGATCATAAAAATGGTATTTAAGCTGTTGTAAGGGTAGGCAAAATGTATTGCCTGGCATCTTTTAGTCAGGAGAGAGCTGTATGTCTTCCTGTGCACGGGATTTTTCTAGTTTTACTAGGTCTTTAAAATGACTTGTCATATTACCTGCAGAATTTGTGGTTTGTGTCTGGCTTATTGTCGTCTGTGCTTTCCCTGCAGGTTATATTTTGCAGTACTCAGAAGATAACAGTGAGCAGTGGGGTAGTTTTCCTATTAGCCCTAGTGAGAGGTCTTACCGTTTAGAAACACTGAAATGTGGCACTTGGTACAAGTTTACTCTAACTGCTCAGAACGGAGTGGGGCCAGGACGCATCAGCGAGATCATTGAGGCCAAAACGCTTGGAAAAGGTATGTTTATTTCCATCCCTTTTTCTCACCTAAAGCTGTTGCATTCTGCTGTAGACCTTGGTTTGATGAGAAGACAGACTTGGGTATTTTAATATTTATTGGCTTTGGAAACATTTCCAATTGTGTCCATGCTGCAACAGAAGAGGCTGTCGCTGTGGGACTTGAAGCACGTATTGGCTGATATTCCTTCTTTATTTCTCTAATATTTTTTTTCTAAGATGGATTGGTAGATATTTGGGAAGGGGCTGTCTCCACTATCATAGGCTGTAGCAATTCCAACTACTGCTATTGCCATAAGGAAATTGTTTCCTCTCCTGTTGTAGAAATTCAGGGGTTTATTTGTCTGAATGTTGAAGGAAGACAGGGAGTATATATACGTGTAGAGGAAATGAAGCCAATGTCTCATTTCTGCTCCAAGCTGGTATTGCAGGAGCCATGCAAGTAGCACCCTTTGAGTAGAATAAGTGTCAGAAATAAAGGACAAGTTTGCACAAGCTCTGCAAGGCGAAACAGCCAAAATTTGTGGAATTCTTAGCTAACTCAGCAATGGGTCCCATGGTCCTGTTTGCTGAGGGTAGCTCCACATTGCAAGTATGTCAGGATTATAGGCAAATTTTGCAACAGACCCTCTTAAAGAGGCACTTTAGAAAGTCTTGCCCCTAAGTCAACAGAGTGGAGTAGCTTTGCATAATGATCTACAGATCACCTCATCTTGCATCTCTTCACCGGGTGTAAGAAATACTCTGATTTGGGAGCAGTTTCATAATAAAGATAGTTTACTGTGATAGGTACATCTGCCCTTCTTTATGGTATTCATCACACCTGTGCTGTTGCAGATCTGCCAGGCATCACAGAAAAGTGGAGATTTCATTTAACACTCAGTGGCATAGGGAAGACCTGGTATGCAGTAGATGTGATTGGTATGGCTCACTGAAGCTCAGGGGAGACTGCAGATCAGCTGCGTACATGCTGAGATTATCACTAGTCAGGGAGAATGATCTGCTGACCTTAAAGAAAGGGACATTTAGAGAAGTAGAAGTTGAGTGTTCTAGTCTTCTTTGCATGAAATGTAAGGTTTACACATGCTTCAGATAACATCCAAATGGTTCATGAGAAAGCAGATCTCCCAACCTTTTGAGTTTCTCTGGGACTTGATATACATCCCTGGAAACTACCTGTGTTACATTTACAGACTGAACCAGGTACTGTGTGATTCAGAATGCTGAGATCATTCTCATTCATGTGAGAGCTCCAGTAGCATCTCTGTCCAAAGCTATTAACAGAGCCAATAGTTCATAATACACAGCAGGAATCACCAGTTTCTTTTTGATTCCTGTAGAATTGAGAAAAGAGAGTACGTTTTGGTACATCTCATCAACGCACAAGAACGGCAAAAAGAGTCTCATTGGATAAGTTATCCTTTATTATATAGAATAAAAAAGCATATTATACATAATTTTCATCACATTACGTGTAACTTCCAATAGTAAAAATATTTTTTTCTGCTAAGCAAATAGCAATAATACTTTTAAGTGCTCTACAGCAATATTTAATATAAATAACATTTGTTCATGACCTGTCTTGTCCACCTACTGTCATTATTTCAATTCTAAGGTGCCAGTTTTACCGTCATTACTCCTGTATTGTGTATGACGGTCAAAAAACTTTAATGTATATATCAACAGAAACCAACATTTGATCCCAAAGCAGGACAAGTAAATAGAAATGTGATCCCCTTTCTGAATGGAAACAACTTAACTCAGAAATACAAATTTCAGAGTATATATTATTTTCAAATATATCATGTGCAACGTCAACATAATAATATTTTTAAAAATTTGATTTTTACTTGCCAGTTCTTCAAAATTGTAATTTTACACAAATGAAAGCCTTCATACTTTCAAACAAAATTGTGTTCAGTTCCACTTCAAAAGAAGACTAGAGCACCAGTGGTCAATCTTCAAGTGTATTTCTCTTCTATGGTATTTCTACATGGTGTTCTGAAGCCTTTCTTTTTTGCATAGCAGCGAGCAGGGGCATTTACAGATATGATGTGTCTGCGCTAGATTTACAAGTTGACTCATGCCAGTCATGCAAACCAGCAAGACAGGTCCATGCAGAGATGTATGGATAATTTTTTCACATATGGATTCAAAAATCTAGGTTTGTGAGTCTGGCACAAAATGTGAAGAAAACATTTAAGAAGGTGGGGGGAAGTTGAATATATAGACATTAAGTTTAAGATGAAGTTAGGATTTTCCTAGAAATTATTCTTTTAATTTTATATTTTTGAGAGTCCTATATCTGTAAAACTTAAGCATTTCACTTGAAATATATCATTGCTTCTAGAGCCACAGTTTTCAAAGGAACAAGAGCTCTTTGCTAGTATCAACACCACGAGAGTGAGGCTGAACCTGATAGGCTGGAATGATGGTGGCTGCCCCATCAACTCCTTCACCCTGGAGTACCGACCATTTGGGACAACAGTCTGGACAACTGCTCAGCGGACATCCCTGTCAAAGTCCTACATACTGTATGACCTCCAGGAGGCAACCTGGTACGAACTGCAAATGAGAGTATGCAACAGCGCTGGCTGCGCAGAGAAACAAGCCAAATTTGCAACACTCAATTATGATGGCAGTAAGTATATCTTTTTATTTACATGTCTGAGATACTGTTTTTACTCTAGTTTCTTATGTGATGTTTTTGCTTATCTTTCTTTCTTCCCCCCCCCCCCCCCCCCTAAAATCCTTTCTGAATCTGCTAGCCATGCTGACAGAGGGGTAACAGTCTCAAAGACGTAACATACTTACTGATTTCATGACAATAAGCTGCCAGGCAGAAAAGAGGCATTGTTTATTTGTCCTCACTGAGGAAAAGCTCCAGCACCAAAGTCAATCAGCCATGAGACACGTAACCATAGGACATTAGATGTCATTAGTTCCAGTGGTGACAGAAGCACTTGCTAATATTTCATACATCTCTTCCATGAAATTTTTGTCTTCCATAGAGTCGGTTCCTGCAGTCATTCACAGTGGTGACTGGCCTCATTGCTATTCCATGCGATGTCCTTGTGACACAGCTCAAAACCCATTATGTGACACAACGGAGCAGCTAACTAGCTTGTCTTCCGGGAAAGCCTCCGGACAACATCCTCCAAGGGCAAAGCGATGGCAGTGCTATTATCCCTATTTACACACAGGGGAAAGTGAAACTAATGGCCGTGACAGATGGCTCTGTCATGCTCAGCAGCAGGGCACAGGGGAGGAAGGAATTGCTGCATCTTGCCCTTGGGGTTACTGCCTTGGGGTTACTGCCCACCCTGCAAAAGCTAGAACATGAGGGCAAGAGCAAACATGCCAATTTTTCAGGCACTCCAGCTTGTACCCTGGCATATTTATTGAAAGTGATGGGGGCACCTGTGTGCTTCTGCTGACTCTATAGTGGGAAAAGGCCATATTTCTGGCAAAAAGGCAATACAGATGGCTCCAGATGGCAATCTCTTGAATTGCTCTAGTGTGAATTGCAGAGCTTTTCTGGAGACATCCAATGCAAAATGTTGTTGTGTTGCCAGGGGTATTGTGCTGTATTGTGCAATCACTTGGCGACATCTGTACTATCAGATAAAACAACAGGACTAGTGAGCAAGTTCAAACAAGAACTGATAATTGTCTAGCGACAGCACCAAATTGTTAATCATTCATAACTCTGTGTTGGTAAAACCTGTCCCTGCCACAGTTTTCACCTGTACAACCCAGCACTCTCCAGCACAATACCCATGTATAGCCCAGTGAAGAGCAAGCAGCAGGGACCATTTCCAGTCAGAAGTATGGTATATGAATCAGGCAGGGTTTAAACCTCTGCATCTTACACATCCTCTAATGCTGTCACAGTCTTTGCGCTAGGTACTCATCAGTTGCAGATAATTAACAACGCATGCCCTCATGGCTCACCCTTTTGCAAATAGCACATCCCGTCGTGTTTTTCTGTGAAAATTGCATTTTGGTAAGCTGCCTCACAGTCCTCACATTATTTCATACACTCTAAAAAATTAAGAGAAAGATTTTGTCTCAGCACTTTGGAAAACAGAATCCAAGTAGTTATTATACAAATGCTGCCAGGTCTTGCCAGGTAGACTTAGGACGTGTTTTACTGAGCAGTATAGATGTTGTCAATAATAGCTGTATCAAGTATTATGAGTTCATTCCTTGCCACTTTACTTACCCTATCCTCTTTTCTTTCCAGTATCTTTCTACAGGCAGCATCCAACTTTCAGCAATCTTTTTTTTTACATCCACAATTATTATTACAGATACATGACTGGGGCAAACAGTCTTAAGCCATACCTTAAAATGAAATTATATAAAAATGCAGGTCCAGAGCCTTAAATTCCGACTGATAGCAGTGAAATCAAATGTATGCTTCCAATGGCCTGATTTTAAATGTTGTCAGACTGCTTTTTGGTTAGGTGATGATACTTACCTTGGTTTCACATAACATGACCTGCACGCCATTTGATTTTGTGTGTTGCTGTATAACAACTTTAAAAGTGAGAAAATGAAACAATAAAAATATTTGTAGCATTAAATTTCCTGGGCCACTGTTTCTGGTTAGCTAGAAAATTTCTCATTTACAGCATTGATGGTTTTGTTTGTCAAGCATGCTTTGCCAGGACTATATTGTGCCTTAGAGAGGCAGTATGATGTCAAATACTGACTGCAAGGTTGAGAGAGGAAAATATGGCTGGAAAAGCAAATTTAAGTTTTCAGATTTTCTGAATTTGTTATATCTGATGCAGAACTAAAATGATAAGTTGATTATTATTGTTATCATTAATGAAAATGAAGGTAGTCTGTTCCCACATAAGGGATTTCATAGAAGAACTATTTCAGTGCTTCTCAAGCAAAATTTGTCCCTACAGAGTCCCAGATCCCCATTCGTTTGTTCCTTGGTAAGATGCATAGACTTAAGGCACTTCAGAGTTGGAAAATAGCATCTGATTAGAAATCAACATTTTCTATCAATACTCCATGCAGAAATTTTTGCTTTCATAGAGAGTGAATTTTTCATTTACAGAAAGCATGCCAGTGGAAATTTTTGGCCAGCTCTGCTTTTGAGTGCTAACCCTACCTCTGCCATTGATTCATCTTGTGATGTGAGATTAGTGCCTTCCAGCTTCTGAGCGTCACAGCTGCCTTAGGATAAAACAGATACAAAGATAGTACTTTGAAGATTAGATAATATGTGTATGAAAATTCTAGGATACCAAAAGCTAAGAACAAGCTTAGGAGCTTTAGCAGTCTAAAGATAAAGCCTTTGTAAACTTTGTAGAAATCCTTGAGTTATGTGGTCTTTCAGTCATTTTGTTTGGACTGCAGTAGCTGATTGTTATCTGTGATAGAGCTCCTGAGAAATATCATGACTAAGTATCCTTTACCTTAAATCTCTTCATGGTGAATTAGGTCAAAAGGTTAATGACAGATCTATGTGCAACTTTTTGCTTTCTGTTCATAGATATTTCAGCTAACCATCTTCAGCTTACAGATTTTTTGACCTTCCTGCCCCTTGTTTTTCAGAACATTTGCACTCAATACTTAAGGAGATATTTTTAGCGCTGTGCAGCTGTAGTGTGTAGTGCTGCAAAGGAGCTTCCTGACTCAGAGATCAGCTACTCAGTAGCCCTGACATTAAATCAGGCCAGCTTGGTAGCTGCTCTAAACTATGCTGATTGATTCTAGCCCACCAAGGGACTTCCTACCATGAAGAACACTTAGGACACAGGAAAACACCTGTAGTCCTAAAGTCAGAAGGTGCAATGGGAGATGCTGAAGGGCTGCCACATAGGGGAAAATGGGATCAGAGACATTCAAATTACAACCTCTGTGAAGCATCAGTAAAGCAGGCTAACAAAGGGCAATGGTGAATTGACCTGGGGGGAAAAAAAAAAAAATCAAAACCCCTCAATTTGTCTCGGGCTTTGTTCTGAGAAAAGCTTTGACTATTCCACTCCTAGCCAACACCTAGTATGACAAAAAATGTTGAAATGGTGTTTTCTCAATGGATAGCAGGTTTAGGTTTTGGTAATTTCTAATACAGTTGCTGAATATCCACAAATGGATAATGTGAAGGATATATAAACCTTCAGTATGTTTTTTTTTAATTAAGCTTGTACTGCCTGGATATAGCATTATGAGGTTTATACTTTACTTGGAAGAGCTATGGAAAATGATAATCACTTACCTAAACACTTAAAGTCTAACTGAAATTTAGGCCACTCTTAATTTGATTTGCATCAAAGTATTAAGGAGAGCAAGACATAATTTTAGGTAAATATTGAAACCAACAGTCCTTAGCCAATGGTCTGTGTGACTTTAATTCAGAGCAAAATTTGGCCCTTTAGTATTCAGGAGGGTTTAGGAGGATTTAGAGACAGTTATTAATATTACCTTCAGGAGCTTGAAGTTCTTTCCATTTCTTCATCTAATCATTTTCTTTGCCTTTAGAGTAGGGCAAAAACTGTATCTCAGTTAAGACAAGATGAAAAAATCCTGCTGTGTGTTTACTCCAAGAAATGGAAGATTAGAAAAAGAAGGAAAATTATGGGGAAGAACTGCAATGGAACAGTAGAAAAATATTCAAAATGCAATTGTAAGAAAATAAATTTTCCGAAGTACCTGATATAGGTTTGGATGGTTGTAGCTTTTCTGTTTATCTCCATCCCTTTAGGGAACTACTCTTCTCATTATATGCAACTCAAATAGCTCTTCTGAAAAAACATGGCTTAGAATTCTAGATTTTCACTGTGGTTATGGCACTCACATTGTACTGCATCATGTCACTTTTTTTTTTTTCTGATACTGTATGGTACCTAATGAGATATAACTATATCACACAATGCAGCAATTAAAATGTAAAAAAGGATGTGCCTGTTTTTCTATCTCACCCTCCTAACCTTTTGGCAAGTAGCCACTTTTATGTTTCAGTAGCTAGTTAAAATTGAATAGCTTCCATCGAAAGTCATCACAGTTCACAATACTTGTGTGTTTCTACGCATTTCAAACAAATCTGCATTTTATAGCCTCATTTGTGGTTGCATTCAGCAGTTTAATACTAATCAGGAAATGAGTGAGAAGCCTTCCATGACTAAACAGCCTTCCAAAGAAAGTGCTGCATTCTTCTCACGTCCTTTAGAAGTAAAGAAAAAAAGAAATTGAAAAGTTCAAGTATTATGTATCACCAGGAAGCCAGGTATATTCAAAATGCAAATATGTCCCAAAATGAAAAAGTGAGCTGCCTGCCGATGCCAGTAGTCTGTAGATTCATTTCCCTCATTTCACTCTCAAAATTTGATTGTTTCTATCCAGTGTTACTCTCCTGTTTTACTGATGAGTATAATGTCAGACAGTCCTTAGCAAATTAGCATCAGGTTGGCTAACTGAATTTCAGATCAATATCACTGCTGCACCCCTAAGACGTGATATAAGAATGTTTCTGTGCAAAGGATTCATCTGATGTATGTAGCACAAAATGAACTTTGTCAAATACATTCCTTACAAAGAAAAGCCCAGCAGAAAGTATGAATACATCGCAGCAGTGGTATTTTCCCATAGTAAGGATTAATATACATACATAGTGAAAGGAGGCTGTAGCGAGGTGGGGGTCAGTCTTTTCTCCCTAGTAACGAGTGATAGGACAAGAGGAAACGGCCTCAAGCTGCGCCAGGGGAGGTTTAGGTTGGATATTAGGAAAGACATTAGGAAAAACTTCTTCACCGAAAGGATGGTCAAGC
The DNA here is from genome assembly GCF_965183815.1 of Platalea leucorodia. NCBI lineage: Eukaryota > Metazoa > Chordata > Aves > Pelecaniformes > Threskiornithidae > Platalea > Platalea leucorodia. Next base: position 98,184,067 of record NC_138824.1, read on the forward strand.
ATTGGAACAGGCTACCCAGGGAAGTGGTTGAGTCTCCATCCCTGGAGGTATTTAAGGAATGGATAGATGTGGTGCTCGAGGACATGGTATAGATGGACTTGGCAGTGTTAGGTTAACGGTTGGACTCGATGATCTTATGGGTCTTTTCCAACCTTGACAATTCAATGATTCTATGATTCTATGATAGTCATTCTGAGATCTCTTACAGCTTTGTAATGATTTAATATGACTTAAAATTAATCATAGTATTTGACTGTATAATGGGCATGCTTTTCTTTCATCAATGAATGCACCTCTTCTCGATTTCTGATAATCTATGAGTCTCTGCAGTCAGTACCTTGTTACCAGTGTGACTGGTTACGTGTGCATGGCCATTACACATGCAAACATAGCATCCACCCTGAACATGACAAATCCTTCTTAATGTTCTGCATGCAGCTGAAGCATATAACATGCCATATTCCCTGAGAACTCAATCTTTTGTCTTCATTAATAGGCATCTAATATCATGACACTGTTTCCAGGTACAATCCCTCCACTCATTAAGTCAGTTGTGCAAAGTGAGGAAGGGCTGGCAACCAACGAAGGGCTAAAGATGCTGGTGACCATTTCCTGTATCTTGGTTGGGGTCTTGCTGCTTTTTGTGATGCTGCTGATCGTGCGGAGGAGGAGGAGGGAGCAGAGACTGAAGAGGCTGCGAGGTAAGATGAGAGCTGTGGCACTTATTTCTGCATGTCCATACTCCCTGAACATGAAAGTACAAGTGGGGCTGCACATGACCAAGCTGTTCAGTCCCCAGTTGGTGTCATTTTCCTGCAATACGTAACAGACGTGGCAACAAAGCATATGTGTTTTCTACAGAAATTCCTTCTTTTTCATTTGGTAGTAAGTTTCTAAAAAATTACTCTTGTATCCATTGTTATTATTTTGCATGGGGAAAGAAAAATAATTCTCATGTGTTGGTGTTTGTTTTCCCTTTTTTTGTTGTTGTTTGCTTCCCTTGGGAATGGTCTCGATAACTTAAAAATGATATTTTTTTCAAAGGGTAAAATCAGATGTTCTGAAGATGGGGGGATTTCAGTTTTCCAGCGGATGCAAAACATGATTCCAGAATTATAAAATGAAAGTAGCCACATGTTAGTAGGCTAGAAACACAACCAGATATTCTCAATTTGTTACCACATCTTTTTTCCTTATGATGGGTTATAACAGAACTATTACAACAACACTTCATTGTTCACTGACCTTTCATTGTGACTGATCTGTACTTTTCTCTAATCCTTATTCAAATTCAGGTGTTTGCTATGTGAACAAGTTTTAGATCTGTGAATTTATTCAACTCTATCAGTCTTCTAGTAAATACCCCTGGCTGAGCCACAGCCAGGTTTTTGACTCGCAGTCTGCCACTTCTGCACTTGGCCCTGTAGGTTTTGCACTAGCACACAACAGCAGACCTTACACTGAAGATATTTGGGAAAAAGCCTTTCAAATCACACACACTGAATAAATAGTGAAGTGATTTATCATCTGCAAAAATAAGTCTAATCATTTCCAAGAGCCACCAAATTGTTTAGTTATCTGTATTTTAACCAAAGTATGATCATGCTGTATATTAAAACCAGGGCCAACCCTGTGTATTCCATCTCACCTTAGCATCTCCTTGTCTCTTTTTTGGGTCTCATTTCATCTCTTGTAACAATATTTTGGATGTTTGTTGCAAAAGAAGACAGAGATACAGGGCTCTTAGGCATGGGCAAATTCGTAGATCAAAGAGAACTAGCCTTATGGTTCATATACAGCTCTGGAAATCAGGGCATCTGGATGCTTTAGCTTGTATAATAACTTTCTCATTCAAAATCTTTTAAGTCATTTACCTCTGTGCAGGTTTTTTTCATCAAAAAAGTGGTGGGTTAAGGGTGAAGAAAGTGTTATCTCATCTTTTCAGAAATACTGTGGAATTCCATCCAGTAATGAGCAGGATATTTTGAGGTCCTTGGCTCCAGGAAATGATGGCTGTACACATCTAGTTTTTCGTGGTTAATTTACAGGTATTCATAGATTCTGGAGTTACAGTCCCTTAAGGAAGGCTGATGATGCCTGGCCAGTATGGCTTTTGCATAACATGAGACTTCTCTGAATTATTTCCTCTCAGAATATAGGAATTTAGAAAAATATCTGATCTTCACTTAAACATAGGCAGTGACAAAGAATTCATCAGTACTTTTGATAAAAGTCATCAATATTTAACTACCATTTCTGTAAAAGTTGCATCTCACTTCTTATCTGAATTTGTCAAGATACAGCTTGACATCCCAGCCATCTGGTTCCATTATACTTCTGTCTGCCGTACAGGGACTGAAGTTCTTTTTTGTATCATATTTTCAGTCTCTGAGGATATTCCTTTATATGGTGGTAACCAAGTAATTTCTTGTTTTCATTGGTAAATGAAACAGATGAATCACCTTTAATTTTTCTCTGTAGTTTCCCCACCATTTATTAATTTCAAGGCTTTTATCTAGTCCCTTTGCAATCTTTAGGTAGCTTTCCTCATCTGTGTATGCTAGAAATTAACATAGTATTCCAGCAACAGACATATCAGCATCAGATAGAGAGGTAACAGCCTTTCTTCTTTCCCTGTATGGTCTTCCGTCTATATCTGTAAGGATCACCTTTTTGGATACAGCATTACTTTAAGAGTTTGCATTCAACATCTTATCCATTGAGATTATCTGACAATTCTCTGATTGCAGTGCAACAGGGTAACATTCTCCGTTGTATAGCTGTAGCTTGTATTCTATGACCTTATACTAATACAGATACATTGCTAACTTGTGGCCAGCCTACCTGATGATCCAGATTGTTATGCCTTAGTGACCTGGAATTTTCATTATATTTTAGCTACCTAATTCGTGTGTCATTTTCAAAATTTATCAGATATTATTTCATTTACTCCAGACCACTGATAAAAGTACCAATGGTGTGATGTCCCATGGTGCACGATGAAAAGAAATACTAAACAATGGTTCCCTTCTTAAAATTGTATTTTGAATATGTTGAAACCCATGTAAAATGGCTGCTGTGTTAATTTTTTGCATCATGCTATTTTGTTATTAAAATAGTTTGAGGTACCAAACTTTGCTCTAGAGAAATATAAATCTAACATTTTAATGTTATTTAATAGTATCTCAGTGAGAGTTTTTTTTCAATGTCATCAATTCTCAGTGAATTTTAATCTCATTTTAAAAAATCAACTTTGTTTGACATGGCTGATTGACCACAAGCCTATATTGATTTGCCTCAGTTATTCCATCTCCTTTAATTCATTTCATCAAGCTTCATTCCATTTTTTTCATCATTTTGCTCATTGCCAAGATCAGATTGATAGGACTTCAGTAATTCAGACTTTTTTGGTTCGTTTTTTTTGAAGACTGATCCCATGTTAGCCATTTTCTGCTCTTCTGGAGGTTACTTCATGTCCTAAAAGTCTTACTGACAATCAGTATTGCTGTTCCAGAGAACTCCTTAGTAAGTTCTCTAAAAAATCCCTGTGTGCAAGTTTTTCTGATCCCCTAACTAGAAAAGATGTTCTGTTCTAGTAGTTGTTGTGTTCAACTTTAATCTGAATTAGTGTTGAAATTGAAATCCTGTCATCACTTGATATGTATCACCTGGTGGGGTTTCTTTGAGGCACAGGACTCATTTTTCCTAAATCATGATCCCATCGATTTTCCTCTAGTCTACATCAGAAATAACAGTTTCCACAGTGGGACCTTCTAAAAGAATTTATACAAGTTACAATGTAATTCTTGCTTTTGTGGCTCCAGGAGATGTGTTTTCTTTGAACCCACTTGACAAAGAGGAGTGGGAATTGCAGAGTTATTTGCAGTATATTCTGCATGCAAACATTTGTATCTGTGCTTATAGACAATGGGTTTGTGGTTCCAGTTTCTGTGGGGTAAAATGTAGCATAAGAACAGCAGTCTCTCCATTCTTAATCCTTTTACTCCTTGTTTTAGCATATAGTGACGGGTAAACCTTTGTCTTCCTTGTGTCACGCCCAGTATGATTTACTTCTCTAGGACCACTCTGTTTAGAAAGAAAGTGTAGTTTTCAGCAAAGCCCTGATTTTTGCCCAGTTTAGTACTTCCACAGGTCAGGTCACAAGAAGGTCAATTTACTGCTGGAGTTCATGCAGCCGTGCAGTAGGTCAGCTTATATTATAACAGAGAAGCCTGATGACTTACCACTCTTTCTCCTTTCTATTAACCTAGCTACACTACTACCATAATAGTTTTCGCTTTATTTTTAAATCCAACTCACCTTAATCCAAGCAGAAAGTATCAGCGTGGCATGATAGTTCAGAAGTGGCAGCATGCAATTTAAAACTCTATCATGGCCCCTGATTTCCCAGGGGGCAAGCCAAATGTGTTAAGAATTTTAAAGGCAGCTGCCCCAGCAAATGGAAGTGAGGGCTGTTGCTGGGTCGGTGCCTCTTGGTGCAGTCATGCGTCAAACCCATGGTGAGGAGCAGTTTGTCTTTTTCACTAAGGCATGGGATGATGCTTGGCTGGAGCGGGAGATCACCCTCTTCACTCTGTCATTCATGGCCTCCCTGAGCCCTGTTTTCCCCACCTGAAAGCTGGGAGATAGGACACTGGCAGGGTTACTGTCTCCTTTTATGAAGTATTCTCAATTTACTGATCAAAAGTGTAATGTAGGAAATACACATTACAATCTGTAGTCTATACTAATTCATTTGTGAAACTAGCATTTCTCCTGTATCTGATGTTTAGGACACACTGTTATATTGAGCTGCTTTTAGGCTTCTGGGTTTTGCTTTGACAGATACATAAGATCCCCTATCTTCTTGGGACATTTGTTTTGGTCCAGTCTTACACCAACCAGTGTGCCCAGTACAGCCATCATTAACTACAGTAATGCTGCTGACCATTGTAACAATCTGCTTGAATAATTAGTAAATTTAAACTCTGCTGATGGAGTTAGTTTTTTTCTGCAGTACTTCCTTGTTCAGATTTTGACATATAACGTGATCTTTCATGATGCCTCATTTTATTTTTAAGATGCACAATCTCCTTTGCATCTCTTTGACCAAGAATGCATATATGTTAGTGAGCATTTGAATATGTGTCACATACATTTAATGGTGAGAATGTAACTTTTTTTCCAGATGCAGCATGGAACACAGCTATATGCTGTGCAGCACCTGAGAACGTGTGAGGGAGGTTGTTTGTCATTTAGTCCTGGTAAACAAATCTAAAAAGCAAACTGAATGACATTGGGCCAAGCAACCTTCAACTTTGTCCCTTTAGCTTTTCTTGAGTTGTGAATTACTTGCACAAGTATCCATAGTCTTTACTGAAGGAGGCAGCAATTACTTCACAAAAGCTGCTAGCTGAATGAAAATATTTGCATATTAAATCACCCTTATTATGTGTGCCAGAGGGGGAATGTGTGCATAGTCTCTTCCTGATCCTTATGCTGCTAGAATAACAAGAAGCATCATAAAGTTTGCTGAAAAAAACATTACTTGGAAACAGGGCTTCATTTTTTTTGTATTCTTCAAAAGAACTGGGTCCCTTCCTGGGTCCTTAGAGGTCAGTAGCAAAACTATCTCTGACATCATTGGGAGCAGCAGCAGTGGTAGTTTCGTTTATGACTGATGGTAAAGACATTGTCATCTACCATGTAGTACCACTTATAAGACTGTTAACAGCAAAAGGCAATCCCAAACACAGTGAAAAATAGAAAATCTGAATGCCTAAATGGAGCCCTGTTTGGATTACATGGGACACCTCAGATGAAGAGTCCTTCCCTCCACCAGGAATCTGCCATGTTTTGTGCTGAAAAGGGACAGGGGAAGGTTAAAAATAAAGGAGTGGAGCAAACAGACCTAGACAAAGCACAGAATTTCAGCTTCTCCAGCAGCAGGTGAGGAATAAAGCTTAAGACAGGCAAGGTGGCACAGTGTCAGAGAGACAGAATATAGAAAGTGGATGGAAGGCATTTGGTGGAGGTTTTTTTAACGAATAAAAAGACCCCTTGGTCCATTCCTTTTAACAATGAATATAAATGTAGCCAGAGCGATGCATTAAGATGGTGGTTTGTTTCTGCCTGCATCCTCTGAATTTTAAAGGCAGGATGTTTAATAGGATCACAAGCAAGGAAATTGTTGTAGGTGTAGGAGACCCAAGAGGTGATTAAGGAATAAAAAAGGTGAGATGGAGAAAACAAAGAAAAATTCAATAAATGTCTTGGCAAGTGCTGGTAGATTTGCAAGCAGCAGATAAAAGAAGAAATTTAAAGTTTCACATAATAGGAGAGTTGCTTGAAGACTTAGAACTTGTCAATTGTTTTCTTCTCGGATTTGCTTCACTTGGTTGCACAAAAGGCTGCTTTGTTGCTGTGTGTTATACTTGAGGACTCTGGAGTCAGCATTTTTAAGTGAGTTTGTTTAGCAGCAGACTGCAGGAGAAAAAAGCATAGCTGTCTACTTTTCCTGAATTAGAAAACAGAAATTATTATGTTACATTGATGAAGTTTTACAGAAAGCTACCTAAAGAAGACTGGGTGAACCAACTTTCAGCTGTGTCTTTTCATCTGATAAGCACCAGAAAAATTATATCCCCAAAGGATTTTATGCTAATAATCACAGCAAAGACAACAAGAGGAGGAATATTTCTCCTTCAGCAGCACCTCATTTTGCAGGGCTGATCCATGTGGGAATAAGCCACCTCCTGTTTTGTGTATAGATTGTCCTCTGAAGACCCAGTAGTAGTTTTGAATTATTGCTAGTGGAAAAACATTCATATTTGAGAGCAAACAAACAAGTTGACTCCTTGGAGACCTGCCTTGCTCAGACCTCCATGCAGTCATGTTTGGTTTGGAAATAGGTCGGCAACTGTTCATCCAGCTTGGGTTTGGCTCCTGCCCAGAGATAGATGTCAACATTTCTGCCTTCTTGCCTTTTCTTCTTTCCTAATGTGTTCACTTGCTAACTGTGGCATGAAGGAATGGAGATCCCCTTTATTTGTTAAACTGTTCTTACTTCTAATAAGTTTCTGTAGTTTTTTCTAGTTAAGCCAATGGTAGCTTGTACTTCTCTAAGCATCTTTGGTGCTACTGAGGAACTAAACAGGGATTTTGTCTGGGACAGAAATACAGTTTCAGCAAAAGTAGGGACTTTTAGAGATTATTTTATTCTTGCCACTGATCTGAGAAACAACAGTGGTCTTACACATGGCTGATTCAAACCACTTACCTCCTAATAATCCATCAAGTAGATTTTCATTTGTGATGACATTTCTTCTATTTTCTTCTAGATGCAAAGAGTTTGGCTGAAATGCTTATGAGGTAAGAATAGATTTAATGTTTTTAAATTGAAAATTGTCTGTCAACTATGGCACCATATTTAAAAATTATTATAGGGACAAAAGGAGAAGTAAACCATCTATTCCTAAATGCTTTTTCAAAACACACCATTTGACTGTTTGTTAAGAGCTAGGACACGTTGTTGGTTAGAAATGGGAGAAAAAAGGCAATTTGTGGACAGTATCTGTGAGGGAATATAACAGTAAAAACCTGAGAACTCTTGTGTTAGTCGATTAAATTGTAGAAGCTATGTAGGTCTGTTTGTACATTTTTCCTATTCAGAAAAACATTTTCATAATATGTACCAAAGTAATTGCTCTTCTGAGATCATCTGATTGAAGGCAGTAAGTGCCTGGATGCGTATATCTCTAAGCTTTAGAGTTATATTTATGTAATTCACTATTGCTATCTGCTTATACCCGAAGGTATAGAAAAGCAGGTAAATCCATTTATTATTTTTCAGTTCTGTTCCAACAGCTCAGCATCCAGAAATCTAATTCAGTTGTTGAATTGCAACAGAACGACTATTCTGGCACCACAATTCTTTCAAAGATGGAAATTTCATATCTTCAATGTTTATTGTTTTGTCTGGGGAAAATATGGAACTTTAAAACTGCTGCATATATTTGAAAATTGGATCACCAAGGGATTATTTTTAAATTCAAATTAGTTTTGGTTTGCTAGAAAATCTTTTTATTTTTAAGCAACAAATTTGAGTATGTCATAGATATTTTACCAAATGAACTATACTCTAAACTTCCTCACCCGTGATAAACTTCGCCTGCTATTGTAAGAATATACTTACCAAAGACATGGTGACAGATGGTTTTAGTGTAAACTCAGCTCTATGTCATCAGTTTGCGAATACATTTGAATAGTCCCACTGATGTTAACAAGACTGGTCATGCAGGTCAGGTCATGCCCTTCCTATCCAGCAGTTATAAACCCCTGCTAGCAGCAGATTACAGGTTTAAGCAACTTCAGGAAGATATGGTCTGATATTTTTCGATGTCACAGAAACAGCACAGATTAGCATATGCAACTAGTCTGTTCCCTAAAGAAATGCAGCACAGACTGGCTGAAACTCTGGATGAAGATATTCAGCCCCAGTGACAACCACACGTAACACCTCTGCAAAACTGGTAAACCTCTGCCTTAACCCTGGTTAGTGTCACTAGCCTTGTCACCGCCTCTGCAAGGCCATTTCAGAGTCTAACTCTTCTGATGCTTAGAAAACTTTATTAAACTGCCAACATAAGTGCCCAGTTTTGACCCATTTTTTCCTCTGCCAATGCTGATCTTCAAATCAAAGAGCTTCTGTTGCCCTCCCTGCCTGAGGCACTCAGAGAGCAGTCAGGTCCCTTCCCAGCCTTTAGTTCAGAGCTGTTTTTCTAGGTAACTCATCTGCCCCTGTTTCTTTTTGCTTTTCCTTTCACCAGCATTGAAATATGATCGTCAAGTCACTTTCTCCGATCTCATTTATTAACAAATAATCTTGTTTTTATTAAATAGTCGTATTTTATATTTCTCTTCTGAAAGTGTGAATGAAGTCTTGTTAAAACAAGACTTTAGAAGAAGTAGGGATATAGGCCTACATTTGCAGATGCATCGTAACTTGGAGCTCTCAAAGTGATGCTGTTTTGGGGAGCCTGCTTTCTACAGGCTAGATGCTCTGTCATTTGTGATAAATCTGTGAAACACCTCCAACCGAAATCTGAGCTATCCACCATCACTAGATGTTCCTGAAGATTCACCACGTTAATAATCAAAGGATAATAAGCCCTCTCCAAAGCAATAGTCACATATTATAAAGCTCCTGATATTTTATATCTTTTAGATTTCACCTAAATCGGCTATGATACAAATATCAAGAAAGAGGGTATGCTGTGGGTTGTGCCTTGCTATTTAAGTATTGGACAGAGAGTAGAAAAGATGATTCCCTGCCTGGTAGGAAGGTGTGAGGGATGGAGAGAGCTTTGTGTATCCTTCCCTTTGAGGAGATTTTTATGAGCGTGTGTAAAGCTGATTAAGAATGGAGCTTTAGCCTTTGCTTTGAAAGTTGCTGGCTTGGGCTGTGTAAGTCAAATGTCTGGGGAGCAGGATAAGCCCCAAAAGTTAGCAGTTTAATGGGAGCTGCACAACTTGTTGCTGATACCTTAAACTTGCAAATAAAAATCCCTGCTGCTGTACCATCACAGTTTTTTTATATTTCTTTTGAGTGAAAGCGTAGGTCAAGCCAACTTCTTTGTAACAGTTCGCTGTGCATCAGTATAGTAATTGACTGAGGTTTCTAATTTTGAATACAAGGTGAGGAATCTTTTCTCCACAAATATTCCTCTGTCAGGCTGATTACTTGCAAGATTTAGTTTTCCATACGTTTTTACAACAACCAGCTTAGACATCAGGAAACCATGAGGTGGCCTGACTCTCTACCAAGGACCCAGAATGACTTTGGGTTTACAGAGAACCATATTTAATCCTTTTACATAACTACCTTGATTGATAGGTTTAACCCTCTCCTGTGCATACAGATATTTTCAGTCACTCAAGTAAGTATCTTTTATTAAAGATCCAGAAAGATTATTTAAAAGGGGATATTCTTTTAACTATGCACACTCTTTCAAAAAACCTTCTACATTGTACTTCCTCTGGAAAAAGGCCCATTTATCCACAGACTGTATATAAAAGCTGTACTCAGTCAGACCCAAAGGACCACATAGCCAAGTATCTGTCTTTCATAGTGGCCAAAAGCAGACACCTTGGTAGAACAAAAGACTACATGTCAGTATGCATTCATACTGACTTGTTCCCCAGACAGACTCCCAGTATCTAGCAATTTGGAGCTCAGAGATTCATTGAACCAGGGGGAATGAATTGTGTTATACACAGATCCTCACAAGGTCCAACAGGTAAAGAATAGCCATAGCACATGTTTAAGTTTGGGAATTTTATATCTGTAGGTTAAGGAAAATATAGGTAGATATGTTTCCTCCCTTTAAAGAATTAATCATTGGACTCCTTATCCACCAGACTGTTATAATACTTTGATGCCTGAATTTTCCTAGGTTAGAAAATACTTGGGCACTAAACTTCAAAATTGCAATCCTAAAAATCTTTGCCTTGCTGCCAAGTGCTAGAGGCACTTAATTGCTGTTGGCACTTTATGTTTTTTTAACCTGAAAGTTGAGCTATTGTGGTCCGCAGAAAATAATTCAAAAGTCCTCGAGCCAGAAAGAGATAGCATGCTAATCAGCAGCAACCCTCTTGCTACTGCCAATTGCCTGTTCTGTGTTTGGACACTCTATGTCACCGTGCTGCTGCATACAGGAGAATTAATTAGACCAGTAAGGATGAGGAGAGAGATGACACAAAACAAGGCATAACTCTTGAGCATAGCAGGGAATTTTGCTGAATATAGAGAGGCCTGGGTTCCAGTTCTGTCTTGAAGGACCTTCCACGTATTTTGCATAAAGCTACCCCTGGAGCCAAGAATGGGATTCAGAGTTCTCTCTTTGCAGGTGAGCAATATAACTGCAAACCTGGGGAACTGTCCTCCTGCTCCCTGTGGTCCAAACAATACTTTCTGTGCAGTTGAGTACTTTGCAACAGTAGGAATACAGACCATTCGTACTGCAGAAGAGCTTCTAGCTCTCGCTGGGATTCTGGGGTCTGCATTCTCTGAGGAAGATGTCTGATTTGATCCCTTTGTCTCCTGCATCCCTGTTGAGCGGAGGAGGAGTGCAATGATGCTTTTATTAGACTCAATTGTGTATTGCACAGATTCTATATGTATCTGATTGCATGTATCCTATAACTATTGGATTATTGATTATTAATTGAAATTGGACCTCAGAAATTCAGTTTCCTACTTGATCACAGATTTTCTCTATGATCTTGGACAAGCCCAAAGTAGTCTGAATTTTCAAGGACATGTATTCAAGCATATTTGGCATGCAGGTAATATATTAGTCTCTGATTCTTTTAAAATCTCAGCAGCTTGAGTGGAAACCAATAGGAGAGTGACATATAATCCATGCAGAGACTTTGCAGAGACTTTGAGAACGTCAGTATGGAATTTATCTGCATTTTAGGATCCTAAATGTCTTTGAAAATTTATATGCTTAATAAGACACTGTGACTACTGTTCTCCACTGATTATATATGGAGAAAAGTCTGACAGCCCTTGGGTAGCTCTCCTGATATTTTGCTTCCATAATGATTAAATGAGGCACCAGTTGTAGGCTGTTTGAACGCATTTCAGCTATCCATTTGTACATGATAGTAACAGTACCACCTAACCACCCAGGTAAAGACAGAGATGTTAAAGTTTGAGATGCATAGATAGTGTTAATGCTGGGGATCACAAGAACAGGGAAAACCAGAAGGTGAGAATCAGCCAGAGAGATGTACCTGTGTGCCTTGCGGATCTCACTCTTTGATATGGAGCAGAATTACTGACCACGGTAAAATAAGAAGGAAATTAATAAATATATTATTAATTAATAAATTAATTAAATATTAATTAATAATAATAATAAATAAATTAAAATTAAAAAATAAATAAAAAATAAAAAAATAGTAAGGAAGTTCCTCCTAAAAAGGGCTCTAGGAGAACCTCCAAACCTGCAATAGTTAGGTCTTGCTCACATGGAGACACAGCAGGAAGTTAAGGCAAATTATCTAGAGATGTGGGCTCATCACACATGCATTAATCTCCTATGTAGAGGCCCGCACGCAGGGAAGAAGTGAGCTTATCATCAAGCAGCTTAATAGTCCTCTGCTGATTCCATTAACAACAATAATTCATTGCCAAAGGAGAATTAAACTGAGTGATCTACAGCTATTTTACACTAGAAAATGAGCCTCCACTTGGATTTTAATGCTCTTTGAAGTGTGAGCACTTGGATCACACTACTGGCTAATTTGTCTTAACTTTCCTCAGCCTCCCTATGTAAAGAAGTATTTGCAAATATTTCCTCTCCTCCAAAGAGTAATTACATCTAAAAGGGCAAAAAGTTCCTGGGTTTTTAGTGCAGTCTGAAGGTTTCTTGGTGCAAGCTCTGTACTAGAAATGATTGTAGCACTGAATTTTACTATCCATTTTCATTTGCTTTCTGTAGACAGCTCATTTAAGAAGTCATTTTCTGGTATACAAACTTCAAAATGAAATTGTTTCAATTTGCATGATGATAGAATAATTGGTTTATGTTCTTTTTTTAGAATATTGCATCAATCAATTAGAAATAATCCATGAATGTAAACAAGATCTGCAATTTTAGTCTTGGAACATCACTGGGACTAAAAGCTTTTTTTTTTAATGCAATTTCTTAATGGAATCCCTAGTTATTAATTTGCTTTTTCATTTATCAATTCTAGTGATATTTGGAATTTATCTAACGAACAATAATGAAAAGTTAAAAAAATAATTAGAAATTACTCAAGACATCATTTTCCTGCCAACCTGTTTGATCAGCTGTGTGTTTCTTTACTCATATTCATGAGGAATGAATGAAAAGGTCCATTTTGCAAAGTGTTTTTGCTAATTTCATTATATGACAGCACTTGAAGAAAACTATATGAAATTTTCAGGAGATGACTACTGATAAAGAATAGACCAAATCCCTCCACACTGTGCATTCATCTAACTGCTTGTTGTGTGCAATAAATTAATACCATGCACTTTTTCTGAAGAGGGGAAAATAAGATGTATGAGTATTTTGCTGATTATGGTTATACTATTTTTTATTAGAGCTGGACAGATTTAAAATGAGGAAGTTTGCGAGTATCCTTTCATTTAGGCTGAATGTTAATGTGTTTGCTTCTTTTTTGTTTTTAGCAAGAACACCAGGACATCAGATACACTTAATAAGCAGCAGCAAACACTGAGAATGCACATAGACATTCCCAGAGCACAGCTTCTGATTGAGGAGAGGGACACAATGGAGACCATTGGTAAACTCTTGTTGGGCTTGTTTTCACTGGTTAATGTATAACAGGTACTTTAGGTGGACTTCCTTTACCCCACACCTTTTTCCCACTGCACACATCAAGAAAAAAGAGCTACAAAGTAATTTGCCACATTTGAAAACTGAACTGATTTTTTTTTCTCTCCTTTGAATAATTTTCCACTTTAAGTAATCTCAGTACAGTATTTAAAATAATGCAGGACATTAGGAAAATGAAGCTGGTGGAAAGAGCTGCTTGAAGAAAATGTAAACGAAGACTGGCAGTTTTATGATTTTCATTCTGATTTCTCTTTTGGCTTTGACTAGACAATTGGATCACTGGCATTACTTACAAGGAAAAAGAAATTCTGAAACTACAATATCAGTATTTAAAGATTTGCAACAGCCAACTTCTAAAACTTACACATTGCATATTGTATCCACCTGTTCATAGAAAATGATATTTCAACATTTTGATCAGTTTTCAGCTTTTGTATATCTATGCAAAATTCAGATCTAAACTGTTTCACACAACAAAAGCAAGATTTCTCATGTGGCTGGCACATAGCTGAATTGTCATGAAAAACAGAATTGTTTGGTGGTGTGTTTTTTTTCCAAATAATTTAAACACAAGATGTCTGAAAACTCAACAGAATAAAAACCTGATCTTGTGACTGTATGGGTACGCACTGCGGCAAGACCCTCCAGAATGACTGATCTTATTAGACTTCTAACTTTTTTGGATGAAAATCTGTGTAGAAGCAGCCTGTGATGGCTGAGAATGTAACAGCATCCCAGGGATGCTGTAACCGGAGAGGAAAGCTCCACAAGCTGGGAGCAGCATCTGCTGTCCATGCCAGCACTGGGCAGGGACAAGATGCTTTAGCCACGCACCCTGTCACGCTTGCTGTTAGTCTGGCATGGGGGTGGTGGCCTCAGGGGACGTTTCACAGTTTGTGCTGCAGATTTGAAAAGGAGACCTATGCTTCACTTGAAAGACAGGCTTTTTTTAACCTTGATTTGAGCTTCCCAAAGTTTGCCTCTGTGATGCAGTCTTTTGTGCCAGGCTTCATCCTAAAGACGGTTTTTACTTTTGAGTTCCAGTTGCTGAGCAATAGGGGGTTATAGTGGAAATACCATTAGTGCCTTAACTGTAGCAATGCGATCAGTGCCTTAGTAATAGCCAGCTCTCCATAAAGCACTCAGAATAAGCAGTCACTTTGGCAGTCTTTGACATAGTTTACTGCCAAGAGACTTTATTCCCAACCTGAATAAGAGCTCATCTTTTGCCAGAGACAGAGTAATTTGATTTCATAATGCTCATTCTATTTATGGCCTTCTTTGGATAAAAAATGCTAGTTATGTTATTGTGTAGAACTGTTCGCATTAATGGTGTCTTGTCAAGTTAAAATACCAAAAAATAGGAATGCTTAGGAGAAGCGGATCAACCTTTGCTGACTAGTAAATGCATGGAAGTCCCACTGCTGCCAGTCCTCTTAGAAATACATTAAAAGCTACATAGCATAGCATAGCAGGATCTTCTTGTGGCTTTTATTACTGTTAGGAATGGATAAAAAGACTGCAAAGAATGCAAAAGAAAGTCTGATAGCATGCAAATAATTGTTCCACAAGCACAGAGTCAGTGAAAGATTTATTGCTGTTAAACCTTCCACAATCAAGTGGACCAGATTCCTCTTTGGAGCAAAATAAATACAATACAGAGATAACAACTGGAAAAAAAAAAAAAAAATAGTAAGTGCTGTATAGCACTGGCTTTCTGTAGGGATCAAGGTCTGTGTAGAAATTTGGTGCATGTAGGGAAGCAATAGGCAGCAGAACCATAAAGTACTAAAGGTCAGTGCTCACCTTTTTTTCCCAGTCCTTCCTAAGGTCAGGTTTCACCTCGCACCTTTCTTTGCAGCTGAAGGAAAGCCCATAGTCAGCTGGACTGACTATGTTGTAAGAAACTTACATGACTTGCATAAAGCTCCCCAAAACTTCTTTTTCAAACCTGCACTAGTGAGGTTTGATGCAGAGAGAGCTGGTAGGACGTAGCCCTTAGCTTCCAGAACAGCAAAACACTGGACTTAAGGATGCTTAGCTGCCCTGCAAGTATGTTTCCATTGTCTTCACTATGGTACTTGCATGCTTAAAAATAAGCAGCTCCCTAAGAACGGTCTTGGATCACAGCCATCTCTTCTACAATATTCTGTCTCTGGAGAAAAAGCTGACTGGTAGAGGGTTAGTTAGCAACATTACCTAACGACCTCCTTGTGGGAAGACATGGGTGATTTCACTGAGGACATTACTAATTAAGTTAATAAAAAGAAATAAATTGACTATGTTGTTGAAAAGCTCAGCTGAGCTCCCTGAAATTGAAGGGGAAGAGAGCAGTGTTCAAAAGATGAGAAAGAAAGAAATTAGAGCCAAAAATAATTACACACAAATTAGCTTTTTGGAAGGATACTTAATAGTCTGTCTTAGTTGCACATCTCTAAGGTGAAATCATCAAGACAGACATGAAAACTACACTTATTCTTTAGTTTGTATGAACTGGTTTAAACCCAGAGGCTGCCAAGCTCTGGTACACACTTCAGAGCCATCTTCAGCCCTGCAGAGAAGAGGGAGCTGCCACTGTGAGTGGTGGAACCCAGCTGAAAATAAGTCAGGGCACTGGCTGTAAAGCTCTTATGAAGGCAAACCCAAAATTCATTATTCAATATCTGATGTTTTTTTTTTTTTACTTACAGATGACAGATCAACAGTTCTGCTCACCGATGCTGATTTTGGAGAGACATCTAAGCAGAAGTCACTGACTGTCACCCACACAGTACATTACCAGTCTGTGTCACAAGCTACAGGGCCACTGGTGGATGTTTCTGATGCCCGGCCAGGAACAAGTAAGCATATAAAGGAATATGTTATCTGGAGAGGAGAAAGCTATAAGAAAATGAATACTGTGCTCCTGCATTTGCATCTTCATGGGTTTTTTTCTTCAATCTGAAGGTTGAGAGAAATCTATTTAGATCAGCAGAGAACATTTCTTATACAATTCCATTTAGTGATTTAATATGGTAAAAATTGCATATGCATCTGAAATGTAGGTGTAATTTGGAGTAATTCATACCTGGCTTTCATTAAACCAAATGCATGCTAGATATTAATTTCTAGAATTTATAGAGTAAATTAGCTTAATGGCTTTTAGTGTCTAATATGTTTTTTTCTCAGTGATCAATCTTTATTGTATTTTAAAATACATCTTCCCTCCCTACCTCTCCATCAGGCAAGAAATACATTTCTCATTATTGCTTTTCTGAAAAAGTTGTATTTCCAGTTTTAGTTATTATGGTAACTTACTTTTCCCAGATATATTCATGTTGAGTTATTCTTATAGTGATTAAAATACTATCATAAATTAATATACTGCTGCAATCCATTCTGCTTAATTTCTCTCATGAATGTGTTCCATATCTATGTAAATGGAAAAGAAAATCACTAGACTGAAGGAATACTTATGAGTTAGGAATATTACCAAAGTGTAGTTCACTAACAGTGTGCAATTTCTAAAATCTCTTGGATTATTTCTATCCCCTGATCATTTCAGAATTTGTTTACTTGGTGAGTTTGGTGAACATAAATGCTGAAAGCTCAGTTGTGCATCACCTAAAATGCAGATTATTTGAAAAATCTTAATTTCATCTTCATTTCCACCCCAGTCTTTATAAATTATAGCTGTTCTAGTCCTGACCTTGCTGCTTTTCTGTCTCTGACAGTGTTAAGCTATGGCTAGTTATTTCTTGAGGACTAGATTAGTATCACCATTTTTTCATCTATGGAGAGTCATGACATTTGAATTAGAAGAGTCAAGACATGACTTTTTTTTTTTCTGGTACTGCTCTTGTCTTGCTCCTTTAGTTCATGTACATGCTGGCTAGCCTGCTCACCAAGAGCAAAAAATATCATATCATTTTTATCATGTTGGCAGATCAAGATTGTCTGAGTCTCCATTGTTTTCCAACCCTGGCTTTTCTAATAAAGAAAGAGACACCACCCCAAAACTGCCTGCCTGTACCACACCACAGCATTTTATAGCACCAGCATCTTCCATTCCTAATCCCTTTTTTGTGTGCAGTTATGTGCTTCAGTCCACTGAAACTGAGGCTTAACTCATGAATGAGAGTATGACCTGCGTCCAGCCCACCTTTGGAGACAGAAATCCACCATGGCTTTTATTATGCAGTAAAGATCTGATTGCGGCAGCGCACAGGGCTGGGTCAGAGACTTTTAGGTTGTGTTCTCTGGATTTAAGATGCTAATATAACTTTGATAGAGGCTAGGCTATGAGATTTTGTTTAAACCCACTGCTTTCTGTGTGAAGAGGAGTGCAGTGCCCAGCTGGGTGGCTCAGAGGTTATGGATCCTCCCACCTGAGCACACTCACACTCACTGATTGGCAAATATTCCCTTACTGCACTATTTAAGTTGTTGTCTAGTTCTTTTGTGTTTATTTATAAAAGAGGTATGCTCCGTGAACCTTTGCCTTGCTCACCTCAGCTCTCTACAGTTATGTTTCATCATATGACAGCAGAGTTGGCTTAACAACTGGGGCACCAGATGTGCGCTGTTTTCCACCACACCGGCAGCTCTGGAGCTTGCTACATCTGTGCTGCAGAGACCCTTATGCAGGCGCAGCACAGCTGGTGCAGAACTACTGCTCAGCACATGCTCAGCAGGATGAGCACTGACCTCCTGCGTGCTGGCAGCAGGCTCTCTTGCCTCCTTCACTTTGCTGATGAAGGCCTACTGAGTCACGGGATCAGAGAACAGTTGAGGTTGGAAGGGACCTCTGGGCACTGGCTAGTCCAACCCCTCTGCTTAAAACAAGGTCAGGTAGAGCCTGTTGCCCAGGGCCATACCCAGACAACTTTTTAATATCTCCAAGGATGGAGACTCCACCACCTCTTCTGGGCAACCTGTGCCAGTGCTCAGCCACCCTCACATTAAAGTGTTTCCTGATGTTAAGAGGGAAGCTCCTGTGTTTCACCTTGTGGCCATTGCCTCTGGTCCTGTCACTGGGCACCACTGAAAAGAGCCTGGCTCTGTCCTCTTTGCACCTTTCCTTCAGGTATTTATATACACTGATGAGATCCCCCCGATCCTTCTCTTCTCCAGACCAAGCAGTCCCAGCACCGTGCTGAGAGTTTTCCCAGCACTCTCCTTCTGTCCTTCACGTCTTCCCTTGAAGCAGGCACGAGGCTCACCTCTGGCTACACGACAGCCACGTGCCAACTTTCCACAGCTGGTACAAGAGGTGGTTTATACTGACAGGCTGGGCGCATCATGCCAAGTGCATTTTTGGCTGTTATCCATGTGAGGTGGCTATGTGTTGCACTACCAGGAGGATCAATTATCAATGGCACCAGATTCATATTTTTCCACTGCTGTAGGGGGAAGATGTGAAATAGGAGAAGGATCAGACCATAGCTGGTATTTGTAAACAAATACCTTGTTTCTTTGAAGCAGCAGAATACAAATTCTTACTGGGAATGCTTAGGCAGAAGCAATGCTCAGTGTCATAATCTGGGTATTGTTTTTTTCTTCAAATTGCTGCTGCTAAAGTCTCTTACCTCAAAGACTGACAACTTCACCATTTGAATGTCAAAGAACATTTGAATAGATTTGAATTTTTCATTTCTAATACCCTTTCTCTTTATTGTTAGTAATATCCTTTCAGAAGCTTCGAAGAGAAATCATTCAGTGCTGATTTAGTCACTTTCTGTTTGCCACATAGTGATTTTTCTATTCCACTTGCGTTTTTAGGGAGTACAAGCCTCACTTTTACAGAAGAACTATTTATTAACAAAATTAAGGAGGTCAATTTTGGCAGATAGTTTGCTTTTACTCCCTTGGTCACCATATTATCTCCAGGATAATAAAAAATAAAACATTGCTGATCTTAAACAAGTAGCAGATGATTTTTAGAGTTTAAGAAATTGTATTTATTTACTAATTTTTTTAAAATTGTCAAATCTTTATGAACCTGTCCAGGCTGAAACGCTGACAGCACTATTACAGGTTACCTTTTATGTCTTGGCTACTTGTTAAAAAAAAAGGCAATCTGTAGCTGATTAATAACGTAATATAGTAAAAGTATTAGTAAAATGTCCAGAATAGAAAATTATATCACCACATTTCTGAGCACACGTTTTTACAAACTGAGGGCAGGTACCTGGTGTAGGGTGTTTCTGAGGGCACATCTACACTGATAATTTACCATAGACTTCACTTGAGATGTGGTGTGAAATCCCCGAGCAGATCTACTTGCTTTGTGCTCTGTCATACCTCGAAGTGGTTTTGGTACTGGAGAACTGCTTATGTTGCAGTAAAGGGATAATGAATGTGTCAGCGGGAGTTTGGTGGGGCTCTCAGCTCTTCAGTTCCATCCTTTTAAAAATGTATGATTTCATTAGAAAGAGGGTATTTCAAAAAAGTGTTAGCAGTTTGGTAATGAACAGCACTTTCACTGTTGTTTTTTTTTTTTCCCCGACAAAGAATGTTTTGTGGGTTTTTTTAACCAATATGATTTCACTGGCCATCCACTTCTGACAGGACTTGTTTCCTTATCAATTCAAGAGCCTAATGGCAAAGACTCTCTCTATTATCCATCACAGATCCTACCACAAGGAGGAGCGCCAAAACCGGACCCACAGCTCGCAACCGCTACGCTAGTCAGTGGACCCTCAACAGACCTCACCCTACCATATCAGCTCATACCCTCACCACAGACTGGAGGCTGCCCACCCCCAGGCCAGCAGGATCTGTGGACAAGGAAAGCGACAGCTACAGCGTCAGCCCCTCGCAGGACACAGGTACGGGGTGCTCTGCAGGGCTGCGCTGTGGAAATGGGACAGCAGTAGCTGCAGTAACTTTCATGGTCCTTGACGTACTTCATTTGGTGCTTAGGTGTCATTAGTTTTTCCTTGCTAGGGTGTTTTTCTGTAGGCTATTTGTAAGGGGTGCCACAAATGCATATAGTGCTAATGATAACAAATACTGTGCCCGTGGTTTCTCATGCAACACACGCATACTGGAGTCCTTTGAAAGATATGGTGGTAATTTTCCCTGTAGCTGAAGCGCTGTACTTCCTGTATCTGAAGGAAAAAGTAGGACAATTTGCTGCTTGAAATGGCATTGACCAGGCAGGGGCAGTATTAGCAACCAAGAATATGCCTGAGTCATAGGTGGAATGGTTTTAATGTCTGAGCTACACTGAGATTAGTATTTTCCTTTTCCCATTCATGTAATATGTTAACAGGGTTTATTCTAAGCAGCAAAAATGAGAGGAAAAGATCTGGAATTAGAGTCCAAGTCACAATCCATTCATATCACTGAATACCGCAGCAGCTAGCTCTGATTTTCCTGAGAAACAGCATAGGTTTTATTCCTCTAGATGATAAGTGGGGAGACACTGAATATGTATTCTGCCTGCAGTCTTCATCTCTTCTTGATGTCTTCACATTATAAATGCAATTGTAACTGAAAAAAAAAAGCTTTCTCTTCTGCCCTACACGGAACAAGTGACCGAAGAAAAGGCAAATACATGAGTAAATGATTAAGCAGAAGAATAGTCACAAAGCAAATCTAATAAAGGTTAAATATGAAGAAAGGTAAAACACTATTCAAAGGTATGCCTGACAGAAGTGAATCCAGGCTTACTCTGGCCTCCTCAGAAGGAATTGCCTACCTTCCATCCTGATTTTACGGGAAAAACGTCACATGAAAAAGCTATGTGTTAGAGCTACAAAGCAGTAGGTGTGACTGGCCTTTCACCATGAAAACCAGTGTGACTGTTTTTATTCTCTCTATGAGAACAAGCATCTGACATCCCTTACATCCAGGAATTTATAGGTTGGAGTTTTCATCTTTTCATGATTCATCCTCTTAAATTTGCAGAGCCCTTGTCTCCGTAGGGTAACAGCACTCAATAGATACCTCTAGCTAGCTGACAAACTTCATCTTGATTTCTTCAGGTAGAATTATCATAAGGTTTTAAGGATTAACTCTAATAGCTATGCAGATACAAATATAAATAGCAAATGTTATCTCAGAAACACTTTTTGTAGACATTCCAGATTTCAGGTGCACTTGCATGTGTTCCAACATTCTGTCACCCAAGGATATGTTCCAATGCTCATGGCAAAGGGCAGAGAATTCAATTTGCTGTGTGGTTTAATAGACAAACTACATGTAATTTTGTAAACAGACTTCATAATATACATTTTAACATGGATGCTTTCCTACTCTGTGTCTACCCTCGAACCACAGTGATTTATGTAAGGGACAGCAAGCTTTAGATCATGCTCAAGAAAGGTTTTCTTGTGCCAAAATGTAGCTCTGTTATGACACTTGGTTTCTGTGGAAAGAGTAGAGTCAGTCTAATCTAAGTACTTCAGAAGTTTAAAATGTCCAAATAAATATTATAATAGATGTAGCCAAATTACGTGTTCAAGAATCAATTGCACTAACGTGCATATTTGATCACTTTTCCGACATGGAGTTCAGATTTCTGGATCTAGTTGATGCAGTTGATATTTGGCAGAATTTAGCACTTCGTATCAAAACAATTCCAGGTTTACAAAGCAGTAGCTTTTAAGCTTGGGAGAAATGTATTGCAGAAGTTCATAGCTGTAACTAAGTTCTAATGTTCTAACTAGAGGCCATCAGAAATTTTATGATGAATCTAGGTTTCATGAAGCTCACTCTGAGCTTAGATGAACTTTCATCAAATCTAAAGTAGGTGTTCAAGCAGATTCTTCCTGGAATAGTCTCCCCACGGCATGGGATATAGGAAGCTGCAGGTCCTGAACTTCATGGACCAAATTGGGACCTTTGCATGACCATCATATTTACAGTCACTGCTCTATGGCACTGGGCAACTGCAGCCTTCCAGGAGCTTCCAGTTGATCAGAAGTTTAGAAAGACATTATTTTGGTCTGATTTACAAATCAGATGTGAAAAACAGAATTATGTTTCCTGCGGGGGGAAAAAAAGTCTTGTATCAGTTCTGGCCAGCTCAAAATCTTAAGCAAGTTACAGTATATTGTAGAAGTACTTGTCATTTTAAATAATGCATGTTCCTATTTACAAATGGCAGGAGTGTTGTTCTTTGTGCACAATGAAAACTGATGCAAGGATCCTATCACACAATAAAAAAGATAAAGATTTGCAATAGCAACACAGTTGCCTCTGGCTGCTATAGGAGTCCCATTTTTATGAATTAGCTATTACATTGTGCCTGTTTATTGAACATCACCAACAATGTCTGAAATTGTACAGATCTTGTGATGAAATATGACTTCTACCCAAGGAACTTTTGAAAGTCCTCTGCTCTTCCAGCCCACTGAAGTAGAATCACAATGGGTGCAACAGACCAGTGATTTGTCCCTGCAGAAATGAGCGCTGCATTTCCAGAATGCTTTTTCATGTATTGGTAGCCATTTACATCTTCAATAATAGTGCTTGTTTAAGAAATATTGATATTCTCAGAAACTCATCAGCAGAAAAGAACAGCTTCTAGGTCATAATAGCCTGTGTGTCAAATATGAAGCACCCATTAGCTTCAGCAGCATTGAAAAAAGCACCTGAATGACTGGAGGCTGGTAGCTACCAAACAATATTGCTTTCTTAAGACCTTTGTTCCATATGGAATGAGTTAGTATTTTACCTGGTGTCTAGAGGGACAATGTCTGAGAGACACTGCCTTTATATTTGACCTTTGTCCTCAGGGCTTTCTCAAAAAAAGGTTATATGATTGAAACAGGTACAGAAAAACTATCCTTTCTCACCTGGACATAACCTCACAGAAATATTTCTGAGATGCATTAAAAAGATAATGTAAAGAAGCTGTTCCTCATTTTCCTAAATCTGTTTTGTGGGTTTATAATGTTTTTAAGGCATTTCACTTTTAGGGAAATGATTTTTTGTAAAAAAAAAAAAAGTAACCTTTTTCATGTATTAAAGGTTATTTCTTCTAAACCACGAATTTAATGGTAAGCCACATAATGCTGCTAGCAGAGTAAGACTTCACTTTAGATTATCTGTAATTATCAAGTAACTGACTAAACTAAAAATTGTGCAGACATTTTTAGTGAAACAGACTCGTTTAAATCACCTTGATAATTTCAAGGGCTCTGCATTTTATTAAGAAATGCTATCATGATCATAGCTTTTCTTGCAAAAAGAATTGTGCAGATGTTTTCTTTCTCTGATTATTTATATTTCTGATATTTAGATCGAGCAAGAAGCAGCATGGTCTCCACAGAAAGTGCCTCCTCAACATACGAAGAGCTAGCGAGAGCATACGAGCATGCAAAAATGGAAGAGCAGCTGAGACATGCCAAGTTCACCATTACAGAATGCTTCATATCAGACACATCGTCGGAGCAGCTCACGGCAGGGACTAATGACTACACAGACAGTCTGACCTCAAGCACGCCGTCAGAGTCGGGGATTTGCAGGTTTACCGCATCCCCCCCCAAACCTCAGGATGGAGGGCGAGTGATGAACATGGCAGTTCCAAAGGCACATCGGCCAGGTGAGACACTAGAGGTAACATTTTGGTCCTTGGGGTGAGCATTTCACCCCATGCCTAGGCTGGTTAACAGGAGAGGGTATATCACAAGGAAGAAAGAAAGTGCACAATATATCCTGTAACTGCTGACAGAGATAATTGCTTTTTGCCCAGCTAATATAACATTTGAGTATATTCTCCCACATACAGAAAAATGAGGAACTTGGAAATATTAGGAACAGAAAGGGACTGTCTAGGCCATCAAATCCACTCCTCTACAGCTGCAGCCATCAGGCAATAGACCCTTCTGGATAAATAAGACCATATGGGGGGTACATATGCCTATCTCCAACTCAAACCACCCACTAATAAAACGTGTCTTACAGCAATACTTTGTGCTTGAGAGCAAAGGTTTGCTGTCAGAACAGTTCATAAAGACAGATTGTAGAAGACGTACTATCCCTTCTGCCTTGTAGCTTGTCAAAGATCTAATAACCCTTTGGTGATGTTCTTGAGCTGTTACACTCTCTCTTTGACATCTCCTAATATCGAACTAGGATTATCTAAAGTGGGGAGAATAAAAAATGGAGAAAATGAAGACAGTGCAGTAGCTCAAGGGATATGATCCTTCTACCTTCAGACAAATTTAACCCCACTCCAATTTCTTACTGACTGAAGGTGCCTGAGGGACATCCATCTATTGGGTTCAATCAAATTTCCAATTCACAAAGAATGCTGTTTCTAGCAATATCCTAGTGCACAATAGCATAGGTAGATTATTTGTGGTACTCTGAGATTAAACGTTATAAAATCTTCTCAGAAGATTTGTCAGTCATTGCTACAGAATACATGATGTGAGGTGGATTCAAATGGGAAAAAGGCATAATTATATTTGTGTGCTTTCTGAAAACAAGATTTATTTTATTTTATTTTATTTTATTTTATTTTATTTTATTTTATGTATACATTTGCCAGTGTGGGTGGGGCTACTTGGCTACTTATATATACAGAAAGTAATCAGTAGTGCTCATATATTTAAAAAAAGAGTAATGAATAAACTATAGTCTTTTGCATAATATACATCATAAATGGAAAAGCAGCTGTTGTGAGGACAGAGGAATGGAAGATAGACAGTGGTTCCAGGGAAGTCATTCAAAAGCAGGACCCAACACTGAAAAGAAAGCATAAATGATTTTGCTAGAGAAAGCTAAAAGAAGAACATGGGAAGAAAAAGACCAAGCAGAAAGCAGAAAGTTATAAAACACAAGGCAGGAAATTAGTGTATCATACAGACAGATAAGAAGGAAAATAAGTAGGAAATAAAATAGTGAGAGAAATGACTGATTTCTGTGCAGTCACAGAGTAGAACCACAAACCCAGGAGCTGTAGAACTAGATAAAGATAGAAATAATTTTCATTTCTAACTTAAAAAAAGTAAGATAAATATTTGTCCTTGCTCTGCTAAAGGGAAGCATCTGCATTCACAGCTAAGTCAAAATTGCAGCCCTCTCCTTCCAGTCAGTCAACAAACATTTTTTATCATTTCTTTAACAAATAGCATACTCCCTTTCATGTTCCAAATACATTATTTATGCATATTTAGTATTTGGAAATATTCTAATATATTCCATATAAGGATGATTTTCTTGAGGGCATAGAGCACCAAAATTTGGTCCCTGTGCTTAAGTTAAAAGCTTCCAGGGTTGGAAAATCATCAGAGCCCCTCTAGTGAATTACAGACTTTCAGCCATCTTTAGTTCTGTTAGTTTAAATGGCTTGAATTTTTACCTGCTTTTCTTCATTAACTTTAGCTTTTCTTTGCAGTAAGGAAATGAAATATATTATGAAAGGAATAATTAGCTTCAATACCTTGAAAAAAATAGTGTTCCAGTGGACCAGCTTGAATGTTGGCCCATAACTATTGAATGATATGTTATTAAAGGTTACTTTATGAAGGGCTTTAAACAAAATATATGGGTAGAAAGAATTTTCAGTAGGAGCAGACAGACAAATATTTTTAGTGTTCAAATCAGTGAGGAAAGACTTATTGGACATCTTTCTTCTTTCACCCACCACTTCAGAAATTCTGCGGAAGTAATTAATAATTCAAATACAGTTAATCGGAGTAATTCTACATTTGGGAACAGGGAGAAGAAATAAAAAAGTTAAAGTATTTAGATTATTAGATTATTTAGATTTTTTTTAGATTAGATTATTAGATTATTTAGATTTATTTAGATGAGAACATCTGAGATGAAACACTGACTGTGCTTCTTCAGCTCATCTTTATTTTTCCTTGAAGTCAGTCTTTTCTTTCAAGATAACTTTTACCTGTTTTCATGGTGCTTTGCCTTTCTTCTCCTCTAACTTGATCTCTTTCTTGTACAATGTCGCTTTCAATAACTTACGCCTCCTCCTTCCTAATTTCTGATCTCACTTTTCAAACTGCCTGTAATGCTACCTATTGCAACTTTTATGGTTGCAATAAAGGTTTAAGAGTCTGTGATAAGTATTTGTTTTTCAAAATAGTCCCCAACAATTGTAAGACAGTCTCAAAAAGACTGTAACAAGAAGTTGTTTTGATAAATGGGACATTTTGAAACTAATCTAGCCAATGGCAAGGCTGCAACTTTACTCAAGAAAGGTAACAATGGAGTTTACTGGTGAAGACTTTGCCAGCCATAACTGACTGAGCTATTACAGCACCTATTTCTTAACTTGTTGCTATCGTAAGTGTTCGGTATGAGGAAGCAAAACATTAGATGACCTGAGGCTTGCCTTCAGAAGACTTTCCTGTGAGTTTCTGAGGGAATCCCAACTCATGTCACTGATTATTCCCTTGATTTTCCTGAGTATCTCATAGGATTCTTTTGTACCTGTATAGTCAGGCCTGTGGATCAAACCAACTGCTTTATCCAACAGACAGCATTTGAGACCTCAGGTTCCTCCAAGCTGAGATAGTTAATGATTAGGAGTAGAGAACCTGAATGCTTTTTCATTGGAGGAGGAAAAGGGGTGATCAAGATTCAATGACTTGTATTCTGGGGGCTGACATCAACCTGCTGTGACATTCCCAGCTTCCATACCATTTTCATTCAGAAATTGAATCAAAACATTTGATCACGCCATCAGCTTGAATTGTATTTGGATGGTTTATCAAATATCTAGGCAAGCTTAGTAACTGATTATTTCTAGCACTATAACTATGAATTAGGACTGTCTTTTCAGAACTTTTCCACATTACGTACAACTCTAACTCTGCGATTAATAACCTGTAATAGTTGACTGCCTCATATTCTCACCCACTGTAAGCCTTCTAATAGACCTTTTCCCTTCCAGTCAGCTGGTGCTGCAGATACACACTCAGGTCAGCAGTCAGAACTGCTTCTGACTTCTGGATTTCTACACCTTTCTCCTGACATTTAGTTTACAGAAACAAGAACGAGTTTCATGAAGTCAGCTCAGACATGGGAGCTAAAAATGCAAGGATTTTGCCATGACACAATAATGATAATTTTATAAAGAAAAATAGAGCAATCATACCTAAAGTCACAGTAAATAGTAAATAAGGAAACAAAGTGATTTTGGCATACTGAATCTGACATATGCACCAGGACTTCAGAATGATCCAGATATTTGGCATGGTTATTCTTTTATAATTCAGACTGCCAAATGTATTGCACTGTAGTACACATCTCTACATTTCAGCTGAAGTTATTGCATCACAGAGTCATGGAATGGTTGAGGTTGGAAGGGACCTCTGGAGGTCATGTGGTCTAAACCCCTCTACTCAAGCAGGGCCACCTATGGTAGATTGTCCACGACCGTGTCCCTCTGGGTTTTCAATATCTCCAAGGATGGAAACTCCACAGCTTCACTGAGTGCCAGTGCTCAGTCACCCTCACAGGAAACAAATGTTTCCTAATGTTCAGACAGAGCCTCCTGTGTTTCAGTTTGTGCCCATTCCTCTGATGCTGTCACTGGGCACCACTGAGAAGAGTCTGGCTCTGTCCTCTTTGCACCCTCCCTTCAGGTATTTGTATACATTGATGAGATCCCCCCCAAGCCTTCTCTTCTGCAGGCTGAACAGTCCCAGCTCTCTCAGCCTTTCCTCATAGGAAAGATGTTCCAGTCCCTTAATTATCTTAGTGGCCTTTAGCTGGACTCCAGTAGCTCCACATCTCTCTTGGATGAGTGACTCAGAGCTGGACACAGCACTCCAGGTGTGGCCTCACCAATGCTGAAGGAAGCATCACCTCCTTTGACATGTTGGCAACACTCCTATTGCAACCCAGGTTACAGCTGGCCTTCCGTGTCATAGTGGCACATTGCTGCTTCATGTTCACCTTGGTGACCACCAGGACCCCCAGGGCCTTTTTTGCAAAGCTGCTTGGGCCACAGCATGTACTGGTGCATGGGGTTGTTCCTCCACAGGTGCAGGACTTTGCACTTCCCCTTGTTGATCTGCATAAGGTTTGTGTTGGCCCCTTCTCCAACCTGGCAAAGTCCCTCTGGATGGCAGCACAATCCTCTGGTGTATCAGCCACTCCTCCCAGTCTTGCATCATCAGTAAACTTGCTGAGGGTACGCTCTGCCCCACCATCCAGATCATTAATGAAGATGTTGAACAGGATTGGACCCAGTATTGACCCCTGGGGAACACCACTAGCTACTGGCCTCCAACTAGACTTCATTCCACTGGTCACTATCCCCTAGACCCAGCTGTTCAGCCAGTTTTCAATCCACCCTACTGTCTGCTCCTCCAGCCCATAATTCAACAGCTTCTCCATGAGGATCTTATGAGAGACAATGTCAAAAGCCTTACTTAAGTCAAGGTAAACTCATATACCAAGCCAGTCATTTCATCACAGAAGGTTATCAGTTTGGTCAAGCATGATTGGTGAATCCATGCTGACTACTCCTGATCACCTTCTTGTTCTTCATGTGCCTGGAAATGGATTCCAGGATTAGCTGCTCCATCACCTTCCCAGGGATGGAGATGAGGTTGAGTGGCCTGGAGGTTCCTGCGTCCTCCTTCCTGTCCTTCTTGAAGACAGGAGTGACATTTGCTTTCTTCCAGTCTTCAGGCAGTTCTCCCAACCACCATGATCAATCAAAGATTATTGAGTGTCCTCACAATGACATCTGCCAGTTCCCTCAGCACTTGTAGGTGCATCCCATCAAGGCCCATGGATTTACATATGTCCAGTTTGCTTAAGCATTCCCTGACCTGATCCTTGTCCGCCAAGGGTACGTCTTCCTTGCTTCAGACTCTTCCACTGATCTCTTGGACCTGGTCTTGCTAGTAAAGACTGAAGCAAATAAGACATTCAATACCTCAGCCTTTTCCATGTCCTGTGTCACTAGGTTCCCTGCTCCATTCAGCAGCGGGGCCACATTTTCCCTGGCCTTCCTTTTGTTACCTATATAGTTATAGATCCTTTCTTGTTGTCTTTGACATCTCTGGCCAGATTCAACTCCAGTTGGGCTTTGATTTTCCTGACCACATTCCTGCGTGCTTGGACAGTGTCTCTGTGTTCCCTCCAGGTTACCAGTGCCTGCTTCTACCTTCTGTGTACTCCCCCTTTGTGTTTGAGTTTTGCCAGGATGTCCTCGTTCATCCATTCAGGCCTCCTGGCATTTTTGCCTGAGTTTCTGCTCATTAAGCTTGGAGGAGGTGATCCTTGAATATCAGTCAGCTTTCTTAGACATAAGGCTACTTCTAGTTGTCTGTGCAAGCAGCTTTAGATGTTTTCTGCATCATTGTCTTGACACAAGGCCAAAACTTTCAAGTACATAGAGGTATTAGTAAACAGTCTTCAATAAAATATATTTTAGGAGTTGCATTTTTCTTAAACTTTTCAAAAGTCATAGCTATAGGAAATGGAACAGGGAAGTAAGATTTTTTAATTAATTCCTACATTCAGTGTTTTGAAAGCATGTCTTATGCATCCTTGCGTTCTGATCTTTACAACTCCATAGACAGATTTTTGGAAAAAGATGAGATTATTTGTAGATTTTGCTTCAGCGTCAACAATAACATCATTATTTTTCCTTTTATAATAACACATTATAAACCACCAAGCAAACTGAAATTGCTGCTTAACAACAGCTTCTGCATAGCTTCCAAAAATGAAAAGATGAATGCAGACCTGCACATGGGTTTTTGTGGACTTCACAGAGCTGGCAGACCTAATCTGCCTAGACCTTGAAGCTGACCTACTGTAGATGGTGACAGTTCTCTGTAAGCCATCAGAATAGTCATGTGTCCCAGGAGGCACATGAAAAGAGAAAATTGAAGCAGTAGAGATAGCACAGCAATATTTTAAAAAAGCGGGATAAATCACATCCTTTAGAAAAGTGAGTCTTCAATTCCTAACCTCTGTGCATTGTTAAAATCTTCTTCATGGTATAAAAATGATGTCAATACATTGTTAGCACTGCATCTTTCTCAGCATCATAACTCCCAGAATTTTGGGGATTATGATTACTGTTCTCCCCACAGTTGTCACTAACTGGAAGTTTCATTAGCAAGATCAGGACCTCAAGGAATAGGCGTACTGGGCAATTATCTCAACAGTATACTAGGTCCTTCCAGATCAAAACTTTTTCATATTAATATTCAGAAATGTCAACAATTGTTACCCAAAGTTTACTTGAGAGGTTGACAAATGAGTCAGTCCTTCGTCCTCCAAAGCTGTCATTCAAATCTTGCATTCAGAAACTGGGTGGGACAGAAATTGGAAAGAAATATACTTTCTTCCTACCTCCTACTGCACCATCAAAGAGTCTGTAATGTAAAAAAGTGGAAGATAATTGTAGAGGTTGAAAAAGTTTTATAATAATATTTCTCTTTTCTGTTTTAAAAATATTAACCACAAATTGAGTTATCATAACAATTATTCTTAACTGCAATAAACATTGCAGTAGCAGTTTATTAAAAATAGATTCCTGTTATTATAATTTTAAATCTTCATAATAGCCTCAGCCAAGAAGCCTCTTGGGTTTTTTCCTCTCTTTATTCCTAAATTATTGTGCTTGAGGAAATAACAGCTATTAACTGGGAAATATTTTGATATTTCTGTGCTTCCCAAGTGCTATTTGTGTCTTTTTTGTGGACAGACCACTTACTTACTTGCATCCTCTGGCAATGGATTAATGCTTGGAAAAAATAATATCTGACCAGTGCTTGAATAGGAAATATCTGGAAAGTTTTCATTGGGTCTCTTGCTATTTGCAGAAACCTCCCTTTCACAGGGATGCTGCAAAATTCAGACCCCCAGATTATATTTTTCTCTGATGCTAATCAGCACTAAAAAGAACCTCTTCAAATATATTACATTATCCTTAAGGATTAGCTTGACTAGGACCAGGCAGAAACCTGTCTACCTGATGTCACAAAACAAGTGGAAGCTCATTTTGAAAATCCCACTTCCTTCCCTCTTTGGAGATCACATTAATATATAAACCCTGAAGGACTAACAGCATCTCAGATACACTTCCAGAGAAGAGATATCATTCACTGGGTATATCAGACTAGGAGATTTTGAAATTCATTTAAAGCATCCCAGGATTTTATATCTCAGAACCTCCTCTACAAACTTTCAGCTGATGAAAGGAATCAGTTTGGAAAGGAACTTGCATGTGGGTGGGGAGAAAAGGCAGTTGCAGGCAGGCAAGCTCTGAAAAAAAAGATTTTCCTGAGACTGGTTTCACAGCCTTGAAGATGGCAAGAACACCCCATTTCTCCATAGGGACACTGAGTGCTCTCCTTGGTCCCTACACCTGCACAAAACAGGAGCACCAGTTTGCTAAGCCCCTGCTCCACTGGAAGCATTCTCCTCTTGCTGTCCTTGTGCTGTTGGTTGACGCATGAAGTCAGAGCTCCATCCTCTGTCTGCCAGCCCTCCTGCTTGGCCTCCCTGTCCCAGAGGAGGAGATTTGGCCGGCAGCCACCGTCTTCTCAAAGCAGCCGGAGGACAGGACAGGACAGGCCTGCTCTCAGTCAAGCTCTCAGTAAGCGAGTATGGATATGTCTTTGGTCTGGGTTTTTCAGTTGGGCATCTAAGCCAAGCAGCCCGAGTCTAGCCCTAAGCCTCCTGCATATTTACTAGAAAAGACGTGAACACTGGTCTAAGCTCTCCAGCTTTGCTGAATGATCAAGTTCTTTCAGTATTTAAGATGCCTTAATTAGCATTCTTGACCCAATTTACAAATTTCTTGCTGCTTTGACTAATCCTGCAGACTTGAACAGCAAAGTCTTAGCTTGTAGACAAGCCCTAAGCTACAGAATGTGACTACTTTATTAAATAATTGTTTACAAGAATCCCTTAAAATAGTGACTGGACATCACCTGCAGTGCATAAATGTTGTTTTAAACACACAAGTCAAGACGCAAATCTTCTTTTCCAGTATTCAGTCACTACAGCTAAAAGTAAGCTGCTTAGCACAATAAGGAAAATATGAACCATGCAGTAATAGAAAGCACAGTATATTTCCAATGTCAGCCCTGTAACTTGAGATAAAAAGATGTGAACTCTTTTCCATTGATCTATGAGTTGAAGGGTGAAGGAGCTAGTTCCCTCTTCTACTAATGCAGACAAGTGTGACATAGTGATGGAGTCTATTTAGAGATTTGCTTTCTGTTGAAAAAGTTGCTGACAGTGCTCTATAAACTGCAGCAGTAACTGAATCCGATGATACAAATTCGGCCACTGGGCATTCAGTATAGCTGGGACTTTTGACTTAGGGCCTCCAGCTCACCTTTTGCCTCCTTTTCCCATGCCTATTATATTATTCTGCATTGAATGAAAATAAAATTGTACAGTTCCACAGTTTCCAGATCCAAAACTGAATTTCTTGAAGATATGTGGGAATCTATGTTTGACCTTTTTTGTTCAGAAATCCCACAGCAAAGTAAGAAAAGGATAACACATGGATTGCTTTCTTTTCTAGTTCTAAACTTGCACTGTCTGGTTTCAAATACAATATAATATATACATATAAATAACAATATATACATATATTCAAACACAATATAATATATACATATAAATATATAGATATATATATACACACCATATAGTGTGTATATATACATATAAATAACAATATAATATATACATATATTCAAATACAATATAATATATACATATAAATATATATGTATATATACACACCATATAGGGTGTATATAGAATGAAGAAGTCATCATCCTGACTCCACAACTGGTGACCAAGGTCCAGATCTGAGAAAACTATATAAGGAGACAAATCAAAATAGGAAGGTGGGAAAACAACAAGACGGGCAGAACAGTTGTAAGTGGGGAAAATAACTTCTTGCCTATGTTTTTAACTGTAGTAAATACTCTTAACATGTATGTTAACTTACTTGTATGTATATTTACTTACATGTACGTGACAGATTCTGAAGTTACTCCCCTAGGTGAGCATCTCTAATGTTACCGTGCCTGTAACACATTCTTTTTACTTTCTATTGCTCTGTTGGAAAACTCGGAACATGTCACAAAGAGACAGACTGTGCCATTTGCTTCTTATCATAGATATGGCACATCGGTGATGAGAGTAAATTGTCTTTATCCTGCCTCATGTTTTATTTCTGTGGAGTATCAGGAGCTTTTTCTCCTTCTGCTGTGAAAAGCTGAATGTTCTGCAGGGATGAAAATCATTTAATTCCGCATTTAATTTGACATGACTATGTACTTGAAATCATTGGCTTGCATTATTTTTCTGGTGGATTTACAGACAGGAAGGTTCAGACTGCAAGTTTTTTAACTTTGCCAGTACAATAAAAATGAAGCTAAACAGGTTCAGATCAGAAGCTAAAAATGTTATGAGGTCAGGAAGGAAAACTATATTAGTGTGAATCATGAGTTGAAAGAGGACAGCTGTTTGGTTACAAATACAAAGTTTCTGTGCAACTGTAACGTGAAAATTCCATTTTAGGTAGCGTACAAGTTGTCCAAAAGCTAAATTCAATTCATTAATGAGAAAAGTAATTTAAATTATTTTTACAACTATCATCTATGAATCAGTGATACTGGTGTTAGGAAGATTTATCTGATTTTTTTTTATTAGAGGAGAGAAACAACTGGTACCAGTTCCTCAGGGACTCTAATAGCACTGCGCAGCAGCACAATTATCTTTTCTTGTTGCTGTCTAATTTATTTGTTATTTTTGTTTGAAAACTAACATTGACTTTGGAAAAAAACAGTATCCCAAACTATTCAGGTTTGTAATGCTATTGGGTTTTTTTGCTTTCTTCTAGATTAAAATTTGCATGTTAAGAGAAACTCCCTTTCAAGAATGCTCATTTCCTATCTTTTTATTACCAATGCAATCTTTCTTATTAGAAGTGAGAGTTTTTAAAACTTGAATTTACCTTCATTTTTCTAAAGATGATTATTTGTTTTGTGGTCTTTTTTTTTTTTTTCATCAGCTGCAACTATTAAAATAGACTACCCGTGTTTTCTGTAGGTTTGGAAGCATAGGATTCAACTGTACTTAGTGAAGAATTTTATGCCTAAAGCAAGGATTAAATTCATCAGTAAATTTTCAGCTACTATCATGTTCTTACAGTCATAACTGTAACGGTAAATTTCTAAAATGACCAGGAAATGTTCCAAATCAAACCAAAGATGTTGTGTCCACTTCAATTAAAATAATAGATTTTCAGAGCTGTTCTGTTAAGAGTCCATATCTTAAACCTCACTTCTACAAAAACTAGAAATGGCCTGCTCATGCTATTTTAATTTTGAAAATGTCAAAACATTTCACTTGATAGTGTTGAGACAGTGTGTGATTTTTGCGTGGCCTTTCAGTCAGCCCAAGGTAACCAGAAGCCGTTGTTTCCATACAGACAAGAACTGATCTAGCCTCACTTTAAGGTCCTTGCCATCATTTACAGCTGTTACTGCTTTAACTGACTTCACACACAGCAGGCTCTGCTCATTTCCCCTGTGCCACAGGACGTTAATGTAATCTGAGATCTATAGGAGATCTATGGGCATGTGATAATGTAAACCAAATCTTACCTGCAAGAAAGACCATTCTTGTGCTATTTTTTGAGAGTAAAGTAGAAACTGATATCTCTAGAGAAACAAACTTTTGTTTTAACAGTACATTCTTAATCTGACTGTAGTGATAGTCTTTGCCATCCATGTAAGGGCTTCTTTATACGCAGACCTTTAAAGCATAGCTGTAGGTACATGTGGATGCATTTCAGTGTTGTTCACATTTTCATATCAGCATCCTTAATTTAAATGTGAGAGCTGGACTTCTGGTCCCAGTGGATTAATTAACAAAAATGTGATGATGCACCTTGTCAGCATCATTCAGGTGATTCAGACTGATGGACATGTGGAGACTGAGTTACAGTAATTCATCCATGAATATATGCTTCAGCAGAGCAGCAGGGCAGTGCTGATGTTGGTTTCCTTGTTGTAGCCTGACCTCCCCATAACGATTAGTAGAGCATTATGCTTACCCGTCACCTTGGCATGGTCAGGTTTAGCTGTGAATTCATGGGCATGGTGCAGAGCCTGTTGAGGTCAACAGAGTGGCTCCCACTGATTTCAGTGAATCATAAGTGCAGTTGGAACTCCTCAGCTCTCCAGCTTCTGTGTGGAATCTGGGCTCTCAAGATATCCCAGGAATAAACCCATGAAGAATGCCAGTTTCCATGGAGTCACAATTGATTTAACCCTCAACTGAAGTGATGTATAATTGAAAAGTTTCCGTTCACTGCACCCAGGATCAGCAAATGAGTCTTAAAACTCCAGCGTTGCTAACTAGAGGCACCTGAGCAAGGGCTTCAGCACAGCTTTCCTAGGTCAGCCAGCGGGCAGGAGAGCGCTGTCTCAGAGCATCCTTAAAAATGTATGAAGCAGCTTGCGTGACAAGGTGAAGATGGGAATGGAGAGCTCCCATACTTCACTTCTCTATCACCACTTCATTATTTATTGACAATTTTTCCGACTTTAGTTTTGGAGTTCATATCGATTTACATGGTGAGGTCCCTTTTACAAGTTTTTATAACAGACGTTGCATTAAATTGAAACAGGAAGGCCTCAGTTCTGCAGGTGCACCGGCCCTGCGAGGCTGAACATCCACATGGCATCTCCATAGGGTCTAAATCTATCTGACCCCTGGAGTTAATCAGTTTTTCCTTCCTTACTCCACCAGCTCACCAGCGGAGAGGTCCTTAAAAATATGTCAGTTCTCCTTAAAGTTATTTCTGAAAGGTAGAAAGCATCTAACAGGTCTTTTAAAAGTGCAGCACTGTATGAAAGAGAAAAGTTCTGCTTAGAGAAATACAAACTAAAAATGTGCTTCAATTCCTGTTTCATTAGACCTTTCAGGAGTAGACAACAACGTGATAATCAAGTCTCCTGGCATTCAGTTAGAGAGATGCACAGTCCGTTACATTAATGTATTACAGATGTATGATCTCAGTTAAACTATGGCAGTCATGCTTTTGCTTTAAGACACATTCATTAAGGACTTTTTCTTGGAATTAGAAGGCTTAAATCTAAATAACAAAATTAATCAACTTGAAAAAAAAATGATCCACATCAGTTGGAATTCTCATTTTCAGTCACTTAAATCTAATCTCCAGTAAGTATAAATCAATTTATAGTCTTGCTGAAATCAGTATAGCTGCTCTGATTTATACCAGTAGCAAATTTGGCTCCTGAACTATAGTTTTACTGATACCCTGGTGTTTCTTAAGAGATAACTCCAATGATTGTAGTCAACAGCAACTGTTGTTTTTATTTTGTTGTGTGAAACATAGCTGGTATTTTTAATGCTTTTATGAAAATGCCAGTTTTAGCAGACTGCAACATGCAACATTTAACTAAGTGTTATAGATCTTCAAATTATCTATGAGGGTGCAGTTTTCATGGAAAAATAAAAATGAAACTTGTCAATTTAAAGTACAGCCTTGCAGGGGTGATAGGGAATTCTGATTTTGCCATCTAGAAATGGGGAACTTGGCATATTTTTCTAAGGTGTTTTGGCTATTACCTATCTGTGTGATCACAAACTTGAACAGCATAAAGACTTGATTTTATGTCATCTGCCGAAACACTGCGAGAAGCCCAAAAGATGTAATGGTGTGAGTCACAAAGCCACGAAGGACGGAGCTGTGGCAATTGCCCATACGGCAAAGGGGACCTGACAGGCAGCTGCAGGTTAGCAGCTGAAATGCAT
This sequence comes from Platalea leucorodia, assembly GCF_965183815.1. Lineage (NCBI taxonomy): Eukaryota > Metazoa > Chordata > Aves > Pelecaniformes > Threskiornithidae > Platalea > Platalea leucorodia. The sequence goes on from NC_138824.1 coordinate 98,221,203, forward strand.
CCAGACACCTTATTGGCCTTGTTTAATGTTATGCATTTAGCCGGTTTAAAAGTGTCCCCCAAACACTGAGCACTTCAATAATTTTTCTTGGGCAGCCGAGCAGAGGTTGAAGATACTCTGAAGAAGGGAAGAGCGCCTTCCTGCCCTCACAGCAGCTTCTTCGCTAACGAGAAAGCAGTGCCCTGCCATCTCCATCCTTCCTCTCCCCTTCTGCCTCTTGGCTGCTCACTAAGCCTGTAGTTTAAGGGAGTACTTGGACCTTTTGCCTTTTATTCTTGATCACCTTAGAAGGCTGCAGAATTATGAAATCCAATTTTTGTATTGAAAAAGTGGGCTCAGAAGGAGTCTGTGAGCCCCTGAACTTGCTTATGGTGTGCTCCTGTTGACTGAGAGCGAGCTGAGGTTCCCATTCAGTCAAGCAGTCAGTAATTTGCATGGGGAAATTTCACCTCCATTTCCATTACTGATCAATACTGGCTCTAAAGAGTGGAGCCTTCTTATTCAAAGCAGCCTTCAGGAATTCTTTATTGTTCAGTTGTGGCATTTTGCTGCAACATTTACAAGAAAATAATAATTATTAAACAAAGAGCATTGGGAAGGCAGTTCCACACTGAACAGATCCTGGGGAAAAAAGGTAACAAAATAAACACAGGCATAAGTTAAAGCTTGCCTGCTGCTTTGGTTCTCTTAATTTCATTATCCTCCCAGTTTCCAACATCTACCCGACCCTTTGACTGGCTGCTGCATCAAGGGAGGCACCACGAAGTTCAGCTGGATGCTGCTCCCTGCACCCGTCCACCTCCCCACTTCAGGACAGGAATGACTCTGCATCTGGAAAGGATCCCTTGGCTTCCCTTTGCAGCCTGTCGCTTCTCCCAGCTAACAAGGCAGGAGGGCAGAGCCACTGCTGAGCTCTTCACTGAGGCACCACCAGGCTCAGACCTGTATCAGCCAAGCAAGGAGGTGCCGGACTGAGGCTTTTTACCCTTCTGCTTGGCTGAACAGGACATGGGATCAAGGTACCCCCAGAGTTGGCTTTATTGCTCATTAAGCATATTTGTATCTGATGTTGCAGTGTGCTGTGAGCCTTGCGGGTCTGACTCTTAGCCTGTTGGTGTGGGAATGATTGCAACGCAGTGCAGACTGTTCTGCAGGTTCAGTGTAGGTTACACAGACAGAAGACGGACAGTGAGGGAGCACCAGCCAGTCTCAAACACTGACAGCAGGAATGGTAAGAAATGTTATTGCTGCTATCAGTCTGGCTTCAGCTCAAGCTGCAGCTGTCTAAGAAAGCATTGCCTGCTAGCTTGTAATGATGTGTCAGTTTTTGAAGGGACAAAGACTTCTGAACATCACTTGTGCTCTTTTTTTCATCAAACCTCTCACCTTGGCCTCGCAAACCCTCCACCCTTTCCTTGTTTCTAATATAAGCTTTTCCTATAGGCAGTCCTTTTTCTGAAAATCAGCCTGTGAGTATCAGCAAAGGCTTCATTGATTTATTTACTGTGCTAGTGAGCTGGAAAACCCAACTAAACTTTTTAATCAGCATAAACCTGAACTTAAAGCTAGCTGTCAGTGGCTCTGTCTCCCTTGCTTCCTTTCAAAGGAAAACACAATATCCCATCAGTGCTTCCCCTTCCAAACTCAGGACAAGCCAAGAGATGCCCAACACAATGGCAGTCCATCTTTGCCAGCGCTTGCACACCCCCCAGCACTGCACAATGTCATGAAGAGTTGTATACTCGGGTCCCAAACCAACGTAACTACGTCAGCAAGGCAGCTTACCCATGTTAAGAGAGCTGTAGTGTTTCAATTCTGGCATGATCTCTGATCCCATGAGATCATGCCAGGGAGATCTTTAAGAGCTTTTTTTACCCACTCACCTATTCGAGCAAGCTGTGTGAATGCCCTGTTCACCCAGACTTATTCTTACGTTTGTTAAATAAAATATCCTGTCATAGTCACCAATCCTACTTTATAAACTTCTCTAAAATAATCTTTCAAATAGCATGAAATTTCCTTCACATGGCAATCAAAACTTGAAAATCATCAGGCAGTCATCATCACTGAGGGTATCTGTGTTGGACCGTTTTGAAGACAAATTGCTTTTGCTTTAGTAGAAGTTACGATTCATGAGAAAATGCATATAGCTATCATGTGAAAACTTGGTAAGAGCACCTTTTTTGCAGTCTGTGATGATCTTTGTATTGAAAATTTCTTCACTGAAAGAGTTGTCAGGCACTGGAACAGGCTGCCCAGGGAAGTGGTTGAGTCCCCATCCCTGGAGGGATTTAAAAGACAGGTAGACGTGGCGCTTAGGGACATGGTTTAGTGGTGGACTTGGCAGTGTTAGGTTAATGGCTGGACTGGATGATCTTAAAGGTCTTTTCCAACCTATATGTTTCTATGATTCTATGAATATAGCACAAATCCTTAGATCTTCTGGAGCAAGTGAAAGGAAAAACACATGTAAGCTCTCTGGCATTTGAAAGAAGTATGAGGTAAATCTTTAGGGAGAAAGGAGTGCATCTCAGCTTGGTTGAGTTCTGCAAACAAGACAGCTATCTTGAATAAAATCCCAGAAAATTTGAGCAGTGGTATTTTTTCCTCCATGTAGCTTGTCAAGTTCATCCCAAACCTTCCCATACCCAAAGTTTTTGCAAAACTTTTTAGATCATCTTAGCTGTACTGAAATAAAGGTAAATATTTTTTTTGCCCAGTGCTACATTAACTCAGAAAATACTCCCTTTTTGGTAGAATGTGTTGTTAATGGTAAATATCACAGGAAGTGACTTTTAGCATTTGTTTACAAATATTTATTGAAGCTACCATTTCTTAAATGTACTATACTAAATAATTCATTAGCAGGTTAGCCACTCAGGAAAAAAAAAGACTGAGGTAGCTCTGCCTTAAATTTCCACATTCAGATTTGACTGAATATTTATTATTTGTGTACAAACTCAGTGTTTCTAAATAAAGCAAATTTCCCTTTTTAAAAAACGCATTGGAAAACTATAGTTTAAGAATGTCTTTTGTACTAATTAAGCCAAAAGGCATGAATTATTAAACATGCTCATTTGCAGTGCTCATGCACTTGAAAGGTTTGCTTTCGTTACTAATAAGGCACACACACTGCTGAAAAGAGGTAATTAGAGCATCAAAGGCAATGAACCATCCTGAAACTTCATAATGCTTTGCCTGAAAAAAATCATCATTTAGCTAAATAGCAAGAAACAAAAAAAAGTTTACACTGTTGTGTCCAGAAGGATAAGAACCAGTCTTTCCAAGTAACTGTAGATATGGCAAGAGGCTTTTAATCTTCTCAAAAACACCTTCAAAATTGATATAGGAATGGCAAAAGTGAACCCCTGTGGTTACATTTCAAAGGCTATGTTTTTAAGTCAGAAACAGATTAGTTCTTTATAAATCAAAGACTTTTTTCATCCCATGAGACCATTTCAATCCGAGCAAAGATGAAAAGGTTCCATTCTCAAAATTTTTCTTTTCCAATTATTTTAATAATCTGCTTTGTTTTATAAGCAGTTGCAGGGAAAGATGCTTCTTGCAGATAAGAAGGAGCACCAGCACTTTTTATGATGGGAAAATGTATACATCATACCAAATAATGAGTGCTCTGCATAAGCCATGTCAGAGATTGTGTGTTGTGTATTCAGCTTCAGAGAACAAGTTACACTCTCTGGTTTCTCATTACTGCAATCCTGTTGGAACTTTGCCCCCAGACATTTAGAAAATTACAGTAAAATGACTGCATATTGTTTACACAGATTATTGACTGTGCTTTCTTATGTAGATTTAGGGAGGAAAAAAAGGTCTTTTTTACATAGCCTGAAGCTCTTAAATACATGTGAGAAATGTCTAGACAGCAGCTTGAAAACCAACCTTCATCTCTGTAAGACTCAACACTTGTCTTTTTTATAGTCCGTGCATATCCATTACTCTCAAGAAGTAGTGATATGTAAAGATACAGAAGCAGCTCTCTGAGGCGACCTCGGGGGACTGCCAATGAGCCATGGTCTGGCTTCTGCTCTGCACCAGCTCCTTCCTGGAAAGCCAACCGTAAAACAGAAAATGAAGTAGTAAGAGGGAATGCATGTGAAATGACCTGGCTGCTCTTAATACAGCAGCGGGCATTGTGCCGCCTGGCATCACGGCTGGCGTTAGGGCAACAGACATCTTCGGGAAAAGGCCCGTTGTTGCAGGAAATAGGGATGGGGGTTCGACACAGAAAATTGGTCCTCTTCTGCCAGGGCTGAGGGACCCCTGTTTCGCATAGGGGACAACAGTGGAAGCGCAAGAGAAACCCTGCTTTCTGACCCCAGCAGTCTCTAAACATCCCTGACAAGAGGGAAGGTATTACTTTGGTATTATAGTTAGTCACAAAGTTTTCACACTTACTTTTGCCATTTCAGAGGTGTGCTTCACTGCCTGCCTTCGCTGGGGCCCTGATGGCGATAACCCACGCCTGAGGCAGCCAAACGAAGGCCCTCACTGCCTTCGTTAGCAGGCAGAGACAGGTGCATGGGGGCAGCACTGCTCGCTCCTACACTCTTGTCTCTGTCCCCGACTGGAGAGAAGTGGGTAGTGATAAGGCTCCTTTTGCGGTGCTGCAAAAGATACAGCCACAGCGAGCAAGTGATACAATTGTTTCCCATCCAGGCTGTCTACTCCCTGCAGCCCATGGGGAACGGTCTTTGGAGCAAACCTCTTCCACAACTGAGTTTGGAAGGACTCAGTCCAAAAGGAATCCCAGAAGCAAAATAACTGGGGTGCAGCATGGGCGGCCAGGGTATCGGGGTCTGGGTGCAAAGGGAGCACCGTAGCTGTTGGGCAGCACAGATGTACCTGCAGGCAGCCCGGTTCGATGCCTGTAGTTAAGTGGAGTGAGTCGGCGCCTGCCTGTGCCTGCCAGTTCGTGTGTCCGTATCCCGATGTACTTTACACCAGCAGCAGGTACATTGCTGTCTCAGCTGAAAGAGGTCTCATATGCTGAATGTGTTTGGCATGAGAGGTACTGCAGGAAAATAAGGTAAATGAGTAAAACCAATTAATGTTACCACAATTCATTTTTCAAGTGGCAATCAGTATGATTATAAGCACAAACCTCCCCCCTCTCTCCAACCTTCCTTACATAAATGTTGCCGTGGTGCAAATGTCAGCCTAATCTTGAGATACGCACATCTCTCTTGCTCTGTGGGGGTTAAATACCGTGTACTATGCATCTCTATTGGAGACGTAGCTAGAATAAAACATATGGTGTCAGACAGTGCCTGAGGGATTTCTATAGGAATAAACTGTGATTCTGTCCAAATGTAACTTCTCAGCAATTCTCTGTCTGTGTGACCTAAAATTATGGATAGAGCAGATGCTGTTAGCCTTTTAGGTAAGATTTGCAGTGCCTTGACTTATATGAGAAAGTAAAAGAACTGTTTTATTTTAGATCATCGGGCAGCTTTTAGCTTGGCTAGGAAAAATGAAATTGTTATATATTATTGTTTTATTACAAAGAAGTGCTTTCTTGGTCTACTGTTTATGCCACTGGCACATCAGCCTTAATTTCTACTGCCATAAATAGCTCATGTAGACACAGGTGTAGTAGTGCCAAGAGTCTTCTCTTTAAACATTCAGGATGCCTCCTACCTGTAGATGAGACCATGGTTTGATATCAGCCATAAAAAGGAAGCTATATACTGCAGAGGTCTGTAAAGAAGGGGAAATACTGCTCTTGAATGCCCCTGTAACGGTGAGGTTTTTCATATATACAGTAGGCTACACCATCAAATATTTTCAGAAGGGAATGTCATGTGCCTGATTGCCCCTCATTTCCTTGAGGCAACTTTATGAATGCCTAACAGGCAGGGCTAGAATAAATAAGCCAATCTGATTTCTGTAGCAGGTCTAATAGATGTACAGATATGTGGAAGGTAACACTCACGCCTGCCTAATTCCAGACAGCAGGTCCATGGCACCTGTTTGAACTCAGTAGCTTTGCAAAGGCAAATCCTCTGGACGGAGCAGGCTAACATCACCAGGCTCACATAGAAATGCCCAGGAATCAGGGGAAATAATGAATAAGAGGTTTCCTTGACAATACAGAAGAGAAAGGAAGGTTGATGCAAGAGCTAGGGTGCCAGCCCTGGTGCATTTTATTACCACAAAACAGCAGCATATTGATGGCCATAGTGGTAGAAAATCATTAGTGGTTTAAACGCAATGATGATGGATGGCAGGTAAATGTTGTTATACTAGGACAAGAATGCTTTTCTGCTTTATTCAGAAATCTCTTTAAAACTATAGCCCTAACAATCATGCATCCATTTTAAATAATTCAGTGATTCTACTCTAGATTGGGGGTCACTAATTGTCATTGTGAAGGTTTTCATTTAAAATGGAAAATAGGAAATGGAAATCTACTGAGCCTCCGCATTTTCCAAGTTTTGACAAATGAAAACCAAGACCTTTTCTTTTAGGATTTTGAGAAAAAGTTCCTGATCTTTTCAGTTTATCTTCTTCATGCTGTGAGTGCATGTAAACCATATCACACTTCTCACTATAGTCATCATTCTATTACAAAAACAAATATTAATATTAAATTCTTAGGGATCTGCCCAAAAGGAGTTTGTTGAGCCATTACCCTTGACTCTGTAAGATCACAGTGTCATAAATGGCCAACAAACAATATATCAATTACAAACACTGCAGCTGGATTGATTACAGATACTCTGCTTTGGTGGCCAAGTCCCCCAGCCAGTAGGTGAGCGTAACACAGCGCATGACCATGAGTAAGGACTTGTTTTTCACTTTTGCCTCCCCAGGTGATCTCATGCATTTGCCACCCTACCTTAGGATGGACTTTTTATTGAACCGTGGCGTGCAGGGCACGAGCAGAGACCTGGGTTTGGGGCAAGCCTGCTTGGAGCCGCAGAAAAGCCGAACCTTGAAGCGCCCCACCGTCCTGGAGCCGATACCCATGGAGACATCCTCCACGAGAGAAGTACAGTCATGGCAACCTGGTGCTGTGGCAACGTTACCTCAGCGAGAAGGAGCTGAGCTAGGACAGGCAGCAAAAATGAGCAGCTCCCAAGAATCCCTGCTGGACTCCCGGGGCCACTTGAAAGGAAACAATCCCTACGCAAAATCTTACACCCTGGTATAACAAAAAGAGCATGGCTGGACAGTGACTGTAAATATTTACACTGAAAAAAAAAATCCAATGAAAGCTACCTTTTTTTTATTGAATTCCAATATTTATAATTAAAGAAGAAGATTGCCAAAATATTTGACAAAAAAAAAAATAATAATATGAACGACAGACAGTGCAAAGACTCTCTTGCTTTTTTTCTGTCTGAGTGTGAGCTTCATCTGACTGGACATCTGAATTTTTGGGTAAAAGAGTCCAGTTTTCTGATCTTCACAAGCGTTTGTGTTTTTACTGATTTTCTACGAAGTGCATGGAGACTTAACTAAAACATTTTAACTGGAAGTTCCATCAGACAAGATTTAAAAGGGAAAAAAAAAAATCACAAAAAAAAAATCACCCTATTTGTGAATTCAACAGGAACATTGATTTGGAAAAACAAAGTCTTTTGTCATGTTTGCACTTTTTTTTAAAATTAGAAAATGGGTCCTTGATTGTTCTTTTTTTGTTGTTAATTAGGATGAGTGATGTCAGTGGAGTGAGGGGATTGATTTGGTTTTTTTTTTTTTAATATTAATTTAATGAGACACTCTTTGCATTTTGTCTATGCGAAATAAAAGGGTCTTCTGCCTTTATTTGTGACGTCTGCTTCCATCGCCTCCTGCTGTACTTGGTTCTCCCTAAGTGTAATAGCCATGTCAGTACCGTACTCTGAACAATGTCTTCTTGTACCTTGGGCAGAAAAGGAAAGCAGGGGTCATACCTTTGGAAAAAAATTGGGGTTTACTTACCCACGGCGTTTTTGCTACCATGGGGCAGAGAGCCAGAACAGCGCAAGTCCCGAGTGCTCTGAATCAGACTCACCCGAGACTCTCTGCATTCGCTCCATCTGCCACCAGAAGGCTTTCATTCGGCTTCAATATTTTTTGGATCAGAAGAAATGTGTTGGTGTTACTTTACTTACTCCCTAGGAATGGATCTTTAGTCTATTTGGGAGCAGCACTCACAGAAATTAGTCGCTTATGTAAGGACTGGAGAAAAAAAAAATAACAAAACAGCTTTTCCCATAATAAGAGAAAGGGGAGGAAAAAGTTATTCCAGGTCTAAGATCAACACGGCTTTCTTTAGAGGAAAAAATCTTTTTACGGGGGAGCTGTCAGCTCATATTACTTTGTTGCATCTTTTGATTACATGAGAAGTAATATTGCTTGTTTTATGCAAAGCATAAATGATTGAATACTACAGTTGGTGGGTTTAACACAACAGCATTTGAGCTGCCTCGCTAAGTGCCTCCTTGTGTGTATTCTGGCTACCTTTGTGTGCCCTGACCAAGAGAACGTGGTGCAGAGCATCCCAGACTAGTGCTAATACAAACACACTGTTCAGCACTGGCTGAAAACATTAACTGGGGTCTGAAAGCAATAAAACTCGGTAAGCTTGAGCAGGCTGAGAAACTCCTGCAATTTCCCTGGCTGGTGACAATGTGGGCACTGCTAATGCAAACATTTCTGCACCATGCTCAGTTCAAGTTGTTATAAAATAGAAAAATGCAGTTATGTACAATTGTTTCATTACTATTATTAATGTAATTATGTTGTTATAAGGGCACTAAGTTAGCAAAGTACTTAAGTGTCTTGAAATGAATCAAGTTGCACTTCCATCCTTAGCTCTGTCAAGTGCTAAAGTCCTGGAAAGTCCTTCTGAAGAAGCCAAATGAAGACATCCTTGAGGTATGTACTTCTTACAGACCTACAGAGAAGTGCTGAGATGTCACTCAGATAAGGAACCATTTCCCATCTAATCTGCCTATTTGACCAATGAGGTGATAAAGCACATTAAAAAAACAAAAACCCAAAACAGAAAACAAACAGAAAAAAACCCCAACCTTTTGCCTCTGTAAAAAATTTTAAAAATTCAAAAATTAAGAATTACTTGTTAAGTATTTCCAAATATAATGAAAAAAATGTGTTGAAAAAAGTTTAAATTATTCATTTGCTTTGAGTTGTTTTTTTTTCCCCACATAGAAACATTTTGCTAATACAAACCTAATTTAAACATGCAGGAAGAAATTCATTTTACTATTTCCCATTGAAAAACTCCACAGAAAACTAAACTTTTATTGGAGATTTAATTTTGGGGCAATCCAGTTCTTTTTGATTCCCACAAGACTCTTTGCAGTGTGTTCAGCTTGAGCTGGGTGGGGCATTAGTACTGCATTTACAAATACAAATTGATTTTCTCAGTAGCATTCAGGACTTTGGAGTCTCAGCCTACTTTCATCCTCCATTTAAGCTTCCTTCTTGTCCTCTGAAAAAGAGCAAAAACCTTCTGGGCAAAATTGAGGCTTGATCCATTTGTTCCCGTGGCTCTTGGCTGCCCTCAAGCACAGGGATGGTGGGTCCCGTGGCAGCACTCTCCAGCAAAACTCGCCTTCAGTGAGAGACAAGAATGAGCGTGAGATGGAGGAAGGAAATATTCACATTTTAAGCTCCTGGTGGAAAGTGCCAACTATCCTTGACTTAACAAGACTTCTTCCTCATCTGTATTCAATATGCCTGGTAATATTCATCCTCCTTATGAAGTGAAGACGCCTTTGCGGGCCCCATATTCAAAGAAATTCATGGGAAGTCTCCTGTTGGTTAAAATCAGAGCGGAACTGGGCCGTTGCTTAGCACACGAAGGCTCAGACCTGCAGGGTGCCTGGCTCCACTCCCTGGATCCAGCCAGGTCTTCAGCACGCATAACCGTAAACATGTACAGTCCCCTTGGCTTGGGGGCTTTATTGGCTTTTAATTTTCCAAACAGCACTGGAGTGGTAAAGCTAGTTAAACATGTAACAGAAGCTTTAAGGAAATGCCTGTCCTGCTCTCATCTAGTCAAGGTTTGGAGGCAAAAGTAATCTCTTTTCTCAGATCAATACAGCTGGGAGCAGTCAAGTCCCTGCAGGTTTGTAGAACCAAGGTAAGAGAAAATGTGCTGATGTGTCCCTACCAGCATGATTTTAAACACTTCCTTGTAGCAGAACCATCAAAATCCATGGATTCCCTAAGTCTGCATCCCAACATGTGATATACTTCCCCCATTGCACCAAACACCCTCTTGGAAAATATTTCTGTAAGTGAAAAAACCTGTTGGCACCAGCATGCAACCTCAAAAGACATTCGCTAAAGTACCGGAACATCTAGTTATCAAGCAAGCACACCTTGAACAGAACTGTGACTCTGTCTTAGTCCTGAGGGTGATAGGAGACTTTACTTCAAAAGATGAATTTAAGAGCTAAGGTTCTTCTCTGTCTTCTATCTACTAAAAATCATAACTTCTTAGAGAGACTCATTCTTTTTCACATTATACTTTTCCCCATGCCCCAACTTCAGCTAACCCTTTAATGATTCACAGATAGTAATTAACTCTCCCTTTTGTCTCAAATGAGTTAGCAACTCCCTCACTCCTGCCTTTTCTAAGAACGCTTTTATCCTTCTTTATTCCATTACTGTTTCACTTAAATTGTCTGATTAACACAATTACGTTAAACTCAGTACAGCTTTTCCCTCTCCTTGTTCTTAGGTTGGAGCTTGCTTTTCCTATTCAGAACCAAAGAAATTTTGACTGTTTAAAAGTTTTCTTTTGGTTGATTATTTTTTTAACCAGGTGAGCTCCATAGCAGTGTTACCAAAGCTAAGAAGAGTTAGGAGTTACAAGCAAGGTGAGGTATTATTACACCAAGCAACATAGTTGAAAAACAAACAAAAGCAACCCTGGGCTACTCTTTGGGACAAACGGAGAGTCCAGAGAAGCTGTGTACAACAGGCTTTCCCACTTTCCCAAGCAGCTGGGGGGATGATACCCATCCCAGGCTTGCAGGTGCGTGAATGGCAATAGGTGTCTACCTGATTCCTTGCATTAAGTAATTTGGGGTAAATGTCTTCAGACTTTGACGCCCAACATCCTTTACCTGCACAGCCAGGTACATATGAAAAAGGGTTTTTTGGTTAGTTGGGCTTGGTTTTTGTTGTTTTGTTTTTTTTGGGGGGGGAGTGTCTCTTTTTTTCTGAAGACATGAACAGCGAAGAGGTGGGATAAAGGGAGCACCTGGAAAGGCAAACTCCTCCAGCACATCATTTTCCTGAGTAGGCTGAAAAGCTCTCCCAGAGAAGGGAGCTCTAGCTCTCTTTTAAAAGAAAGGAAAAGTAAAAAGGAAAATAAGCACACAGTTTGGACAGCCCGTTCATAGTTTTAGTGTTAGGTTATTTTAGGTCACAGCAGTTACTTAATGGGCTCTCACAGTCAACTATGAGGCATTCCAGCAGGGAAAAGAGAGTGCTTTTCACCATTAATTTTCTCTGGGCTTGCCTGAGCCTCCCAAGGGGGACCTCACCACCTCCCCAGAAAGAAAATGCCTCTGTAGGAAGTTCACCAGCCCAGCACAGACTGCTAACACTGCTGGGAGGTCATACAGTGCACTTCCCTGAGGTTTTCTTATACTTTCTGAACTACTACTCCTTTTTTTCCCAATGAATGTTATGCTCCTTTGTTTCAGGATTTCAGGGCAGGAAGGTGCTAGAATTGACACAAAAGCGAGCTGTAACTCTTCTCAGGGTTGACAAGGGCCCTGTAAACTTCCCAGCAGGTCTTCAGCATGGGAGCATTTGGTACACCACCTCCCCATCCCACAGCAACTTCCTCCTGGCTCTGCTTGAAGCACCTCTGCCCTCCAAGGTGAATGATTTTCCCTTTCGCAGGCACCCGCTGAAGGTGTTTGGTACTTTTCAGACCTGACGGTAGGCGAGGGGACAAGCGCCAGCAATGACCCCAAGCGTGAAGATGGCCAGAGACAGCCACGATGAAAGGGGGCAGCTTTCCTGCCTGTGGGAGCAATCATTTGAGATTAAAATGAAGACCTCCCTCTACGAGGTGATTGTCAGGAGGAAGGCTGCTGCAGGTATTTGTTCTGATGCTGCTGGACAAGAAACAAACACACAGAATTTCTAGCCAGTGACTTTTTTTTTTTTTTTAAATTGGAAATGTATACATAGATAAGATTTCAAAATCTCTGGGACTGAAAGAAACTGATCTCTACCTTGCCTATGGAAGAGTAATGCCAAAACCAATTTCTCAGACTACTGAAATAAAAAAAAAAAAAAAATCTTTGAGATAAATTGTGGAAGTTACTGGTTTTATACCAAAACTGCCAAGTTTTCATCCTCTGAGTCTGTCAGAAAGCATAACACCCCCCCACCCTGAGTTCAAACCTTTGGACTCTTTCATTTAATTGAAAGCAAGTAAGATAGGTGTTTCATAAAAGGACATCTCATAATCGTGTGATAGTAGAGAAATCCACAACACAACAGGAAAACAAGGTGAAAAACCCTGAGAAATGCAGTCACTAAGGAAACTTGTCATCAAAACTGTAACATACAGTAATATGATGTTGGAATATTGCTCAAGTTAAGCTACATCTTTGCACCTAAAGTTTTTTCCAGTATGCTTTCTTTAATAGTTCCAGTCGTGGTGGGATAACAAGATTAACCTGATTCAACAGTTTAATAGAGAAAGCAGTAGTTTCAGTGCTATTTGTAATGCAATAGAGGCCTTGGGTAGTGTGGGGAGGGAAGGGAGCATTGCAGCCGAGAGCTTGGAAATATCAAGCATGCATTGAAACATGCATTGAAACATCGTGATAGATATTCCACGAGTTAGAGCCTGCCTATGGACAACCCTGCAGCTTTTCCCTAAAGAAAGCACACCAGGTTCACAGAGAGCTTGGAAATCCTCTCTCCTCCCATCCCCTCGCAGGTTACATCCTTTCTTCCTGTCCTGCCCTTGATTTTCAGAGGCTTTCAAGGTTGCAGAAAATCAATGCAGCTGCCTCAGGATCCTAGGGAACATCTTCCTTTCATCTCCACGGGCAGCATCTCTGGCATCTCCCAGCCCCTCTCATGCTGCTGTTCCCATGCTGCCCTGGCCACCACTGCTGCCCCATGCTGAGCTCTTGCACCCCTGTGGGATGTGCCCCTTCCTGGGGTGGCCACCACCCTGTTTCTGTAAAGCCAGAAAAGTGGGACCAGGGGGTCCCCTGTGTCCAAGGCAGGTCCCAGTGCACATCATTCCCAAACATCTGAGAGCCTCAAGGACGGAGAGCTCAGCTCCGATGAATAAGGCTCAGTCCAGAGGCTTGAAATCAGACAGCCATCCTGCCTCTGGCACCCGGCATGCCTGCCTTACGAAGGGCTGCAGCATCCAGCCCTCCCAGGGGGCTCACATCGCTCCTATGCCAAGAAAAGAGCTCCTGTTACACTGGAGAGGACAAACAGGCTGGTAGCATTAAGGACCTCACCTCTGTTCCTAGGTGGAGGCAGGTCTGCTGGAGCCCATCCCTGCCTTTGCACACCAGCGTGCTAGTGCCTGATATCCGACCGTCACCTGCTGTCTGTCTGGGCAGCCAGGGACTCACAGGAAAGTGGGAGCTCATTGAGACTCTGTTGGATTTAAATAACATTATCCCAAAAGCACAAGGCAGGGATACTTTTGTTCGTGAAGAAATGCATTAGAAGGCTGTAAGGCTCTGCTCTGTACCAGCTTCTTTGCCTCTGTGTAATTGCTCCAACATTAGTAATAGTAAAATTAGACGCTTCCATAAAGAAATTTAAATCAAATGTAACCTGAACCAATTTGAACTTTAAAACACTGAGCTCATACCACCTGTCTTTCCTATAGAACAAATTATATTTAAGCCCCAAGGTCAGGAGCAAGGGGAAAGCTTAATTAAAGTTAATAGCAGACTACATAATCACACCTGAACCTACATACAAACAGATTAAGCACCAAAAGCCATTTATTTTATTCTGCTATCCTTGCCTGGACTCTAATAAGATTTTCCTTTTAAAATGGCGACAGCTTCAGTTGCATTTCATCATATATGTACAGAAATGAAGGGGTACCTTGGCAAGCTGCTCTCCACCAACCACAAAAGCTCGTTCATTAGTCTCTGACATGTTGGGCCATAGCTCTGCACTTCTAATTAAATTGTTATCCTTGAAGGTGAACCCTTTACAGTATTTATAAGCAGAATCACCTCAGGTGGAGGAGCCCTGAACCAAAGCAACAGGCAACACAGAATTGATGAGGTGCCGTTAAAAATAGTCTGCAGTTTTCCCATTATTTCAAAGAGAGCCAAGACAAAACTCTACAGAGGGAGTGAAGCTAGTTTCTTTCATTTGAGGAAGACTAGGGATTTAGCAGCTGAAAAAGAGTAGACATCACCAACCGATTGTGCATTTTCTCCCGTGGGTGGCTTGCAACATGCAGGGCAAGTTTGTGATTTAGGCTGCTCTTCACTGGCCTAGGGCAGGAGTATGGTATAGCTGGACATGGTTCGCCAGACCAAACAGAGGGAGTTGGTGCACTAGGAATGGGTGGGATTGCAGGTTATTTCTGGTCAATCTGGCATTACAGAGCCAGCTGTCACCTGCGCCATGAGTAGCTTATCTGTGATTACAGTGTGCAGACATGCACATGCATACCCATACGCACACATGCTCTTCGTCATCTGCACAGAGAATGTCAAGATCAATGTGAAGGCTATCATCACAACCCTTTCACTACCACTGCATTGCACTTTGTGGAAGGGAGCAGGGAAAGATGCTATAGCACCATGAAACCACAGCAATCAGCCACTTTCAGTCACATCACACTCAAGTGTTTGTCTTAGCTGTGCATGGGTGCATAGGCAGATCTTAACTGTTTATGGCCCACCCTCTAGCAAATATTGTCCTATCCAGGAGACAATGTCTCCTGGTTGTTTTTATAACTTCCGTATTTTATTTTTTACTCCTCACAGTAAGAAGCTGATCTTAATTCATTCAGCACAAGAATACAAGTCAGAGACTTTTAGGGGCAAATGCTCAGGTCAAGGTGAAGGGTGTCATTTACACTGACTAGGACTAGAAGAAAAGAAAATTAATTGGATGAAGTCTGAGTGCTAGAAAGTGCTTTGCGTCAACCCTGAAAGTACAGCAAGCCCATGATCCCACTTTACAACTGTGAACCACTTTTCAGACACTCATGTACACAGGAGGTCCCTGGGAGCTGGGTTCAGTGCTGACCCATTCCCTCCTAACACAGCACAGCAAAACCACATCCATTTCCATAGGTGGCACCCAGAGCAGATATGGAAATGGTCAGTGTTTGCCTCCTGAGGAACATGTAGAAAGCTTTATGACAAAGCTGACAATGTCATGTAGAATATATTTGTTCAAAAGACTACTGCTACTAATTATAATTATTCTCAACAGACTTGTTTCATCATAGCCTGACGAGTAGGATTCTCACTGGAAAGACCACTCAATGGACCCAAAATTTTCATGACAGTCTCTCATTTTCAATAACATCCAGCATAAAAACAGCCTGGTCTCCTGCCAGTTCAATCAGTTGGCCCTAGATAAATGAGAGTTACTTGAGCCTGAGGCTCTGAGGCCAACAGACCATCTACTAATTCAGGCCTGGGCATCCCATGGCATCCACCTCTTGGTAGCCTCTTTCTCCTGGATTCAGGATATAGCAGAGGTTTGTGGGGATTCATGTTCTAGGTGGGAGCTTCAAGAGTATCTTCCCAACACCAGGGCAGATCCCCACCTTTTGGGTGACCTTGGCAGCTTCCCTCGATTGCCTGGAAGCAGCCCAAGCCACTGTCTACAGCCACAACAGTCTGGAAACAGAAAGGAAATATTTGGATTTTTTTTTTTTTTCTTATAAAATAAAGAAAGGCAACTTTCAGAATTTCCATTCTCCTGGCAAGCTACCAATTTCCCTTCTCTGCCCTGGGAGGCAAACAAAAGCATTTCCAACACTCACATTATCTGAAGAACAGAAAGTGGTTTTGGCCACATCCAATGATTATCACATTGACGTGTTTTCTCCATGCTGCATTGCCTGAAAAACGGAGCAGCCAGGACAAGGCTGGACAAGGACTGGGTCTCAGCAGGCTTGATGAAATTAGCCAATACTGAGCCCAGGGTAAAAACAACTTGCCTAGCGCTTCAGTCAGGGTAAACACACAGCACTTCCTTAGCTGTGTGTGCTGGGCCTGAAGGAGGCTTGAAATTTTGCCATGCAAATTAGCAATTGCTCAGCTGACCAGGCAGCTGAACCAGCAGAGCAATCAGCTGGTGCTGACGTGTTTGAACTTATCAGAGAGCTCAAGATCCATGGAAATCAGGGTATATCCCAGCCCCTGGGGCAACTTCCAAAGACACTAACAAAAAGCACAGTTCCTGAAGGAAAATAGCACGTTACCTGTTGCAAATGAAATAATTTCCAGCACGTGAGCTCTGAAGCAGTCTTTAGAGCTCAATAAAGAACATTAGCCTGGATCACATGAGAAAAGAGCAAGTCTCGCCCATTTACCTAGCAATATATTGACTTGTTTCTTACATTGTTCGATAACAGAAACTCATCTCCAAACTCTGCATAGTCCCAGTAAAATACACACTCAGGTCTGACAGGACAAAATCTTTCCTATTTTTACAGTCACTGAAGTCCCAAAGACTTTAGCAGGGGTTTAGGATAAGAGAAGCAGGCAGATAAGCATGTAATAAAGAAAGAAAGTGGTCCACCCGCAGAAGAAAAATGACAGAGACCAAGAGCTAAGACCTTGGCAAAATTTGCCACAACTTTAAATTCACCACATCTTGCCATGTAGACAAAGTTATGCATAGCTGATGTCTGTGTCAAGATGATGCTTGACAGTGCAGTTTCTACCTTTTGCAGTTTTAATCAAAATTGAAACCTTAAGCATTTAGTAACAGTGGCAGTGTCAAATATTACTGTGGCTCTGACAGTGACATGATGTTGCCTCAAAGATGGCAGAATATTAAGGTCAGATATCTCTGAGCTTTTCATTTAATCTTATTTGCACTGAGAAGATAGGACTCTCCCCTCTGAATAGGGTACAGCAACATTTCTAGTACTAAAGACTCAGGAGCTGTATATCTCATCAGGGGAAAGCTGCTGGTATAGTCTTTCATTGGCACTTCTACAGCATATATCAGGAGTGTAACTGAATAACTCAGAAGCCTGAATGCTTTATATGCCCCTCATCATACCTATGAGGAAGAGAAGACTGCAGGGATCAGATGCTTTCTTCAAGGTCATTCTGCAGACACAAGACTTCAGCCTTCATTGTTTTTCACGCAGATCTTGATTCTGCTCAACCAAGCTCGGTGGCAGATTGCCCTGTGAAGTTGTGGGGTTTCCATGCTTGGAGGTACTCCAAATTCGAGCGGACAAGCTCTGAGTCACCTGAGTTATGCTGGCCCTGCTCTGAGCAGGGGAGGGATAATCCCTGAGTTCTCCTCTGGACTGAATTACTCTGTGATTTCAAAACAGAATTTCCCGTGGGAGCAGAATTACACCGGGAGTGCCTCCATTGTAAGGACCTGCTTTCCTCCTTGTTGATAGCAAAACACTGAAGTTTTTCTCTCCTGACCTTTGGGAAGGAGACAAATAATACTTCCAGATTTGAAAAAGAAATCCTTCTCCCTGGTTCTTCAGTTGCACACCTTGCTGGGGGTCATGAGGAAACTTCTGGCTTTAGGTTTAACATGTGCTACTATCCAGCCACCTACCAAGTTTCACCTCAGCTTTGCACATATATAATGCTATAACTATTTTCCAAATGTGGACATAACGTGGGGTCCCAAAAATCAGGTGAAAGTTTGTCCTCCATCTCCCTGTACCTTAGTTTCCTGTGCTAAACGATGCAGGCAATTGCTACTTCATCTCACCATGACCTCGTGCAGAGAAACTCAGAAATGTTTGTGGAGCACTTGGACACTGGTGACAGCATTCATGAAAGGAAATTAGAATCATGAAATCTCCAGGGAGCCAATGAATAATTTTATGTTCAGTTCAGCTTCTGAAGAGTGAATTCTAAATAAAATACAGGTAGTACAAAAGAAAACAAGGAGTAATTTCCCATTCATAGAAATAGGAGTGGCCTGGGGAAGAGAGGAATATAGGCTTATGAACCCAAGACCTGTGTCATAACACATTTCATCGTGGAAGAGCAAGTACCATTAGTACTGCAGGGGTATCTAATTCTGGCATTTCTCAACTTCAGATGGCTGGCTTTGCAACCTAGCTATTTTTGATGTGCTTTATAGCGTGCAGAAACTTTCTGATGTTTTGCTAACCAATGACCTTGTTTGAAAAGAGCATCTATGGTATTTTAATGACTTTCAGATAACTTTTATAGCTGATGTTTTCCACCAGCAGGGTACTCTTGGGTCCAAACCTAAATATAGTCTGTCTGAAGAAGTGTCAATTTTAAAAGCAATGAAGGATGTCAATTACATCTCAACATTCCCAAGAGTGCTTAAAAATATCTGCTGAATCAATACATATATATACATTTGTTTTAAAAAAAAAAGAAAATAAAAAGACAATAATTCTAACAAAGCATGTTACTCTTCAGAAAATCTTGAAAAGTTGACTGATTTATAAAAAATTCAGAAATTTCCTATACTTTTAGCAAAAGCTTGCTATTCAGCCCTCTTTTTCTACTATAGTATTTACTACATGATTTCTACAGGTATTACTTTCCTTATGCAGGTAATTTCTTATGGTGTCTGAATATGTCCAGAAGGTTAGTAGGTTTTTACTCCAAGACACCTTTATTCCAACACTCTCCATTCTCAAAATAGCATTTCCACATATACAGAAAACATCCCAGGATTTTCACAAACTAAGAATGTTGTCCATATTGGAAGATGTCAGGTATAACATATATATATAAAATATAATATATATGTCATATATATGTGTGTGTGTGTATATATATAAATAGTATACATAGTATATAAACACATATAATATATATGCCATCTACCTGGACTTGTGCAAAGCATTTGACACTGTCCTGCATGACATCCTTGTCTCTAAATTGGAGAGACATGGATTCAACAGATGGACCACTCGGTGGATAAGGAACTGGCTGGACAGTCACACTCAAAGAGCTGCAGTCAACGGTTCAATGTCCAGGTGAAGGTCAATGATGAGCAGTGTTCCTCAGGCGTCGGTATTGGGACTGGCACTGTTTAATACCTTTGTCGGTGACATGGACAGTGGGATTGAGTGCACCCTCAGCAGATTTGCCGATGACACCAAGCTGTGTGGTGCAGTTGACGTGCTGGAGGGTAGGGATGCCATCCTTGACAGGCTGGAGAAGTGGGCCCATGTGAACCTCATGAAGTCCAACAAGGCCAAGTGCAAGGTCCTGCACATGGGTCACGGCAATCCCAAGCACAAATACAGGCTGGGCAGAGAATGGATTGAGATCAGCTCTGAGGAGAAGGACTTGGGGGTGTTGGTTGATGAGAAGCTCAACATGGCCCAGAAATGTGTGCTTGCAGCCCAGAAAGCAAACCGTGTCCAGGACTGCATCAAAAGAAGCGTGGCCAGCAGGTCGAGGGAGGTGATTCTCCCCCTCTTATTCGGCTCTTGTGAGGCCCTACCTGGAGCACTGTGTTCAGCTCTGGGGCCCCCAACATAAAAAGTACATGGACCTGTTGGAGTGAGTCCAGAGGAGGACCATGAAGATGATCAGAGGGTTGGAGCACCTCTCCTATGAGGACAGGCTGAGGACTGCCTTCCAGTACCTGAAGGGGGCCTACGAGAAAGCTGGAGAGGGATTTTTTTACAAGGGCACATAGTGATAGGACAAGGGGTAATGGCTTTAAACTGAAAGAGGGTAGATTTAGATTAGATATAAGGAAGAAATTCTTCACTATGAGGGTGGTGAGGCACTGGAACAGGTTGCCCAGAGAAATTGTGGATGCCCCATCCCTGGAAGTGTTAAAGGCCAGGCTGGTTGGGGCTTTGAGCAACGTGGTCTACTGGAAGGTGTCCCTGCCCATGGCAGGGGGGTTGGAACCAGATGATCTTTAAGGTCCCTTACAACCCAAACTATTCTGTGATAACCTTAGTTCTTCAAACAGCTGATCAATCCCCTTAAAAGAAGACTCAAAAGACAAACACAGAAATTTTTTTGACATGTGCAGCCAAAATGCTTTCCAGTTGCAAAGATAAAACTGTATTTGTGGTGCACTTCTATCATTAAAAATTGATGGTGTGGTCATGTTGTTAGCTGACAGGTTCGGGATGGGCTGTGGCAGGTTTTCCTGTGTACTGTGCTCCAGAGATGGTGGCGAGGGCAGTGGTGCAAACCTGCTCTTGGTGGCATCCACTGGTCCCTTCTGGGGACACTCCAGGAGCAGTGACTGATGCCTCCCTGCACACGCAGGCTCCCAAGGTCAGGCACCACTACAGAGCAGCAGGACTGCGGGCTGCGATGGTGAAGTCACTGAAGGCTGAAAACACCGCTGCAGGCTGGCACATGTACATGTTTTTGTGCTGGGCTTTGGGGTCTTTTTTTTTAGAATGCACATACATTTTAAAGGTTACAATCTTTTGTGACATTTCCATTTCTCTTTTCTTGCTGGTGGTGCTACAGCTGACAAATTGAAGCCAAAGTGGAATCCAAATAACTGTTTACTGAAGTCCTCTGTTTTCTCTTCTTGGCTACCTCTGAGACCAGGGCAGTTCATGTGGCTGCTTGTAAGTGCTTCTGAACACTGAATCTGACCCCAGTCAGCCCAGACAGCCTCTGTCAGATGGCAAAAACCAGCTCCTGACTGACAAATAGAAGAGTAGTATGACTATAAAAATGAGGGTGTTACGTACAGCTTTTAAAGTTATTTGATCATATATCATGACAGAATATCCCATGAGACTAATCCTAATTGATACTAATTTTCATGTTTTATGAAACATTTTTTAATTTTCATTACACTTTTAGGGGGCTGTTCAGAGCTTGTCTGTCCTAAAGTTAAACCTCCAAAGAGGTTTACAACTTCTGCAAGAAGGCTCTTTCACCAACAGCTCCTGCAGAGAAAGATCCCTGCTTCCCTTCCCTGAGTCCCATATAATGGGAACTCATGCTACAGGCCACATCCCCAGCTACTAAAATTGAATACCACTCCTTTTCCAGCTGGTGACATCATTACATTGATCTGCACTACTAATAAAACTGGTCTCTCTCTTTTTTTTTTCTTGGGGGGGGGGAGTGTCTGTCTACAGGTACAGACATAGTTTTGCAACACACATTGTTTAAGTTACAGGCACCTATGTATGCACACACATTTAAATTAATGTATGCTTGTAATATAATACAGATATAGTTTTGTAACACACATTGTTTAAGTTACAGGCACCTATGTATGCACACACATTTAAATTAATGTATGCTTGTAATATAACCAGCGTGTCTTCAATTCAAATACAGGTATTAGGTAATATATTACTTTATACATAAACATAATTGAGGTAAAGTGTATGGGGAATAACTTTTGTTAGACCAAAGGCTGGAAAAACAGGCATGCTTTCAGGCAGATGAGTTCTTTTTCAGGTCATTTTTCAGGGCTTATGTACCCCAAACTTGTCTTTCTTCCCTTTTTTATACCAGCTACACTAAGAAATAATTGTATCCTTCCCTGCAAACCTTGCTTCACTTAGTAGCCTTAGCCCATCACAGCTACGACAGGGCCAGTATTAGCTGAACACAAACTGCTACTTTCTCGAGGCTTTGTCATGGACACATCATGCTCCCCAGGCCTGAAACAGCCCCTGTTTCCTATTTGTGGAAAACCACTGTTATTTTTCTGGCTTGTGTTTGGGTTTTTTGTCCTATCACAATCCCAAACGTTGCAATGCATAGCACAGCTCCTCTGTTTGGTAAGTACATGGGGGCTTGAGAGCTGCTACTGTCTGTGGTCACTGAGGAGAGAAGGCTTAATTAAATCTGTCCATCAGTAGGTGAAAGGCTTCCCTTTCTTTTATAATGGGAAGATACACAGATGATTGCCTTTTCGATTTATCACCTCCTGTATCAGGGCTGCTGGCACAAGGCACAAAGGTATTGTACTCTGGGTGTCGGGAGGAAAAGGGTAGGGAAGATGTGGGGGATTTTCTCTGGCAGTCCAGTTTGGAGGGCCATCTGGACAGCAGCCTGGGAGCAATTCATCAGCTCTGCACGATGAAGCTCAGAAGCTGAATGCCTATTTTTCTCTGTAAGAGCTAGCTAAAAGTAAACCAGATTCTGCTTCAATAAATTATTAAAAGAAGGAGTTCATTTAACATCACTGTGATCTGGCTTAAGTACAGACAGGGCAAAGTGGTTTCCCAAATCTTATTGACTTCCCTAAGTGTCCTATTAGAGGACAAAAATGTGAATTTGTCAGCAAAAAAAATCTGCTGGAGGAAACCTAACACAAAGCAAATGAGCTTTGGAGAAGGAAAATAGTTAAATGGCAGCTCCTGGTGCAAAAAAAAAAAAAAAATTGCAATGCTTTAGTTTTAAGTGGCTCAATAAAGAAAAATGTGCTCTGACAGTCCTGTGATATACCAATGTCTGTGGGACATAAGGGTCTGCATCTGGGATCATGTATATGTTCTATACATAAGGTAAAAATGTACATATGTGACAATACAGGTGTGTGTGTATAGCCAACTGCCATAGGCCATCTCTGCACTCTGGAGTCAGCGGAGGTGATTCACCCTCTTGTTTGCCCCTCTTCTGCCCTGGCAGTATTTCAATGAGTCATATTTCACCATCTGCCTTGGGAGTTCACTGTGCAATAATGCGCATGGTAGAGTTGATAGAATCATAGACTCATAGAATCCTAGAATCATAGAATCATAGAATAGTTTGGGTTGGAAGGGACCTTTAAAGGTCATCTACTCCAACCCCCCTGCAATGAGCAGGGACATAGTCAACTAGATCAGGGTGCTCAGAGCCCCTTCCAACCTGACCTTGAATGTTTCCAGGGATGGGGAATCTACCACCTCTCCGGGCAACCCATTCCAGTGTTTCACCACCCTCACTGTAAAAAATTTCTTCCTTACATCTAGTCTAAATCTACCCTCTTTTAGTTTAAAACCATTACCCCTTGTCCTGTCGCAACAGGGCCTATTAAAGTCTGTCCCCATCTTTCTTACAAGCCCCCTTTAAGTACTGAAAGGCCGCAATAAGGTCTCCCCTCAGCCTTCTCTTCTCCAGGCTAAAGAACCCCAACTCTCTCAGCCTTTCCTCATAGCAGAGGTGTTCCATCCCTCTCATCATTTTTGTGGGCCTCCTCTGGACCTGCTCCAACAGGTCCATGTCCTTCCTGTGCTGTGGACCCCAGAGCTGGATGCAGCACTGCAGGTGGGGTCTCACCAGAGCAGAGCAGAGGGGCAGAATCACCTCCCTCGACCTGCTGGCCACACTTCTTTTGAGGCAGCCCAGGATACGGTTGGCCTTCTGGGCTGCGAGAGCACATTGTTGGCTCATGTTCAGCTTTTCATCTACCAGTACCCCGAAGTCCTTCTCCTCAAAGCCGCTCTCCATCCCTTCATCCCCCAACCTGTACTGATACTGGGGATTGCCCCGACCCATGTGCAGAACCTTGCACTTGGCCTTGTTGAACCTCATGAGGTTCACATGGGCCTACTTCTTGAGCTTGTCCAGGTTGCTCTGGATGGCATCCCGTCCCTCAGGTGTGTCAACTGCACCGTTCACTTGGGCTAGTATACAGCAGCTGGAAAGCATCAAGCACACTGTTCACAGGTTTCAGGATAAGTAACTTCAATAGCCCAGGGATTTTGAGTATTCATCAATTGTTTCATTAAAGACCAAGGGAAACACTTACATACAACTGTTTCCTTTATGTAGCAAGCTAAAAAGACAATAGATGAAAATATGCGAAGGCAGCAAAGACAGACAGCAGAAGTTAACATACCAGTCCTGCAAACGCTGTGCCAATTTTTCTCAGTTCTTCCAGCAGGATTTTTATTTTCTCCAATTGTTCCTCTGTGCAATGCTGTGTAATTCAATTTCTCACAACCTTATTAGCTTTGTCAGGAAAGCTTTTAACTTCTAGCTTTTGCAACCACGAGTCCCAGATCACCAAGCAAAATGAGAGTATGCCTAAAGCCCAGGCTGTGAAGTTCAGTCTCCAAGGCAAAGCTCCTGTTAATTCAGTATGACCAGTACTTTTTGTAATGGATCTTACATAAAAATGTATGGGTAGCACACACTTTAAAGTGCTTTAATAAATGGATAATGATGTAGAAATGCTTTAGGGTTCCTCTTTTCTTTCCCTTCCTTCTTGTGTTCTTTAATATGTGACAGCAAATAATAGCTGTCTCTAAAACAATTAATCGGAGAAAAAAATAATCTCCAAATACACTTTATAACTGAACTGTTTAATAGACAAAATTTAAAAACAGAGTCCCTGAAGACAGTTCCAACATGGTTTGCATTACTACTACTTTTAGGAAATAAGTAAAATATGCAAAGAACCATAATCAGTTCCTATCTGACTAAAGATTTAAAGGGCTCTGTCAAAAACTCTTACCACAAACATTGTTAAACTTTTTTTTCATTTTAATTTCCAGTGGGACAGTCCAAAAAATGTCACTGGGCTGACCTCTGTAATTGCAGAATTTGGGAAATTACTGGTAAGTTTGGTTTAAAGGAGCTTCAGGAGGTAGCAAAACGAGGTGTTTGGTGGGTATGTGCATGTGCACATATGTCTGTAACCAAGGATATTGGTGAGGACATCCGTCTTTAATGTGAACTGTTGCCTTCAGTAAGTCTAGTGATGAAAAAGGTGCTGAGTTTGTATGAAATATGATGCTTCATAGCAATTGAGTGGGAATACCTGCTTAAATTCTCCCTTTTCATTTCTTGTCTTCATTTTTCCTTATACCTTAATAGTATTTTGTATAGCATTAAGTACTGGGATCTGCAGTGACTGCTTTGCTTGTATGTTCATTTCTAAAGAATGATGGTCAGTCAGGATTTTTAACATTTATAAGCAGGAAGATCCTTGGAAAGCAGCACAGCTGTAAACGCTATGCTGTATATACTAGAGCTAGGACAGGTAGATGAAAACATATGGTGGTTTTAATTTTCCTAATGAACAAGATAGTTTCCTCAATCTCATCAAGAATCTGTAAATTAGTTTCCTAAAAGAACTGCATTTTACAGCTAATTGGAGTGCTTGGTTACCACACGATTATTTCCTAGATGGAAAAAATGCACATTAGCTTGAATATTCAAATAAGACTGTGAACCATTAAAGACCCATTTGTTCTACAAATAGAACTGTGGTGACTTTTTGAATAAGTTCCTCCTGAAAAGCAGTTTTCTACAGACATGAGGGGCCAGAAATGATATACTGGCTCTAAGAAAATGGCCAGTACCTGTTGTCTTGAAGGAGAGCAACTAAATAGACCTAGGAGATCAATCTATTTTTCTGCCTGGATTTTCAGGATTGCTGTTCTTTACCGTTTTCAAAAGAATAATCAAATCCCCAAATGAACTTCAACAAAATTGCTTGTTCTTTTGAGTTTGATGGACTAGTTATTTTTAGTCAGGTTTAGTCACTAGAAGAAAGTTGTTTTTTTTTTTTTTTTTTTTTAGAGACAGTTTGCACAGATCCTTAAGGATTTTTATAACACTTTAAAAGCACAGGAAAAACACTCTACAGCACTTCTGATGCTTTCAAAGTATTTTAAATGCTTTAATGAAAAACTCCACAAAATCTTGCCAAGAAACAATATTATACATGTAACAATATTAACACTTGCATTTTAGCCCAGTTACTAAAATAATTTTTTTTGCTATTTTAAGCAAAATCTGGTACTTCACTTTAACACACTACAAAATAGTTTAGCCAATTTTTATTGTATATGTCAGTAGCTACCAATTTTGGCATACATAAGAAAAAAAACAATACTTCTTTTTTTTTTTTTTCTTTTGTTTTATTTTCCAATAAGGTTTTTAATGGCTAATAATGTTCCTAAAAGTTTTTTTCATGTTTTGTAGAAAGCTTATTCCCTTCAGTAACAAGATGCACAAAGACAGTGAAGGCGAAGTATATAATGGACTAAGGAACTTTCTATATAGAAGAGACCCTCCTTCATACTACTAACATGTTCAGCCTACCCCACATGTAACTTACACCAGGTCTAAGAGATCAGATCACAAAGAAGCTGATCTTACATCTGGAAGCATGCCCAGTGAAGCAAATGCCTTCATTTTTCTCCATAGTGAAGTCAAAGAAGGAAAAAAAAAAAATGGGTGCACCATGGATTTGTGAGAAAGACTGTACTTAATGTAACTGGTGGATAATGATCTGATCCATTTTCAGCCTTATTTTTGCTCTATCTAAAAACTGAACCCCAAGCCCTTGATTCCTGCATACTGCTCGGGAAGGAGCAGAACTTCTTTGGTGTATGTATATACATATAATCTGTATATACATATATGTGTATATATACGCATGTGTATGTGTACTTTAATACATAAAAACATGTTTAAACAAGAGAAGAAAGAGTGAGGCACAGGTCAGCATGCTCAGAGTAGTTCATAGTATTTGGGCCTGCAAAAATGATCCGTTTGGATTGATACCTTGCATATCAAACAGTGTTTGTATGCAGCCTAATGCTACAGGAGCAGGCATTTCTAAACCACAACTCTAGCAAATAAACATTGCACAGATATCTGTTATATCCTGCCCTGCAAATTTTCCTTCTTATTTCCTTCTTATTTTCCTTCTTTTCTTTTTTCACTGAGGAAATTTACACACAGAGGCTTAAGCACCAAAACCTGAGGTTTGCTCTTTCTTTCACACAGGCAGGCTGAAAGTGCATGTTTTTCTCGTTAGATGGCTTTTATGACTTGGAAAATGGATATTGCAATCTCAGTATGCAATTGATGCATGGTGCACAGATGCAGTGCCTTGGAAAACATTTGCATTGACTATCATGATGTTTTCCTAATTAGATGCCTCTGAATACAGATCTATTTCCAGCATGGTTTTTACATCGAACTGCACAACAAATTCAGTTCAACTGGCAGTTTAGCTTATCCAAATGCCATCAACAGAAGTTAGCTGAAATAAATTAAAGAGGCAGTAATGTGCTCATAGCGTTAACGTTAGCATTTCATGGCCTTTAGCTAGCTCAGGCAATAAACAAACTTGAATTGTGAAAAGTTTCCTGCTTATGCAGACAGAAGGGCATCTGATGGCTGAAGGCTGATTGCCACTTCTCATCAGACACCGTCACTTGCCTTTTCTGATGGGGTTTTGAGAACCTTAACTGCGGTCATAAAGTATCTTGTTCTCCAAGAGAGGGTTAAAGGTGGGAAGTAGAACAAAGGAAGGTAAAATGGGGGGTGGACATCAAAGAAAACTTGCTTTGAATAAGCTGATGGAAGGAGTAGCTCGATAGCGGGATGCAGTGTCTCTCCCTCTTAGGTTACTGATTGAAGTGATGGAGGTTTGCTGATTGAAAACCAGCCAGCGTGGATTGTGATTAAAGGTTTTTCCCTTCAGTCGTCCTTCAACAAACAGCTCATGTGAAACACAGGCTGTAGGGAGAGCGAGACAATCTCTGTTAAGATTTCTGTTGAAATTCAGAAGAGGTACCTATGTTTTCTCATATCATCCTACTCTTTCCACCTCTGCTGGAAGCAAAAATTCTTTTAAGTACCTGGAGCTGCGTATATAAAATACAGCTGAAGTATGGTTTTAACCACTGCCTCAAGCTGATTTCCTGGAGCCACAGACAGGCAGGGATGTAAGTGGTTACACTTTCAGAAGTGCTGAGCACCCAGCAGCCCTCCGCACGGAAGACTATCCAGTACTGATTGAAAGTGGCTCTTCTAGAAATGATCCATCATGGCGAGAAAGATGATTTTGCCCGGCGATTAATGCCCTGACTTTATTGAGTAACAGCACAGGAAGGAAATGGACAGTGCAGAGCTGGCAGCAGGCACAGAAGTGATGGGGGAGATGCTCTGGCAGGACAAAATGGTGCCAAAATCTGAGCTGAGCTGGGGTCTGATGAGGGGAGAGAAGAGGGGCAAAAGGAAAAATCTCACCTTTCTGGAAGTCAAAACTGTGTTGAATTGCTGTCATTTTGTGTCAAATTGT
This sequence comes from Platalea leucorodia, assembly GCF_965183815.1. Classification (NCBI taxonomy): domain Eukaryota; kingdom Metazoa; phylum Chordata; class Aves; order Pelecaniformes; family Threskiornithidae; genus Platalea; species Platalea leucorodia. Next base: position 98,249,397 of record NC_138824.1, read on the forward strand.
GACTTTTTTTTTTTTTTTTTTTTTTTTGAGGAACATGGATTGCTTCACGTATTGGGACTAAAGAAATATTGTAGCAGGATAAAAGCTCAAAATGGAGTTACTTCAACAGGTGAACTATATGCTCCCTCAGCAATTGTGTGTTAAGAGTCCCACACTAGGGGTAATGAAGGAAGGAAGCTAGTTTCTGCTGTGGTTGAAGCAGATTTTCTGCCCCAGATTCAATTTCAGATGAATAGGGAATAAGTTTGCCTCTGACAAGAAATCCTCTAGTGGAAGGGAGCAGGTGACAGCGGTCATGGGGTTTACGGCTCTCTGTTGCCTGTGGGTGGTACATTTGACAAAAGAAAGAATTGTCCAAGGTGGGAAAACACTTCAAAAGAAAAAAAAAAGACACTTAAGATCTGAATTTTTCCCAGGAGGACTGTATGGAGTGACTACACGTACCTTGCTTTAAAGGACCACACTTTATTTTATTCATGTACCAAGGGAAAGACCAAATCAACCACAAACTCCCTGCTGCAATGGTTCAGCCTGTACTATATGCCAAGAGCTGGGCTTTCATCCATGGTGTCATCCTTCTAGTGGGTTCCTCAATAAAGGTCTAGCCTAGAGCTTTGCAGACTGCCACCCAGGCTCCACCACCTCAAAGAGAGGAGACCAAGGTGCTGGGACCTCTGCTGTGCCCTACTGCTGAGCCCGTAGCTGATGGAGGACTCGAAGACCAGTGAGAGAGGGGCAGAGACCTGGTACTGCCCAGGGAGCGATGGTGAGAGCTTTCCCCCCCTGCCACCACCTCCTGAGTGTCTGAGCTGGCTGTCACACACTGCTTCATTTCCCCCAAATGATGTCATTGCTTGAGAGCAAATACTAAGATGTTATCACAAAAAGTTTACACATGTGCACCTCACTACCAAAGGGTCTTCAGTTTTTCATGTCACTTATATAAACATGCCTTCAGCCACCACAAGAACTGCAACTCCAAAGAGCAAAAATTTTAATTCTGTTCCGGAAGATTGCAGTTTACTTAAACACCAACTAGCTTTGTCCTGGCAGGCTAGGCTAGGATTGCTCTGGTATTTTACTGTAGCTTAGTGTTTGATGATCAGTTTATTCCATCAGTTTTTTTCAGGCAATAAATACTAGCTGTATGTGGCAAAGCATCTGGAGCTATTTGTTAGTCCAACACACAAGGGAAGCAGAACAGTCAGCATGACCATGGTCTAATTTTGAGGGTAGGTTTTATTTATGTCAGCTGGTCAAACTACGTCCTTTCATGCACTGTAACTGTAAAAATAACTGCAGTAGTAATGGTCCATCAATAAGGTAAATTGCACCTCCAAACAGAAGAAAAGGCATTGCACTTTCCACAATGAGCACGTAGATGATTCTGCATGGTAGAGGAGAGAATAGCCATGAGATTTAGTACAGCTTCAGCAGAAGCCATTTCCAGTTCCTTGGCATGGTACTGAACCATGGGGGCTAATTGCAAGGCAGCCTGCAGAGCAGTTCATCAATATAGGTGTAGCGTAGCTTGTGAGAACAATTTTAAAACCATTTTTGTTGCTTAGAAATTTGGGAATATAGAAGGCAATATGACTGCTGTAGCATAAAAATACAGCATGGTATAGTCCATGCTTGCTCTCATCAGCAATTAGACAATGAGAAAAGCTTGTTTTCCAAGACTTTCACACCTTAAAAAGATAGATCTTGATAGCAAGTGCATTTCATGCATTATCAGCTGTATATCAGCTCCTTTTTCAGCTGAGGAAGTAAGCAAAGACTTGTTGAAAAGAATGGAGCTTGTTTTTCTGATGACTAAAGCAATATCAAAATGTTTCTGAAGTTTGCCTCTTGGTATACAATTAGTTGAAAGGGGAACAGGTCTGCATAAATATTTTCAAGATTGAAGCGAATTGTTAGCCGTGTTTGTAAATATAATCAGTATACTACCATAAAACTGTCTGTAGTTTGACAACATATCATGATGTGAGGCTGGTACCACTAAAGTTAACTTTTGAAGAAACCACTCTGCCTTCAAAGCAATAGAAAAGGGAATTACTGAATGCTCGTTTAACTCATAGACTGCAGAAACAACAAGGCATGCTCTCACTAAGACATCAGTTTAACTTTAAAGTCTATAGGACAGGAGGTTTCTGTCACACTTCCCTCTCTGCCAGCAGATTGTTCATGTCAGCCTTGACAACTGGGAATTTTTGAGGCACAGAGTATTCAGTTCTGCACACGAAAGCACAAAGAAACTTAAAACGTTCTGCAGATATAACAAATGACTTTTCTATATTAGTTTATATTTGCTAAGTTGTAATTCTTAAGCCTCTTAAAGATGGTGAAGATGCAGATGGGTGAATGCTGTGTTTTTAATACTAAAAATGACGACTATCTTAAAAATAGAACAATCTCATCCTGTATGTGCTGAAGTTTGACATAATGCATTAGCTGATGGTTAAATTACAACAAAGAAGAGATGACAGATTACTTGTTCATAAGAGTAACTCTTCTCTGAAAAAAAATATGCAAAATTATTTAATTCACTGCCTCACATTTGTTCTCAAATAGCTGAATTCACATTCTGATTTCTGAGAGGAAAATTTTTATTCACTATTTGAACTACATTTTCTGAAGGACGGAAAAAGATTACTTTGAAAACTGTAGACGTGTGCAAAAGGGTGAAACTTCTGCTTGATTTATGTTTGTTTGTACCATGTATGTGTGAACTGAAATATTAAGTAAAGCATGTACGTATGTTGGGGAGGGCATCAGGAATCCCGTATTAGACAAGGTCAGGTTCTATTTTCAAACGTCTTAATTTTTCAGAATTCTAGCTTTCTCTCTCACACTTAATAATTATGGCATTTGCTGTATAAATTCCTAACTCAAATATATCAGCAGAAAGATGACCTTGCCAGATTGCAGAAATATGCTAAATATTAAATCCCTTAAGGCTCAGGCTTCGCTCACACATGCAAAGAAGTTTCAAGAAATGATTATGAAATACAAATATGCATTACAGTTACACTGAACTTACATAATATCTTAAACAAGAAAGTAAAAGTTTATAATAATTTTATATGTCACAGCCATAGGAAAATTCAGGAAAAAAAACATCCTGGGATGCTAAGGGAAACATACTTCTCTAAAGGATCCCCTATTTTTCATGTTGTCCCTTATTTTCACCAAAGAAAGGCAGTACGTCTCTTACCAAAGATCTCTGTCACTCATTTCTCCTTAGCCAGATGCCAAGGCAAACAGATCAGCCACCAGTTCCTCCAGCTATTCCTCTCCAGGAATTCAATTAGAGAATATGACTGCTTGGTGAATATACTTCCCATTAGCTTCCCCTGGACCTTGAACTAAGCTTCATTTGTAAAGCAGAAATAACCCACTCAGGAGGGTTCTCCAAAGAGTAATTTCTTTTAAAGGTCATGCACGCACTTTTGAAAGAACTGAACACCTGCGCATGAGGAATTATTAGAGCTCTTACGTGAAATGCAGATTTTGTACGCATGAAAATATCAAATCTAAATGCTTTTGTCTTCCAGAATTTTTAAAATGTACATGTCTTTGTACCCACATGGGCAATATGTATAGCTAAACATGACCATTGGATGTGCTGGCCAGAAATTTGCTTCATATCTAAGTATCTCATATCTAGCATCTTTTTTAATTGATTGATTGTCCACAGAAGAGAGCTGAAAATAGCCTGTTCCCTGACTGACAGTTTAGTTAATGAACTTACTTAACTAGATAATCCTGTAAGGTCTGAAGTTAAATACCATAGCTAAGAAAAGGTATTACCCCTGTTTTTCTCCTCGCTCTGACTTCACTAATTGTAACAGTTCCAAGACAAAAGACAAAGGTTATAGCCCAGTGCCCAGAAAAAATCCCAGCTACTTAAATTGTTCCATTACTGAAGTACAAAGACAATCATCCATCAACATGTCGACAGAGTTTTAAAAGGTGGCTCCTCATTCTTTCCAGGAGAAATAGTGCTTTCTACATGACTCTGGAAAATACGCTAAAAAAACAGAAAAAAAAAAAAAAGAAAAAAAAGAACTTTTAACCCCAGAGAATGAGACTTGCTTCTTATTTTAGCAATGCAGCTGTTACCAAGGTAGGTAGCAGAGATGCAGTACACTTTTCTAAAACTTCAGCTGAATGCAGAGCCTCTCATGTTGCACTAAGTGGGAAAATAATACGGTTATTCTGCTGAACAGGGTATTTAGAAAGAAATCTCTCTTAGATCAATTAATTTGGTTGATTATACGTAGGCAAGACACAGATTTCTCCAAAATATTTTGTCCTGGTTAATCACAGAAGCACAGTGTCAGGCTGTAGCAATGAGCTCTTTTTCCTTCTTTCTTTTCAGGTTAGAGAAAAAAAGACTCTGTAAAAATTATCAATTTCTCACTGACGATTTCCAACAGATTTTTGACTGTAAAATGAAAATCTCTGAATTGCTATGAAGGGAAGTCATAAATATCCTGGGTTATATAACAGCCTCATATCCTGATTAGAAGTGATATCTTCAGTATCATTTACTAATTTCTCATTTTTTCCAAGTTTGGTGAAAACTGGTTTGCAAGTAGTCCACCTCCAACGCCTGGCCTGTGTTGAGGGATTTATTAGATGTGTTTCCAAGTCTCCATTAACTGTGACTTTCCAGTCTATTAACTATTTACATCTGGTATCACATAAGCATTTCTAACATAAGCACTGCTGTAGTGAATGTAGATGCTATATAAATAAGGCAGGAGTAATGGATTGGATCAACTCCATCTGGAAACAGAATAAACTCCTCTCTATCTCAGGCAGGAGCTCTTTTCATAGGACCAAACCGAGGTGAGCTTCTTGCTGGAGAAAGAGGCTGGATACTTTTCGAGGCTAGATACTTTCAAGGCTGTGTTGGAAGGCAGCTTGCTGCAGCCACTGAAACCTGCAGCAGGACCTAAATAGGCAATGGGTCAGCTTAGTTTTCCCTCCAGAAAAAGGGATTTCAGCGCCCGGAAAAGGTCTTGTTGCACCAGAGCACAGCTTTAAAGCTGGACCCTACTGAGCAGATGTGTCCCGTGTGACTGCAGAAGCTGAGGATGTGTTCCCTCGTCGAGCTCAGCCATTTCTTATAGAGCAGGGATGGCAGCGAGGAGCTCACAGGAGCCCATTCACAGGCATGAAGATTACCAGGCTGCTGTACTCTTCCCCTGATGAATGCAGGCACCTGACATTCATCTTGCACTTTGCAGTCCCAGAAAAATATCTGTAGTAGCTGTACCTCAGCAATACTGTTGCACCTGCCAGGAATTACAGGCACCACTGCTCTGAGCTTTCAAGACACGGAGCAGGTTTGAGATTAATTCGAACAGTAGTGAGGAAAATACCTGTTCCATAATACTGTTTTTTTCTCAAAACTCTCCTCGCAGGCAAATCTTGCAAAACTGCTAATAGATGCAGATATATAACAAGACAAAAATTGTTTGTTTTGATTTTTGATGCAACAGACATATCAAAAAACAATCAGATGTCACTGCAGCTATGTTTATAAATGGATGGCTAATAACTGGAAGCTGGTGCAAATTAAGTCAGATTTATTTTGCTTTAGGTGAAAGCTTGTTAATAACAGTGACATGCACTACGAAGAGAGGCGCTGCTAAACTTCCCTGCTTGGCAGAAACCTCATCCATCACAGAATTGCTGAAGTTGAATATAGCACATTTACACAGTCTGTGAAAGATTTGCAAAAGCACCCAGGAGATTAAAGTGCATAAGTGCCAATGACTTTAAATGGTACTTGCTCTTGCAAATTTCATCCCCTGAGACTTCAGTAAACTTAATAACGCACAAAAATACAGTCTGAAGTGCGATCCAGCTTTACATAGGCTTGGCAAGTCTTGCTTTTGTTTTAATTTGACTGACATTGTAAGGAGAAAACAAAAATGACTACTTTTTCAGAAATTACCAGACTGGAAAGAAGCTTTTATAATAATACTTAACTCCCAGGCTCACTAATACAAGTGTTCCTAAACGCCAACACATAAGATGTTTTTCAGTGGAAATCAACAGGTTAGTTTCTGTCAGAGAATCATATCATAGAATCATAGAATCGTCCAGGTTGGAAAAGACCCTTAGGATCATTGAGTCCAACCGTTAACCTATCGCTCCCAAGTCCATCTATACCATGTCCTTGAGCATCACATCTATCCGTTCTTTAAATACCTCCAGGGATGGAGACTCAACCACTTCCCTGGGCAGCCTGTTCCAATGCTTGACCACCCTTTTGGTGAAGAAGTTTTTCCTAATGTCTAACCTAAACCTCCCCTGGTGCAGCTTGAGGCCGTTTCCTCTCGTCCCATCACTCGTTACTAGGGAGAAGAGACCGACCCCCACCTCGCTACAACCTCCTTTCAGGTAGTTGTAGAGAGCAATAAGGTCTCCCCTCAGCTTCTGCTTCTCCAGGCTAAACAACCCCAGCTCCCTCAGCCGCTCCCCATAAGACTTGTGCTCCAGACCCTTCACCAACTTCGTTGCCCTTCTTTGGACACGCTCCAGCACCTCGATGTCCTTCTTGTAGTGAGGGGCCCAAAACTGAACACAGTACTCGAGGTGGGGCCTCACCAGTGCTGAGTACAGGGGCACTATCACCTCCCTGGTCCTGCTGGCCACACTGTTCCTGATCCAAGCCAGGATGCCATTGGCCCTCTTGCCCACCTGAGCACACTGCTGGCTCATGTTCATGCGGCTGTCAACCAACACCCCCAGGTCCTATTGAGCCAGGCAGCTCTCCAGCCACTCCTCCCCAAGAAGAGACAAGCAAAGGGAATTAACTGGCCTTGACTAATCATCTCACCTAAAGAATACCGCTGCTGACAGAGCACATGAAAATGGATTCACAAGAGGGAATAACATAGCCTAAAGTGCGCAAACAGAAGTAACCTTTTAAAGTTGATTCACATCAGAGGTCTCAGCCTACTGTCTAAAAATAATAATGTTGACTCCAGCAACCCAATCAAGCCTTATTTGTAGTTTATCAACAGGAAAGCTATTCATCTGGGAATGTTTTAGCAAGAAGCAGCAGGGAAATCGAGAGAGTGAAATTTGGTTGCTAGGGCAAAGAAAAAGCAACACAAGTGCGTGCCTGTTCATGCCACAATAGCTAAGGCACTCCCTGAAAGACTCACAGCAGCTGAGAAATCAACTTTCTGTGTAAATGTGTCTTCCTTGGCCATCTGGTTTCGTATTCCTGAGATGCAAAACATTTTTCAGTGGCATTTTGCAAGTTCTAGATCCATCACCTACGTATTGTCAGCTATTTCCAAGGCAGAGAGTTGGAAGGACACTCCACAACTGGCAAGCAGGCTGCTGCTCTGCCGCAATGTGAATTGCAAAGGGCTCTGGGTGATGTCTTCAAGGTTTTCTGATGAATATCCTTTTGAATGAAGCAGTCGCTTCCCCCCCACACACACACACTTTGCGACCTGTTTTGTTATCACTTAGGTCTTGTTGTGTGGGAATACAATACACCTCACCAAAGCTGCCGGTGGGCTGCTCACCCGTGCCTGCAGGCATGCTGCATCCGCCAGCAAGAGCAGGCTGTGGGGAGGCTGAGTTTTACGAGACTCTCAGACAAACACGGAGTGATAAATTTTGAGGTGGTAACTTTCAGTACTGGCAGTGAGGAAGCAGATCCAATAGTTTTATCTCACCTTTATGCAGCACACCCTCACTTGTGCTGCAGTCCTGCAGCCCAGCCCCCTGCTCCATGCTGCTGGGCTGCTTGCGCAGAGAGGTGGCACATGATGCAAACAAAATTCAAGGGCAGAAACAAAGTGTAAGTCGGGCGCTGGTGCACCCAGGGCTGTTCTCCAGTGCCTGCTTTCCTGTGTAGCAGCTGCACATCGCTGGTGTACATTTGAGCCAGAGCTCTGACTGTGCGTTGGCACTGAAGGAATGCTGTGCAGATGAAAAAGGGATGTTTATCATTTTGTGTTTGTTTCCTCAAAGGAGAATTGCCTGCTTCTATGCAGGCAAAAAATGTCATCAAGAGAATTCCCCTTCTCACTGGATACTTTCAGGATTTCCTTTATTCTTTTTACTTTTACTCTCTTACTTTTTTCTTTGTTGCTAGTCCTAACCTTGAAGTTTTGGCAGCTATAAACTATAAATACTATTGAAAATTACTTATTTAAATTAGTCTTATTGACTACAAAGCTTTCAGGATTGCGATTTCAATGTGCAGCACAGAATCAAGGTAATGGACTTTTAATTCAGGTGATGGGCACTAACTCATGTACATATGTAAGAACGGAGCAAACGTAGGTAGCTTTCCATTGCCAAGAAAAACTTACATTAGTGGAAAGTGCTTCTTTAACTATGAAACAGCTGTTTACTTCTTTTGTATAAAAGTATATAGAATATGATGCATAATGCATGCTTTTCCCTTGTGTGCATCCGCACAGCAATACTGAAAAAGAGCAGAAATAGAGGAGCTAATCATCCATCTTTTTGCTATGCGGCAGATGTCAATAAACTGGAGTTTGTGTTCCATTCTATTAAAATCCCAATGTCCCAGGCAATAACCTATCTTTCAATAAACACAGGTCTAATGTCCATTGAGATGTGAGCTAATGCTGAGTGGAAAATGACTTCTGTGTTGACCTACTTCCAAATTGTATTTTATCCTTTTTCATTTACCAGATAAAAAACAATTGATTGCCTTAACTTATCCTTTGTAAAGAAAAAGCCTCTATGATCAGGGGAATATTGATGGCAGAAGAATTCTAGTGGAATAAAATTGCTTTCCCTCTGAACATTGATTTTAATTTCTCCGAATATGATGTCTCCCAATTCACTTTTTAGGCCCTAGATGCAAGAGATGTTTCGGGCGTTCTCCAGAGACTGTAGGTACCATATGTCAGGGGAAAGTCTAGAGGGCAAACTACAGCATGACTGATCAAATACTGAGATTTTTATTTTTAACTCTAAGACAGAATTTACACAGCACAGCTGTGATCCCTAAATGCTTGCCAATTGCCTTGCATAACTTGAACACATTGCAATGCCTCAGCGTTTGCAGTGTTGCCCAGGTATCCCCTAAAGACAACACTATACTGTTTAGTTTTACATAACTGAATGGGAAGTATCTAAGTAATTCATTATATCAGCAAAAGAGTGAGTGGGAAATGAAATGCTCCAGCTCTTCAACATTAGGCAATCAACTCCCTTCCCCGCCACCGTTCCCCCTCCACCCACCCTTCCTGCTGTAATTCTCTACCCACACCCTATGCCTCCTCCTTAATGCACTGTCATTACATATATCCCCTTCACCTTTCCCATAACCCTTCCCTTTCCACTACAGCAATTGCCTTCACTCACCCCTGCTCCCACGCTTTGCTACTATCTCCCACCAGTGTGTCCACTTTGTCCTCTTCCCCAGTTGCTGGGGCCCGACAAGCAGTGCTCAGTGCTGGGACCACTCCGGGCTTTAGGGGAGTGTGTTGACTCCACAGCCCTGTGGCTGATCAACTAAAAGGTCTACTGCTGATGCTTATTTTTGGCCTGCCTGCTGTTTTGGCAATGAGGCTTGCCAGTTCAGGTCAGCCAGATGCCCAGCCAGGCAGGCACATGTGTGCTCCCATCAGCTAATGAATTACCCTGCAAGCAAGCCCCACCTCAAGGCTCTGCAGGACCGGGCTGAGTTTTGTCTAAATATCTGCTAATCATCAGAGATATAAAACAAACAAACAAAACATAGTCTTACAAAGGGCACTCATGTACCTCCATGTGATATTAAAGTGGGGACCAGACACATTTCCCATGTCTGCCTTGCAGGCAACAACAGGCCTGTGCAGAAGTGGGGAAAATGGGACTGCACCAACCCTGGGCAGGAGCACGGCACAGCAGGGACGTGACCAGCAAGGGCCCTGCTGCTGAGAGGAGCCAATTTGCTGCCACCACAACAACTGAGTTTGGCCACACCAGGAGGAAGATTATGGGTATGCCCATGCCACACAAAGAAATGTGTCACTGTGGCTCATGTGTGTGATCTGAACTATTTTAATGTGTTTGGAAGAGATGCCAGTCTTCTGCAGGTGTGTCAGTTTTTCCCTTGCTGTAGTTATTGTTGTTGTTGTTGTTGTTATTAATCATTGCCACCATCTTGTGGTTACTTTTTTATATCATTCACTGTATGACATGTGGACATGGCTCCCAAGAAGAAATTACAATGGTTAAAGAAAAACAGTGATATAATTTTGCCAAAAGCTGCAAACTAAGTACAGAAAGTCACTATACTTTGTGTACTTGATGAGGCCAACAGCTCATCCCCTCATGCACCCCCTCTCTGTCACATTAGTCCTGAAGACTTCAGTGGGAATATTTATGGTGGAAACTACTACTGAATATGAGTAATAGTATCAGTTTGGCCTTTGTGAAGGAGCATTAAATCACAACACAGTGAGAAGGGGCAAGAGTCCTCAGGCTTATTTCAAGAGCTATTTTTAGATATGGAGATTCAGACTTTTCTTATGAAATAATTAGTCATCACAAGTAAAGGCAAGATAACTTTTGAGAATAAAATAGGAAGTCGTTGAAACCTTTTCTGAGCTTCCAAAAAAGTTTGATTTAGAAATCATTGAAATCTCTGCACCTGACTGTGATAATTTAGTAATAGGAAAGGGGAAAGCACAAAAAAAGTCTGAACCAATTACCATTCCTCCCTGATTTGGAGGCCAAAGAACTGCAGACAAAGACATTTACCTGGATTTCTGTATCATACCAGGATTGCAGAGGTACAGTGGGACTATAAAATTAAGAAAGGTGTTTTACACCCAATATAGTCTCTTGTAGAAAAGAAGGGGAAAATCCTGACTAGACAGAGAGATTGCAGAGAGGCTCCATATTCATGGGAAACGATGTTCTTGACTGTAAGACAACAAAATAATGCTGTCACAAAAAATGCCAAAAGCCATGTAAATTTGTGGTAAGGGGATCATCACTTGTAAAACAATCAAGATAATTATGCTGCTGTGCTTGGCACTGGTTACGTTTCATTTGGATAGATGCATTTCATTTCAGGCACACAGAAAAACTGGCAGAGTTCAACTGAGAATAACAAAAAATGAGGAAAAAGGTTGGAAAAGGAGACCTACGAGATAAGGTTAGGGAAACTGGGTATAGCTGGTCTGGAACAAATTAATCTAAATGGCAGGAGGGAGGATTTAGGTTAAGTATAAACCAACCTTTATAGCTTTAAGAAAAGTTCAGCCATGGAACAAGCTGCCAAGGAAGGTTTTAGCCTCACCATCAATAGAGATACTAAAAGGCAGGAGGCCATCTGTCAGGGAGAGTTTAGGGATTAAAAAAAAAAAAAAAAGAAAAAAAAAGCACTGCCACAATTTAAGAGTTGAGCTAAATAACTCATTCATGACTAGACTTCAATGGACTAGAAGTAGCATGGCTTCTCTTTTTAGGGTAAGTAAGTTTCTAGATCTTTTCACTGTGAAGATTGTCTTGATCGTATAAACCAATACAAGTCAATTCTGTTGATTTCAGGTTGGGAAGGATATCTGCATTTGAATATTTACAGGAGATAGATGTCTAAATATTAATTTAATCATATCAATAATACACTCTCCTTTTTTTCCCCTCAAGCTTTGATCATGTGTATAGAGCTGATATTTTAAAAAAATATTTAATTTAGGCTAAACCATAATTAAAACCTGAAGTTTGTTGTATCCCTTAGAACTGCAAGTAAATAACGGGCCAGCCCAGACCTGTCCAGTGACCTGGGGCTTGTGATAACCACATTCAAAAAGATTTCAGATCAGGTGAAAACTGTGGTAAGTGGTAAATGATCAATAATGGATATAAAGGTGTTTCTACATTGACATACAATCATGGCACTGAGATGACACTGGAGTGTGAGCATCTCTTGCAGCCTTGTGGCAAACTGCTGACTGTCAGGAGACACCTTAGGAAGCTTCTGCTTGCTGCAAGGCATCTGCTAGCTTGTGGGTCTTAAGGAAACATTAAGCAACCTAGCCCAAACAGCCTTCGGTGGTGATTCAGCTGAACCACTGGGACTTTATTTAGTTTGGAAATTTCCAGAGTCAGCTGCCAGGGCTAAAATGGGAGCTGGCAGGTAATGATTGAGGGTAGCAGAGGGCACCTAAGACACCGCTCAGATGCAGAGGCCTCTGGTTATGCCCATATGAGAGCACCACCACAGAGGGTGAGATGTGCACCACAGACACGTCCCAAACGTGGGCCGTTACACCGCCTGGGTGAGTACCGTGTCCTCCCTCCTCCACACACACACCCCTCAAGCTTTCGTTTTCATGAAGGAGAAACTGTGACAAGCTCCACCTGGTCTTCTGAGGCAGATGAGCAGGGACCATGGCCATTGGCAACACTCGCCCTATCTTGTGGGAATGCTCGACATTCCCTCCGGTTCCACTGGGCTTCGGGCTGGTGTTTGGGAAGCGCCGGGTGGCAGGTAAGATTCACCAGGCTACATAAATACCCGCTGGCAGTGGCCAGCTTTGAGCCTGTGCTCCTTTAGACGTGAGCCCTGAAACAGGCTGGACACGAGGAGTCAATTACCTGAGCTGAAGAGAAATCACCTTCAGATGGCTCAGTAAGTTTCGGCAGCACTTGCCCTTCCCAGCTGTGCTCCTCTTTTCCTCAGAGATTTCCCTTCCACCTGTCTGCTTCCATTGCGTACTCCGATGGATGCCTTTGCTGACATATTTGGGCTGCTGTGCTCGGGCGACGTAATTTGGAGCAATTTCAAGCAGGCTGAGGCGTTGCACTGGGGCTGGAGCAGAGGACAGAGCCGCTGCTGACGCCCGTTCCAGTGAGCAGGCTGGTGGGCATGCCCCGCCGCCAGGAATCCAGCGGGCACCCTGCTGCACCTGCCACGGACCTGCCTGGGGGATCCTGCCAATTTCTTGGGCTCGAAGCACGGCATTGATCTGCGTTGTGCTGCAGCTCAGGTGACTGAGGGCAAACAAGCCAGGGAAGGGGAAAGTCACTGGTATCCATGGGGCCTCTGACCTTCATACGTACGACCAGAAGCTATCTACGTCCCTCTCTCCTCCCTGGGAGGACAGGAAGACTGCAAGGCACAGTGGCGCTGGCAGCTCCCTGAGGCCAAGATCATCAGAGCTCCAGCCAGGAGCAGGGCAGCCAGGGAGCACCAGGGTAACTCCAGCCCCAGACATCAGACGCCTCCCTTGGGATGGGCCAAGGCCAGGACATGGGCCCCAAGGTGGGCCTTGCTCAGCCAGGGCCCATGGCTGGGCCAGGCAGGGCTGTGGGGAGCTGGAGACTGGCCCTGCTGTGGTATTGCTGGGGAAGGGGCTGATGGCCCCCGGGGGCTGACATGGGGTCCTGGGTCATGGTCAGGGTGGGGGGAGCCCCAGGGGTGGACAAGGACAGTCAGGGCTGTCAGTGCCTTCATGGCCTTGACATGACCTTCCTCTCCTCACATATCTCAGGAAGCATTCCATAAAACTAAGGAGCAAGGAATGGGATTTTTCATGTAGAAAAAACTGATATAACAATTTGTCATGTCATTTTTCATCCCTCTTTTCAGGTGATAAGTAAGGACATTGCACAATAGAGATACCGTTGGAGTCCCACTGGTGACACCCCACTCCTGTGAGAAGTAGATACGCCATCCCACCCTTTTGGCTCCCGTCCCTTAACCAGTTGTTTTTCAGCCAGAGGACCTGACCATTTGTTCCCAGACTGCTTAATTTCTCTAAGAGGCATTCACAAGAGCCCTTGTCAAAACTTCTTGAAAATCCAGGTGCACCTGGGTTACCATTACCCAACCATTTACTCCATCAGTGACCACCAGTGACAAAATTTGTGAATCACAGCTGCTGTTAGGCTGGTGTTGATGTATTACAGTTGTATTACATCATATCATAGTTTCTCTCAAGCCATCTAATGAAGACAGTCTTTGTAAATCTCTGAATCCTCCTAGAGCCATTCCTAAAATCTGTTCTTAATTCGCCACCACCTATTCCCCTGGAATTGAGGCCAGCGTGCACAATGGGTTGAACAAGGCGGCTGCTGTTGTGTATCTGAGCTCCTCTAAAATATTTGAGTGAATCTCATCCAGTCCTGGTGATCTGTTGTTATTAATTTTGTCAGTTTACTCCAAACTCTCTTCTACTGAGATTTCAGTTTACAATGAATTCCTCAGGTTGAGTTATCACAAAAAAGACCCCTGTTGTGGGAGCCTCTGCTCTGAGCTTTTAATGCAAGATTCATTTCTAGTTTCTGCAAGGCCCCTGCTTCCCCACATCCCCACAGTTCTCCAGTAGGCTACCAGTCTGAAAAAAGTTTCATTTATAACTCTGTACCTTCAGTAAGCTGCCGGATGGCTTTGGCTTGCCTTTCTGTGTTTAACTTGTTAGAATTCACATCTTTTGCTATTTTCCTCATTGGGGCGTTCTTGTGCTTTCTGATGGCGTTTCTTTACTTCTAATAGTCTCCTTTGCTGTTTACTTCTATAGGTTATTTTATGGTCCAGGCAACGATGTGAACAAAGGATTTCTAAGGCTCAGGCAATTGTTCAGATCATTCAACTGTAGGTTATCCTCTTTTGGGACAATCTGACAGTAATTTGGAGCAGAAGCAGTATGGATGTGTCTGGGGAGGGTGTGGGTGTATGTGGTGGGAGTGATAACCCTGTTTCCTGCAAAACCTACTGCTCTGAATAATCTTTCATGGTACCTACAGAAACTTTTGCTTTATCGGCACAGATATCCACCTAAGTTGAGTTTTGCTTTCCATGACTTGGTTATTCCCAACTAGGTAGTGTCAGTTAACTAGAAAGCTCAGTAAGTGTTTGGAAAAGACCCATATAATACCTGGAATGTGTAAGTGTCCCCTTTTTCCTATCTCAGTGAAGCTCCTGGTTGAATCAAACTCCTTTCCTCACCTCAGCCATATCCAGACAGGTCTTTGAAAAGTATGAATTAGTGGTAAGAAAGGAAATTAAAAACTGCCACCTTGGATATGAACAAAAGATCAATGAAAAGCAAGACTCAGGAGTGAGAAAGCTCTCCTCTCCCGGGAACATGAACTGAATCAGTGATGCAAACACATTTTCATAAAAAGGAAATTGTCTGACAGGGGCAGCCACATTTAATCCAAATTTCATGCCAGTTCACTACTTCCTCATCATGTTTCACTGTATATTAAGACTGTATTTGTAAGATGCACTCTGAACTTCACATTAAAGAATAGCCCTGCTGCTGAAAGAGCCATAATTCATTTACTAACAGCCCTTGTTGCTCTGCTTCAAGAATGTAATTGTATTCTCTGTGTCCCAACCATATGATTATTCCTGTTGTGTAGGAAATTTAAGTCCAAGGAATGTCAGATTGAATATAAAAGCCTAGTGCTTACCCATAGTTTTTATTCAATTAAGTAGCCATTACACAGCTCATGCTATTTCAAATGACATAATGCAGAACGCAAATGCAGTCCGTTATTACAGATATATGTTCACCTAAACAAAACGGCACCAACACAATCCAAGCTCATTACAATTTTTAAATTATTACTCTAAGGTGATTATTATATGGTGAGCAGTCTCTGTGAAAGACAACTGGGGAATCCGTGGCCTCCACAAACCACACTTTGAGCACAGCAGCAGTGTTATTTGAGGTTTATTTGTGAAATTCCTAAATGCAGAGAAACAGTGCTGCTAAAATATGCTCCTAGAGTGAAAGCACTGAGCTGCAGCTTGAACTCTGACATTACAGGTGATGTGTGGTAAGTCACGCGTAGGGCTGGGACCTGACATAGTCAGAGGTGCTTCAGGCAGGGTCTGGGCAGCATTTAGATGTTTATACTCGAACTAAGATCTAAAAAGCCCTGTCCATTCCCACCCAGTCTTGCTGTGCTTATTAAGCACCTCACACGTTGTCTCTGCACATGCCTTCTACATCGCCCACAGGATCCAGAAGGCTTCCTCTGCTCAGCATCACCATCAGGTTTGGGCTCCTCACTAAATTGTTGCCAAGCACCATCAGTGCTTTAACCTGCCTAAGGCTGAGGGCCTTCCCTTTGCCATCCCGCAGCCTGCCTTTCAGGCACAGCTCTGCACCCCTCCAGTATCGCTGCTAGGGTGGGCTCTCATGGGAAGCGATTGCCACCAGCGTGAGATCCTTGCTTTCCCTCTATGCCTACCCCTTGGTTGTAGCTTTACATGAAGCTCAGTTTACATGAAGGGACTAACGTATGACTAAAAGGACTATGTGTCCTTTGCCCTGGTGATCAGAATACTCCTGTGGGAGATGGGAGAGGAAAAAATGAATCCCTCTAGGCAGAGCTGGGAATTATACCTGGATATCTCACACCTGAAGGAGACCCAGCTCCAGCCTGTTCAGTTAACGGTGGGCAGGCTGTTACCACTCAGCACGCCTGCCTCTGTCAGCCTGGAGGTGAGGCTCGCGCTGCCTTCTTGGAGAACCACTGCAAACACCGGTCCTTCAGAAAACGCTTCTGTCTCTGATTTCCCTAGAGACAAAGATGCCTACTGCAACCCTTAAATCTCCCAATGAAGCCAAGAAGAGGATGAGATTTTTTTTACGCGTCTCTGTAGTGTCTGTCCCACTTGCTCAATCTAAATAGCTCCTTTTCCTGAGTACAAGGTACTTGTTTAAACCTTTTCTGAACCTTCCTTGTGTACTATATGGGCAGCCAATTCCCGATCAGGTCTGAAGCCAGGCAAGATCCTTACTTAGATCCAGCCTGAAACTCATCTGTTATTGTTTTACAACAGGGAGAAAATAGAAACACTTCCCAATTTAAAACAGACATTGTTGTGGCTGCTTTTTGTTAACCAAAAACTGGGCTAATACAGTGATAAAGTAAGGGGCTCATATAAAGTTGAATACAGAACAGTGCAAATGGAGACAGGGAGTCTGTTACGATTTACTCATCAAATACCGAAAATAATATGAAAAGAGAGAAATTGCATAGAAATAGTTACTGATAGTAATAGTAATAGTTACTGATTATGAAGAGAGTGAGAAGCTGCATCAAAGAGAGAGTTTAGAGGGTCAGTTTCTATTTTTACAAATTAAAAAAAAAAAACAAAAACTTCCACAGATTTCTGGAATTGGGTTTTTTCTTTTGTGTCTGATTCATTATTTTTTTTCCATAACAGTCAATGTGGTCCAAGCTGGGTAACTTTGAACATTATCATGCAAAGAGGAAGGACAGGGACAATTTCCCGACTTAAGCCACTTTATCGGCATAATTGCAAGACAAAAATAAACTGCTCACTGCTTCCTACACCTCTTCCCCTCATGCCAGCTTCTGTCTGCAGCTTTTTACTTTCAGCTCATTACAAGAAAGTAATTTTATTGTCACATTTGGCTGGCAGCTGGAATTCTCCAAATGAGGTAAGCAGGGCTGAGATGCGCGCTCTCACCCTTCAGCAAAAACCTTGTAACATACGGTGCTGTTATGTCTCCAAGCTTTACATGAAGAGGAAAACAGGCATCTGGCTCAGGTTCATTTGTAACGCTGTGGTTGCTGGATTAATATGAAAAGACAGATGAAGGCAGACACTTTAATTACTTCACCCTAACTTTTTATTACAACATCAGGTAAAATGGTGAGTTACAGAGGATAATGGGCGTGAAACATCTGGGATGAAGTCACACACAAGCTCATGGTTTGTTATCTGCCAATGGGGTTTTAAATATTGATAATTTCTGTACATGCATCTTTGTGTTATTTCTGATTTTCTTGATAAATCATTTCAGGATTACTTTCTTTAAAGCTGTGAGGTAGTTACTAAGACTGGGACCCCGCTTTTTTCTTCTGGAATTTTCTGAACTGGGACTGTATTGCCACAGCCGCCCGCTCTGTCTCTGGCGCATCCATGTCTATGTCAAATTCCTCTTGAACCTTCTTCTGCCCATCTGCTCAAAGAAAACAAAACAAAACATCAAGAGTTTTTTCAAACAGTGATAACCACTGGACAGCACAGGTGAAAAACCCTGCCCCTCTCTCCTTCACACACAGAGCCATGACGATGGGGAGCATATTCAGAAAAAAAAACTGGGACCAGTTTCGGCAAACACAGCAGATCAAATCCCCCACCCTCTCCCAACGGCAGAGTCAATGTGACAGCCCGTTGGTAGCTGGTCACCAAGGAGTGACATCCAAATGGTGCCTGGCAGTCACGGAGCATCACCCTGACATCTGAGCAAGCCCTCTCCTGCCCAGGGAGCTAACAGTGAGGGGCAGAGGGACTCTCCTCTGCCACCCTGCAGGTAGAAGTTACTATATCCCCATGTTTACTCTAAAACAAAGGCACTTTAAAATATTTTAAAGTAGGGATTTAGACCCTGTTCCTATCACACCTCCTGCATTAGAGGAAGAGATAATACTTCCCAAGGCAAATTTCCATCCTTTTCACTTGTTTCCTGCCCCATCCCTTTCAACATGTACCACTCTTCCCCTTTGAATCATTTATGTTCAATCTCTCTGCCACTGCGCTGCTTCCCTCACTTCTCTCCGGGCTCTGATGTTGCCTTTCAGCCCCAATCCTTGGCTCTTTGCTTTCTTTTAGTCCCAGTCCTCAGCTTTTGGTTCAACTGCATTCGGCTTCCACATGGACAACCCAGCTGACTGCTGAATTTTGCTTCCTCCACCTACATGTTAAACATGCAGCCCTGGGAAAACTCCTGCCCTCATTGCAAAGATAACCCTAATCTGCCTGGACTAACAAAGTGAGAACACACATTCACACCACTAACCTCGTCATACCTCTGAGTTTGTCTTCTCTATAAACTTGTTTGTTAAACTCACTTATATAATCGTTGTATCCCAGTCCTGCAGTGAACGTCATGCCAGGAGTCTGTAGTCAGCTCTGCTTAAAACAGCTGTGGGAATTCACCCATTTTGAACCACTTTGCTTTTCATTCTTGAGATTAATACCTCCAGATGCTCATCCCCAAGTACCGTTAATGCAAATCAAGGGAACGCTTTCAATGTATTGTTAAAATGAAAAGAA
Source organism: Platalea leucorodia (assembly GCF_965183815.1). Taxonomy (NCBI): domain Eukaryota; kingdom Metazoa; phylum Chordata; class Aves; order Pelecaniformes; family Threskiornithidae; genus Platalea; species Platalea leucorodia. The sequence goes on from NC_138824.1 coordinate 98,268,460, forward strand.
ACTTATTCCCCACTCTCTCTCTCTTTCTTACTAGAAAATGGGTACTGTTTCATGATTCTAGCACGAGTCTTGCAGTATTTCTTGCCTTTACTTCTTGTTCTTATTCAGAACTCGATTTTTGTGTCCGTTTTCCATGACCAGAATCCACTCTAAACTGGGAAAATATTTAAAGGGAAGGTTTTGGCATATGCCATACTGATTTTTATTTTAACTACAATAACCAAATAAATGCAGCTATGTTAACATAAAAGAAATGTTCACTTAACATTTTGTTTTACTTCAAGAACATTTAAGAAGAAAGATGAAAATGTTAGAAGAAAGAGAAAGTCTGGAGAGGAAGAATAGCTTGAGAGCTTACCAAAACTTTGATTATACAGTACAATGAAAAGTTAGGTTATCAAAATGAAGATTTTATGGAAGAAAATGAATCATACTAACATTACATCACACTTCCACGGACATTAAATCCAAAAATCTGCACAGTTTGTCTAACTATTCAAGCAACACAACGACCTTAAGTATAGAAATACAATTATTGTCTTATTTCTCATGGGGAAAGGGAGGTGAAGGTCAGAAGTGACTTCCTTATGCTCATAAGCTGTTGACACAGCCAAAGAGAAAACTGAACTCTCCCATTAAAGTCCCGTTATATACTGAAACTTGAGAGTGGCTTGTTAAAGAAACAGAAATGTCTGTACCAGTTCCTAAACTAACAACTATAACGCAACAATGCTTTGTGAAAATTTTCCTATTGCCAGATACCATCTCCTCCACATTGCTGTGTACACAGCAGAGAAACTGAGATTTTTTTTTTTTTTTTAATCAAATTTCAAAAGGAATTATCATTTTCACAATGACTTAGTACCATTTTGTTGGTATTTTGGGGGGTTGGTTTGATTTGGTGTTTATGGGTTAAAAGGAACTAAGACAAGAAACCACAACATTTCATATGGAAACAAACCAAAAAAGGACTTTAAAGAGTCCTGTAAAAAACTAAGAATTTTCAGTCAGAACATGTACATATACACTTTTCATCTGAAATTTTTGAGTGAAAAAAAATCAATAGCCTGATCAGCCAGCTCTAACAGTAACCACTTTCTGATATCAGTAATAAGAAAATAAAAACTGTTTTACTTGTCCATATGTCAGAATCTTTCCTCGTCTATTAATAGGGTCCTATTAACTTTTTCTAAAGAAACGAGTATCACTTATGGAGAAATACTCTTATTTCTTATGGAGAAATATTTTATCAAAATGTTTATACTAGTAATGTAATAAGCATTTAATCAGTTTTGAAATTGATGAGACTAACGTCTTCTCATTGCTTGATGGTTTTAATTTTTTGTTGTAACAGATCTGAGTTTTAGGTTCCTCCCTAGCCACTCACTAGACACAGCTGCCAGTCTTAACAGCAGAAAACAAAAGTGGAGTTTATGCATCAATTTTAGCTTTTCAATATCTAAATTAGTGTCCCTTGGAAACGTCAATAGGGAAAGCCAGATAGATGGATGAGTAGACACAATTGCTTTCATACCTCCTGATGAAATCTGGCTTGTACAACTCACTTCCTGTTACATCCAAGTCTTAGCAGTATGTTAACTTGCAGTAGTGACTCAGCAATCTTACATTAAGATTTTATAGACTTAAGAAAACCCAGCATTTAGTATAATTTTTCTCTAGAATTTCCAGGCCAGATAATCTTTGCTTGATGTGAATCATCATCACTGCCTTAAAATCAGTTGTACTACTGATTTACCATACCTGAAGATCTACAATAATTTACCATATCTTAAGATCTATTTAACTTCCTTTTATTTTTTGACCCATTCTTGTTGAAATCAAAACCAAAATTCCTTATGAACTCTTTCATCACTAAGGAGAAATGGTAGGATGAGAAGTTTTCAGTCATGATTTAGACTTGCAGATTAAGAAATTAGAAGTGTTCAAAAGGGCCAAGACATTTATATGGGTAATGAAGAAACTCATTGTTAGCTTACAGATGGTATGGAAACATATATATAATGATTACACATACATGCATAGTATACATTACAATACAACATGTATATCATCTATATATAATATAGATTACATACCTGTGTTTTCTTTCTCCCTATGCCCATCTTTATCTTTCTATATACATGTATGGTATACCTGCATTTGAATATATAGAGAATCATAGAATCGTCCAGGTTGGAAAAGACCCTTAAGATCATGGAGTCCAACCGTTAACCTAGCACTGCCAAGTCCACCACTAAACCATGTCCTTAAACATCACGTCGACCCGTCTTTTGAATACCTCCAGGGATGGAGACTCAACCACTTCCCTGGGCAGCCTGTTCCAGTGCCTGACTGCCCTTTCATGAAGAAGTTTTTCCTAATATCCAACCTAAACCTCCCCTGGTGCAGCTTGAGGCTGTTTCCTCTTGTCCTATCACTCGTTACTAGGGAGAAGAGACCGACCCCCACCTCACTACAACCTCCTTCGAGGTAGTTGTAGAGAGCGATAAGGTCTCCCTTCAGCCTCCTCTTCTCCAAACTAAACAACCCCAGCTCCCTCAGCCGCTCCTCATAAGACTTGTGCTCTAGACCCTAATATATGTGTATATATATATAGAGAGAGAATATATATAGATAGAATATATAGATAGAATATATATGTATGTATATAGAAATACACAGACATATTTGCTTAAAGAGTTTTAAGTCCTGTGTTAAACTGAAAAGAGCTGGATGGCGTATTTCCTAAATTTTGGGAGTGTATTTTTTTGGAGTTTTTCCCAAAAAAATTTCTGTTGATGACTGTCACAACACAGATACTTTAACAGCTGAATTGTGAATCTGGAGAGAGAATTAAGTGGTGTGCCTTCTTTGGCTTTGTCTATGCTAAGGGAAAAAGATTTTACCTTTTACCTTGAGTTGCTTTACTAAAAGTAGACTAATTATTTAAAATGTAATACACCCTGCTAGTGACACTGGTTTTGTTTTACTAGTTAGTTAGAGTTAAGACCATGAGTTTGCACCCTCCATGGCAGGGGGGCTGGAACTGGATGACCTTTAAGGTCCCTTCCAACCCATACCATTCTATGGTTCTATGAATTAAGAACTGACCCACTTAACTACAGTGAAAACTCAGCCTGTGCTCGGGACCTGCACAGACTCGAGATGACCTCACTGCACCAATATGAGTGACTGAAAGCCTTTTTGCACCCTTCCTGTTATATTTGCATCACACTAGCTTTTACCTGTCAGTAGTTGTTCATATATCTCAAACATGCAGGCTATTAAGTTTGAATGCTCAAATTATGAAACTTATGCAGAGAACTGAAAGCAAGCCCATAGAAATGTCCCTCTTTCATTCACTGTCTCCTGCTCCTAGCTTTCCTTTCACAAGGGATCACTAGCTTGGAAGTGATCTGAAAACCCAGGAAATTTTCACTCTAAGCAGGCCAGAGCCTAGATAAGCACTGGCCCAGGCTTTACTCTTGGGCTTGCTTTTTTCATTCCTACTGGTGGGGGCCAACCATTCTGTCTGATAACAAGCCACCTTTTTCTAAGCTACCTTTATGTAGTAGTAAAGGTAGATCTGTATTCCCTCCCCATCCTCAGTCACACACACACACTTTTGTTGATATGCGCACTTTCTAGAGTATGTGCAGATTTCTTCCACATAGATATCTGAGGATCCCTGGACCACAGGCTCACATGAGGAAACTAGGAGGAACAAGACTGTTGTCAGTAGATTTCAATTCACAAGCTACTTGTGATTTTGAGGGATTCAGAAATAAAAAACGGTTGACAAGCACTGGCCTGCACTTTCCAATTTCTGAGGGGATTTGGTTTCATTAGCACCATAAAAAATAAACCCCCTAACCTTTCTCACTACACTCAGCTATTTCAAGGCTTTCCCTGAAAGATTTCTTCATACTTAGTCCAAATTCCCTCTCCTAGATAGTGACTCCCACTCTTCTTCTGAACATGGCATGACAAGCCAGAGGACTCAGTACGTGTTCCTGCTGGGTTCTAATCACCACCAACAGGGGAGCTGGTCATAACAAAAGTCATGGGTTGGCTGCAACAAAAGTCTAGTATCTGATGAGTTTTTCAAAATCATGTGTTCAATGTGGACTGACTGTGGCCATGTGTCAATTCAGGCAAATCTGAGTTGTGGTGGAACAAACTCTTTGGAGCACATCAACTGCTTGATGAGTCCCACCGCCATAAGGAGCACCCCATGCCTCAGCACCAGTCTGGTGCTACAGACTACTTTGCAGGACTAAAGACTGAGACAACTTGCAGGGTGCAGATTTTACTTCAGTATATGCAACAGTCATCCCAGCAGGAGAGCCTGAAACAGCATCTAATTAGCTGTTTTCCAAATCTAACACCCTGAAAGCTCATTTCACAACGTTGCAATTGAAAAAGATCTATTTATTCCATTTCCAGATGAAACATCAGAATGCTGTCTCCATAATCTGCTACAGTGCCTCATAATCTATTGCAAACACTGGATGGCTAATGAAGCTGCCTGTAACAAGGAAAACAATGAAATCTTACACACAAACCTACCCAGCAAACTCTCAAGAAATGTGGTGCAAGTGTAATTATTCACAAATATGCCTTCAGCTATTTCTTTCATTTACTTTTCAACTATAAAGTAAAATGAATTGTGACAACACTGGAAAAAGAAAAAACTGCTTATTCCATATGGGTCAAAAGCAGTCTTTTGTGACCTTTGAACACAGGATAAACAGACTAGTCTTTCCTAAAAGTGTTCATGGAAGGGCAAAAGCTGGTGGGATGGACTTGGGGGAAAAGAGGACTCACTTTTTATCCTCAGAATTTCTCCATCCTCGAGATGAAATGGAGATTACTTGTCACCTTCTGGAAAAACATTCAGCATGAAAAATTGCATGGGCTGGAGCCTCTAACTGGCATGTCATGTCTTAAGTGCTATCCTCCGCCCCTGCTCAGCCAGCCCACACCCAACAGGAATTATGGGACTATACTGAAGATGGAATATAGTCATAAAAATACTGCATTTTTCAGGGGCTAAACTGCAGCATTTGGAAAAAGACTAAATGAAGTGTGGGACAGAATCACAGTGTCCCGTAACACGCCAGAAGCGGTATTTTGCCTCAGGCAGGATCATTACCTCCCACTGCTCAAAAGATCATTCAAGCTGTGACAATCTTTATGCTACTCTGATCCCAAGCTATTACACCAGTCTGTCCAATGAGGCAGAACAGTCCCTAATTAAAGAGGACCAAAATGGGCAGGAATGTCATGGATGTTGACATTCACATGGAGCATTATCTTTATCTTTATGTAATGGGAAGAGTCGTTTTATCTGACTAGTCTCCACAAAGCAACCAGCCAGCTAGAGAAAACATATGGGTGCTCAGGTGTTAGGAGGCCAGATTTAACTCCTTACAGGTACCAGTCTTGAAAGCCAAGAGCTGACGTGACCATTCTTCCCGCTCTGTGTTCAATTGAGGGGTGAGGAAGTGAAAGACAGGGTCTCATCTTCTTCTAGGGTAGTCAATCTAGCCTTTTCCTTCTGTGCAAGGTGAGGAAAAATAACACCATAACTGACATTATGGCTGAAGAAAGGAGACAGTCTACTTCTCAACAATAAAAACTCTCCAGTCAGTTGCCAGGGACACATTACCCAGCAGGCTGGCTCTGAGCCTTTGTTTTGGTCACCCTGCTGCTCCCTAGCAGACTGTCACTTCAGAAGGCAGTTGAAAAGATGGCAATGTTGGGGGAGTGGATGTTACCCAAGCCCAAGAGAAGAAAGGAAGGTAGTATTGGCATGCAGAAGAGGGCCTTAATCTTACCTTGCCTTCTTTTATTTATTTCCTAGCCTTTTCTTTTGCTGAATGAAATGCCAAGTAGAGGCCTCTCTGAGATCATCAGCTCAGTAACTATAGTTTGTTGCTCTCTGTGGTATCAGGAACAAACATCACCCAGAGCCTTGAGCATTGCACTGGTTTTGCAACCTCACTAGCTTAGTGTATATGGCTGGCAGCTGTGGTCTGGGGAGGCAGGCTGCTGTGAGGACTTTACATCAGCGTCCCTCCAGTGATGGAATGATCCAAAGAGAATTATTTATATGAGGAGCCTGTTACAGCACAGTGCGCTGATGAAAGCTCATTAGCACAGTACTATGCATTTTGAGGGACAGACTCCATGATGCTGCTGGTGTGATCTAGACAATTCCCACTGTCTAGAATGACCTTACTGCATCAGGATATTATTGGCCTTTCTGTTAGCTCTGTCTGCCTCCTGAGTTAGTGTCTAGGCACAAACCTCTTGGAGATTACTTTTTTCACATGCATGTTCCTGATGTCACAACACAAAACTCTATGAAATTTTGGTTCAACTTGCCTAGATTGATGCAGTAATTTAAAGCCATTGGTTCTTGTGATATTACTGGCTAATCTCCAGTTTGGTGGTCATTTGCAAAAAGACCTGAATCCCTGGGAGCCTTGTAATTACTTGCTTTACCAACTCGCTAGCATAATGCTACCGCAGTACCAGGCCTCCATGCAATTACCTCATTGTGACAGTCTTGTGGCTCCATGACCTCCTCAGCCACAAGAGGCACAATCCCTTCAGTCCTCTGAGCAGCAACCATGGGGCTATGCAAGACAGAAATTCTGTCTGCTTCCCCCTCCTATCCATTTCTGCACAACTGGGTATCAAAATCTGACTGTTATATAGATAATCCAACTCAAACATTCAGCTACTTCATTTTTAAGGACAGAAATTTTCTCTAATTAGCCTAGGAATAACACAATAATTTTTCTTCCTACTCATTAAAAATGCTGCAGGGTGAGATACTCATTTTGTGACAAGGACTACATCACTACATTTGTTCTTGTTTCCTCACCTCATAATGAACTCAGACATTCAAGGGCCACCTTCCAAAGTCAAGGGCCGCCTGTTCTGTTTGAGTGTCAGTAGGCAGGCACTCGACGGTGGGGGAGGTTATGGGTTTATACAAGGGTGTTCATTTTCCATGTTCAGCTATTTGAAGGTGGAAGGTGCTGGAGAAGTGTAACGTCCACACAGCAACCATCTCTGAAACTTAAGAGCAAACCCTGGAGCTCAGCAGTCTCCTGTGACTTCAAAAGCACAGTGTGAAGGGAAATAAACGTTATCATTAGCGATCAGATTAAATGTAACAGCTATTTTTATCTGAACCACACCAACTGGCCCCTTAATATCACTCAAGGCAAACCAGAAAAGAATTAACATCTTTCGATTCAACAGTAAATTACAGTTTGGTATAAAGCAGATTACTTCATTAGGCAACCAGAATCCTTTCTTCTTCAAATTGACCTTTACTTTTGTAATGCAGTGTTGTTATCTCGAATTTGAAAAATTAGTTTTGCTGTAGAAAATAGTGGTTGTTCTTTTATCATTTTAAAAATGTTATTTCGGCATGAGGCTTTTGAACTGTCTGATTAACCTTTTTTTTCCTAGTTGTAATGATGTTGGAGAGCCGCAATACTATTTCTGACATAAGATAAAGGAAGTAGCACAAAATTATGTATATTGGGTAACATAATGAAACAGAAAGGAATAGTAATAACATACAGTTTACAAAAATTGTATTTTCAGCTAATTTGTAGCCAACTACAGATGAATTGGTTTTGCTCAACAATTAATAGAGAAACAAATATTGGTTTTTCTTTAAATGCTAAGATTATTTAAGCAATCATTCCTGATCTTCAAAATAATTAATGTATCACAGACTTTTAAAATGGCTTACAAAGGCATAACTGATGCGTAGACAGGTACATAAGTGTTAATGGGGATCTACAAGGTATTCTGGGCATGAAACTAGAGGCCGTAATTCACATCCCCACGTGGAGACCAAACTTTGTGGAAGTTTAACTAGGAACATAGCAAATTAAAATGGCCATCTTAGCTGTATAGTCTCATCCCTTACTAGCTAAAGCTGCATCTGAGGAGTGCTAGACTGCCTGGCAAATGCAATGGAAGCCTCTGGCAGCTAAAACGAAGTGGTGCTGGGGATCAAGTGCTGGCACAGTCAGGTGCCTCTGTCACTGCAGAACGATGCCCCACCAGCAAGGGTAATACACTTAGCCCTAAGTCCTCTCCTCCAGGAGAGAGTGCCATGATCCTCCTCACAAATTCAGTCCAAATTTATGGGAGTCTCTTTCTGCAGCTGCATGCATGTGATCCCCAATGTCCTAGCCAAGTTTTAAACAGGAATTGTTATGACGTGTTTTTAATTTCCTGTGCAATTTCCAGTTCTCCCTTCCTCAGTAAACACTGTGCCTTTAAACAGCTTTGCTGTTCGACTGTGGAAAGAGCTGCATTTCAGCAGTGCGTGAAGCAAGCCGCCTCCTTGCCTCACTAGTCAACTGCTTGATTAATATATGATTGGTTACTTTCCTATTATGGTAGCATTCAGGCGCTCCAAGTCATAGCTGGGAACCCTAATGTGGTTGCAAATACAGAACAGTAAATTCTCCCCCCTTCGCTGCCCCTCAGTACTATGACCTTTGCAAAGTGTCTTCAGCAATAAAGTTTAAAATAACAACAGAAGAACTTCCTCAAGGCTACCTCCTACGCTATGGCTACAACAGCACACTAGCCAAGGCCACGCTGTTGCTCAGGCACCATCCACAGCTTCTCTAGAGCATGTAATACTTGCCACAGCCACTGGCATGTCTGGGACTGTTCCAGCCTGGCTACTGTGGCCGCATAGCATGGCCAGGACCCTACCTTGCAGGCAGGGTGGTTGAGAACACCCTGGGTTTTTGAGGGAAAGAGAGTTTAGCCCTACCGATGCAAGCCTCACTGCGTCACTTTGCATCAAAGTCAGAGAAAAGGCTTTAGCCATTTTATTTTCTAATAGAGATGTAGCCTCCAGCACTTCAAAACACTTCGTAGCTCTAGGAAACTGACTCGAAATGAGTTGGCGCTTATTATTAATTATGTGATGACCAACAGTACCTGAGACCCCTTGCAAGGAAAATGTGAAAGAGGGATGTTCATCTTCCAACGTGATACTGCCTCCCTTGTGTTGTGTAACGGCCTCGCTCCCCCCCCCCGCCCCCTCTCCCTTTACAGTTTATAAGAGTAGCTAGGGAATAAGCTCAGAGAAATGGCAGCGATCACAATATGCCACACAGAAGTAGCAGAAAAGAGGGCTCAAATTCATGCACTGCCAAAGTGAGATGAGCTGGGGAAGATGGCATAGGTTACAAAGGAAAACCTGTCAATCAGAAAAAGGAGGGGAGTCAATCAAAAGAACCATGGTATGGAGTCAGAAGGTGTTTCTCTTCACACAGAAAATGAAGAAAATGAAGAGCGAGATTTTGCCCTGCTCATCTTCAAAGTGGAAAATAAGGGCAGTTTCTAGGCATCATTGTATACCGGCAGATCTCTGTTAGCAACTAATGAGAGCGCTATTTTAAGTTTTCACAGTAAGTTTAATAAAAACTGTTACATGAGAGCTTGGAAAGTCACAGTGAGAAGATATTTGCCTCTTGTAAAATCCATCACCAGTTTTTAATTACAAAGTATTTAATCAGACACTCAGCAGTGGTCAGCATAAGGTATAAGAACTGAGCTTTGCCATTCAATATTACGCTCTTAAGCAAAGGAGTCATTTCAGTATCTTCTATGCCTTACCACATCGTATCAAAAAACACCTTATAAATAAGATTATCTGTAAGAAGCATTTACTTTACTGCATAGATTAAATGCAAGAAACAAACAACTTAACTTATTTCCAAGCACTGCAACTTTTATTTTCATGAACATGGGCACTGTTCTGTGATGGTAATAAGATAATTACTTTGGCACAATCCCACCATTAAAAACTCACTGCTTTAATACAAGTATGTACCATGGTTTTTTAATATCTTGCACTATGTGCCAGCTTGGGGGTGCTTGTGGAGGCAGTTGGGCCATTCTCAAAGTCTTGCAGAGAGAAGTGGACCTTGTAAGGTTAAAAATGCCCAAGGAAACATCTGGAGTCCTTTGGAGACTGAACAAAATTGTCACAGAGTACCTGATGCTGCCCACAGACTGAGTTGAACAATCATGCTCTAAGAGATTCTTTTGGGAGTGTATTTGGCAAAATAAATTTTGTCACCCCTCCATAAAACCAAACGCATCCCATCAGTAGAGCCCCAGAGATTCAATGGATATAAACCCTAGGCTTCTGGAGAAGCTCCAAGGTAGTTCAGTCACAGCCTGAGGAAAGACCAGCATACTCTGATAGACATCGATTTACCATGAGACTCAGTCTGCCAGTAGATCTTACATGCTCCTGCACCAATTGGCTTTGTAACTTCTGCTCCAGCATCCACAAGTGCAACCAGATGTAGTGCCGGATTGATGCAGTCCGACCAGTAGTCCTACTGACTGTTCTGTATAGTGAAATTGTCTCACAAAAGGTACAAAATTTTAATGTCTCGGACTCCTGAAAGCAGTTACCCAGCTGTAGTTTTCCACCATAAAGCAAAGAAATTCTGTTGCAGGAGGGTTCTAGGAAATTTCCACTGTTTTCTTTTGCTTGGGCTGTTATCCAAACAGAATCATTAATTTGAGTTTACCGCGTCTCCATTGAATACAAAAAGACACATTATATGTTTATTTCCCCTGCAGGCTGGTTTGCTTAACTTTCTTAGGAAGAGAGGGGCACCTCAGGAGAATGCATGATAACACTGAAATAGCAGTAAGGGGGAGACATGAAGATTCTGTGGCAATATGGCTCTGAAAGAGGATGAGACGGAATTATATGCTGGAGGGTGTTGTCAGTGTATTCCAGGCTGTCTTGCCCAACAGCCATTTGGAAAGCCGTTACATGTTGTGTAGAAGCTCATTAGGCCGAACACTTAAAAAATAGATTCTAGATAAAAAGCTCTGTCCAATTCCTGAGAAACATTCACCTAACCTAACTTAGAATCATAGAATCATAGAATCATTTAGGTTGGAAAAGATCTTTAAGATCATCAAGTCCAACCATACAAAAAAAAAAACTTGCAAGTGTTCATATCGGAGCTCATCAGCAGCTCACTTTAGAAAGAAACCAATGGAGAAAAACAGGCACTCCGAGGGTGCCATCCAACTGACCTACTTTAGGCAGATGTTTTAGGATAGCATGAATGTCACCCTTGCATCCCCTTCCTATGCTGGCTAGTTCTCCATTACCTATAAAGGGAGCTCAGGGTGACTAGTTCAGATGTACACATTGGTACTTAATCAAATCAATAACATTCTCTGAGCCTGAGTGGTGCCTGAACTACACATTGTAGAATTTCATATGAACACACTTACCTGCTATTTCATGTGAAATTCTTTCTCATCAAATAAATTATTTAGCCCTTATGAAAGGTACTACACTGAAACTGTAGCAGCTAAGAAATCTTATTTTCTTCAGGAAGGAAGAAAATAAAATAGAGGCATACCTTCTCACACTACTCCATCTGTGTGCTTCCATCTCATTGCTAGCAAGGAGAGAACAGCTCACCTTCAACAGAGGGTCAAAACGAACAGTTGTTCCCTCTGCTGAGATTGCCAGTGAAGCTGCCAGTTGTGCAGCTGATCTGGATCCTCTCATGTTCCCTCAGGAGCTGACTGAACAGTCTGCCTACATTTCTCTTTTTATAGATATATAGTTGAGCAGACAAAAAACCTATATCAGCACCTCTTGCTATCCTTTCAATTTATTTCAAGGATAGCGAATTTTTGTGCATGTACATGTGTCTGCATGCTATGGTTGACTATTTCATGCTCAAAAGCCTTTTTTTTTTTAAGCGTACATCAGTAAGACTTCTTATATTTCCCTAATAAGGGATTACAGTTAACACCACGACAAGCAATATCAAATCCTTCATATGAACAAGCAGCCAAATGACAGTTGCTGTGAGAAATATAATTGAATTTGCAAGCTACTGCAAACACCAAATCTCTGCTCTGCTATTTAGCTAATAATGAGCCAGGTGATGGCTGCTGCCATTCTGCTGAAGAGTGGAGATGCTCAAAGGAACCTTGATGCACCTAGCATGTGTCAAAGGCAGGACTAAGACTACATAAAGGAGAAGAAACAAAATGGGTGAGTCAGATGTATTGGATGTGCTGGAGAAGACAGGTACCTTTTAAAAGGTATTGCTAGTCGTGCTTCTCATTGCTGATCCAAGCCAAGGAAGGCCCCCACTGACACAAGATTATAGTCTGCGTGAAGTGCACTGAAAACCATAGTGACTACCTCCTGCTACAGTTCCCCAACACGACCTCCCTCTCCTTCCTTCCTGGGTCCTGTGCAGCACCTGCAGGTAAGGAGGAGGCACAGCTTCTGCACTGAAATCTTAGCTGATGTGCACTCAATAGAGAATTCTGATTTTACAGGACAAGTATACACACATGTTCCTTAAATGCCAAAGCACACAAGTTACTGCTTCATCATTCCTTAATGGAAGAAATACAACCCTCTGCATACACCCTTGTCTTCCTCTTCTTTTTTTCTTTTCCCTCTCCTACTGTAGAAACTGATGCTAAGGTTGATAGGACTATTGGCTCTGAGACAGAATGTGAGCATAGCTCTGCTCTTCCACAAATTTCCTCTCACAGAGTAATAGAAGAGACCTTATTGGCACATAGGACAATTTACTGTTTGGCATAAGGGAGCAAAAAATGGCAATGAATAGATTCTCTAAAAGAGTGGGGAATGAATCCACAAGGGCAAGGTGTCCTTCTCAGCAGCTTGTTCATTACTTATACACAGTTACTGTATTGTGAGGCTAAAGCCTGGAATTCTAACAAGTCAATACCAAAGCTCTGTGGGATTTCTCATCCCTGACTTTAGTGTCTGTATTTATTGAGTGAGGACTGATGGTATAGGGTAATGTAATTTTCCAAGCCTTTTCAAAGTAGCAGAGATTAATGAGCAAGGTCAGGCACCAAAGGCACTAGACAGTACTACGAATCCTGCTTCTACTTTTTTTTTTTCCTTTCCCCCATCTCATAAAAAAATAAAATTCCAAACCTTCTAGGTCGCAAGCACTGACTCAGCAACATCCTCTTTTGAACTTGATGCTATTTCAGATAAAGGGTGAAGGGGTTGTTCTCCCATAAAAATGCAGTTATATGTTCTGACAAGCATCTGACTAAAGTATAGATCATTAAGACTGGGTTGCAGTGGGCTTATTCTCAGGTGTGTAGCAAGGAGAAGGAGCATCCACCTTTTTATAGCCTATGTATTGATTAATCACACCCACATATCTTTTTTTTTTTTTAATGTTGCTAAAAGCAAGCATGGTTCTCCAATAAAGTCCCAGTGAAAGAAGAATATAAGGCCATATTCCTAGCTCTTCATCTATATCAGGAGGTTATGAAGCAGGGAAGTGAAAATGGTCTCATTATCCTGACAGATGGTGCACTTAACAAACCCACACAGTACACTGAGGACGCAAAGAAAGGTTGTGCATGCTTGAAGCGCAGTGCATTTCTGAGCTGCCAATGAAAGCGGTGGCTATGAAGTACCACACTGGACCACCACCCAAGCTGCCTTCCAGCCCTCAGAGCTGTAACAAATGACTTTTGTCACCTGGAGCATTTCCTGCCTCCTCCTTCTCACTAAGGGACTGTTGGCGCTTTTCTCCCTCCCATCCTGGTCCAGCAGCACCTCCTTTTGCTTGGCAATCCCACCTAACAGGGTTCACACATGACCACACCTACTAAAGTACCCTTAGTGCAGCCACATTCACAATATACAATACAATATATTTACAACACACATGGCCTCAAAATGGAGGAATAGGAGAGAGAGAGAGCAACAGTGACCCGTATGCAGCATGTTCCCCTGTGTGTCTCTGACTGGCTTTGTGCCCTCGTACATCTCTGCCTTGTGTTGAAAAGACTTACAGTGACAGTGAAACAGAGAGAAATGGTATTAACCTGTGCAGGGATTTTGGCAGGTGGTCACTACACATGTTCATTCATTTGTCGTTTTTTTTTTGTTTGTTTGTTTTGGGTTTTTTCATTAAAAAAATCACGAATGGGTGTTGATCCTTTATCTCAAGCACAATTACAAAAAAAAAAACAAACCCTACACACACAAATTCCAAGCAATGAATTAGGAAGTGCTAGCACAGTAAAACTCAGCAAGGCTCAAAAAGAAATTCTTTCCTATAAATTTATGGTAAATTTTTTGTATCCTTGCAGATTCACAAGGTCTCCCTGAAACTCAGAAGCTGTGGTTTGCTTTTAAATATAAAATGTTTTAAATACACAAAATGCAAAAACATTTTGAAACGAAACAAAGCAAAAAACAACCTTTATTGATGTGAAGTTGTCTGGAAGAAAAGAAGGGTTCCTATTCATTCTATCTTTGTTTTCACCTCACTAAGTTTTCACCTGGTGCCTTTTAACAACTGCTATTTAAAAACAATTTTATCAGGAAGGGTGAGCATTGATTTAGCTAAGCGCTGCAATTGCAATTAGAGAGTTATTAAACCCAGTGCCAGATAGTCTAATAGACATGAAAATCTAACTGCGACCAGGGAATAAAGGTTTCCCCCCTGCTTCAATTGTATGTTTATTGCACACATAAAGCTATCTTAAAAGAATATTAAGGTTGCAAAGTTGAGCATGAAAAAGTTAGTAAGTGACAAACTACAGTGATACCATGACACAATTAATTCAGGTAATTTTGCATAGATAACTTTAATTCCAGAAAATCCTGTTTCAAATTCTTGACTTTGCAATTTTCATAGTCTTAGGAGCACGTTGTGTTTCCTAGATTTAAAGAAAAAAATTATATTCTGCTACAACATATGGACACCCACATGGTTCCTCAGCACGACTGCTTGGAACTGTTAGATAAACCACATAGACCTCTTGTTTTAATGAAGTAACTGATAGCGGTAGTAGGCTGTTGTCCTCTACTTGAATCAGCAGGAAATGGGATGAGTTGCATATTTTGCCAGTGGTTTTAATACGGCTGACAGGAAAGGAACAATGAGACAATGGAAGGTATGGGCTGCAGGCTCGGGGACTTCGTTGCTCACTGATGCCTTCAGATGTGGTGGCTATTTCTGTTCCACCTCCTCTGTATAAACTCAGGGCTAGCCCCAGCTCTTCCCCAGCTTAGATCCTCATCATGGTTCCCAGTAGACCTCAACAACGCTGTTTCTTTATTTGGCTAGTCCTAGTCTCCAAAAATCGTACCAGGGCATCCCCTAACCTCAGAACTCCACCCCAGCCCCTTCCCACACTAGCTGGCTCCTGGCCTCCTCAGGTTCTCACATCCCAGTTCATATTCCTCCCTCCCAGTCCCAATTTCTGTTCAAAAGTATCAAACCCTCCCTAATACCCTGAGGTTCTAGTTTCTTGATGAGACTTACTGAACTCCTTTGTCATTCAATCCTCTGACCTTCCTGCTCCAGCTTCTGTGACCATCTTGTTCCAAGGAAGGAGGTACATTTCCTCCAAAGCAATTGTGGTGTCTTGGGAACACAGAAGGGGCACCGCCATGCTCTTAGTTTCAGTTCCTGGCCAAAGTGTAGCTTACAGAAGCATGTAGCAGCAATTAAGGAAAACTGTAATTTCCTTAAGCCTTGCAAAGAGAGCATTGGTTTAGTTGTTTTAGTGCTTACTATTTGGCTCAGTGATGTTGAGATTTCATCAAAAGAAAAATAATTAACTGCTTCACTGAACACATGCAAACGTAAGACTTGTCTTTCTAAGCATTTATAACTTGGCCAATTTTGAAGATAGAAAAGTCACATCCCAGATGGCAAATCTTATATTTCTGTTCAAAATGACAAAGGCTGAAAACAGTCAAAAAAAAGGCCACCAGAAATTGTTTTTAATTGCTAAATGTGCTAGCATTTTGTTCAAGCCTCATTTTTGGAAACAACTAGCATGACTTTTGCTGAATCCTTCCAAAATAATTCTGCTTAAGGCAAGCAATCAACATGACAAATTTCAGCCTAAGCAATTGGATTCTGGCAAGGCTGCGTACAACTGAAAAGGGAGCTTTTAACCAGCAGAGTTCAGCAGCTCTGTTCAGTGGCCTTGCCACCAGTCCAGATTGTAATAAACAAAATAAGTGTATATAATATGAGTAAAAGAATGTAAACTAAATGAAATAAAAATAAAAGCTATGGATAGCTGGAAAACCTTTAAAACGGGGCAAAAACAGAGCATGAATATTCCTGTGCTGGTCTTTAGAGTTGCCAATGATTTCTTGAAATTTTAACCTCAGAAAAAAAATAGAAAATAGTTGAGTCACTTAAAATGATTACATGGTAGACAAAAATTAATCAAAGCTCTCCTTTATACATTCTGTGTTTGAGGATTTCTCTAGCACTTAACTCTGTTACTCATTTAAAACTTCTCTAGAAAACATTTCCTGCTGTGTGAATTTAAGCTTTGACAGGCACTTTTTAAATTCTGTTTGGATTTACAGACATGTCAGATTGTCAATAAAGCTGATCAGAAACAGCATCTTAGCTGGCACACATGGTTGACCAACCTCAGATCATCACTCCAGCCCATGTTTTCTAATCTATATAGATTCATTCTTCCTTCCCCTATTTCTGAGGATTACAAGCCCCGTGAGCTTACAAGGCTAGCATCAAGAAGGAGGACTAGAAATTTCATGCACTTCCTCTGCATCAGAAAACACAAGCTGGGTCAGTGCAATGAAGGATTTAACTTAGGACTTAAATCCCTAACTGACACTGCAAGTGTTGGCATATGGAGAATGCGCAGTGTACAGCACACCCCAGAACTAGTCCCTGTGGCAGTAAAACCCACCTCATTTTCTTCACTGCTCAAATTTTAGAACTGAATGTAAACAGAACCAATTAAATATTTTTTTCTCCTCTTTTGCTCAGGAAACCCAATACTTACTCCTTCCTTCCTTCTCAAGCTAATAAGGCAGACAGAGAGAACAATTAAAAGCCTTCTTGTTTCCAATCTTGCTGTTTTAAAGACTGATTTGTCTCTTTCTTAAATGTAGTGCTCTTCTTCCAGATGTTTCTTTGCTGCCTATTTACCTGGCCCTTGATTAAATCTAGTCTGGGAAACAGTAAATGTTTTGTGAGACTGGAGAGAAGGGTGAGGGTCAAACATGACTCCAAATTAGAGCATTAGTCAGTAACCTTCTTTTGGTGAATGTTTATTCTTTAGTAAAGACCCAGACCAGAACTTTGCCTGGGAAAATAAGAAGAGGGAAAATTAGGCAGTTAGAGGGAGATGTAGCACTTGACCTAGCTGTGCTGAAGAGACATGAAATTCTCTGGGGGAGGAGAAAGAATGAGGAGTGAAACAGAAACACAGCATGAGGGAGACAGTAAGAAAGCAAGCCAGAGAAGAAACTGCTTGTGGAAAAGATGAAAGGAAAACTTCAGGTTTTATGAAGATGGAAGAAAGTAAGGAATAACTAATTTGACCCATCGCAGCAGCCTGGCCTGCCTGGCAGAGAGGACCAGTAGCTTGGAACCATCCCAGAGCATCCCACTGCATGACGTGCTTCATCCCACTCTCATGGGCACACCCACTTGTTGCCTGTGAGAATAAGGGGTCGCACTGGCAGAAAACTATCTACTTATACAAGACAATGACTGGTTAAAAGCTTCAGTATAATGAATGCCTCTTGGGCCTTGCATAAACCAGCAGAAATCACTGCCAGAATAGCTATAGCAATTTGCACCAGTTGAGGATCTGAGTCTCTGTTTTCTGCCCCTTACCTCAACCTGTGCAACCTTGTCTGATTAGCAATAACCAGATTTTTTTTTTTTTTTTTTTTTTTTTAACAAAATCGATCAGACTTTCTCCTGAAACAAGCCACTGAGGGGGGAGGAACACCTTGTTTTGAACTGCCTGAACTGCAAGTCTGCATTGCTTTTTGTTTTGTTTTGTTTTCTGGCACGCTTGGTCAAGCTTATCAACTGTTTGTCACATCCGGACAGCATCACTTACAACAACAAAAGGTATCCCTGACACTGGAAGAGGAGGCTGGCAGCTCTAGGCTGGATCACTCACTATCTCAGCAATTATACTGAACTGTTAAGCTGTGATGAACAAAAGTGGAAGCTGTACTCAGCTTCTTGCTGCTAGGCCAGAAACCTCACAAACACACAGCAGAATAGAAGTAGCTGCTTTCTATCTCAGCTTAGGTTAATTAGATGCTAGTTTCTATTCTGCAAGTTCAATCAAGAGATCTGCCCCTAAAAATGCTCCGTGGTACTACATAATCCTGGAGAAAACTACTTACAGGCATAGAAAATTACTGTGACGTTCTAAGAGTTGTGTGAAGTTTGAAACTAGGGGCAGATTTATGGTAGTTATAAAACCTTTCCATGCCAAGTTTCAAGTAAATTTGGATCTATTTATACTTTGGAGAGGAAAACAATAACTTCTTAGTGATCTTGCATAGTACACACTCCAAAAATAATGGCAGTTGTGGATGTGCTTATATTTAGGTTCATTAAAACCTGAAACTTAGAACCAAATGGAGTGGGAATTACAAGCTCACACAAACAGATATACAGGGTAGAAACTACAAAGAAGCACTAGTATCCCTTGATGCAGCTTTCTTCACCGATTTTTTTGTATACAGCATCTTCTACTGCAAGAAGAAAAAGAACTAATAAAAGGAAGAAAATAAGTATTCTAATTCCAACTCACTCTGGACCTCAGCCAGTCCACCATGTAATAGAGAAAATGCCAATGTTAGCAGCAGTAATCTTCTTAAGATGATGAATAAAGAACCAAAAATCTACACTAATTCTGCTGCATCTGAGAACAGCCTCTAGATTGTGTTGTTCACAAGGTCTGCCTGTGGTATGGGAGGAATGGAGGGAATAGCCAAAAATTACAGCTTCTTTTTGATGCTTTTTCATAATGGGAAGGTTTTAAGCTGAGACACCTCCAGAGGACTCCATCTTATGACTCAGTCTCTTGCTTTTTATTTATGTGGTCCTTCATTTAAAAACCATAAATACTTAAACAACAGTTGTGACACTTTTCTCTGGCATAGGGCCACAGTTTCAAAGAGGTCCAATAGTCAGTGCCGACTAGGTCCATCAAACCTCCTGGACATGGGCAGAACAGCTCCAAGTCTTGCACCTGGTCCCACTGGGCATATAACACAGGCCTGTCTGCCGGTGTGCTAAGCATATACAGTAGTGTTTATGGATCCTTAATCTCCAGATTTCTTTCCACTGGAGTCTAGCAGAGCTATTTCTTTCTCTTGAATTTGACAGAGAAAGGAACTTAAGCCAATGGTTTAAGTTTGTCTGAGATGAGACAAAGTGGTGCTGAGGGATAGAATGATGACTCATGAGTGATTGGCAAAGCCTGTGTCTGTGCCTTCCGTTGACAGCATCTATCATCCATTGATAAAAAGTCCAAAACCACACATCTTCCATTTGTCTTCTTACCTTCTTGGCTAAAAGAAGCCAGGAATGCTTTTCTCCAACTTCTCCTAGGCAGCACAACATGTCTTTGCCTCCCAGAGGCAGACCTCACAAGATATAGACAGAGTTTAGTTACGAATAGCTTCATTGTAAAGGTCACCAAGAAATTTTTGCAAGTGAAAAAGACAGCTGTCTGCTTTATGAATGAAATCATTAGATGAGACCATAATACACCTGTGCTTTGCACTGTCTGATAGTAATTAGTCTGCTGGCTGCTAGACCAAGAGGTAGCTGCTTCAGGATGCCAAATGGCCTTGAATCCATCTGTCTCAGCTCTGTCTAGACGTCCTTCCCTATGTAGGTTCTGGCCCCTGGTTATTTGAGGTGAAAAGAAGAGAGGTATCCGATTCTCATCTGTGCTGTATGAACAGCTATCTGTATAAGCCAGGATGGGAGTATATGCACTCCCATCATACCCCAAGATGAGGCCCAAACGTAACTGGAGGTTTGACATTATGTGTGCATCCACATATTTTCTCAAAGGTACCACACCTGATAACCTACATTCAACTCAGTGAAATCAGTCTAAGGCCAGGAGAATAAACATATCTTCAAGCTTTATTAATCTCTCCGCTTCCACCCTTCTGTTTAGCTGTACCACATCTGCCACAAACCAGAGAATCCAGCCCAGAATTTTCTCCATAGCTAATTCTAGCTTCCTGTCAGAAACCTGGGTCAGAAACTCTCTGCAGTGTCTATAGCGTCCTCAGCCCCAAATTCTTAAGGTGCTACCAATTTTAACAAGAATTAAATTATTTTATGAACACTGAAACAGAAAACTATTAGTAAAAATCATCTACATACAATAGTGCAGCATCATTTAGCTGGGGAAAACAGTGCCTATATAAAGCAGGCAGAATGACTAGAACAAGCCCTTAAAAAAACACAGAAGTAAAGTAAAGGACCGATCAGGGCTAATCTAAGCTTCAAACTACAGAATACCAAAGTCACAATGCATTGGAAGTTAACGTGCCACCACTGTGCAATAAAACTAATGATGTTCAGGTGAGGGACTCCCTCCTACACACTGTGTTTCAAAGAGAGAGAGTTGTTGCAACACACTCTCAGAAAGGAGTGCTTCTGGAGAACCTATGAAAGTAGAAATTACTTAAGAGTAAAAAGGCCATTAGCAATCCAAAAGGCTAACTCTTAGCTGTCTAGCTAGCAGTATGAGATCTGTAACTTAGACAAGAAAATGCAGAGCTAGGATAGTTACTGTTGGATTAGTACAGACACATGACAAATTCCAAAATCCTACAGTAATGTATTGGTTTTCTGGCTATTAGCCTGGATTTTAATTAGTTTGTGCTAATGAATACATTTGTACATGTCCATTTTTTATTGGCAGCTTTTAGAGGAGCTAGTAAATTGGTCACTGTGGAGTGCCAGTGTTTCACCAAAACCTAACAAATAATGAATGTTTTCCCCACCTAGAGTCAACCAGCAGTCTCAGGGGTTTTTAGGTATAAATTAGAATGAAAGGTGAGATACTCAAAATACAGTTAGAGTACTCATTCATCAACCGTGATTAAATAATGTTACTGTGAGACCCTAGAGAAGTACTGAGAGCTGAGTTCCAATCTCCGGACTATCCACAATATCTCCCAGGAGCTACCAGAGCACCCTGCCCTATTTTCCACTGTGACTCTTGAAATGCCTTTTCCATATCCGGTGCTATCCAAGTTTGTTCTTTTCTTGAGAATTCCTCCTTGGAAAATATGTATTTTTCTCAGTCCTTCCTATTCGTAACCCACTGTGATCTGGGGAAAAAATGAACCAATGCCAAGTGTGCTTGATCAAAGCAAATGCTTTCATCAGATCCAGTATCCTAACTAACAAAGATCTCAAGCCAGGAAATATTTGGAAGTTTTTACATCCAGATTTCCATAGAGAAAATGACTGGAAGAACTGACATGAGGTGGCCAGGACCTGTGAGATGTAAATAAGGATAATGTTGCTTGAGATGGGATTAAGGAGAAATTAAATGCCCAGGTCCAAAACCAACATTCTGAAAAACCCTGTTGAGCATCCACTTAACTCCAGAGATATACAGGCTCTAGACTTTTATTTTAGTATTACCCACAAATTCCTCAGCCTTGATAGAGTTGAGCAAATCAGAAGCCATTTTATACCTCAATCAGATTAGGATCTATAAATACCAGGCTCTCCAGAGAAGCTCATTCTGATAAGTGTCATGTCACAAAAGAATACATTTCTCTCTGTTGACAATAAACAGAGCTTTAGATCTCTCACGCAGATGTACACCAATACAGCCGGGTGAGAGGAATTTCACCCCAACCTATGGAAAGGGACAGAGTTTACTATTATTAACTATAACAGGTCCTGTTCCGCATAGGAACCCAAGACACATGTGGGCTGAAGCGCCACTTTGAGACACCGTTCTCTTACATTGTACAGGCAACCTATATATTACATAAGGTCCCGAAATCCACTCTGAGCGCCGGGACTGTAGGTGCAGTGTTGCACTGGCTCATGTTGTAGTATCTAATTCCTTTTTACAGCCTTAACTGCTCTTTGTTCTGGTCACTAGTTCAGCTAAGGACCAAATTTTAATCCTGTCTGTAACACTCCCGCTGTTCTAAATTCTGATGCCTGCTTACACAAGGGAGCTTGATAACACCAAATTACAAGCTAATTTTGGAGCATCAAGCTAAGTGCATTGAGACAGCTGTATGCTATAAATTAAAATCTTAAAAACCTTCAGAAAAAAATGATTAATCATTTACCAAACTACTAACAGACAAGGAATTCTTAAGTGGAAAAGCATTTTCACTTCATTTACAAAACCAAGTCTTCTGGAAAAGAAAAATAATAGAACAAAACAAAACCTACCACATGAAGTAAAGGCACATAGTGTGTACAGCCAAAAGGACAAGCGATGTTTCCGCAACAGTAAATCCTGGTAACCACTGTTGCGCATTGATTGTGTTCCTCTTTCATTTTTCACTTCCACTAAATTAAAAAGCATGCTGCTGAGCTACATCCACCTCTTGTAGCCTTTTAATCATCTGCTGTTGGTGTCTGGGAAGACGTAGAGATAGATCTGAAGCTTATGCAAGTCAGTCCAGCTCCATGAATTTCTAGTTTAAATACTCTAGCTTACAAATGCCGTTGACTAGTCCCGATACAGCCCCAAACCATCCTTGATGATGTAGAGACAGATTCATTTCAGAGGTAATGTTATTAGTTTTACTAGGGTTATCTAGGGACTGGCTTGACCTGTGTCGTTCATTTGGGTTCCAACCACCAGCAAAGCAGAACTAAACATTCCTCTTCTCAGAGTATTGATGACAGCATGGTTTCAAATGAGTGCACATTTGTGGAAGCAAGCCAGTGTGTGTCAGCTACGTGCCAGTCATGGAAAGAAGTCTCATTCTCCCTGGTGCATAGTCAGGCAGCACACTGATAATTACAGACTGATTTCCGAAAGAAATATGGCACTTGTCAAAGGCATAATTTCAGTTCTGCCCTTCCTCATTAACACTTGACGGGAACTCCAGCATATTTATGAGTCATCTACAAGGCAAAAACCACCAGCGTCACCAAAGTTTTATTATTATTTTTTTCTTAATTTACAACTGACTTTTTTTTCCTAATGACCTAGCCTGATCTCTACAGACCAGCTTCTCAGAAAGGATTAGGGCTCCTACCACCTTTCAGGTGCTCAAACGCCCACTGAATCAGGCACCTCCTAAGTGCCAGGATCCCAGTGCTGCAGGAAGCTGGATCCAAGTCACAATGTCATTGTTGAAAGGACAAAGAAACTGAGACAAAATCTTACCAAACAGGGAAGTAGTGGCTGTCAGCTAAGGGCGGAAACTAAGAGTCAGAAAGGGTAAACCCAGAGTGTAATGGGCCACAGTCAATGGAAATATCAAAAAACCCAAGGACAAAGGAGCATGTCAAGATCCTTGTGGGTATCCTGAAGAGGCTTGGGTCTCAAACTTAAATGGTGCTCTTTCTACCTTTAGTTTTACAGACTCCATTCTTTCAGGCAATTTCACTGCTCCTCCATGTTCTCACTGAACCCGGTTTGCCTGTCAACAGAGTAAGCTTTCGTGGGGGGGCTATGCGCACCATCTAACACAACAGGGCTGTAATCCTCTATTAACTACTGAAAGTAAGTTACAAATGAGCATAATTTATTATGATTTTCTTGGGCTGCTTCTAATCTCAATACTGCAGGAATGCTGTGGCTCTACTAATTTCTATCTCCTGCAAAGGTGCAAAGGAGCACACTGTATGAATGATCATATGTAAGAATATATACTTAAATACATGTGTTCATTTCTCATATATTTAGAAATGCAGTTGAATTTTTGGGTGCACTGAGTTTGAGAGCATCACATGTAAACAGGCACTCAAGTTTCCCAAGTTGTATGCAGGCACTGTGTGCAAAAACAAAGATCCCATAAATTAATCAAGTTATTCTCGTAGCAAGCTGGAAAGAAAGAGATGGACTGGGGCAAAAATTGTTATTGTTATCTCTATTTTTAAATACTTGGAAGACACTCAGTTACTATGGTGGTGAGGACCATATAAGTACCTAGACAGATTCATTTGTAGCAGGAGTGTTAAGTGTGAGGGTTTTTCCATCTCAAAGGTGCCAGCTAGCTGGGACCTTTTCCTCAAAGGGAAACAAAAGGGAGAAATATATTTTGAAATAATTTCATATTTTTAAGTCCTTAAAAAGTGAGTTTAAAAAGCTGAAATCATTCTTCTATGGTTGTGCTGTTCTGCTTTTTTTTTTCCTTATGGGACTTCAGCATTTAATTTGCTCTCCTGATACCCTTTCATCAGATAGGAAACCATTCTTTTCCTTTCCAGTTCAGTCCCAGGGAGGAAAAAAACCCAAGACATCATGCAAGAAAAAGCTGCATCATTAACATTATATATCAACATACACACACAGACACGCTTCATGTGCATAATGCTATATTCTTTGTGTCAGTAGATGGACTTATTTGGTAGTCATGAGAGTAGTTATAAATGATACACAAAATGAAAACTTGCAGGGAATTCCAAAGACAGGACATTGGCCAGACAACATGAGCACTGCTGGCTCTGCTAATTGATGAAACTTTCAATACAATTTTTTTTTTTTAAAGATGCTTCTGCCTAAACATTTAAAAATGAAAGCTTCTCATTATCAGATGAAGTGCAGCAGTAATGCACAGTATCAAACCCAACTTGCCAGATAACAAAAGAACAGCATTTGCTCTCTTACAAATATTACTTAAGCTTAGATTAGGTATATTCACTACTTTAAACTCCTCCAGAGGATCCTCTCCATGAAACCAGATGGCCACTGCATGTGTACAGACATGTGTGGGGGTAGGTGAAGTTTCAGTACAGAAGGTATCTACTTTATCTCGAACACACATAAAAATTATTGCTTTAAAAGTTTTTGTTGCTAGATAAACATCAAAAGTTGTTGACAAAAATTTTTGTGAACGATCCTTCATTGTCAACATTGCCCCAAATAAATAAGCAC
Source organism: Platalea leucorodia (assembly GCF_965183815.1). Lineage (NCBI taxonomy): Eukaryota > Metazoa > Chordata > Aves > Pelecaniformes > Threskiornithidae > Platalea > Platalea leucorodia. The sequence continues at coordinate 98,293,453 of NC_138824.1, forward strand.
ACAGTATTCCTCTGGAGAGGACTCATACTTATCCCTGGCCTCAAGAAATGGAAATTCACCTAGGAGAGGAAATGAAGTTCATGTATAATTCCCATCTCTTCCTTTGAGCATCCTCTCTAGGGAAGATCTGTGAACAATCTGAGAGCCTTGTTATTAAAGGCTCAATCCGTCTTTAGCTGAGACATGTTGGCTGCCTCAAGAGATGAACGGACTCCTTGATAAACAGACCAGTCTGGGCAAAGGAAGAGAGAGAGGCCAGGAGAGGACCTGAGACATATTTGGTTTGGTTCTGGGTAAACTTTATGTGTAGCTGTCCCCAAGAAAGTGTCTGAAATGAAACTCAGCAGATAAGGTCGCCTGCAGTGTTTTTGCCATGCATAGCTGTGCCTCGAGATGGGATTCATCTAGAACTGTTTACTTTGAATTTTTCTCCTAACTCTCATCTGAAACACTCTCAGCTACATAGTGTGGTGTTGAGTTCACACAGGATTTTTACACTTTCCTCCAAGCCTGAACGATCTGTACATCACCAAATACAACTTATGTAACTATGCTGAGGGTTCAAACACTTTTGTATTTAGGCTTTTTACATTATTTGATGGTTGCATATACATCTAGGAATGTTACCGAGACACAGACTTCCTATTTTGAGAGAGAGGGGATGAGGTACAACAAATAATTTTCATCTCACTTCCTAAATCCCCACTAGTACCGGGCAGGTTGTATGACATAGGACAGAATTCGGCTCTGGATATAGATTGAAAGAAGTGGAAGAGACAGACTGCATTACTGACTGGGAGACCATATTCCATGAAGCACCACTTTGAAGGGACAAGTAAATTTTAACAGAACACCACAGTGGAAAGAGACAAGAGGGCAAGGTAATTTTCCTCCCAACACTCAACCTACTCAAGAAAACTCAGTATTAATTAGTTTCATACAATACTCCCCATTCTAACTTCTGATTAGTGCTGTGCGGGTGAAATATCAGAGAGAAGCAGTCTGAAAGGGTTGGGTTGGTGGCTTTTTTGCTTTTTACATTGATTCAGCAGTTGCTTGCAAAACCTATTTCATCTTTTGCCACACAAGCAATGTTTTGTGGTAAAGACAAAATGCACAAAGCATTGCAGTGCTACAGCTCAGTCACTGTCCTTTCCTGTGACTAAAGAACATGACCTCTAGACCTGGGCAGATACAGCAAAGCACGTTCCATGAGATCTTTTCAATATTTATACCAGTTAGCCTCATGTGTTCCCTGCCTTTTCAAAATCTTTTTTCCACAAGTAAGTTTATTTGTAGGGCTGTTCCCAAAACTAGTACATTTTTATATAGTCTTTGGAGAATATTAGTGGAAAATTAATTTTGAGTTCTTAAACAGATATTTATATTAGACCATACTACAATAACGATCCTGGCCTCTAGCCAGGAATTAAAGCACCATTAAGCTAAGCACTCAGCATAAATAACTATGAAGATGATTATTCACTGTTGGACCTAGCAAGAGATTTTTATTCCTGAGCGCAGTGTGCACAGAGTGCAGAATTTCCCAAGTTTCTTGAGTAGATGAAGTGGACAAATGGACTCTTGATAACACTGCAAGATGCATATCCCTCTACCAGGAAAGCTTACTAGAGAGATATCTCTATTATACCATTCATGATTGTTTTAAAATTCTTTACCATTACTGTTAATGTTTTCTAGAAGCATTCAGATTTAAGTGAGTTTAGATGACTCCGTTTCAGATGTAAAAGATAAGAATTTACTTTATTAACTCTACAGTTCCTTTATCCTTATGTCAAGATATCCCATGGCATACTGTATGGAAAGGAAGAAACGCAGAGCATTTATTCATTTACAGTATTCTGACCACGCCAAAGCAGAGATCATACACAGACAAGACAAAGGCTTGAGAATAAGTAGAAACTGAAGAGAAGGGCTTCACTTTTTTAGTACAACTGACCATCTTGCCATGATTGTGCAGGCCTAATCCACTATGACATGTCAGTTCATGCAAAACCTATTCATTTTCATTTCACTCAGACTCAGGAAGTTACAGAATTCATCACATGAAAACACATATTTTGTTATTATAAATATTCGTATTGCTGAATGATAAATCTGATCTGCTGAGAAAATGATAAAGAAATATCAATTAATAATCACATGCCTTATGTACTTTCAGAAGAAAGGGTGACATCTATTAATAGGAAAGAGAGTGCTTCTATATTTGAAGATAGAAATAATTGGTTCTGATGCAATTATTTCCCTGCCAGTTGTGCTAGGCTGTAAAGAGTAGATTGTATGATACCAGCTTGCAAATTACATAGCAAAAAAAACACAGGGTAATGTGAAACAGAAAGAGAAGTGACAAGTGTTAACGTACAAAGGAACTTTGTGACATTGTCAAGGTAGTAAGAATAGTAAGGTAGTGTGGTGGATTGACCCTGGCTGGATGCCAGGTGCCCACCAAAGCCGCCCTATCACTCCCCCTCCTCAGCTGGACAGGGGAGAGAAAGTATAACAAAAGGTTCATGGGTCGAGATAAGGACAGGGAGAGATCACTCACCAATTACCATCACAGGCCAAACAGACTCTACTTGGGGACATTAGTTTAATTTACTACCAATCAAGATCAGACTAGGGTAATGAGAAATAAAAACTAAATCTTCAAACACCTTCCCCCCACCCCTCCCTTCTTCCCAGGCTTAACTTCGCTCCTGATTTTCTCTACCTCCTCCCCCCCAGCAGCACAGGGGGACAGGGAATGGGGGTTGGGGTCAGTTCATCACAGCTGTCTCTGCTGCTCCTTCCTCCTCAGGGGGAGGACTCCTCACCCTCTTCCCCTGCTCCAGTGTGGGGTCCCTCCCATGGGAGACAGTCCTCCACAAACTTCTCCAACATGAGTCCTTCCCACGGGCTGCAGTTCTTCATGAACTGCTCCAGCATGGGTCCCCCACGAGGTCACAAGTCCTGCCAGTAAACCTGCTCCAGCGTGGGCTCCTCTCTCCATGGGTCCACAGACCCTGCCAGGAGCCTGCTCCAGCACTGGCTTCCCATGGGGTCACAGCCTCCTTCTGGCACATCCACCTGCTCCAGCGTGGGGTCCTCCACGGGCTGCAGGTGGATATCTGCTCCACCATTAGCCTCCATGAGCTGCAGGGGGACAGCCTGCCTCACCATGGTCTTCACCACAGAAGCAAGGGAATCTCTGCTCTGGTGTCTGGAGCACCTCTTCCTTCACTGACCTTGGTGTCCGCAGGGTTGTTTCTCGCACATATTCTCTCCTCTCTCCAGCTGCAATTGCTGCTATGCAGAAACTTTTCCCCCTTCTTAAATATGTTATTCCAGAGGTGCTACCACTGTCGCTGATGGGCTCAGCCTTGGCCAGCTGCGGGTCCATCTTGGAGCCGGCTGGCATTGGCTCTGTCAGACACAGGGGAAGCTTCTAGCAGCTTCTCACAGAAGCCACCCCTGTAGCCCCCCCACTACCAAAACCTTGCCACACAAATCCAATACAGATAGGAACATCCTGGTTTCATTTAGGATGCATTTGTAAACGTGATAGGCCAGATTAATCAAACCAGACGAGCAAAAAGGAAATTATAGCTTCTTATCCCACACTGACTCCATTAGATCAAGTCAGATTCATATAGGAGGGAGTGCATGGGGATAGTGCTGCTGGTCTTCCCTTTGGATTTTCTACAACAGAGAACAGCATTATATAATAGAGTTTGAGTTAAGTTCATAATGGCATACACAAATAAGTATGTCTTGGCTTTCATAACCTTCAAGATCCGGTGAGGTTATGGCAGCTACAGTTACATGGCTCCCATGTACAACAAGTTGTTTCTATACAGGTTCTTCTGTATGCATAGTATTACTACTAATTATTAGGGTGGTGTTTCTTTAAAAATAGTCCTTTGACCAGTTTTCACCCAGGGAAACTAGTTTATGTAATGTACTTGCAATAATATTTTTGTCCTTCCCACTCCGACAACAGAATGTAATTACATAGACTTCCCCGACAGCAATATAGTATGTTTTGGATGGAAAAGCTACTCAGCATTATACAGTGCCCACTGAAGCTATCAGGAGCTCTTCCATTGACTTCACTAGCCACTGATGTACCATGGGAGCATACTGTAATGCAATAGTCACTCTTCCTTAGGAAGACATGAATTGCCATCTGCTTTTGATCATAACCTGTAAAAGGACAAACTACAACTTGTTTAAAAGGTCAAGATAGACAAATGTCGTCTAGGGCTTTACCAGCATCCAGTGATGTCATTGAAGGTTAACAGCAAAACTTTCAGTGAGAGTAAAAGTTACTCCAACATGAGTGATTATTCACTATTTATAATACTGATACAGCTTCAAGAACTCCCAAGCTTGTTGCTGCATAAAACACAAGAAGATATGGTGGTATATATTATACAAAATACAGTGGAGAGGAATCCTGTCTGCTAATGACCTCTGAAAGAGAAGAGGGAGCTTCATCCCCCACACCTTACCACCTAGCAGTCTGGAAGACTATTCAATAAAGCAGCTGAGGGAAGATAACTACTGATGAATGAAGGTCCCATGTAGGTACAACAGTCCATTTATCAACATGACAACCAGTACAGTTTGTGTATGGGATTTTCTTCTCCCATTATCACAAACTCTTATACTGTGGCATATCATTGTACCACACTACTGGCTTTTCTGAAGCTCAGTCTTTTCTTGCTCATCCCCCTGAGCCAACAAGCAAGGCTGCCAGAATGAGGCAGTGCCAGTTCAGTAGATATTGGGACTGAGCCTGCATTTTGTGTGTGATAAAATCCTCCACTGGAAGGGAGTCTAGCTAAGAGAGCCACTGCTCTGTTGTTAGGAACTCAATACAACTAAGGATATAATGTTGTTATCTGATGAAGGTCAAACAAGAATATGCATTCATAAGTGTCTACCAAAACTATCACTACTATAAAAGGAATCTTCAAAGGTTGAATTTCCATGAATGCTTTACAGTAACAGCAACACCATACATGTCTTCAAAGAGGGAGAACGCTGATCGCCATGGTCATTAGTTTCATTTTCTCCAGTTTTGAGCCAGCCTAGAGACTGGCCCAAAATTCATTTTCTACAAACAATGCATGAACAAACCTCTACCCATAGCAGTGTCTCCACTGTGTGAATCAAAAACCCTGAAAACAGCTGAGCATTTTTATTTGTTGCTAAGGCTAGTTTTCAGCAGTTTTTCCTGATCTTGTAATCAAGAGCAAGGACAGTGACCAGACTAGCTCACTTTTGCAAACATTTTCATAGCATGACTGTTTTCTTTTTTTTAACAAGCTGAAAGGGTTTTTGCTTTTTTCCCCCCTCCCTCCTTTTTCAACAAGAGCGAAAGTTTCCTTTTGACAGGGAAACAAACATCTGAAGAGGCTGATAACAACAGCCACGATGAAAATTAAGATATGGACATATAGCAGACTTCTGGCCGAAAAACATGTAACGGAGGATTTCTATTATGTATATAGGTTTACAGCACACCCCAATTTCCAGAGGAATAAATCACTTCTGCTTGAGTTCTAACTACACAGAGCTAATAAGGACAAAGAGCTACACATTTGTGCTTCAGTGATTTAAAATTCAATCTCAGGTTCAAAGTTCTGATTCTGCTTTATTTTCATGCAAGCATGTGGGTTGGGGAGATCAGAGGACTCCATTCCATCTCCCCTGCTGCTCCTCTATTTTACATAAGTGACAGTTTTTGTTATAATTTCATTACAAAAAATAATTGGTGTCTATTTGTCTAAGATTAACTGCGCATCCGCCTGTTTATATTACACCTAAAACTATGCTACAACTAGAATCATATATTTGGAAATTAATGATGCAGCCCTTTCTCACTCAAAATTCCCTTTGAGAAAAAAAGAATTTGCTTTTAAAAAGCTGCAGGATCAGTAAATCTAAGCTAAACTTGACAACAAGACAATTTTATTTGGGAAGAAATTCAAGGCAAATGAGCTCAGTTCATAATGTGCTCAAACAGTAAAGAGAAAAACATGCTTCCCATGCTGCCCAAATGGCTGACATAACTTTGCTTGCTTTCCTTTCCTGTTAACTTGAGAATGCAAATGGCTTTGCTGTCAGGGTACATTTGTTCCCACTAATTCAAGACACTATAACAAGCCAAAATATTTATTTCTTTTTTCCACTCTAATTTGTGTTTTATCATATTGGGAACATCGTCTACAGATTTCATTTACTGCAACATTATGCAAACAGTCCTTATGGGAAAGTCACCTCTCTGTAACAGGAAAACTAAACATAAAGAAGTTGTAACGTTTTAGGATGTGTCGCCTCAAAGGGCCCAAAAATTCTGTTCAGACCAACACGTAAAGGCCAAAATGCATATCTAAAATAACTGCTCAAATATCCCATCTCAGAAAACCTTTGGCTTTTCAGAGAAGAGACTTACATTCTTCTTGCTTTTCAATAGATGGGATGGACTACCAGAACATATTCTTTTAATTAGAACTGGATGATCAAACAGAACTAGACAGAATATTTATATAGTTCAATCCTCATCCTGTTCATGAATGTCTACAAATTGATGCTGCCTCACATTCAGCTGGGTATATAATAAAGCTGATCAAAATGTTTTCCTTTGAAAAATGTTTCTGATGGTAACTGGATTTTAATCAAATGATCATTTGTGTGTAAAGCATTTCTGCCTCCTATAGGAAATGAGATTTCAGCTAAGAAACAATTGCTGTTTTCACTGAAAATTCATTTTTACTTTCTTCAGAAAAAAAAAATCAACGTTTTCCAATTAGAATTGTTTTTGCCACTTAAGGGGCAGAAATTGGTTCCTGCCAGCACGTTTGTTAAAGTCTGAAAAAAACCAATGACTCACCCCTTAAAGCAGTGGAGCATGAGTCCAGATTTGTTCATGCAGAGTGCCGAAGTTAAGAGCCTATTTGCCATATGGTTCTTCCATGTGAGCTGCTCCATCCATTGCCTATCTCTAGCAACACTCAAATGAGCACTATGCAAGTGGCTTCTAACTTTGGTATCTTAGTTATGAGCCTAAAATTAGATGGGATGAATCAGACCACAGAAACTATGTTTATGAGCAAGTCCTTTATAATTAGTTTACTTTTGTTCACCTTCCCCATTCACGTAGCAGCTACTCCTAATACTTAACCTAGTCTCTTGGTGTCCCTTTCACACATACCTAACACTGTCTTGTTCTAGCCTTGTTTGTATCTGCACTGACTTCTACACAGTCCTTTGGTTTACCATAGCACGAGCTCAGAATCAGGTCTCTGCTTTAGCGGATGATTTGAACAAAAATATAAAGAAAACAATCCCACTGAAGCCCTTCTGTTTTTTTAAAACACATTGAAAAGATAAGATATGAAACCAAGGCCATTGCTACCTGTCATCTATCATTACAATAAAAAATATTTTGGCTCTATTTGACTCAATATTCTCCATCAAGAAATACAGTCTACCCTTACCATTCTCACCAGATGTCTTGTCTTTTCCATTTGTAGGTCCGGTTCCTTGTCTCTGTTAGGGGAAAAAAACAAGTGGTTAGAACATGCATTTTCCTCTTGGAATTACTAAAAGTTACAGCCTGATTTCTCCTCGATACCTTGGATAGTCATTCACCCTCATGCAATGTTGCTTTGAAACAGTACCAGTCAGAACAGGAATGCTTAGTACCATTTAGATACAACTGTATAACAAAGTGTACAATTGTATATAATCATCACCTGTTAGTGATGGGATCAAGTTTCCAGCAGTGCAGGGTAGGAGCTACAGTGGGTCATCTCTTCAGGTCCCTGCTGTGCCTCCATTTCCACGATTCTTCTGACCTGCCTTTGGCCAGAAGGCTCATCTTTCTGCTTTGGTCACAAGTGGAGATGGAACTTCCTACTTCAATTCACTCTATCCAAGGAATAGCCTCATGACTTTCCGTGAAACAAACTGATTTAAGTCACTCTAAGTAACATGCGGCAAACACCAGTGCAGTCCAAATAAATATTCACAGTGGCAGGGCTGTATTAGTGTGGTTACACTACAAGATAACTTTCTAGTTTAGGAATGGTCACTATGAAAATTATGCTGCATCACCCAGAGAAAGCATCTCACAGGTGGAATTAAGGTACTTTCTCAAGTATGGCAAAACTTGCATTTCTTATGCAAAATTATTCATACTTGTGTGTATTACTGAAATAGACTGAAGAATTCATCCTCTAGGTTTGTACATGTAAAAAACTAGGAGTATTAAATTCAGTGAATAAATCCAGCTGCATTCAGCTATCAGAGGCAGCACATCCTCATGCATCAGGAAAGTTAACAGCCACAGCAGCACTGCAAACCAAATGGTTTGTACCAAAATATGGACAGTCATATCAATTCTCTTATGAAAATTCATACAGGCATACTTATCTGAAGGTATTTACTCTAGAACATCTGGTTAAAACCACCTCTGCTGCTCTGGTTCCTGTCCATCTCCCACAGCGGTGGTATTTTCAGGGTATTCTGCGTATATGGAGCTAATCACAACATAAGCACAAAATCTTCATGTACTTTTAGCTTTTATTATAGAAGCCAGAGGGGGAAAGAAAGCTCTTCAAACCTCTCAGGAGAATACAAGAGAGCTACATATGGTCTATCGTGCATCCACATGCCAGTGGTGCGGTTTCTCATCTTCATCTCCATGGCAGACCTCAGTGCATGTATCTGCTCTACTGGCTCTGCCTCATCTCTCACTCTGTGCAATGAGACAGAGCATCCCTAGAGAAAACAACTCTGAGTTTATAACCACAGCTACAGTCTCCCCATACGATGGGAATATTTGTTTCTCCCTGGAGCCTCAGAGCTAAGACAGGAGAGAAAACTTGGCCAATAACAAAGAATAGGATTCTAAAGGGATAAACATCTTTTACAAAAGCATAAGTTACCAACAGCCAGAAATCAATAAATCCACCCAACAACCAGTTTTGCTAAAGATATTAACCTTTATGCCTTTATTTAAAGTTTGATTAATATTTCATAGAATCATAGAATTGTTAAGGTTGGAAAAGACCCTTAAGATCATCAAGTCCAACCGTTAACCTAGCACTGCCAAGTCCATCTATACCATGTCCTCGAGCACCACCTCTACCCGTCTTTTGAATACCTCCAGGGATGGGGACTCAACCACTTCCCTGGGCAGCCTGTTCCAGTGCCTGGCTGCCCTTTCATGAAGAAGTTTTTCCTAATATCCAACCTAAACCTCCCCTGGCGCAGCTTGAGGCCGTTTCCTCTTATCGCTTGTTACTGGGGGGAAGAGACCGACCCCCACCTCACTACAACCTCCTTTCAGGTAGTTGTAGAGAGCAATAAGGTCTCCCTTCAGCCTCCTCTTCTCCAAACTAATTTCCATATTTTAACTTTAATCCACATTTGAAACTAGATTTTAGTGTTAATTTACTGGGACCTTTCAAAGAAAAATACTGGATTTTTTCCTGTCTATAAAATGGTGACTATATTGCTTTTTCCTCCCCTGTATATTTTTAAATGCTTTTTCAAGTTGTCTTATTTCCTGAGTGTTTCAGGCTGTGCTACTTAGCCTTTATGAAAGCTTCTCTTTCCTCCCTAGGCTATACCTGTCAGGTTCAGTCTGCTATTGATGGAGTGCTGGAATAGGGATCCACACATTTATTTTGTGTCTCAGGATCTCCCCTCGGGGAGAGGGGAAAGCTGTCAAAGGAAACGAACAAAAACTTGGCTTTGATCAATTGGGTTTTCTATTCATGAGGTCAAGATTTTTCTGTAAGTCTGAAATCAGTCTAAGTATTCTACAGCCATTCATTTGATTGGTGACCACTGGACATACACAGAACGAAGCCTGAAAGTCTGCCAAACAAGCTTCTGATAGCCTCTCCTTCAGTGATATACATATTTTGATCTAGAAGCACTGTGTTGTCTTCCAAGTGACTGCAGTGGATTTGAAAGTGAAAATCAGTTTCTCATTAACAAGGCATTGAAACTTCTGAAAAAGCCATACACAATGTGATCATCCACCTGCAAAGCCTGTAGCCTTTTATTTCAATACATTCAGTGGACCTATTTTTAAAACATTTTCAAGATGTTGGTATTATTAACAGCTGGAGCTTCTTGCTTCTTTCATCACCTTTCATGATGCTACCACAGGTTGCAAAACAAAGCTTATCTTTTTAATGTCCTTCAGAGCACAAGAGGACTGAACATGAGGAGGAGTTACTAGTGGTATTTTCAAGAAGCAATGGAAGAAAGCCCTCCAAAAGCTGGTATAACAGATATTGTCCTCAGATGCAATACATCAAATTAAAATCGATGAAATACAAGAAAAACAATATTTCTGGATTTTGTTTTTTAAACAGAAAATCCCCAAGTTGTTGACCATGTTTTAAAAGATAAAAGCAGTCTAACACTTTGTTTCCTATAACTTGCAGCCAGCTTCCTTCATTCAAAAATTGCTTCTAAAATTCCCCAGCATTTTCTAAGGCAAGCACTAGGACAGAAGCATTGAATAAACTTTCCACTAGGCATTGAAGAAGAAACATCAGAGCCAAAATGAACATGAGTGCAAAACCATAATGATTATACAGTAAAACAGGATAAACAGTTTTGTTGCTATGTTGTGTAGGAGGAAACATAGTTTATGACTGCTTGGGGCTATATTAATTTTTAACTCAGTGATTTTACAGAACATCAAAGGCACATCATTAAAAATGTCTCCAAAATCAAAGTCACTCCCAATTTGTCAGAAGAGGAAGGAAAAAGGACTACTGCCATATGCCCAAAATCCCAGTAAGAACAGAACAGGTTTACTTTTCCTGTTAAATTCTCAGTGGTATACACCGCAGCTAGTTAATGTGGTATGAAAAGCTGTACTAAATTAGTCCCCTAGGTGTACAAACTAAGGTCAAAAGTGAATACGCAGCCCAGAGGACTTTTCAGGAAGAATGTTAAATTACTGCAGCAGATTTTCTACTCATTCTTCTAGCCCCTGCTGCACCCCCAAGCCTAATTTTTGCCTTTTATCTTACATTCTCTTCTTGTCTTGAAATAGGCTGACCTTTTCAGTTATGCTTCCAATTAGCACCTCAGTGTTAGGGATTGTAGCCAGGTGTTGATTACAGAATTTTTTGGGGTAGAGGGGTTGTTTATTTTTTGATGAGCCACAGAAAGCCCAAGATCAAGGACATGAAACTGCCAGAAAGTTCTCTGACAAATGGGCCCTTACAGTAATAACATTATTCTGCCTCTTCATCTCAGTGCAGGGCCAACAAGGTATGTATCAAGGTATATAAGGTATGTATACAAGGCTGTATCCCAGTAAAGCAATGGCTGATTTTCAAAAGTGTATTGTTTCTACAACAAAGAATGAAAAAGCTTCCAAGGGTAGAATTAAGAGAATATAAACAGTGGAAAGTTTTGTAAAGTGAATAGCAGAAAGAGTCAGTGTAGACTTGACTCAGGACAAAAAAAATAATTTCATTGACACATATAAAGTGTTATTAGGATGTTCTGTACTCATTGACAAGAGTAACAGCAGTGAAGTCTGTGCATATCCTAAGCTTTTCTTAAGCCTTGTTTTGCTACTGGGTCCATCCCTAACAAAAGGCATTACATGTGTGTGACAGAAGGAAATACATGTTGGTACAATGCAGAACAAAAATGGCTGTGGGTCAGCCAGCTGTGTGCCATGCAAGCCTTTATTCTGCACTACCATCTGTTCTGCATACAAAATTTTCTGAGAGATATAAATTGAATCAAACGAAACTATTTCATAAGCGCCTTATTTTTTTCATAGCCTTCTGCTTTCATTAAAGAGCTGCTTTAGCCTCAAAATGAAAAAAAAGTACTGAAAAATACATTTTACAAATTTATGAGTTTTATAACCTTTCTGCAAATAAAAATGTCACTGTAAACATCTGCTTAAGGACCTTCCGTGTTTTCCACATAAGGAAAGCTTCCTAGTCAACAGCAGAATGATCAGGAGATACAGCAATTTCTACCCGCTCTTTGTCCAGGACCAAATACTTCCTGTACAGTTCCTTAAATTAGGACAACTAGGGTTGACTTTATCCAGGAACAATGTGAGAAACAAAGCTCTTACAGGCTGATCTTTACTTAGCGTCGGCTGATCTTTGAAGACACTGAGAGTTTTAGACTACTGATGTAAGTCCCAGTTGAGATTCATTAGACTATAGGCATAGGTAGATCCCAAAGCATACTTAGTACATAACCATTACTGGCTGAAGGTTCATAGTATGTTTTTTTAGTTTCCCCTAAGTGGAACTGTGAGGACATTACATTAGCAGGCATTCTTCCTACACACTAAAGAATAAATTAGAGAAATCTGGATTAAAAACACAGAAGACCCTATCAAATGTGGGACATACATACTCCACAGAGCCTCCTTTTCCATGTACCTCCTGTCCAGTCATATTATAGTCAACTCTTCTGGTTCCAAGAACCCAGAGTTTTCCATGCTTTTTAACACCAGGTATAAATTTGCTATTGAAAAAACCCAGGAACATAACATATTCAATTTAAAAACAAGCAGTGGGCATTAAGGGGAAACATCAGCTTTTGCCAGTAGATCAATACACTATGCATACATGCCACTTGAAAATAATTATGTAATGAGGTGATATCCTGAGCCTACCGAAATCAATAGGAATTTTGCAATTGCTTTTCTTTCATGCCTTAGCAAAGAACACAGGCTGTATGTCCAAAACTAAATGAAGATCCAAAATTTAAAGTAGAGGTAAGAACCAAGCAGCTATGACCTGGAATGACTGAATGCACTCTGTAGAATTCAAGATTTCTATGTGATTTATTAGGTTAAACTCTTCTTTACTGGAGATTTCTATTTCACTGTGTTTGACAACCTCTTTCTAATGTCATGTATTGACTTGAAACTATAGCATTCAGCATTTCACACATTTAGGAGTGAAAAACATTACTCTTAACCACAACATAGTAAATAATTCAGTAATAAGAAGGACAAAAGATATTACCATGTTTAAGATAAAAATTTATGAGCAGGAAAAATGATGCTGCCGTGACAAAGATTTCTGTTTACTGAAGCTGCCAAGGGGTACCTGGCCTTTAAATAAGGGAACTGGAATTTTAGCACCACTGTATTTTTTGGAATTATGTATCAAATGCATGAAGACGGACAGCTGGGAAAGATAAGATGTACTGCTGGCAAGCCATGCACATATTCTGCTGTTTCACTCGTTCTATTATAAGTCTTCTCAAAATTGGTCTGCAATATAGCCAGATGGTAAATCCCAAACCAACTTGTGACATACAGGTTCATTCACACCAGTAACAGCTAATCACCTAAAGAACATCTGCAGAGAGAACTGAACAATCTCAGAGAGAAGCTTGAATATAGTTATGAAAATTGCATTAGAAGCTACATAAGTAGACTTTCCTCACCAGTCTATTTGTGCCTCCTTTACAAGTTCCTCCACATTTTTATAGATGCTGTACCGAATATTTATGAGATGAAAGTGTCCTTCAAAGCCCACATTTAAGGTAATTGCATCAAGTACAGAACATCTAGCCAACATCTTGTCTGAATGATGGGTAAATCTTATAACGTGTGTTAGTTGTGTCTTACACATCATTGTAAGAAATCACAGACCACATTTTGCAGGCACCTGACAGAAAAAAATATTTACCAACATATACTTCAGTACAAAGCAGTTCATTCCTACTCATGACCATACATTTCTGGTAGAAGTAACTTTCTGGACACTACCACTCTTCCCTGGCTGTTCTCACCCTAGGATCTCAGTTCTTTAGGGTATGGCCTCTACTCTTATCTATGTAGCACCTTCTCTGCATGCCCCTTTACACAATGAGAATTTTCTATAGCCAGTTTTCTAGTTGTCTTGCGTTTCCAGGGCAGCATAATATTGCCAGAGCAAGAGTGCCAGAATCCATCTTTCAATACTGGCTGCCAAAACTAAACGATCCCTGGCACTCTGACGATTTCTGTAATTATCTTCGTGGGTCAAGCAGTGTTCTACTTGACTAGCTCTTGATTGTCCTTAATTTTATTAAGGCTCATCTATAGCTATTTTAATAAATTAAATTTCCACAGGTGGGCTGAGGTGAACTGATGGCATTCAAACTGGCTAGAAGCTGGCACAGTGACCATCACTGGTTTTCTATGGCTTTGGTAGTCACTGAAGGCACACAAGCATGCACACACATGCACGTTGTCATCCTAGAAACCACAGTAATATTTGTCAGACATTAACAACAAGGCTGTGGATAACTACAGACGATTTTCCTTCTGGACACTGTGGACCAGTGCCTGGCTCTTACTATTGCAATGATCTGGGCAAGATACAATCTCTTTGCAATTTCCTTTCATCTTTCTATAAAGGACACAGCCCGGACCTCAACATTCATACCCTTGCTTCTTTGACAGTCATTTACACTGGTGAAAATTAGGTCTCAAATGCTACTTTCAGACACAGGAGAGCACTATATATTCAAGGTATAGCTGCAGCCTGTGTGAAAAGCAGACAATTTACCAGGTTGACTGCTGATGTACTGGTTGCTGCATTTCCCCAGGAAGGAGGACACGCAGGTTTAGGTGCTGTTTACTCAGAGTGAACGCACAACTCCCATGAGACAGCACAGAGAACATACTGGTGGAAGGCCCTGGCCCTCCTGTTGATCCACTGGACAACCAGGCACAGAAAAAAGCAACCGGAACTGAAGGAGTAACCTTGAAGCTGGGGCTTCTCAGGGTAGTTAAAAGACAGGGTTGCAGTCCTTGCTCCTGGGTTATTTTGTTTACAATGTGGTCATTGTCCATGTAAAATAGACATTTTATTTACAAGCCTATGCAAAATACATAGTCTACCCAATGGGCAGAGTGCCTTCATCACAGGGGTGTTAGCGGAGTTAGAGGCAAATGCCCCAAGAGTTGCGTGTTTTTCACTTTCATCCAGCCAGAGCTTTTGGCTTGAGGTAGGTCCTCAGAACACGCACTTCTGAGTGTACACAGACAACAGAGCTTCAGCACCCAGCACACTTTCAGGTTAAATAAGGAGGCACCTGATGAAAATGGACAGAGAAAGTCACTGTCTGGGATATAAGAACCCATTTAGTGTTGTTGTTAAATATTCTAATAGCACAGAGAAGAACTTTCACTCTGCCCCACTTTTGCCAGCGCTGGGCTGTAATTTATAATCAGCACAGTGAGAACCTGCTGATTTTGCGTTCAGATTCAATATAATGTTCTAAACAGAATATTTACACCAACACCAAATGTAATCAACATAATTAGCACAGTCACTTGCTTAATATTTAGGTTATTAGCATATTTTGAATTAACACATTATTAAGCAGATATTTCTCCAAAGACATTGTAATCACAATTTTCTTTTTTTTTTTTCCTGAGACAGGGATTAATGGAATCTTTGAAGTTAATTTTGAAGGCAGTTGCAAGAATGTATTTCCCAAATCCTGTTAATTACCATGCCAGCCATGAGAAGTGATCCTTTTTTTTCCCTGCAGGAAATGGAGGATTTGATCCTGCAAGGCTTATTTACAGGGTCACTCATATGTGGACATGTAGTTGTCTTAAATTCAGCAGAATTACCCACATGAATAGAGTTGGAACCTCAGCGTGTTACCGTGGAATTTCTCTAAACTGCATGTTAGGTTTTGTTAAACAAAGGGCAAAGAGGCTTAACATCAACTACAGAATAAGCCTTCTCACACTTCTTGCCAAAAAATTACCTCAGCTCTCATTTCGACATGGGTGATACAACCCGTATCCTAATTAAGCTGGAAATTGATAAAGATGAAACATCAAGGTGACCCAAGAGGAATATTTCAATTACAATAAAATTGATTAAGCTAGATGGCATGAAGGAAAAATGACTGAGGTTCTTAAGGTGGTCTCTTCCTTTTTTCTCCTATTATTCCTTATCTATTGGTAGCATCAGACCTGGCACTACAGTTCCAGAAAGGGCATTTTTGGGCAGGAAACCTGCCTTAAGAACTTCTACTTCCCAGTCTAGCCCAACCCAGCCACACCTTCCCATCCCCAAGGCCTCATTTGTTTGGATACAATTGTTTGCAAGGTCATACAGAAAATAGGAGCACTAAAGTTACCCAAGTTAAAAATAACCCTTCAGCAGAGCTGTGTTGAAAATAATCATTGAAATGATCCAGCTAAGAAATACAGTATAATTGTTTCTGTTGATCATTTCAGTAATGCAGCTGATGTCTCCAATCCACAAACAGTTGTACAAGTGCAACAGAACAGGCAACAGCCAGTACCATGGCGAGGAGGCACTGCAATTTTGTTCTGAGAACTGAAAATCTGAACAAGTTAGTGCTTCATACCATGAAACGTACCATGCTGTACCTCCCTGGGATGTTGCATTACCACCTAGTAATCTTTACTCTGCAACAGAGCAAAACATGGAGCAACACTGGAACTTCTATGTGGTCTAAATTATAAGTCTTGGCCACCTGCACAGGCAATACAGACAGTTGACAGCAACTGAGTGAGGCATCTGATTAGGAGCAAATCAGAACCTTAGGGATCTGGGAGAGGCATTTGGATTCAGGTGGTATCTTGAGTATCCTTTAATATTATCATCCCCAGATAGGATGAGTGCCCTAAGCCAATTAAGGGGTCAGGATCCTTGCGTAGGCATAATGTAACTGAATATGGATGTTGTTTTTGTAACAAATATTTACTTTATATTTCATTCTTCCAAAGCCTTCTGAAATTCAGGGTAATTTAATTTGCTGAGCTACAAACCCAGCTGTAATTGAGTTAGAGGCTGTCTTCAAGGGACAGCTTCAGTTATTAATGGCAAAAGTCTGCACTGACAAATTGCTTCATATCTGATCATATTGGCTATCATTATTAAAAAAGGCTGCTTCTTCCCAGACTGCAAAAATTCTGGTGTTTTTTCTGTTGGCTTTTTTGTTTTTATTTCCAGTTGTACAATTAAAAAATTTGTTCTCACTTTCTTCCCATTTCACACATATTTCAGAGGTAAACAGATGTTATGACAGTCTGTTAGACTGCACTAGTAACTGGCCAGCCAGGTTTTTAAAAGGTATTAATTATGGCAGTTTCAAGTTGCCATGCAAAGGAAATTTCTGCCTTCATCCTAGGGCAAAGCCTTCTGGTTTTCAAGACAACAGCAAGACGAAGCAGCAAGGATGTTTATGCGTCACTTACTGTACTCCTCAAACCCCTGGGCAGCCAGTCTGGTCACGGAGAGCAACTCCTAGCAGCCCCAGAGCCATCTGCAGTTATGACAGTAACTTCTTTAGGGCTGTTCCAGGAGCAGGGGAATCACTGGACTGAGAGCGTGCTGCAGCCTTGGCAACGCACCCTGCCCAGGGGCTGCATAGAGAGATGACGCAAACCTATTATCTCTGGCTCTGTGCCACAAGGAGACTCATGCAAGGGGAACCCTGAATTGATTGCTGAAGCTGCCTCGAAATAGGGCCTCCCTTGACAGAGGATTTGTCTGCATTGTGCAAATCTGTATCAGAACTGACCCCCTGAGACTCTGGGGGAGCTGCTGTGTTTGAAGTGTGATGCAGTCCAGAGCAAAGCTGTCTTGGTACTATGAGTCTAAACAGCAGCCAAGCTATTAGAAACAACCCTGCCATTCTAAAAAGGAAAATGAACAGGGTGATGCACAAGGTCGCTTTGATTGCCAGGAATCGGGGACAGCAAACACACTCACATACAGCAAACGGAAGAGTCAGGTCACTAGCTCTGTCCAAGAGCTGGCCAAAAAATGGGGATTTCCACAAATCAGAAGCCCCCAGGGCCCTGCAGCTGCTCAGTGAAATTGATGCTGCTATTGGCATCCTTGTTAATAGCAGCAGAGAAGAAAGCAATTTTCACCGAGCAGCTGTAGGTAGTTCCCAGGGTCCCTGGCCCCTGGACAGACCCACCAGGTTACCTGCCCTAAGACTAAATGCTCTACAGTTCCTGCAGTGCCCTAGCCGTCAAATAAGTCCAGGGTATATGTGGTCAGGCAGATTCAGCAGAAGCTCCCCCACAGTTTTTCAAACACTCTCCTTCCACAGAACTGTGTTTTCCAATTCAAGTTCGATGAAAACTCGCAAGTTTCTCCACTCAAAGTAGTCATCAATCATTCCTTCTGCCTTCAGTCTCCCATGATGGATCAAGCTCCATGCTGCACTTTGTGCGTCGCATATTAAGTGAAAGACAAACGTTACCCAACTAGACATTTTCACCTTATTCACACATGAACATGGCAAACCATCATTCAATGCCATTAAAAAAGGACCCTAATGTGCTCCTCCAGAAAACAGTCATGCATTCATTTTGTTAATATTCTAACATACCCATCCCACGACTAGACAGAAAATAGGTTCCTTAGAGGTTTCATGCAGAAAGCAGATAATAACATTCACTTACATCCAGCTGTGTACTGCCTGACATACTGTAGTCAGACAAAAACATCTATTAAAGGCTTACATGGCATGACTGCAAAAAGATATTGCTAGAGTTCAGATAATTTGCAACTTGGTTTATTTGCAGTTTACAACATTAATGCTAGATCCTTTGCTACCAATGTTTCTGCATCTGCAGATCCACCCCATCTGTCCAGTTCCAGGATGGAAATGCACCAAGCTTTTAGTCCAAGCAAAGAACACAAGGCAGCACTCGGAATAAAAGCCCTGTGAAACAAGGAGAGGGTCTCTTGTAACCTTGAGAGGTTCATTCAGCTTGGCTTGGATGCTAGCGCTGTCCAGTAGCTTGCAAAATATGCTGATGGAAAGAAGTGATAGCTAGCCAAGTCTGACCAGCAAACTAAAATTGACATGAAGCTGTCCTGCCTTAGGCATTTGGCTGCCCTGCTTAAACAGCAGCACATGTGTGCCGGCACATGCATTTTAAAGTGTGCCAAGCCAATAATGTGTTTGCTCTCTTTTCCAGTGGTAAGTTCTTATCTGTCAGATCTCAGTGGAGTAGTGATATGTATGAAGCAGCTATGAAGCCACATCTTATTTTCTACCATGTTATCTGCAGAACACTGCCTGCCTAGCCATCCGCTCTAGTATGCTCTTCTTCCTCCTCCTCGTTCCTACCAAGTTAATGCTTCTAATTTGTAGCAGTTTCCAACTTCTGCCTCCTTTTTACCTCACATGTTACTAATACATGTTTGGAATTCAAGGAACCGGATTTCAGTGTTCAGATTTTTTTTTCTGAACACCACATAGTATCTCTTATGTTCAAATAAAAGGCATTCTTCAGAGTATTTAAATTAGTGTTAAAATTATGTGCTTAAAAAGTCAACATCCAGAGTATTCAGTACCTTAAAACAAAAATAATTTAATTCTGGAGGTTTAAGAGAGAAGCATATTTTCTATAAGAGAAAAGGAGAAAGACAGCAAGAGTCCCATTACTTGAAACATTCAAGCTAGGGAATGAAAAGCCCTAGAATTCAAATGAAAGGCTAGTGATTTTTATAAGAGCTATTTCTCTGTACCTCTCTCCTACTGCCCCACCCAAACTTGGACTTTAGCATTTTCAAATATGTTTTCACATTTAGCTAGGCATTACAATCTGGTTCATCTCAGGCAGCCTTCTCTCCTTTAACAGATTATGTTGCATCTGTCTGGTGAAGTCTGCATGCACCTTGTTTGGTCCCTTTTAAAGAGAAGTCCACCTTGGACATCTAAAGCCCAGCTCCCCCATCCCCTTGTAGAACAGGGCACACTTTCCTCTGATCAACCCAACCTCACCCTACTGCTTATTGAGGGCTTTGCTGAAACACACACAGCTTCTTCGTAGAAGGGCAACGGTACAGTAGCATGTGGGTAGTGGCACTGGTCAGGACAGATCAGTTGAATACATCTGGCTCAGAAATACAAATTCACTAAAGCCAAACTATTTGTGGGAAAGTGCTATGATGTCTGTAAAAACACCCCCACAAGTCACTGGTCTTCCTTCATATCCCAAGTGTTACTAGGAAAAGGTCCAATATTACCAAAATTCTCACGAAATCAAAGATGTCTTCAGATCTATTCAGCTTTTCCTCATCTGCTTAGTTACCCACTTGCACCAATTTAGGAGTTAGTTACCTTGATAGCCTTTTCCTTGAAAAGCATCTTCTCCTGTAGTGAGAATGCTGCCAACTACCATTTCAATGCCTGGTAATCCCTCTAGTGTTAGATTCATAAAGAACAAAGCATCACCAAGGCAGATTGACAGCCAGGTGCCCTGACCAGAGGTACCTGCTGGGTAGCAAGGCTTATTTTGTAGGTCACAGACGACACAGAGACGCAACGCATCCCCAGGCATTAGCAATGGGTACTGTCTGCTTTCCAGCACTCTGCCCAGGGATTCTGAAGCTGTGCAGAACCCTAATTTCCTTGAAAGTTCTCCTCCACCTCCTACAAAACTAAGGCACTTTCTGTGAAAAACTGCTTCTCATGTGCAATCCTACTAGTTCCTACTGGAGATGTTGACTTAACAGGACTGTTACAGCTGTCTCACTGATTGACTCCAGAAAAGCCTGCTAACTCTTGTCAAGATTAATAAGCTTTAGCATAACATGGAGTTGTCCTGTTTCCAGGGATAGCCCTAGTCAGTGCTAGCTTGGGCATTTCTGAGCTGTGCTCCATCATTCCAAGAAAAGGTGCACCTAAAATTCCTACAAACACATCTACACCAGTGTGTACAGCTAGCCAGGATTGCTACAGGCCTCTCCTTCACTTTTAGGACACTCGGGCTGTGATCCAACACAACCTTCCCCTGCTCAAGTGCACAGCAATGTCTGCCCCTTCCGAGTTTAAACAATTATAACCTGAAAATTTGGTTCAGGTTTCTCTGGTTCTACTATTGCAGCTGTCTAGTCCTGCTGGCACTATCCGGCAGCTGCCTCCACAGCACAGCTAGAATCAAACCTGCCAGCCAAGGAGCAGCAAATCAGGCTGGTGATAGAACACCTCAGACTTTTCTGTCAGGCATTTGGACACTAAGAGTCTGTGTTAAAGACACTAAATATATACTTGCATATATTTTGCCATCGTTACAGCTCTGTCTCTCCACACATCAGAAAATCTGAAGCCCTCATACCTGGTGCCTCTCATCAGCTTGCTGTCTCAGTCCAGGAATCTTTGAAGTCTCCAAAGTCAGACAAGGACACCACCTTTCACATTGGTTTTTTTTTTTCCTTTTGTTTCTTATTTTCAGCTTTAACAAAAGAGATCTCTAACGTCATTCTGTCTACTGTCACAGTACTCACAGTATCAGCTGCACTACTGTTTCAGGTCATGTTTCATGCACTATATACGAAAGTGATAATGTAAGACAACTCAATGTCTGCAAAATAATACTTTAAGAGGAAAGACAGTTCAGCTATAACTAATATTCAAGGCATGTAGGCAGACAGTTTTCATTTCTTCTGACTAAACTTGTGCTTCTTCCTTTGAATTCCATGTTAGTGCATAAATAATGCTACATCCCACTTGGTATGAACTGATCAGATGAGATAACACCAGCCAAAGGCCTGGTCTATGTGACACTTGCCCAATTTACCTATAAGTAGACTAGTCTGGTCTTGGAGGAAGCAGACAGACTGGGGATAAATTGTGACCTCAAATCCTGTCATTAATAAGTTTTGCAACTGCAACTCTTCTGCAGTTTCTTGCTCTGTGCTTATTCCATGAAGACTGCATTAATTTTCCTATTGAGAAAGGTAGCCTACATAGTCTCTTCCATCTCTTTCCATAAGATAAATAAATACAGATTTTCTTAATTAAAAGTAGAGGAAGAAGGGGAAAAAGGATTTGTTAGTTATGATTTGACCTAGTTTCTACTATGTCGTTTTTTATTTAGAAACCCAATTTCCAAACAACTGAAGAAAAAACAGAACACCTTTTCTTAGAAAGAGGCAGACTATGTTATTCATCTTCATTAGAAGATCCTATGCCTTGCAGAGAAGAAAGTTACATGGCTCAGTGAATTTAAGGCTCTGTTGCAACTGACAGGCTGAAGAAAGGCATAGCTTTCCTCTGATGCATGCAGCCTTCTTCTCCCAGTCCTCTTCAGCCAAGAAGTGGGTGTTGCATGATGTACATAACCCAGTGTCTAGGCCTAGACACTCCATTATAAGTTCGTCTGTAGCAAAGTTACAGAGAAGAGGTAAAACATGTAAACACTGAGACACATTTTCCAAGTCATCCCTACAAAAAAAGCAAGGCAGACAATAGCAAATAGTGGCCTGCAAATCAAATATTTTATTTAAATCAATAAACAAACACCCAGCAACCTTTGATGAAAAGGCCACCACTGTTCCTGATGAAGTTAACTGCACTGTATATCACATTTCATCATTAGCATGATCTACTTAATGTAGAAACTGTTGGAAGATGACTCTCAAACTTGCCAATGTATTAATGAGATTGTAGCGAGGTGGGGGTCGGTCTCTTCCCCCTAGTAACAAGCAATAGGACAAGAGGAAACGGCCTCAAGCTGCACCAGGGGAAGTTTAGGGTGGATATTAGGAAAAACTTCTTCATTGAAAGGGCAGTCGGGCACTGGAACAGGCTGCCCAGGGAAGTGGTTGAGTCTCCATCCCTGGAGATATTTTAAAAGGGTAGATATGGTGCTCGAGGACATGGTTTAGTGCTGGACTTGGCAGTGATAGGTTAACAGTTGGACTCGATCTTAAGGCTCTTTTCCAACCTTAACAATTCTATGATTCTATTACAAATTTAGGAATATTGAATAAAACTAATATGCCTTTGCAACCTGAAATTATATTCTATTATCAAGTACTGCAGTATGAAGGTTGGTGTTTTCCTGGTTTACAAATGCAGTTTTTGCTTTAAGTTACTCTTTTACAGGGAGACATATCTGAAGCATACTGTTAAAGCTAACTGTCCTTTATTAAAGTGGTGTGTTTGAATCTGTTGGCATTTATACACTGCAAGAAAACCCATGTGCTTCTTTCTAAACAGTATGTTTGCTGGTTTCACCAAATTAAGATCAATTTCCAACATCACTTCTAAGTGCTATTTTAGAAAGTGTTTGATCCCACTGAAACCACACTGATGGAAAGAGTAGGCAAAGTGACAGATCTAAAACTTATTGTTCTCCCTTCTTCCTCCTCTTTTGAGCTTCAATTTACACTCAGCTAATAAATAGATGCAAGTTAAAATTAAAAACTGATGTGCACATGCCTTATCTGTCCCACCCCCATCCTGTAACAGCTGCAGAATTTCCTCCTCCACCCTGCCATGTTCTTGCTGCACTTCTTAAGTCTATACAGTTTTGTACCTACTGCGGGTATAACCTCAGTGAGGCCAATAGTTAACAGTTGGGGGTCATGGCAGTATCTGAAAAAAATGCATCCAGAAGGGCCCCCCCAAGACGACTGGCTGGCTCAGACACCCCCAGGACTGCAAGTACCACACAAGAGAACAGGAGCTCCTCTAAACAAACATGGCATGTTTTCCCTCTACAAACACCAGCTCTTTGATTTAGTGCCATGAGGATTATTGGTGTACAATCCTCACTTTAGTGTTAAAATACACCTGGTTCTAAGACCCTAAATACCATCTCAGTGGAACAGTTTAAACTGAATTCAGGAGAGCAACCCATGAAAGGAACCCAGATTTCCCATTTAACCACCTGAAGCAGCTACAGTTTCAGACAGAAGCCTCCACATATGCCTAATGTGTCACACTTGGACACATCCCTCTCCTCCAACAGCCTCCTGGTGAGCACACTTGTCCAGGGCAACAG
Source organism: Platalea leucorodia (assembly GCF_965183815.1). NCBI lineage: Eukaryota > Metazoa > Chordata > Aves > Pelecaniformes > Threskiornithidae > Platalea > Platalea leucorodia. Next base: position 98,317,280 of record NC_138824.1, read on the forward strand.
AGACATGTTCCAGGTTCTCCCTCAGCCCGGAGGGAAGACGACAGCCTCTGTTACTCTGCCAGCTTAGGGGCATGCCCAAACCACCAGGCCATGTGGTATTACTGGTTTTGAAAACAGCCACAGCAGAGACTGCCTTGGTGATTAGTGTCTTACACACACCCCTCAAGGACTGCTGAAGCTCAATTTTCAGAAAAATATCTTTGACCCCAGTGTTAGGCCATGTCAGCTTTCCACTGAAGCCTCCATCTTCACTGAGTTGGCTGCCTGGGTACCCCTCACTGGAGGTGATCTGAGCTCTAAAATGAAGATTCAGTACTCCAGGCTGCAGGGGAGAGCTGTCTGGATGAGCATACCCCACATGGCAGCCCATCCTCCCATGAATGCCCTGCACACCCCTATCACAATGCACATGAGCACCCTTCATGATCCTTTTGAAGGTGGACACTACACAGCAGTTGCTGCAGGATTCAAGAGCCCAGAGGCAACGTAAGGCAAAGGGAAAGAGCTTGCTGTAGATCAAAGCAGAAACAAGACCTGGAGTTCTTTGTATTCAAAGCCTTAGCAAAACCCCTGTATTTATGCAGAGTTCAAGTCCCCAGCCCTTAGCCTCTCCAACTAAGAGACCTAAGCACTCTACAGAGCCAAACCCCTAACGGCTCTCTTGTGTCTTACTAATTTCATGTGCCTGGTTGCTTGATGCCTGTTTCAAAGGAAAGCTAGAATATTCTTGCTACTGTCTGGTAGCTAGGCTGCTCCTCAAACGTATAAAGCTGCTGGCTCAAACCCTGCCTTAAGTGGCACGCATCAGCGCCCTGGCAATCAGTACAGCACTTAACTCACATTGTGTAAGGATCTTCCAATGCAAGTTCTTCTCTTAAATCACAGGTGCCTCAGGCACATGAGCTGGTTAGGGAGATTTCCTGAATGGCCTTCCCAAAGCCAGACACTTAAATAGCCCATGTTAAAGCTGAACTCCTCCCCTACACCAGCAATACCACTCTGACCCTGCAATATCAAAAGCAAATGAATGCATCCAGGAAGGCAATCTCTGCTAATGTTATTTTAAGCTCTGACTCCTTACACATGTTGCTTCATCCCTGAACCACTGGATGAGCATCCAGGGCTATAACACCATATTGTTTAAGTGCACTCCTTCCCAAGACCAGACCTGATTCCTGATGACAACCAGAATCATTCAACACAAGAGGCAAGAGTGTGAATGTCAAAAGTGTTTGCATGATGAAATGCTTCTTGTGAACCTTCGTGCCAGGGGAATACTGTCACTGTGACCAGACATCATCTGCAACATGTCAGACAGTTAAATGACGATAAGATGACAGGATTCCCCGTGGTGAATCAAGTTTATGCCAGTTGTGACTCTAGAGGCTCACTGGCAACACTACTGGCTGTGAATAGCGATTTGGCACCCATCTATGAGCCCATTACCCAAGGTTACTTCCCTCAGTTCATCCGATGTGACCAGAGATCTTGAATGGAAGAGGGGCTGCATCTCACAGGTGCTCGCTGACAGTAGCAATATTTTCCAGCATGGCCCTTCTCTCTGGGCTCATTAAAAATAACAGAAGACACCTACAGACCTAAAGAAAAGGCTCCTCGGTTACTTGAGGTCAGATATTCAAAGCTACTTCAACACCTAAAAATGCATTTTGGTACATAGTGATGTTCCCAAGAAGTTCCCCATACAGCTAAGTGATCTATCTGCCACTAGAACCAAGCAGCAGGAAGCACTAACCATGTTTTGCAATGCTACTAGGCAAAGTCTTACACCTCAAGTTCCCTGGAACTAGTTATCAGGCAAGATTTCTGCCCAGCAGACAAGGCACCTTAAACATTTCCAAACAAATATTGCAGAGGAAGTGTAGGGTTTTCCTGTAGAAGAGTTCTTTATCCTTCCCCAAAAAAATAAGTTAGTTGCTAGAAAATAGAAGAATACTGCAGTCAGATGAATGGCTGCTTCCTGTTCAGCTTTCTCCACCAGGAGACTGGTAATCACTGCCCATAAACAGGAAATAAGTTCATTTTCCTTGAAGCAGTAAAATAAGAATCCATGCAAAGTCTCAGCAAATAACTTCAGATATGAAAGCTCTCTTCAGATTTCTGCAACCGCATTTCAAGCTCCACTCAAATCCTGACAATTGTTAATATAAAGCAGAAAAACCTTCCCACCCTCCCAACACCATTCAATTTGGGATAATCTCTTGATGGCTCTAGTTGAGCCTCTCTTCAGTCACCCTGTTCTCAGATTTTTTTCTTGCAGATTAAAACAAAGAAAATAAAAATATTTTTCAGTTACAGCATTACAAGTGAAATCCACCGAGACCCCCATCCAAATACAGCAAACAGATGTCTAAGGAGCTTGCTTTCTGCCAACCTTTTTTGCCTCATTTTTTTTTACCAACAGTCTTTTGCAGTGAGGTAGGTTGAGGTGGTCCAGTTGCTTTCCTCTGCCTTTTGGAAAAAGAATCATCTTTTGAGTAATAGCTGACAGGCAAGTAACAGCAAGGAAGCTTTTCTTCGCTGGAACTGTGAGTGATAAACTCTCCAATATTGTCAGTTGAATGACAGTGACAGTAGCACCGAAGACAGCGAGTGCAGTGCTAAGTGTCATACTTACAGGGCTTAGCCCTGCGCCAGAGAAAGACATCTTCCAGCTCTGCGGGTTTGCTGGGAATACTGTTCTGTGAGGCACAAAGATTAGGAATAGAAAACCCCCATGCTGCTGTTACAGATGATCTTGGTGTTCATCAGGACTTTTAAAATCCAAAAGGCAAGCAACCCAATTCAAGCTATGAAAGGGTAATTACTGAGCAAATGCAACCCAGCATAGGGCTATAACAAAAGAGTGCCTAGTACAGTTATACTAAGTACAGCAGCATCACCCAACCATTACTCCCCACCAGAAGATTTTTCCCCAAATGCTGTCTTTAAGGAGTAGAATAGTGTTGTTGCACCTCACAGAACACTTCAGCTAGCCTGGGTGGCAAAGGGACACTAACTGAAAAAACCAAGCCCACACTCCACTCTATCCAGTTGTTAGAAATACAGGCAGCAGCTGAGGAAAGGTCACAGAGAGCCTGGTGCTTTACACCTGGGCTGCCTGACCCCTGCAAGCAGCAGCAAAGCACAGGGAGGATTTCCTCCGCTTTCCCCATTTGGCCTGACCTGCAAGCCAAGATGTAAGCATCTCCTCATGAATCCCTGCACCAGAGGCTGTGCTACTACCCTGCTTTTTGTCTCAGGTTTACACCTCATCTAAAAAAATACAGCTGAGTGTAACACCTGCACAACAACTAGTCAGAACTTATTTGGTGCCACTCTTCATTTTACTCTTGCTGCTAAGAAAGGAACACCCATTTGTTAACAAAGCAGGTCTTTTACAAGAGGAAATAGCCTCCAAACATAGGTGCTGGGTAAGGCAGAGTTACAGGTATCGCTACTGATTCTCAAAGAAAGAGTTGCGCTACGGAATGTGGGATCTGCCCAGCATTTGACTGACCACACTGTCAAGTAGTCATCCTGCCTGACAACACTTTTAATAACAGAAGCACTACTTTGCCCCAGAGAACTTTTCCACTGCAAAAAAAAACCACAAGTAAAAACTTTCATCTTATTTATTTACAAGGGTACAAGTGATCCTTACATGTTTGGCACTATTTACATTTTTCCCTTAATTGTAACCCTTCCCAGGACACTATTTATAAAGTTTACATCAGCATCCAACTACAAACAGGGCATTTTTTTCTATGAGCTCTAGCAGATAACTTTCATGCAACTTACTAAATCCTTCTTTCTGCATAGGAAAGCATTAGATACATCTTTAAATTATTAGGGTTTTTTTTTAATAAATTGTTCTCCACTGGTGTGCATGGTCCTTCAAAGGGCAAAACATTACCTTGTTCTATGCTTTGAAGGAGCATACACACCTGTGGAGATCTGTTTATCAGAAGCTACACATTTCAGACTCCACACCCAGCAAAGAGACACCTCTGAGGTCCACCAGCTCCGCCGTCACGGCGTTCCCAGCCCAGAAAGCACCCGGTCCGCCACAGCTGCCCTTCGGAAAGGGCCAGTTACGCTCAACGCCGGGTGTTGCCCACCCTCCCGCGCGGCTTTCCGAGGGGCTGCGCCGGTTTTCCCCCCGCCACAAGCCCCCGCTGGCGCTCCCCGAGAGCCCGCCGCCCCAACGGCCGCTCGCTCGCCCCAACGGCCGCTCACCTCGCTCATGTCGCGCGGCAGCCCGGCTCGCGGCAGCCCGGCTCGCAGCAGCCCCCGCCCAGCACAGCGCTCCCCCTGCCCCGCGCCGCCCGTTAAGAAGCGGCGCCCCGCGCCCAGCCCGGCCCGCGCCAGCCAATCAGCGCCGCGCCCGCGCCGAGCCCCTCGCGCCCCCCATCCGAGAGGGCGCGGCGCCCCCTGGCGGCGGCGGCCGAGGCGCGGCAGCGGGAGGCCGGGCCCCGCCGGGCCCTGTCCCGCACGGCCCCCAACCCGCCCCGCCGCCTCCTCCTCCTCCTCGGCCGAGCGGGCGGGGCGGGGGGCCTGAGGCAGGGGCCCCGCTGCACGCTCGTCCTCAGAAAACCGTGGTTGCAAGCACCGGGACTGCTGCTTTCCCCAAAGGCCCGGCAGAAGCAGCGCTCCCCTTTGGGCGGGTCCCGGAGCATCCCCGCGGAGGAAGGAGACCGTCACCGCGGGAGGCAACGTGGGCGCTGGGGATGGGCTCGGCCCTCCAGACTGTGTGTGCCGGAGGTGGCCCGAAGATGCGAATTAATGCGTACAGATCGGATTAAACACTCAAAGTTTCACGGCTCTCTTTACCACCCGGCTTTGCTCTTTATTGCTGTGCAGCTCAGCAAGTCATAATGCGAGGCTCGCTGCCATTTCTGTTAAAATATATAGCATTGCTTCATCTAGCTGCTTTCGCAGATATATGGAAAAGAGTCCTTTTGATAATTTTTCGGAATGAATAATTAAAACAAAACTTTGGAAAGTGTGCTGTTATACTCCAGCATCCATCTTTTGATGGAGCACAATTACTATATTTGGCAATACGCATTCAGATGCTCTGACTCATGTATCTGTGAAGAAATATAGATTCAATTTGCTCTGGGAATGCATTTAACTCCCTCAAATTTTTCTCAAATCAATAAAAAAGTTAACGCATTATTTTGGAGAGCCCGAGAAGCTTGCCAAACCTTTCCACTTCCAGGGACTACCTTGCAGAAACCTCTTCACCAAAATCTATGTTCAGGGCCAGCCTTAATAGAGACAGTGAAATAAATATTGTGAGACCTTTCTGGAAAATACCTTTCCCCTTTGAGTTGCAGAGGCATAGGCACCGCGGCTTCACCTTCCCGCACCAGCCATACGCAGTGATGGAAGGGCACATGGGGTGCTCCCATTGCAGTCACTGCTGCCACAGCTTTCAATCTGCTCCTGCCTGAATGCCTGCCTGGCCCCTGCCTGGCTCCATGCTCCTTCCAGCTCTCTTCCCCAGCAGGGGTGGGCTGGGCTCCTCCACCTGAGGATGAGGAGGCTCCACAGGCAGTGGAACCAGGGATGTGTATCCTGGGAAGAATATAGTGATGCTGCCCAGATGTGTAGGGATGGGATTAGGAAAGCTAAGGCACAGTTGGAGCTGAATTTGGCAAGGGATACCAAGAATAATAAGAAGGGCTTCCACAGATATGTTGGTCAGAAAAGGAAGATTAAAGAAAATGTACCCACTGGAAAATAAAATGGGAGAGCTGGTGACAACCGACATGGAAAAGGCTGAGGTACTCAACAAATTTTTTGCCTCAGTTTTCAATGGTAATCTCCCTTCCCACATCTCTCAAGCCCCTGAACCTCAAGGCAGGGACTGAGGGAATGAAGTCCCTCCCATCGAAAGTGAAGATCAGGTTTGAGACCCCCTGAAGAACCTGAACATACACAAGTCCATGGGACCTGACAATATGCATTCCAGGGTCCTGAGGGAATTGGCTGATGTAGTTCCCAAGCCACTCTCCATCATATTTGAAGAGTCATGGCAGTCAGGCAAAGTCCCTGGTGACTGCAGAAAGAGAAACATCACAACCATTTTTACAAAGAGTAAAAAAGAGGACGCTGGGAACTACCGACCAGTCAGCCTCACCTCTATGCCCAGTAAGACCATGGAACAGATCTTCCTGGAAGACATGTTGAAACATAGGGAAGACAGGGAGGTGATTAGAGACAGCCAACATGGCTTTACCAAGGGCAAATCATGCCTGACTAATCTAGTGGCCTTCTATGATGGAGTGGCTGCACCAGTGGACAAGATAAGATCTATGGATGTCATCTACCTGGACTTATGTAGCGCCTTTGATACGGTCCCCCACAATATTCTTGCTGCTAAATTAGAGAAACATGGGTTTGACGGATGGACTGTTAGACGGATAAGGAATTGGCTGGATGGCCGTGTCTAAAGAATAACAGTCAATTGCTGAATGTCTGAGTGAAAACCAGTAATGAGTGGTGTCGCTCAGGGGTGCGTACTGGGACCAATACTATTTAATATCTTCATTAACAACACAGACAGGAGGATTGAGTGCACCCTCATCAAGTTTGCAGATGACACCAAGCTGAGTGGTGCAGTTGATTCACCAGAGGGAAGGGTTGCCATCCAGAGGGACCTTGACAGGCTTGAGAAGTAGGCTCATGTGAACCTCATGAAGTCCAACAAGGCCAAGTGCAAGCTCCTACACCTGGGTTGGGACAATCCCCAGTATCAATACAGGTACTGGGGGATGAATGGATTGAGAGCAGTCCTGCTGAGAAGGACTTGGGGGTACTGGTGGATGAAAAGCTGGACATGAGCCAATAATGTGCGCTTGCAGCCCAGAAAGCCAACCATATCCTGGGCTGCCTCAAAAGAAGTGTGGCCAGCAGGTCGAGGGAGGTGATTCTGCCCCTCTACTCTGCTCTCGTGAGACCTCACCTGGAGTGCTGCATCCAGCTCTGGGGTCCTCAGTACAAGAAAGACATAGACCTGTTAGAGGAGGGCCACAAAAATGATCAGAGGACTGGAACATCTCCCCTGTAAGGAAAGGCTGAAAGAGCTGGGGCTGTTCAGCCTGGAGAAGAGAAGGCTCTAGTGAGACCTTTTTGCAGCCTTTCAATATATAAAAGAGGCTTATAAGAAAGATGTAGAGAGACTTTTTACCAGGGCCGGCACAGGGCTGTGGACGTGGGGTATGAGGCAAAAGGGGGAGAAATGTGGCAGGCTGGGGCAGGGGGTGATAACAGGAGGTTGGAAGATGCATGGTTTGCCTCCTGCTTCCTTCAGGGTGCTGGGAAAGCAGAGGAAGCTGAGGGCACAAGTTGAAAACGGGCACTGGAGACCTCAGCCGCAGAAGGAGGTGAATTGTCTCTGAAGAAGAAGGAAGAGTGCTACCTTTTATTTCACTCGGGCTCCCAGGTTAGCAAGACCCAACCTGCCTACCTTTGTAAATCCATTCATATCCATTTACTTGGACTGGTAAATATGTTATTGTATCAGCTCAGAAACTTGCTGCCCTGACTTCTGGGCAGGAATAAAATGCTAAATCGTGATTTATCCTTGTTCTGGAGAAACTTGCTGGCTCCTGACAAGGTAAGAGACAGTGCAGTTCTTCTCAGTCACTGATGTGATTATTAGCCTAAGCCAGCCCCTGGGACTTTCACAGTCTTGACTTTGAGTGAGGATATCTGGGATCCCAGTCTTGCAGGGAAGTAGAGGGGTGGCAGCATTACGTGAACCCATGCAACATTGATCCACCAGCAGCAGGAGGACTTCCTTTTGCCCTGTTAAACACAGTGGCTTATTTGCACTTTGTGTCATTATTTGACTAGTATTAGATGTTCTTTAACCTGAGCCAGGATGCTGTGTTTGCAGATATGCATAGTTACTTTAAAAAACAGTTCACAGCACAAGGTGGCTGGAGAAGAATCACCTCACCAAGTGCATGGATGTATGATTTTTAGGTTAAGTATGAATCCTACCGTTCACAACTGGGGTTACAACACTGCAGGGACACTACTTTTTATGAATTTGAAGCCTGAACAGGACTTCCCCACCCCCCTTTTTTTGAGGCTTCTCTGGGCTACTAGTGATAAAAAAGAGGAGGAAGACCGCATTTGAAATATCATCTTTGGTCCTCTTTTATTATGCTAATATTCCCAGGACCTCCACCGGCACCTGGCATTTTTAAAAATTTACATTAATTGCCCCAGATCTTGTTGTGAGTGGACCAAGCGGGCAATAAGCATGGTAAGAGTTCATTGCACGATGAGCAGTTTGTTCTGCAGCTTCAGGCATGTCAGTATGGTGTAAGGACCCAAAGTAAATATGATGAAGTTCATCCCCTGAAGAAGCTTTTTTATTATGTGACAACATTTTCCAGTGAAAAGTAATTGTGGGTACATTGCATTAGTATTCATATTCTGACAGGAGTGCCATTGGTCTGTCAGCTTATGGGTACAAGGCACAATGCCAGCACAAATTATTAAAGGGGTACTTCTGACCAAAGGGCTCACAATCACATGGTAAGTGATACAGACCGCTGAGAGAAAAATCTTTCCAGTTCCCATTGGCACTGATAGGAGTCCTATTGGTCTCGCTCTTCATCATCAAAATAGACGTGTCAAATTCAAGCAGAAAATCCCATGGTGATAATTCAGGCCACTGTGCAGAGAGAAACATGTCAGCAGAGAAGGCTCTTTGCACTAGATTCAGCAGGGGAATGTATAACGTTTTTATTTTCTGACCTGTTTTGAGGAGTTCACAGCTTCCAAGAGAGGCACACTGGAGAGCGCACTGAGCTGCATCTGGGGAAGCCCAGAGGTCCCGTGGCACTCAGCCCCATGCCCTCACTGCAGCACTCACCCACTGCAGGACATCCCTGCAGTCCCAGTTCAGTACCTGAGAGCAGGATGGATGTGAGCTGGCATTCTGAGGAATGAGATGCCCAGATTAGCTAATGGGAGAAGTGGAGGAAGGTGGAAACACCTCCCTTCTCAGGGCCTGGTGTTAAATTTGAGTTCATAGCCAGGTGCCAAGTTTGCTCTTTTCAAATACAGCACCAGGCATGGTGTCTTCTTCTAGAGCAATGATGCTGATGGTGATGGCAGTGCCCTCTATGCAATAACTCTCTACTCTGAGGACAGCTGGCATATATTGCAGCATGCAGTCACAATATAAGATACATAAGCTGCCCTCAGACAGGTTCCTGAGTGAGCACAGGACTCCCCTCTCCCTGATAAAAGCCCTTGACCCACAGAGATGCATCTGTTCTCTCTCTCCCTCTGAACAAATCTTGTTCCCCGCCTCCCACGTTTGCATATCATAAACTGGAGAAAACTTCCACAGCCAACCAAAGCAATCTAGATATAAACTGGGGCTGAAATACCTATGTGCCTCTCCTACTTCTTAGAGTGGACCTACTGAACTTAATAGCTCTTGAACATACACACACACAGAGACACACAGATGCATCCTAATCTTGGGTACAGCCTGAGCTCTGACATTCTAATTTATGAGCCAGCTTAGCCTGACATATCTTGAGTTCTGGAAATGTAGCAGCAACTTGATTTTTTTGGAAGGAACTTAGAATAAACATAACCCTAATATTTGTTTTATTTATATTCTGTCATTTATGCTGTCCGATAGCACCAGGTTTTAGTTTTGAGATACCCCTTTGCTGGCAGCCTTTCTAACCTATGGCAATCCTTTAACTTAAAGATGTCTCAAAGCTCAGCTTTTACTTAAGTGCACAGCTAAGTAGTGATGCTTCTAAATAGAGAAAATGTTCTAAGCTAATCTATTTTCAAGGGCTGTTATATTCTGAAAATTGACTATTAAAATACCACCTTCTTATTCATCATGTCTACACTCTGTATGTGTTCAATCTTGTCTGCTGGCATATGACTGCAATTTTACTGCCTTTTACTCCCACTTACCTGAAAGACTCGGCAGAGGGGAGAGCATCTGAGCTGGATCCTGAAGCAGAAAGCATCACGGACTTCCAAGGAGTTTCATCTGTGCGAGGGAACTGAAGGCAGCTCTTCTCTGCAACACTGAGCAATGCTGTGGTGGGTTGACCCTGGCTGGATGCCAGGTGCCCACCAAAGCCGCCCTATCACTCCCCCTCCTCAGCTGGACAGGGGAGAGAAAGTATAACAAAAGGTTCATGGGTCGAGATAAGGACAGGGAGAGATCACTCACCAATTACCATCACAGGCCAAACAGACTCTACTTGGGGACATTAGTTTAATTTACTACCAATCAAGATCAGACTAGGGTAATGAGAAATAAAAACTAAATCTTCAAACACCTTCCCCCCACCCCTCCCTTCTTCCCAGGCTTAACTTCACTCACGATTTTCTCTACCTCCTCCCCCCCAGCAGCACAGGGGGACAGGGAATGGGGGTTGGGGTCAGTTCATCACAGCTGTCTCTGCTGCTCCTTCCTCCTCAGGGGGAGGACTCCTCACCCTCTTCCCCTGCTCCAGTGTGGGGTCCCTCCCATGGGAGACAGTCCTCCACAAACTTCTCCAACATGAGTCCTTCCCATGGGCTGCAGTTCTTCATGAACTGCTCCAGCATGGGTCCCCCACGAGGTCACAAGTCCTGCCAGCAAACCTGCTCCAGCGTGGGCTCCTCTCTCCATGGGTCCACAGACCCTGCCAGGAGCCTGCTCCAGTGTAGGCTTCCCACAGGGTCACAGCCTGCTTCTGGCACATCCACCTGCTCCAGCGTGGGGTCCTCCACGGGCTGCAGGTGGATATCTGCTCCACCATTAGCCTCCATGAGCTGCAGGGGGACAGCCTGCCTCACCATGGTCTTCACCACAGAAGCAAGGGAATCTCTGCTCTGGTGTCTGGAGCACCTCTTCCTTCACTGACCTTGGTGTCCGCAGGGTTGTTTCTCGCACATATTCTCTCTCCGCTCTCCAGCTGCAATTGCTGCTGTGCAGAAACTTTTCCCCCTTCTTAAATATGTTATTCCAGAGGTGCTACCACTGTCGCTGATGGGCTCGGCCTTGGCCAGCAGTGGGTCCATCTTGGAGCCGGCTGGCATTGGCTCTGTCAGACACAGGGGAAGCTTCTAGCAGCTTCTCACAGAAGCCACCCTTGTAACCTCCCCGTTACCAAAACCTTGCCATGCAAACCCAATACAAATGCATTTTTGGAGAACTATGTGTTTCATGTGTGTAATGAAAGAGCTAATTATATGCTCACTCTTTGTAACTGGCAATGACACACAACTGCAAAGTCTTGCTTCACTTTAAATCCCGCCATTGAAGGCAACTACTATGTGAAGCGGTTTTATTAGAAGTTTGGTTAGCTGCAGAATCGCTCCAGAAGACACAGTAACACAGCGTGTAGGGGAAGATGACAGCTTAGGATGCTATGTTTGTCAGTTAAAATTTGATTCAAATAAAATCAAACCCAAAAATATCAAAATGAAAATATGACTGTGCCTTGAAAGGTGTTCCATATTCCATCAGAGCAAAGCCACTCTGTTTGGTGGAATATATTTGAATTTTGACTCTGACTCCAAGAACTGAAGTTTCCAAGCACTTGAGATCAGTACACTGAAGTGAAACCTATGCCTCTTGCTGGTTTTACACTTTATGAATTTTTAAAGAGAAGGAACAATTTCACACAAACTGTCTGGATAAAAAAAAAGTCCATGTTGCAGCTGAAATCAAATATGTTGATTTCAAATGGGAAGTTTTCATTTCAGAAAGATGTGTGCCTTTGAATACTGGAAAATAGCAGGGGACCTGGAACATGACCTTAATTACAGAGAACATGCTGTAATTACAGGCTTTGGTTTGCTCCTTGATAGTAATAGATTTAACAAACATAACCCTAGACACTGTATGATGTGTGACTGGTCATTCATATGTATCAGCTAATTTGCCCAAGTAAAAAATTTAAAATGTAGGAAAAAGGCAGTTTCCACAGGCTTAACTCCCATTAGTATGTCTTTTTACCTTTTAATTAAGAAACTAATGGCTGTGGGTAGTTAAGCAACAAAATACCTTTGAAGATCTGGGCCTTAGGGCCTTTGTTGCAATCTAACCTTTGTTCCTATGCAATAGGAATGAGTCAATGGTTCCAACAAAATCTTACCACTGTCAGTGTCACAAAAATATCAAATATAATTTGGAAAAATTGAGTCTTTTCTCAAGAGAGTTGCATGACATTGACTTACTGTACAGTGTGAGTCATCTTCTATCCTAAAAAAAAAACCAAAACACCCAAATATAAGTGTCAATTCTTCAGTCTGGCCGAAGAATTTTGAAGGATGTAATTCACAGATGTGTCCTTAACTTTGGTGTAAAGAAAGCCATTCTCAGTTTAAGTCAAATTCCCTAAACCTTTCAAAGCCTGAAGAGTGCTGTGGGTTTTGACTCTTTGGCTCTGTTTTGCAGAAGCCAGAGGATGTGAAAATGTATAGCATTCAGATATTAATTGGCACTTACCCATGGCAGTTAACTTTTTAATTAGAAGGTAAAAAGACATAATAATTATCAGTTAACAATTTTCAATCTCTGTACAGGCAAAGGAATTAATGTGATTAAAAAGATCCACAACAATTATAACCTGCAGTATGGAGAGATAAGGAAGTTTAAAGTATACTCCTTCCCTTACTTTACTTCAGTGACTTTGGGGAAATTAAGGTTAAGGGCAAATTCTCCATGCTCAGCATCTCTTTCTGTGCCCTTTGGATTAAACAAACAAAGAAAAAATCAAACTCTTTCCCCCAAAATTCTCAGTGGCATCTTCCAGAAATAAAGAATTTCTTTCCAGTAGAAGCTGAGAGCATTAGGTGCTGCGTATATGTGTATATATGTAGGTACGTATGTATGCTGTGTATGTCAAGGTGAAATAAGACTTCCAGGAGAGCCTCATTCGCTCTTGACCATTGCACAGGGTTCAGGGGTCAGGGAGCCTTTTTCCCTTTGTGTACTCCCTAAATCCTTAGTCAGCTCAGAGAATGGATCTAGAAGGCTCCCAACTTCAAAAGGGCTGAAGCCTATTGCAAAAGTAATGTCACTACCAGTATTAACCTCTGCATGAAGCTCATGGATCAGAGTCTTCTCTCCTACTCCACCTGCAGAAAGCTGGTTTCACCAAAAATGAAGGGTAGTGTTACAAGACCCCTTCCACTGTGCACCACCCAGCACTGCTGCCGTGACTGTGGGAGCTGCTGGATTTTTTTTTCTTGGTCTCTATAACAGCATAAAGCTGAAGTTCAGAAGGATTTCTGTCATGTTTGCTTTTCATCTTTACACAGAGCAGAGGCATCAAAACAACCTCTGATCTTTGTGTCATAGCACTCCCAAATTTTGCCAGACATTTTACAGGAAAAAATAAAAAGTCAAGACATTCAAATCCTTTCTTTCCACTTGCTCTAGAAACTTTTTAGTGCTGTATTGATAGTAATCACATGTAACATATTCCAGCAAAAGGAAGTTAAAGTCGCCAGGTCAAGTGATCCATAATTAGCAGCTGCCAAAATGAGGATACCAATGCGAACGTACTTCATCTCTGCTCTTCCCTCACACAAATACATGTTGGCGTTCTTCACTGTCTCAGAGGGCAGAAGCCTGCCTCTGCTGCGCAGGGTGGGCCAGGTTAGGGCATGGATCAAGACTGGGCAGTTAGCTAGAGAGGGAAAACCTTATCAGTGCTAGGAGTCACACATAGGAAGGTCAATAAAAAGAAGCATTTGTCTCTATTGCTAAACATATTTTTAAAATACATTTGTGGATTGATATGGGAAGCTTTGGAGTTCTCAACCTCAGCTTCTGGGGCCTTTTGACCCTTAGATACCTGGTTTTTAAATGGAGCTGGTTAGCATCAACATTGTATATAATGTTGGCTGGAGGTAGGAAGCATGATATGGACTTGATACTTCAAGAGGTCCCTTCTAGGGCTGTTTCCTACATTTAGTTTATTCACAAAATAGGATCTGTTCCACTTATCAAGGTAAAGATATTTACTTAACATTCAGAAATTGAGCTAGTCAAAGAAAATGTAAGAAAGATCAGCACTTTTTAATTTCTGAGCCGTGAAGCACAACAACAGACTGAGACAGATTGTGCTGGCTTCTAGAAATAGCCATTTAGTAATGGGCATGTTCAGAGACCCAAAGCCAGGCACTTTAACATAGCCTGTTCTGTGACACTGAGTTAAACCTCTCCTTTTAGCAACAGTTAGATTGCTGAGAGGAGTATGAGGCATGGAAATGAAAGGAGACATAAAGTATGCGAGAAAAAAACAGCTATGCGTGTTCAGCACCTGAAGACCTAAGCTGATGAATAGGTATAGCTAATTGGGCTGAATCTTTTTCAGGGAAATTATTTGCATTTTTTCTGTTAAGAAATTATAAAATGGAGATGGAAATAAAAGCAGCTCCTAGCTGACTGATGGGAATGGATGACTCCTCACTAAAAACATCTCACTTTAAACAGAGAAGAAATGCTTAGTTCTGTTTGCTTCATCTGTCTTCTACAATGTCTGTGTTACCAGTAATAGCACCTTGTTTAGCTATTTCCTATGGGCTACTGGTGACATTTCAGTTTAATGGTTGATGACTTTTCCAAGGGCCCTGTCCACCTTCCATCCTTGCTAGAAAGTGCTCTCTCTCTGACCCAGTATCTTTAATTGAGGTGTTATTAAGTAAAGGCTCTTGTAAAGGTCAACATAACTCTAAAATAGATTCACAAACACAAAAGAGATGTGGTTCTCTGTCCTGACTCACTGCAGTGCCATTTTATTCATCACAGAGTTTTCCTTGGTGGTTTTTCCAAAGCACCATCAGAAGGTGAGTTTGGAGGGGCTGGGCTCTTGGGGATCTCTCTGCGGACCATGAAGGGACAAGTTTCCCTTGAGGGAATCTCAGGACATCACTGACCACCCGGATTTGTGTCCTGGCAGGAAATCTTTCCCTCTTTCTCTCCCCCTG